>NC_086154.1:252432229-253088895 GCF_035149785.1 Candoia aspera | reverse complement strand
GACTCCCGCGTGCCAGACCGCATTCGACAAGCTGAAAGCGCTGTTCACGACGGAGCCAATCCTCGCGCACCCGGACCCAGAACGGCCGTTCGTGGTCCAAGCCGACGCCTCAGACTTCTCCCTGGGAGCCATCCTGCTACAAAAAGACTCCACGGGGCTCCTGAAACCATGCGCCTACCTGTCAAGGAAGTTCTCCGAGACAGAGAGGCGATGGCACGTCTGGGAGAAAGAAGCCTTCGCGGTGAAATCGGCACTAGAGACATGGCGTCACCCACTCGAGGGAGCCACCCAACCATTCGAGGTCTGGACGGACCACCGGAACCTCGAGGCCCTACGAACGCCTAGACGCCTTAGCCCAAAACAGGTCCGATGGGCCCAATTCTTCAGCCGCTTTGATTTCCAGCTGAAGTTCATGCCGGGAAAGAAGAACTTTCTGGCCGACGCCCTCTCCCGGCTGCCCCAAGACGAAGAGCCCGCCCCAGACACCATTGGGACGGTCCTATCCGCCTCGCAACTGGGGATGGCCGTGACCACCCGAAGCGGCGCACGGAGGCAGCTCGACGCTACGGCGCAGCCGACGGCGGGACAACCGGCGACGGAAAGAAGGCAACCGCAACTACCAGGGGGAATGCGCACGGACCTCGCCGCCGCCCTCAAAACCGACCCCTGGTTCCTGGCAAACCCCGACAAGGTAACAATGGCGCAAGACCTGGCATGGGGGGAAGGCAGAATCTACGTCCCGGACTCGCAACGCCAGGCGATCTTGCATAGGTCACACGACGCCAAGCAAGCGGGACACTTTGGGTTCCTCAAGACCCTACACCTAACGCGGCGCCAATTCTGGTGGCCCGCGCTCAGGCGAGACGTAAAAACCTACGTGGCGTCCTGCCCAACGTGCGCTAGGGCCAAACGGGCACCAGGCAAACCCGCGGGGCTACTGCAACGGGTGGCAGAACCCTCCCGCCCATGGGAGGAAATCTCTATGGATTTTATAGTGGACCTCCCACCCAGCCAGAAGAAAACGGCCATTTGGGTGGTGAAGGACTACTTCTCAAAGCAGGCCCACTTCATCCCCTGCACGTCGGTCCCATCCTCGCAACAACTAGCCAAACTCTTCCTCATCCACGTGTACAGGCTACACGGATGTCCCGCACGTGTGGTGACCGACAGGGGCACACAGTTCACCTCCAAATTCTGGCGGGCCTTCCTGAAGCTGACGGGGACCCAACAGGCCCTGTCTACGGCTTGGCATCCGCAGACGGACGGAGCCACTGAGGTTCTTAATGCCACCTTAGAGCAATTTATACGATCATATACGAACTACCACCAAGACGACTGGGCTGAACTGCTCCCGTTCGCCGAAGTCGCATACAATAACGCCGTCCACACGAGCACGGGGAAAACCCCGTTCGAAGTAGTCTCGGGGCGCGACTTCGTCCCCATCCCGGAGCTACCTCAACCCCCGGAACCCCAGGTGGACGCCAGCGACTGGGGACGGAAGATCGCGGAAGCATGGCCAGTAATCACGGCGGCGCTAAAGGAGGCACAGGCTGCTTACAAAGAGCAGGCCGACAAGCACCGGCGCCTACAACCGACGTTCCAGGCGGGGGATATGGCCTATCTCTCCACCAAGTTCCTAAAGTCAACCCAACCCTCGAAAAAACTGGGGCCTAAGTACATCGGGCCGTTCCGAGTCACGCAAATAGTGAACCCGGTAGCAATACGCCTGGACCTGCCACACAACCTCCGGAGGCTCCACCCGGTGTTCCACACCAGCCTCCTAAAACCGGCAACCACCTCCCGATGGCACCCAAGCACGCCACAGCCCGCACCGCTTATGATCGACGGGCAACACCACTTCGAGATAAGGGACATCCTCGACTCCCGCAAACAACGAGGAACCCTACACTACCTGGTCAGGTGGAAACACTTCCCCCACCCTGAATGGGTGGCGGCGCATAACGTTAACGCGCCTGACCTGACCAGAGCATTTCACCGGGCATACCCCGACAAACCGCAACCAAGGTCAGCAAAACCAAACCCCCCCCCGCAGGCCTCCCCCCGCCTCCCGTGCCCCAAGGGAAAGGGCCCCCCCCAAGCCCGCGACTTGGGTGGACCTTCCCCCCCCCGGGACTCACTCCCCCCGCCCCGGGCCCACGGGGTGGTGACAAACGATCGCCAGCACCCTCCCCCCGCCCCCCGGCCGCGGGGGAGTGGCAAGCAAGTCAACAGGGCAACCTGGGGGCAACGCCCAAGAGACACAACAAAGGCGACGCACTCTAAATAAGAAAAGAAGGGCCCTACCTGGAGCTGAGAAGCACCCGACCAGCCACGCCTCTCGCCTCGCCGAACTGAGCCAAACAAACAGGGTGTGGCTGGAGCATGCGCACGCCAGGTCAGAACCCGAGCATGCGCACCATGGACACACCCTGGGAAGGCACGTGGTAGAGGGAGGAGCAAAGGGAGGGGCGACAACTACTCCGGCGGGAACTTTGAAAAAAAAAAAAAAAAAAAAAAATGTGACATTTTGACAGCTCCATGGGGAAAACCCAGAAACCCGGGGGAGAACACTATTCGGAAAGGGGGCAGTATGTCATGAGTGCCGTTGAGCTAAAGTCATCAGCGCAATGGCACTCATGACAATGACAAGGAAATAGGTGAAGGGGTACAAGTTAAGTAGCCATCAACCCACAACGACTAACGGCTAACAAACAATAGCTAAACGGATCACGGAGCCACCCAAGCCATCAGCGGCAATACAACGGGGATCGCCCAGCTGAAAGCAATCAGCAGAAGAATGAAAACCTGAGGATGGGCGATCCTGGAAACCCTCAACCAATGGCAGGGCAACGCATGGGACAAAGGGGGGTGACGTGACCGAGAGCGAGGGGGCGCTGACCGGCGCGGGGTATTTAAACCCCGCACCGGCGCGCTCCTGTCACTCTCAGCTTTTTTCTACCAACGTTGTACCTACTCTGAAATAAACCAGAGCCTGCTTTGCAAACCAGTGTCTGAACGGTATTCAGAGGTAGGTAGCGCATGACATCTATTGACCTTATATGAGTCTAATTGATAGTTGTCTTGTTTTTAATTGGACTTTCACATAAGAAAGAGAAATTGCATGTTCACCTCCCTACATTCTTTCTAAGGGCTAACTCCTTCGAATATCCATCCATATGAATTTTTCAGGATAACTTTAAAATTGCAGGCTATGATTACTCAAATTGCCTTCTACAGTGTGTACATCTTGCCAGCATAATCTTGACAGAATTTTGGCTAGGCCCTGTTTCTCTGAGCCAAAGGATAGATAAGCTGTGTAATCATAGAAGAAAGCAAACAGCTAGAGAAGCAGAGGCTGTGCTACAGCAGAGCCCACATTTTTTTCCACAAAGACAATTACTTACTTTTCATGTAATGCAGCAGGTTGCACTGCAAGGATCCAGAATAATTACTGGAAGTCACTGGAAATTATGTTTTAAAATATCCTAGCAAAGGTGTCCTTCCCACATTAGAAGCAGATATGGGATGAAATGCGTAAATGCATAAATATTATTTAGCTGAGGTACTGAACACTAGAATTAGCTGGTATATTCAAATGCACAATCTTGAATACTGAAATACGGGATATTATGAACAGCTGTGCAGTTACAGATGGTAAGAGCTGAGAATGAAGCATCAGGACCGCATACTCGCCAAAAGGCGAAAGAGAAGAGACTAAGACAGATGGACTCCTTGTTAGATAAGCCAAACAAACAAATATGGGACAACTTCTGCCAAGGCAAATGTTGCATGGCGCTTGTCATCAGTTATTTTCAAAGGGATTCTTCTGTAAGAAGCTACATTGAATCTAAGTTCAAAATAAGCTACCTGAAATTGGTGAGCTGTTCTTAGCCCCTAGCTATGCTGCTGGATATCAGAGGCATCTGAAACCACTCATAGACGTATAAGCTTAGATACTGAGTTTTGACTATGCTAATGGCGCTGATTCTGATGTCTTAGTTAAGGGGTTGGGCTTGGACTGGTTGGCCCCAAGATCAAATCACTGCTTAACCATGAAAACTTACTCAGTGGGTCCCAGTTCAACCTACCTCTCAGGATTGCTATTGTGGGAACAATGATGGTGAAAGGGGTATTATGTTTACCACCCTGAATGCTCATAAGTCAGTTTTTTAGAGACAACAATCACGTGAGAGAGGGGAATAATAAGAATTCTAGCTCTATCCTTCTGCCATTACATTTTTGTCACCCTTCACATGTTTAGGGTGAAATTTTAATTTAGTAATATTTTCTATCCATGGAAGTATTCTGTGTGAGTTAAAACTGATGAAATCAGGACAGTACAGGTAGTCCTCGCTTAACAACCACAATTGGGACTGAAATTTCAGTTGCTAAGTGAAGTGGTCATTAAGTGAATCAAACCCAATTTTACAACCTTTTTTGCAGTGGTCGTTAAGTGAATCATCACAGGCATTAAGCAAACCAAGTGGCTGTTAAGTGAATCACATGGTTCCCTATTGATTTTGCTTGCCAGAAGCTGGCCAGGAAGGTTGAAAATGGTGACCACATGACCACAGGACACTGCAATGTTCTTAAATGCAAACCAGTTAACAACATGGGACTTTGCTTTTATATATGATTACAGCAGCAAGACTTTTATATGCACAAAGATGGAAAGACTCACAAATCCCTACAGTTGAGGAATGGATGATTACACTAATGGAACTAGCCCAAATGGCTAAGCTAACAGCGTTGATAAGAGAAAATACCTTGTCTGGATTTGTTTCTACTTGGCAACCACTTTTAGATTATTTGCTTGTGTCTGAAAAAAAATGAAGCTTTGATTTTGGGTTTTGATGATTAAATGGTTTGATTTTATAGAAACAATGTTACTAAGGTTTAACTAATGGTTAGAGATTACATCTGTATAAAATGCATTGATATCTGTATTGGAGAAAGTCGGAAGTCACTTTCTTTTTCCGCTTTCCACCTAATTCTGCACTTGTATAGTTTCTCTTTTTTCTTTAGTTCTGTACCTTGTCTTATCTATATTCTATATTTTGTATTTTAGCTATACTTTGAAAATCAATAAAGTTCTTTTTAAAGAAAATGATAAATGCAAACCGGCTGCCAAGCTCCCAAATCATGACTGCAGGGACGCTGCAACAGCTGTGTGAGGACCGGTCATAAGTCAGTTTTTTAAGTCCAAACCATCACTAAACAAATGGCCATTAAGTGAGGACTACCTGTACTTCATTTGGGAACCTACCTGAATGGAAAAGGTTTTCTGCTGTGGAAGCTAACCATTCTAACACAAAGAAGGGCAGAAATAGCAAGGGAAGAATAAGAGTAATGTCATCCTTTTTTTCCTTGCATGTTCTTTAAAGTCTAAACCAGAACATTTGAATAAGTTTCCTAATGTAAAAAGATTTGAGGCATGAGCATTACTGAGCAATATTTCTTTTGGTGCAGCACAAATCCAGAACACTAATCCTTTTCTGAAAGATACAGCCTTTCACAAGAATTGATGTCATTGTCTTATTTAAGTTGCTCTTCTTTAAGCTCCAGTGTTCCTTGATATTTGATTTGTATTCATGCTAACATAAAAAAAAGAATCAAAGGAATAGTTAGGAGCCTACAAATTTACTCAAGTTTCAGAAAAAAATTGAATTATAAATGAAAGCTAAGGATGTCTAACCTCATGCAGTTTTCCATTTTTCTAGCTTTATTTTCATTTCGTACTATTTCCACATCAATTTACATTTAAAGAAAAAAGAAAAAGAAATTTTATGTGCTTTTCCAGGCATATTTTTCTACATTTTCCCTTGGTAGACATTGTTTTGAATATATGTATTAGTCTAGCTTCAAACTTTTTCCCTCTCACGTTCTGCCCTTTCCTTGGAAGAAAGAGGAAGGGGGGCAGGAGTACTTTTGTGAAGGAAAAAAAAAAGTTGGCTGTACTGTCATGGGTAAGCTGAGGCATCTTGAACTCACCTTACTTAGAAAGGTGTCTGAGAAGGTCCAGTATTACACTGTACCATCATCTCCCCAGCACTCTACATTCTCCCTGCATCCCCACATTTCAGTTGTCCCTCGAAGGAAAACATCATGCAGGATCTCCTCACATGAGCTTGCTCAAATCAGGAGGCAAAGCAGCCAAGGAAATTGCTGAGGGATGAAGAGATGGGCTAATGGGAAGAATGCCCCCACAAGCTCTTGCTTGCCATGTTATGTTCAAAAATACCATCCCCCGCAAAAAAAAGCTTGAAAGGAAAGCTAAAGCAGGCTGAGAATGAGATAAAAAATGGAAGCACAGCAACATCCATGAACTGAAGTGATGTCAACAGTATTGGCCCTCATGCCACAGCCCTTAAATGAGGCATTGGCAACCCAAGGAAAAAACAAGTGTCCAAACTTATAGAATTGGAAGGAGATACTTAAGTCATTAAATCCAATCTTTGCTCAGGGCAGGAATCCAGATTAAAACTTCTGGATTGACAACCATATATGCAGCCTCTGCTTCAGTGCGTTCACTGAATGGGATTCCACTATCTTCCTTGACAAGTTTACGGACCGATGATACTCGCCCTGAACCTACAGATAACCTCTTCCAGAAGTTTAATACAGATGTTAAAGAGATGGAGAAAAGGGTCAAGACCTGAGACATACCACCTTGTAGCCAAGCACTGTAATCCCCAAATACTGAAGCTCAAGAAGAAGAGAAACCACTGCAATACCGAGTGGTCAACCCCTAACCCTTGCAGAGGGTCAAGTGAGGTGAAAAGCACAATACCCAGCCCATCCAGGTCCCACTGCAAGTCATCCACCAGATTCCATTTTTGATCTCTCTTTCTACTAGGAGGTCCCACTAGGTGGCCTCAAAATTAAAGATCATAATTGTATGGGGGAAAGAAAACAAAAACTATAAACAATTCCAGAAGTGTGGGAACATATGATTCAAAGGTCTTACCTCGTGTCCCCTAGTCAAAAAACAAAAATCCAGTATAGATTCTGCCATTCCATTTGGCATGGTAATTCTTTTGGCTACCCAAATCCACAATTCCTGATAGGTTTCAAATATTGGAGATATAGCCAAGAAAAGCATTCATATATTTAATGTACAGCAATCAGTCCAAAATCATATTAACGATTATGATGATTTCTGTTCATATGTGGCAATAATAGGACAAGTCCAAACCATGCTCCAGCTCCTGAATGGCATCTCAAACAGCAAGGTACTTGCAACCAACCCTTCTTATACATCTCTGAGATGTCCAATTCACATGAAGAGTAAATCTCTTAATGAAGTAACATTCTTGCTCTACAGCTCAGCCCTCCTCTTAGAAATTCCATTCTATCCCCAAGGCTGCTGGCATCCGAGGTGAGGATGATCACGTCATTGTGAAATCTTGGGACCCTGGCCAGGGAGGTCCACAAAATGCTCCAAACTGTTTGTTCCATGGGGCTGACTTGCTAGATTTTCAGAGGGCATCTTCTATTTTGAAGGTTTGTTTGATTCAAAGCTCCATTAAATATTAAAGATGGAAGTGAAGCAATTTTGAAGATGCTGAGCAAGAAACTGAGACATCTTTTTCACTGATATAGTGAATGTGTGACACACACACAAACACACACACACATGGAGAGAGAGAGACAGAGAGAGAGAGAGAGAGAGAGAGAGAGAGAGAGAGAGAGAGAGAGAGAGAGAGAGAGAGAGAGAGAGAGAGATTGTATTTCTCTTTAAGGCAGAGGTAATGCCTCCTTAGAGTTGTGCTCCTTGGGACTTCAGGGACAATCAATGCAGCTTTCCTGGCAACAATATTAAAGTGATTTGTCATTGCCTTCTTCCATTGACTGGTCTACCCTCCAGTCATGGTATTCTCTTATGGTGTCCCATCCAAGTTTTTACCAGGCTTGGTCCTGCTTAACTTTTGCCCCTAGAGATGGATGCTACCACCTACTCAAATGTGAATTTGTCTTCAAATTATTAATTATTTCTACATTTGTACCTTACCTATAGATTTACACAATAATCTTTATGCAAATCTATTTATTCTTGGCAGGATGTGTGCATTACCTCTTCTGGGGACCAAGCAGCCACTTTGTTTCTTTGTACTTCTGGAGAGATGGCAGGTTTTCTTCCACATGGGAGTCTTATGGCTAAAATGGGTCCTTGAACAAATCCACCCAGAGTTCTCACTCATGGCATAAATACCCAAGCTCAAATGATCCTACTTTGGACACATTGTGAGAAGACCTAGCTGTCAGGCTCCCTGATTAAATGTTCACAGATCTTATCGGACTCGCATTCATCTTCCAGCAACCCATGTCAACTTGTGGTTCAACCAGCAGGGAGAGGGAGCATGGTTGGAGTGGGAATCATGTTGTTTGGGCTAGCTGCTCCTTGCACCAAGGTCATCTAGGAAGAACCATTACAGCCAGATGCTGGCACAAGAAGGAGGGGCACATACCTAAGAGGTAGTGGGGGGGAATTTGAAGTTACTGTGATTTTAAAATGTAGAAACACACAGGAAATTCCATTTGCAACGTTTTCTCTGTACTGAACACTTTGCTTCGTTAAATAGATTTATAAGCAAAAGCTTATGAGTCATAACTGAGTGAATGCTCAAGTGTTCCAGTCATTACACTAGCTCTCTGGAGAAGTCTATAATTCTGGGAAAGGCATAAGGAAAGAGAAGAGGATGACCAGCAGCCAGGTGGATGGACTCAGTTACAGGGGCGATGGGTGCGCCATTGGAAAACCTGGAGTGCAGGCTGGGGACAGATTATCTTGGGGAGAATTTATCTATATGGTCATTAAGAGTTGCCATCAGCCTGATGGCACCTAATCAGTCAATCAATAATAAACCTTTGTTTTGTTCTTTCTTCCAGTCTTTGATGTTTTTGATAGTGGTGGTGGAAAAGGAAGAGAAACATAACAGCCTTCATTCTATCTCCTATGAATACAACATGAATCCTATGAATATTGATTTTCCCCAATATTCTTAGAACTTCTCAAATACACCAGTTTAATGCTGGCTTAGCACAGCCAGATGTCAAACGCTGTGGTCCAGAACATTCCTGAAGTTGAGGAACTTCATTCCTCAATTTCATTGTTCCTTCACTGGGCTTGTTTTCTGGTTCCAGGGATGACAAATGACACCTCTGGGCTCTGTGGAGCTAGAAAAGAATCCAAATGATGAGACTTATCAAAGCAAAAACAAAACAGAAGGGTCTTTTATGTAATTTGAACAGCAGCTTGCTATGCCAAAATTAGCTGGAAAATTTTTCAGGCGCACTGAGATAAGTATTATCATTTCCTAATGGCAACACGCAAAGCATGCTCTTGAAAACATGGGAGAGAAGTTGGAAACAAAAACTGGCAACCATAGCAGACAGGTGCATAATAAACAACCTCCTTGAACCAAGGTCTGCTTTTTCTTTTTCTTTTTTCTTTTTTTTTAAAAAATAGCACACATACACAGATGTAAAAAGGTCTCACTCGACATTCTTTGCAGTAAATTGGCCCATTTCATTTTAAATGGCACTTAGATATTCACCATGGTTTAAACCCAATTCACGGTGAATTAGTATTCCTTGTTAAATGCTTAATCACTGAAGGGTTCATTTGAAATTCTTTCATTAATCTTGTTCTGCTAAATTGCAGGTTGATCTAAATGTCAGAAAGCAAAAGATAGAAATGCCTGATTAGCAAAGCACCTAAGTGCTTGTTTTTCTCTGCTAATAACAGGTAAATGTATGCAGAGCCAGGAAGAATATATATTGTGCACACCAGGCCTTGGTGGGCTGCTGGGTGCTGGAAAAATAATAAGTAATTGCAATTGTAAAGAGGAAAAAAAGGGCATCGGTAAGATTTTTATTTAAAGAATGCAGGAAAGCCTCTGGGAAATATTGATTGTGCTCTCCACTTTCTGCCTTTTAAGGTAATTGTTGCTGGGTTTTATTGTTATTTACATTGTGCCATCAGCATACATGGTACTTTGCAGATTAACATGAGCAGAGGGCAGGATCCTTCTTTACTCTGTGTGTGTGTGTGTGTGTGTGTGTGTGTGTGTGTGTGTCCCCTATGGTTGTTCAAAAATCAGTTGAGCTCAATGGGACTTAGTCTCAGAGAAGTGCACCATAAAGTTCAACATTCAACAATGCAGGGTATAAATTTTAATTAATTAAGGGGGACATGGAACATAGGAATGTCTATGAGGGAGAAGATATTTTCCAACTTTCACACTCACCCACATTTTCCTCTAGCTTTCTGAACAATCTGATTTGGTGTTCAAAGCACAACCCCTGAAAATGGAACTCTGCTCCCCTGCAATTTCCATGTGCTGAACACATCGTGTATGGGCATTTCCCACTGTTTTGAACTGACAACACATGGCCCAAAGCTTTCCCCTTTGATGTGTTTATGCTGCTGCAGTTGGATTATTTGGGGGAGTATATTACCAGCATACAGGCATGTGTGTGAATTGCAGAAAGCAACACACAAAAGGAATTTCGCTGAAAACATATGCACTGCCACATAAACAAGGATATTTTGTCTGTGTTCTCAATGAAATTGTAGGAATCGGTATTATAGTGAGCTGCAAAAATGCTGCTGAAGAGGTTTTTTTTTCTTGCAACTCACAATTTGTTTACGACAACTTCTGGTATTTGGGAATGCCCTTATATTAATCTGGAAAGCTAAATAAAAACACGGCTTTGTTGACCTTTTATCTCTGTCATCCTGTCTTAAACACAGCAGACAAACCCACTCAGGCTTTGCTTGTTTTCAGCCCAGTACCAAATTGAAATGAGTTGAAATCTTACATTGGATTTCTTAGACCTTCAGGGCAAAAGAACTCAAATGTTTCTTTTTAAGTGACTGCCAACCTAGAAGAGTTTCCACCTTTTTTGATCCCCAGTAAACAAGAGGGAGTGCAGAGTTGAAATCAAATCTAAGCACCTCCAAAATGCTGAGAATTGTTTAATTAAACTTTAACCCAGAAAATGTTGGAAGAAGGAGGAAAACCAAAAAGAGTCTTTAAAGCTGTGTGGTGTGTTCTTTTAATCCAATCAAATTATTTATTTACAGGTAGTCCTCATTTAGCAACCGCAATTGAAACCGGCAACTCCATCACTAACTGGCACAGTCATTAACTGAAACGTCACGTGACTGTGCTGACTCATGATGTCAGTTCCGGCTGCAGTCATTAAGCAAATCGCCATGGGTCATTAAGCGTGACATCATGTGACCACAACCTGTGACTTCCTGCCAACTTCCCCATTGACTTTGCTTGTCAGAAGCCGGCTGTGAAGGTCACAAATGGCAATCACATGACTGTGGGATGCTGTAACTGTCGTAAATGTGCACTGGTTGCCAAGTGCCCGAATCGCATTCACATGACCGTGGGGATGCTGCGACAGCCGCAATTTCAAGGACTGGTCATAAGTGTCCTGTTCAGACTTAGAGGTGGCCAGGCAGATTAAATATCAAAAATACTCTTTATTAAATAACTATTTACAGTAAATAAGTCCCTGGAATCAAGAAGAACTGATTTCAATTAAGCCTAACTGGGCAGCAACAAGGAAAATGGCAAGATTGCAGGAGGAGATGGCAGCAAGGCAGCGGAGCAGGACTCTCACGCTGAGACTGGAAGGCTGGGAGAAGATGAAGTGTGAGACACTACTGAGGCCGAAGATGAAAGATCTCAAACTACAACACCACTTGAGTTAGGCTGGCACCAGAACACTGGACACTACTGGGATCTAAAGATCAGGCTGGACTGGACTCAGTGACTCAGGCTGGACTGGATACTGGGAACTGAAGACTTGAAGCAAGGCTGAGAACTTGGAGCAAGGCTGGACTTGGCTGGAAGCCCTGGACTAGGTAACAATTTGGGTTCACAATTAGATAGGTGTGAAACTCTAGAACAAGGTCAAGCACCCAAACTTCATCTTCTCCCAGCCTTCCAGTCTCAGCGTGAGAGTCCTGCTCCACTGCCTTGCTGCCATCTCCTCCTGCAATCTTGCCATTTTCCGAAGATTCCCTGTGAGACTGGAGGTCGAAGACAACAGAAGCTGCATGGGAGACCTGGAGCTAAGCAGCGGTCTAGAAACATTGCAAGGCTGCACCGAAGGCTCGGGGCGAGATTGTGAGCTGGAGACATGACAAGGCTGGACTGGAGGCTCTGGACATGGCTGAAATCTCAAAACGGGGTGAGGAACACGCCTGGAATGTGCGCAAGGTGAACACAAAGATCCGAAGCTGGACGTGAGACTGAGGTTGTTGGGTTCGGCGAGGAGAAGATCCTTGGTAGCAGCAGAAGCAGGATTTAAATCCTCTTCCATGGAGAACGCTGGCACTGATTCCTCTTCCGTAACAGACGCTGTCTCCACTGTTGATAAGGACTTTTCTGTGGAAGCTGCAGGCTTGTAGGATCAGTTGTCTCCGGCAGCCTGCTCTTTGCGCATCAGCCTTTTATGCCGATCCTTCATGCACCTGGACTCTGTTGCAGCCAATCAGGCTGCCTTCTCCTCCACGTGCTTTCCTGCCTGTTGTTGGCACGCGCTGATTGGAGGGTTCAAATCTTCCTCTGAGTCTTGGCCAATCAGCGCCTTTGACTCTTCCCATGCTGCTGACTCATCCCCAGGTTTCGCTTTCCCAGTTTCAGCCCAGTAAGTTTCTGTTTCCTCCTCTGACTCAGAAAGAGTTTCAATTTCTGAGTCAGAGGCAGGCTGGATTCTCACAATAAGTCTCCTTTCTCAGTGCTGTCATAACTTTGCAGGCTGGTGGTTGGTAAGCGAGGACTACCTGCACATTTATTAGTTTGTCTTAAATATCTATATGTATATGTATACGTATATATTCCAAACCTAGAATATTGCATCAGTTCTGGTAGACACTGAGTATGTTTAGCCTAGACAGAAGACTGCATGAAAGCTATCTTAAAGTATCTGAAGAACGTTCACATAGAAGATGGGACAAATTGTCCAGAGTTGCCCCAGAAGGCAGGACCAGAAACAATGGGATTACAGAAAGTCGATTTTGGTTGGGCATCAGAAAAAAAAATCCTAATGATATGAGGGGTTCAACAATGGAACAGACTGCCTCAGGAGGTGACAGCCTTTCCTTCACTGGAGGTGTTTAAACAGAAGCTGAATGCCCATCTGTCAGGCACATTATAGTAAATTCCTGCCCTGGGCAAGAGACCGAACTAGATGATCTCCAAGGAAGTCTTCAACTCTTACATTTATGATTCTATGAAATTAAGAACATTCCTGACCACTTGATTTCAGTGAGAGAATTAAGTATGTGCATAAATTACTTCCAACAAAGACAATGAGATTTAAAAATTAAAAAAAAAAACACCCACTTTTGGCTGTGCTACACTACTAGTTTATCACAAGGAAAAACTCAACAAAAATTGTACATATTTGGCATTCAAGTACTTGTCTTTTGAATTGTTGAATCTTCCTGGCCTCATTTTAACACTACGTGCCTACTGATCCTGAGCACATTTAATGTGAATTGCACATCCATTTCCATACTACAGATCAGCATCCCAACCCAGGGCCTGATTAAGGTCAACTGATGCCCTAAGTGCAGCCCAACAGTGGTGCCCCTCAGCCCTTCCATTGCTCAACTGACATGACATTAAGACTCAGTAAGTGCTGAAGGTGAAATAAAAGATTAAAATTTCGGTTTTCTTCCAGGCCATCCCCCAGGCCAGACCCTACAACTATATTAAATATAAACTTTTCTCTTATTTTATTTAACCCTAAATAGCAATAAACAATATAAGCAAATTATTTAGTTATAACTCAGGCAAAAGAAAAAATGCAAAACTTCAGCACTTTTAATGCATTTTTTAAATAAAATTGTTATAAGAGGAAATGCAAATTTTAAAAAAAATCTATTGAGAACTATTTTAATCGCCCTCCCAATAATTATAAGGCAAAATAAGATCTGATATTATCTCTACTGAAATTACATGGTCTCAGGAGCGTATTTTTCAATTCTGAGAATCTTTCAAACCAAACCTTTGAACTTTAGTCACTCTCCACGTCAAAAAAAAAATGCTTTTTTAACAATGCAGATTAAAGTCGAACATGGCAGATAAGGACACTTACAAAAACATGGCATAAAGTCAAGTGTGGCAGTGAAGACTTATGGGCATGATAGCTAAGGGGAAAAACTCTGTGGTACACCCCCCCCTTTCTTTACTGCCCTAAGCATGTGCTTATTTTGCTTAATGGTTAATCCAAGGCTGTCCCAACCAATAACACCTAGTTATGTTAGAATGCAATTTCTAAGATTACTAGAAGCCAGCATCCATGACAGCTGAGAATTCTGGGACATACTCCCAATATATCTAGGAGACAGCAGGTTGGAAAAGTCTATTACAGACTGCACAGGACAGTGACTCAGCCTACCACTATTAGAAGAAGGGGAGAAATTAATGTCTTCTTCTAAGGTAAAAAAAGGTAAAGGTTTCCCTCGACGTAAAGTCCAGTCGTGTCCGACTCTAGGGGGCAGTGCTCATCTCCGTTTCTAAGCCTTGGAGCCGGCGTTGTCATAGACACTTCCGGGTCATGTGGCCAGCATGACGACTCGGAACGCCGTTACCTTCCCGCCGAAGCGGTACCTATTGATCTACTCACATTGGCATGTTTTCAAACTGCTAGGTGGGCAGGAGCTGGGACGAGCAACGGGAGCTCACCCCGCCACGCGGTTTCGAACCGCCGACCTTCCGATCGGCAGCTCAGCGGTTTAACCCGCAGCACCACCGCGTCCCTCCTCTTCTAAGGAGACTTCACTAAATGTGGTTCCTCCAGATATGTTGGAATGCCAGAACCCAGAATTCCCAGCCAGTATGGAAATGATTGAAGCAAATGCCTTGGTGCTGGCCCACAATTATTGCATCATTGCAAGGATGCTAAGGGTTCTTTTATTACTAATTGAAAAATAAACCTAATCTTGATGAGATATAATCTTCACTACTAGGCTTTTGCCTGCACCTGCCATCCCTCGGAATCAGACCTTGAATGAGTCTTCCAACATATCTATCTCAGGCTGTGAGCTTATCCAGAAGCACCTGGATCTGAAAAACTGATTGCCGTTTTATTATTTCCAGCAGTGCAAGGGAAGATATCGTGTGGTATCACTCTAGCAACCTTCCTCAGTTTGATGTCCTCAGGGGTTCTGTTGTCTCAAAAGTCTACCTATGAAGGGGAACAGGTTAGGAAAGGCTAGTCTTTGACCCTACGGTTAATTTAAATAGCTGGTATTTTCTGCTACCAGCTATACCGCAGCTGAAAAACCTGCCAATGGGAAGAACTACCAACGGGCATCTTTCTCCCCAAATCTGATCTTCCTGGAACAAGCTGGACTGAAATCTGGTAGGTAAAGGGCTCAGGCTGTTCAGCCTGGTTTTGCAGAAATCAAGTGATGGAAACTTGACTTTACTGATTTTTTTTGTTAATGGGTAGAACCCAATTTTTCTGGTTGGATCTATCAAATGCTGACTGCTTGTCAAGTCAATGGGGGTAGCATAGAAAAGAAGACACACAGGGGCATGTGTTTCTCAAGGTTTCTCAGCCAGGAAAAGGAGAACCAAATCCGGGCAGAGCAAGCACAATCAGTTAAGTGTGAGAGTCATATTCAATCTGCTTTTGTTTTATGGAGCTCTTTATAAAACTAGCATAGCAGGTACAAGCTAGCTGTGTGCTGCCCACATATGTTTGCAAGCATTTATTTACCCTTCTTGGAATGCGGCAAGCATGTTTGTTATGCAAAGGATACACCGTGGAGGGAAAAGAAAGACACTGAGAAGCCAGAGGGAGGAGGGAGGGAGAGAAGATGCATACTCTAAAAACATGGCATTAGACTTGGACTTTGAAGCCAATGCTAAATACGGTTTGCATGGGTAAACACTCTCCAGCAGACACAAATGACCATCTGTTACCACATCATAAAAAGAAACTCATTTCAAAACCTTAAAAAGAGAAAAGAAGAGAAGGGAGAGTGTTCTGGGTTTATAAGCTCCCTAGTTCTTCTCTAACAGTTGAAAAGCAGGAAATACCCAAAGTGGAGATTGAGATCTTTTTTGTGCATAATTATATAACATACATACATACATACATACATACATGATGTACCCCGCCTGTTTATTTAAATCAATGAAATGAGAAAACCCTTCTTTTTCCTTTTTTCAGGAATTCACATCTCCACCTTTATATCCCATCTTCTCTAGGAAGCCTGAGTCCTTACATCCCTAAGAGCATATACCCTAACGTACAAATGTTCACAATTGGAGGGAGTTTTGATGACCCATTAAGGTGTTTTCAGTTGCCCCCTGTCACAAAGGAACACTTCCATTGAGGAACAGGCAGCGCTTAGCTCACCTTGGTTGACCTCAGAAGCTAAGCAAGATCAGTGCTGATTCATACTGGACTGGGGAACCCGATGGGAATTCCAGAACTGTTGGTGAGACTGGGAAGATAACAAAAACTTCCTGGAAGGTAGCAATGGGAATTCACTTCTACAACACTGCCAAGAAAGCTGCATAGATGCAAGTCACTTGGAATTGTTGATTTGTTTTATTTATCTATTTATATTTATATTTATATATATTCCACCATCTCATAGAAATGTGACTCTTGGCAGTGGACAATAAAACCATAAAAAACAGTAATTGCAAAAACGCCCTACAATTAAAACATTAATATTATGGAAAAAACGAACAGGCTGGGGAGAGCATTATATGTTACATACAATGTAGCTACCTCATGAAATATTTTGTTCTAGCTGGTGAGTAGGAATGAATGCAGACCTGCTCACTGGTGGGCTAGGAATGGGGAACATCAGTATTTATTTAATTAAATAAATAAATAAATTTAATTTCTATAGCTACCCATCTCAACAAGTGACTCTGTATCACCTGCATGATATCAAGATGATATGCAGATATCAATCTGTATCACTTGCATGGCTCCTTAAACCATTTCTATGAATTTAAAACTGAGCTGGCTACCCTCCTCGCCATCAAATATGGATTCCCTTTTCCCTAAAAAAAAGTTTGTTTAGGAAAATTTTGTTTTGTACGGCAAATGCACATATTTACACATAATGGGTGCATTTGCTGTACACCCTTCTTGGGGGAAGACCTGAATCAAAACTTTCAGAGGAAATTTCATTGTGAAAATTAGTCCCAGAACTGCATGTTTAGTTGGAGTTTAAAAGACAGAGAGTAGTACAATAACTTTCCAGACCAACTTCCTTCAAATGATGGTCCTTCTATGGCAACTATCTAAATTTGAAGGATACTGAAGGAATCTCTCAAATCAGCCCCTGTCTTTGCCAGAAACTGAGAAGAGACTTAATGGGATCAATGTTATAGACAGCTGCTTAGGAATTTTTTCAGTAAATTTACAGAAACTCATATTTTGTGAATCTTCTTCGTTTTAATATATCCAGTTGTGTTTTGTTTAGAGCCCAGGGGAAAGGTTTTGGCACAGTTGGTGCCAACATAAATACAATCAGTGGAGGTGGCTGTTCTTTTTTTTTTCTTTTTCTTTTTCAAAAACTGCCTCAGGCAATTCTAAAGGCTTTATTTAATTTCATCAAAAACTTGTCTGCATTGAAATCCCCTTTTGATTTCTACCTTTCCCAGCCAACAAAGCATTTCAGGAAGTCTATAGATCTTGCCTAAGCATTGTTTTAAGATGCGCCTGATCTGCATAGAGAAACATGAACGTCTGAAATGTTCTATTGCTATTTGGGGATGTTCTCATGATAATATAGCGTCATGAAATACTATCAATCCATTTCAGCAATATTGTTAATATTGTAATTTTTTCCCCTTCCCATTGGCTAAGAAAAAAGTTTTTATTCCTGCAAAATTGTATGGTTTTTATTTTATTTTATATTTTATTTTATTTTATTTTATAGATTTGTATGGCTGCCCATCTTAGAGTACAACTCTGGGCAGCTCAAAATAAAAACACGAACACAGTTATACAAAACAAAACTAAAACCTGCCACCTCAGTCATCCTCCAGGGATGCCCCAACAAGCATCCACAGGCCCCATCACACTCTACCCCAACCCCTGTGGGAGCAGCTTTTTTATGGCCTTCCAGAAGGCTGAAAGGGTGGGGATCACCAGGGGAAGGCTGTTCCACAGGGTGGAGCCCATCATGGAAAAGGCAGGCTTCCTAGATCCCACTAGATGGCAGTATTTAATGAAAGAGACCTGGAGTGTGCCCACTCTATCTGACCTGGAGGGGCAGGCAGGGAGAGGCAGTCCTGCAAATAACCTGGGCCCATACTACATAGGGCTTTAAAGGTGATAACCAGCACCTTGAACTGCGCCCAGAAAGAGACTAGGAGCCAATGCAGCTTGTGCAACAGTGAGGTGACACAGGCAAACCAAGGGGTGCTCAACACTGTGTGCACCACTGCATTCTGGACCAGCTGTAATTTCTGGGTGATCTTCAAGGACAGCCTAATCTAGAGCATGTTGCAATAGTCCAACCAAGAAATGACCAAGTCATGAGTGACCCTGAGCAAGGCCTCCCTGTCCAGGAATGGACACAACTGGTGCACAAGATGAATCTGTCCTAACTATGGCTACTACCTGCTCCTCAAGCAGGAACCTCAAAGCCAGGAGTCCCTTTCAAGAATCTGAGATGATGTTGGCTGATACAGACATGGCTATGCCTAATGGGACTGTCCCTGGTTAGCCATGACAACCTATACAGCCACTCCTGGATTGTTGATTTTTTTTCAATAAGAGGAGACAAAAGAATCTCATTCTGTTGTCTCCTTTTGTCGAACAGAGAAGCAGAAATGTCTAGATACGTGTATACATCACTGTAGTTGCTCATTTTATTGTGTTTTATGATAGGTGGATGATGATGATGATGATGATGATGATGATAGATAGATAGATAGATAGATAGATAGATAGATAGATAGATAGATAGATGATGGATGGATGATAGATGGACAGATGGACAGATGGATAGATAGATGACAGTATTGTGGGTTTTTTCCATAACTACATGAAGTTTCTTCCCAGATAATACCCATAATCATTTAACCATCATCCCTTTAGTATATCAAGCCCAAAGTCTCAAATTATCCAGATGTATCACCACAGAGGAATGGAATAAAATATACAGAAAAACAAAAACAAAAACAAAATGCTGGCTACCTGCACAGATTTTGGGCTATGTGGGTATCTGTTCCTGGGGAGTGAATGAGAAGGTATCTCCTATGCTAAAAATGCCTTTCTACACGTGTCCATAGATGTGAAATCAGACAAAGAGCCAGTTTGGTCTAGTGGTAAAGGCACCAAGCTAGAAACCAGGAGTCTGTGAGTTCTAGTCCTGCTGTAGGCCTGAAAGCCGGCTGGGTGACCTTGGGCCAGTCATTCTCTCTCAGCCCAAGAGCCAATCAGGCATAATAGTAGAATTCTAGTCCCACCGTGGGCATGAGAGCCGGCTGGGTGACCTTGGGCCAGTCACTCTCTTTCAGCCCAACTCACCTCGCAGGGTGGTTGTTGTGGGGAAAAGAGGAGGAGGAAGGAGTATTAGGCATGTTCACTGCCTTGAGTTATTTATAAAAATAATAAAGGTGGGGTAGAAAATGAATAAAATCAATCAATCAATCAAGGCAAGATGAACTCCTGAAACTACTTCCTGTTTATGAATCTGATCCTATTTTGATAATTATTCTTAAAATGGCAGGAGAATCTACAGGGAGGGGGGGTTGAAAATGTCAAGATAGCAACCACAGCTATGTAATCAAAGCCCTGTCCTGTTACTTGTGTCATGATGGTTTATATTGCCTACCATCTCAGCTTAGGAAGGGGGGGAGAACAGATGCTTTCCCCATGATTGACAGATAGATTTGCCGTAATTGTTCAATGACCCAATCAAATGACTTTGATGGTGTATAACAAAGTAACAACATACAAAAGAGCAAAACTAACCACCACCACAGAAAAATAGATTGTATAATCAAATGCATAGAGATATAATAAGCTTTGGTTTATTTTATTTTATTTTATTTTCTATTTTCAGGTAGTCCACCAAATGATATCTTCCCTGGATAGCAGACAATAAATAAAAGAATACATACCCTTGTTACCCTTCTGCCAGTATTTCAAAAGACATCAATATTGTGTTTTGGATAGTATGCAAATTTATGTAAATATGATCAATTAACTGATGAATCACTTAAAAAGGCAGATAATTAAGCATCTGAAAAGTCCTTTGACAGGCTTAATAAATACATGACATGATACAGTTGAAACACAAAGATAAGTTTAGAAGCTTAAACTTGACTTTTTCTCTTACTCTAAACATTATATACATAGGTTTTTGTTATTCTTGTGCCTGTAGCTAAGGAATTTCTAACAAAGCAGGTATATTTATTAACACTGCAACACAGAATTAAGTTTCCCTTCCCATATTCACACTCTACCTTCATTTTTTGTCACTGTGCCAGTAATCTTGCATAAATTATTAACTAAGGGAGCATTGAATGGTTTCTGCAACTGAAGAAGAAAATAAATGATGTTAACAAAATAATGACTTGCTTACTTAATGTACACACTTCAGGTTCTGTTCAGACCTGATTTCTTTGCAACCCCATAAGAAACAATCTGTTAATAACCAAATACTAATGTATAAAATTCTCTACATAATAAAACTGTGAATCCTCTCCCCAGGTCTCCTAAGACCAAGAGCTCAAAGTAATTGCATTTTAAAAAACAATTTTTAAAATAACCCACAGATACTAAATACATGCAAATGATATTGTGCTATTGCCTTAGATTAACTTATATTGCATGCTGCATTTTTTTTATTTCTTCCTTTAACAGGCTTGGAATAACAGTATAAAACAATTTTTATATACAGGAGATACATACACACATTCTCATACTTACGCACTAGAAAAAAGACCCATTAGAGTTCAGCATCATTAATTACCTTTGGAATTAAGTTATATGGGCTGGTACCAGCTCAGCTCTTTTTGAGAACCATGGAGCATACATAAAAAGTTATGAGCTCTGCAAAGATTTTAAAGATAAGTCTATGAGAACAGCAAAACTCAAATTCCATGTGCAGTAATGGGGTTATTTATTTATCAGATTTCCACTCCATTCCCAACTTTAAAAGCCACTTGCAAGCAATTAAAAAGAGCATATAAGATATCAGAAACACCGAAGAACAAGCCATTGTTGAAAAGGCATTGCAAAAAAACCAAATAAGCAACATAGTTGTGACCAATATTCCCTTTCTCATTGCAATGAAAACCATCCAAAGTATTTTCTTTCTCTTATGCCTGCTATCTGGAATGAGAAATAAGGTGGTCATGTGAAATGAATAAATGAGATAGAATGTGTCTGTTCAGAAGATTACATCTGCCATTGGAATAATGGGGGCATTCTTGAAAATCGGTGTGGTCTAGTGATGAAGGTGTTGCCGCAAAGGAGGGGAGAGCTAGGTTGAAATACATGTTCAGCCATGGAAATTCCCTGGTTGACTTGGATCAGTCACTCAACTGGTTAACCTCCTCACAGGAGGTTATTGGGGAGGGACCACTAAATACCCTGTCTTGAATCCCTAAATTGAAGCCTTCTAAATTTAGCAGGCATGCTAACCTAAAGCTTTTTGAAGTCTGAAAGAAGGCAAGGAATGTTTTGTTCCTTAGGGAACGGTTTAGCAGATTTAATCCAAATTAAATCTAGATCCAATCCATATCAGTAGTAGGTTTAATCCATTTTATCGCCTGCACTAAATACAACAAATATTCTGGTTCACTTTTTAAAATTGTTTTTTATACGTACATTAAAGAAATTCACTTCCATTTTTGTTTTCAATGTTTCCTAACCTTTGTATACAGCTTCACCTAATTTCTGCCCCCACCCAAACCAGTTTTTAAATACAAATTTTCCTGGATGTCACTCTTTGAAAAGTAAATATTGCAGTGCAATTCTTGAAAATGTCACTACTTACTTTTAATACACAGCTTATGGAAAGAAGCATTTTATGTAACTTTTCAGTCAGGAAAAAAACCACATTTGTTAACCCTACAGAAGGCTATTATTCATACCAGCCCATCATGAATTTCTAAGGGAGCAGAACTGTGCTACAGGTAGCTTTGCTTTGTTACGTAATGAAGGAGTAAGCATAGCTGCTATCTAAAGAATTATTTCTGACACATTTAATGATCCTTCTACATCCTGGGGACAAATTGGCTTCTACGCCTTATCCTCAAACTGATTTTGAAAACAACCCCAGTCTGAAAAAAAATACCCCTCAGATGGCATAAAGGATGCTATAGGAGATGTTTACATCTGGTCACATGGTTTCTTATTTTTACATCACAACTTTAAAAAAAAATAGGAATACTGCAAAACGGAGGCCTATTATTACCGTTTTCATCACCCTGAGGTTCTTCAGACAAGCTCAGTTGTGATTTCCATAATAGTTGGCCAACCCAGTGGGCACACAACTGGAAATTCAGAAAATGTGAAGTCTGATAGCACTGGAGGACAATGTTAGATCTTTTGCCTTATCTTATGGGAAAGTGAAGTTGGATGCCCAAGAATGAGGACACTTAGACCTGTTTTGAATGTCCCACCAAGAAATGACTGACATGGGTGGCTATGGCTACCTTCCAACACTGAACTCCAGAACATTATACAATCAAGGTATTCTTTTCCATATATATTATCTCTGAAGAATCCTTGGGGGAAAAGAAGACTATTATAGTTAGTATTATTACTCCAACCCCCCCCCCCCAATACATACATACATACATACATATTCCCTTCTCACCCCTATGGGTGATATGTGTCTTCCTCAACCTTGGGTCCTCCACCAGAGGCCTGGGAGTTTGAGGGTTCTGCGCAGGATCTTGTCAGGGTAGCCTTACTCCCAATAAGACACGGACTCACTTAGGTGCACTAAGGATTTCCGGTTTATTGACAGCAGATTGCATACGCGGAAAAAAGACGGGAATGCGGGCGTGGTAGCGGGGTACCCTGTATATACCCGTGTGGCGGACCTTGTCCTCCTCCACCCACCATTGTCCCACAAGCTGGATCCGGATGGGCGATCTGTAAATGATACCGGTCTGTGGATGGGCGTTTCGGGTGATCATCGCGGGTTTCTTTTGTCTTCTCTCCTTGTTCGGTGCAGGTGCGTCCCCCGGGGTAATGTGTGGGAGTTTCCCCGATCTGTTAATGGCTCCTAGGTCCGGGCAAAGGTGTGCCTCTTTTGTCCTTGTGTTTGTTTTAAGTGGTTGTGTGCTTAACGGATTAAGGTTATCCCTTCCTCCTTCCTGAAAGGCATGTTCCCCGTTGTGATGCACATATGCCTTGCAAC
Organism: Candoia aspera; assembly: GCF_035149785.1. NCBI lineage: Eukaryota > Metazoa > Chordata > Lepidosauria > Squamata > Candoiidae > Candoia > Candoia aspera. The sequence goes on along the minus strand of NC_086154.1, from coordinate 253,065,497 downwards.
AGGGAACATGACAGATCTTAGCTGTTCCTAGCACTGCACTCTTCTGGACAGAGAGCTCTGATGATGTTCCTGGGATCTGTTGAAGCCACTCTCCCAGCTTGGGAGTCACAGCCCTGAGTGCCCCTACCACCACTGGGACCACTTTGTGTAAGGAATGCCTAAGACTAAATAAAAGACTCAGACTCTAAATCAAGTTTAAGCTCTGACTTTTATTTAGAATAGAATGCACACCAGTAGAAAGCTGAGAGTGAGGGAAGAGCGCCAAAAGTTGAATTAAATAGTCTCGTGCCAAACAGCGCTCCACCCCCACACTCCCCGGGTGTGCCCCACGAGTTCCACGGAGTGACAGGCCATCAATACTTGATAGGTGAGAGGTCGTCCAGCCCCATTCGCCCCAGGCATTGCCCCGTTTATCTTCCTGCGAGGTAATGGTCCATTACCGGGCGATTAGACTTCGAGATTCCTCGAAAGCCCAGACGCGCCCTTCCGAACCTCGCCCTGATCATTTCCTTGACAATGGTGTCCATGGTCGATTACCGGGCGATGAGACCTTGTAGATCTCCCAAACTCATTACCTTCTTTGTCCGGTTTATCACCCGCACCTCTCCAGTCATTGACACGCCTCCACACTTTGTCATGCAAGCCGTTACGATGTCGCAAACATCGCAACGGCGATCATGACATACCGCCCCCCTGAAGAAAATCAAGCCGAGGGTTTGGAGGGATATGCAACATGGAAGTTGCAGATTAGCTCGGGGGCCTGAATGTCACAGGCAGCGACCCACTCAGGGTGGGGAAAGTGTTTCCAGCGCACTAAGTATTGGAGAGAGCCACGAAGCTTGCGGAAGTCGAGAACCTCCTTGACTTCGAAGTGCTGCTGTCCGTCGATCATGACGGGTGGAGGGGGTGGTTGCATGGATGCCACCAGGAGGGGTCACTGGCCGGCTTGAGTAAGCTGCAGTGGAACACAGGGTGCAGCCACTTCAAATTATGAGGTAGATCCAAACGCACCGTGACCGGGTTCACAATTTGTGTAACCTGAAAGGGGCCAATAAATTTGGGGGCCAGTTTCCTGGAAGGCTGAGGTGACTTGATAAATTTAGTGGAGAGGTAAACCAGGTCCCCTACTCGAAAAGGCAGCTGTTGGTGCCTGTGTTTTTCAGCCTGAAGTTTGTATGCGGTCTGTGCCTCCTTGAGAGCATCCTTAATGACGGGCCAGGAGTCTGCGAGTTTAGAACCCCAATCACAGGCCACCGCTACTGGAGACGGGGGCTGTGGGAGCTCGGGGATGGGGACGAAGTCCCGACCCGACACCACCCCGAAGGGGGTTTGTCCCATGCTTTGATGCACAGCGTTATTGTACGCAACCTCCACGAAAGGAAGTAAATCCACCCAGTCGTCCTGGTGGTAGTTGATGTAGGAGCGGAGGAATTGTTCAAGGGTGGCATTGAGGATCTCAGTAGATCCGTCAGTCTGGGGATGCCAGGAGGTTGACAATGCTTGCTCAGTGCCAATTAATTTCAAAAAAGCCCGCCAAAACCGTGAGGTAAATTGTGTGCCCCTATCGGTCACCAAGCGAGAGGGGCAGCCGTGAAGGTGGTACACGTGCACCAAAAAGAGCTTTGCCAGCTGTTGCGCCGACAGGATAGCAGCACAGGGGATAAAATGAGCTTGTTTGGAAAAGTAGTCTTTGACTACCCAAATGACTGTTTTCTTTTGACTGGGTGGTAAATCCATGATGAAATCCATAGAGATTTCATCCCAAGGGCATGAAGGGTTAGCCACGGGCTGCAGCAGCCCCTGGGGTTTCCCGGACGGTCGCTTAGACATTGCGCAAACAGGGCAGGATGCCACATACGTTTTGACATCCTTCCTCAGCGAGGGCCACCAAAATTGGCGTCGGGTCAAGTGGAGGGATTTGAGGAACCCGAAATGACCAGCCTGTTTGCTGTCATGAGACCGGCTGAGGATAGTTGATCGTTGCGAGTCAGGGACGTATAAACGACCTTCCACCCAGGCGAGGTCTTGTTCCATGGAGACCTTGTCAGGGTTAGCAAGGAGCCATGGATCAGATTTTAATGCAAGGGCAAAATCTGCACGCAACCCACCCGGTATCTGTGGTTGCCTGCGGCCCAGGGCGGGCTGCGCCAGAGTCGTTCGCAAGGGGGGGGGCTGTTCCCGAGCGTGGCTCCAGGTGACAGCGGCCAAACTCAATTGAGACTCAGAGAGCACCGTCCCCACAATGTCGGAGACAGGCTCCGTGTCCTGGGGCAGTCGGGAAAGTGCATCTGCCAAAAAATTCTTCTTCCCTGGAATAAACCTCAGCCGAAAGTTAAAGCGGCTGAAAAACTGAGCCCAGTGAATCTGCTTAGGGCTGAGGCGCCTGGGTGTGTGAAGAGCCTCGAGGTTGCAGTGGTCTGTCCAGACCTCAAAAGGGCAAGTCGCCCCTTCTAAAAGGTGACGCCAAGCCTCCGGTGCCACTTTTACTGCAAATGCCTCTTTTTCCCAGACATGCCAGCACCTTTCTGTCTTGGAAAATTTCCGGGAGAGATAGGCACAGGGCTTCAAGAGTCTGGCAGAATCCTTTTGTAATAGGATAGCCCCAGTTGAAAAATCAGAGGCATCAGCCTGAACGACAAAAGGCCGTTCGGGGTCGTGATGGGATAAAATTGGCTCCGCTGTGAAGAGAACTTTCAACCGGTCGAAAGCAGCCTGACAGGTGGGAGTCCAATTGAGCACGGCTCCTGGGTTTTTTACCTTGCATGTCTCCCCGATGCCTTTGGTCCGCAACAAATCAGTCAAGGGCAGGGCAATTTCCGTGAATCCTTTTGCGAAGGATCTGTAGAAATTTGTAAATCCCAGGAAACTTTGGAGCTGGCGCCAGGTGCGCGGGCGCTCCCAGCTCAAAACAGCCTGGACCTTTGCAGGGTCCATTTTGATGCCCTTATCTGAAATCCTGTAGCCTAAGTAGTCCAGGAGCAACTTATGGAAGTCGCACTTGGAAAGCTTAGCATAGAGTTTAGCGTGCCGGAGCTTGGTGAGAACCTGTTTTACCAATCTTTCATGTTCCCTCTCCGTTTTGGAGTATATCAGGACATCGTCCAGATAAACCAGTACTCCTTTAAACAAATGGTCATGCAGAACTTCGTTAATTAGTTGCATGAAAACCCCCAGGGCCCCTGCAAGACCAAAAGGCAGTACCTTATACTGGAAGGAGCCCAAGGGACAGTTAAAAGCTGTTTTCCATTCGTCCGCCATTGCGATGTTTGCGACATCGTAACGGCTTGCATGACACTTTGGCCTTCACTTTCCACATCCTCTCTAGTTCCTCCTTCAGGCCCTGGTACTTCTCCAGCTTCTCATACTCCTTCCTCCTGATGTTGCTGTCACTTGATACCTCTACATCTATCACCACTGCTGTCTTCTGGTCCTTGTCTACTACCACAGTGTGTGGCTGATTGGCCAGGACCTGCCTGTCCATCTGGATCTGGAAGTCCCACAGGATCTTAGCCCTTTTATTCTCCATGACCTTTTGTGGAATCTCCCATCTGGATTTGGGAGCATCTAGCCCATACACTGTGCAGATGTTCCTGTACACAATGCCAGCTACTTGGTTGTGCCATTCAGTGTATGCTGTTCCTGCCTGCATCTTACACCCTGCCACTATGAGGGATTTTTAAAGTAAGAAAACTTTGTGTGTATCTGAGAATTTTTCTTACTTTAAAAAATCCCTCATGTGTTCTTACTCATTGCAGTAATATGAGGGATGTCCACCTTCTTCCTTCTTACAGTGATTACTGTACTACACAAGAGTAAGGTGATCAATCATACAACATTGCAGGATCAGATAATCATTATCAGGAAGAAGAAGCAGGAAGAAGAAATGAGCCCTTGTTCTGCTGCACCCAAGTAGGGGAAAAGGAGGGGACGACAGTTCCATCAGATGTTAACCAAAAGTAAGGCAAGGTCCCTTTCTCCTACATTGAATTCTTCAGAAAATTACTTTCTTCCCACAAAAGAAGCAGAGAACAAATCCTGCCACTTTCACAGGAAGTAAAGTCTCTTGAGAATATTGGTCCCCAACTCAGCAAAGAGTTTGTTATTACAGCCATCTCCTGGTGTACTCTGAGGCTGAGATGGGCCTGCAGGTAGGAATGGTTCAGCAGATGTGGCTCCTTGTTTAGTCACTCTGCTATGGCAGTTGCTCATGACGTGCACATATTTGCAAGTGAGCCTTCATACACCTAAGATGAGGGCAGACCAGCCATGAAACAAACAATCGAGGTGCCTCTCCTAAGGGGAGGCTGATGCCAACAGACTTGTTAGTTTGGCAGTTGTTGCACAAATCCTACTGACCCATCTCTGTGCAGTAATGAAAGAGGTATACCCCTTGTTATCAGGCTCTTATCTATGTGGTGATTGATTGCCTCCCAGGAGATGGGAAAGGTATTGCTAAAGGATCTGCAGACCATAAGCAGAGAAACATCGTAAGCAGCAAGGGACTAAGAATCTGCACAACAGTAGATCCTCACCCAGGAAACAGAGATAACAATCCTTTCAGTGCTGCCTATAGAGAACACCCAAAAAACTGTGTCATTACTTGTGAGTTTCTAAGGACTGGACAGCAAATATATTCTACCTCTTTTGTTTACATCTTTGCATAGTCATTTGCCAAGCTGAATGAGCAAATGTACATAGTCTTGCAGAGTGCTGGAAAGCATTTTGCCCAGAGAGATCAGAAAAATCACACACCAGGCATTTCTATAAAAATAAATTTATTTACAGAAAGCACAAAAACATATTTACAGGCTTGTGCATGCACACATGCTCTCAGAGAGGAGAGAGCTCTCTCAGAGAGCTGCTTATTCAGCTGCAAGGCTAAAAACTGAACAAAAGTCCTGCAAGCTGCCTTCCCCTCAGGCAATGCAACTATTAACCCCTAAATGGAGGACAATTAAATTCGACCTCTTTACCCGGCCGATGCTTAAGGAAGTACTTAATTACCATGGTAGCCAAGAGCAGAAGAAAAATGCCAACACTCCCCCTTTTTTTATGCTAACGAGTAAGACACAAACCAATTTTGTCAACTCTGTATGTCTTGGTAGAACAAGAGGTTTGGTTAAAATATCAGCAATCATGTCTTTTGATTCACAATATTTTAACATTATTTCCCCTTTGGCTATCATGTCTTTGATATAGTGATATCTAATATCGACATGTTTTGTCCTATTCTTGCAGGCTTCAAAATCAAGCCTTTGTTTTTCTGTTGATGTGAACAGCAGCAAATCATCAACATAAATGCATAGATACATACAGCCTTGTTTGTCTTTCTTCATATATACACATGGATCTGCTTTTCCTTTTTCAAAACCAAAATTCTGCAGTTTTTCATCTAATTTTTGGTTCCAGGATCTAGCAGCTTGTTTTAACCCACAGATTGACTTCTGCAGTTCACAGATTAGATTCTCCCCTTTTTCATAGCCAGGGGGTTGCTGCATGTATAATTTGTGGTCTAAATCACCATAGAGAAATGCAGTTTGAATGTCATAGTGGTGAACTGACATTCCTTTGAGTGCAGCAATTTTCAACAGTAATCTAATTGATTCACCTTTAGTAACTGGTGCAAAAGTCTTGTCAAAGTCTAAATCTTTCCTTTGAGTGAACCCTTTTGCAACCAACCTTGCTTTATATTTTTGGATTTTGCCATCAGCATCCCTTTTCAGTTTGAAAACCCACCTACAACCTAAACAGCATTCATTGGGAGATAGATTTACCAGTTTCCATGTGTTATTTTCTTTCAAGGATGCTAACTCCTGTTGCATGGCAGAATGCCAATTTTGTGCAATCTCAGGTGGTAAAGCATTCACTTGTTCTAAGGACTCAGGTTCTGTGAATATGTGAACAGCCTTTACTGTTTCAGCCTGAAAACGTGATGGAGGAACGCCTTTATTACTCCTCTGAGATCTGCGAGGTAATACAGGGCTTAAATTTTGACTCCTATCACTTTCCTGAGAAGCATCTGTCTCATCAGACAGATCTTCAGTTTGCTTTTCTGGTTTAATGTCCTCATCAGGCAAAAGATCACTATCAGCAAGTCCTTGCTGTTCTGTTGTAGATAGATCAACTGGAGAGCTAGAATTTAATCTCCCCCAGTTTTGTTCAGCATAAGAAGCGCTTTTGCTAATTATTAATTTCTCTCCCACTATGAACCTGTAGCTCCTCTGGCTTTGTTCATAGCCAACAAAGATGGCTTTCTTTGTTGTGGGGCCTCCTTTCCTTCTCTGCTGTTTTGGAATATGAACCCATGCAATGCTACCAAACACTCTAAGATGGTTTACCTTTGGTTTCACACCATAAAACAAATGGAATGGAGTGTCCTGAATCACAGAGTTATACAATCTGTTTTGCACATAACAGGCAGTGGACATTGCATCTCCCCAATACTTAAAAGATAAATGTGAATCTTTAAGCATGCATTCCATTGCATTTTGCAAGATTCTGCCCTTTCTTTCAGCAACACCATTTTGCTGAGGGGTGTAAGGGTTAGAAAGAATTTGTTCTATCCCCTTTTCCACTAGGAACCTTTTGAATTTGTGAGAAAGGTACTCTCCTCCTCTATCACATTGGAGTGCAGATACAAGCCAAGGGAATTTTCCATTAGCCCATGTCACAAAACTTTTAAATTTCTCAAATGCCTCATTTTTATGTTTTAGGATGTAGATAAATGTGTATCTTGAGAAATCATCAATGGTGGTCATTGCATACCTTGCTTGTCCAAGACTTGGAGCAAAAGGACCAATAATGTCAGAGTGTACAATTTCCAAAGGTCTAGTTGTAACTCTGTCACTGTGCTTACTCACAGGAACTTTTTGTGTTTTGCACTCTTTGCAAACTACACAGTCTAAGTATTTATCACAGGGTTTTATCTTTAGGTCAGCACACAGCTGTGGCATTTGTGCTATATACTTGAAATTAGCATGACCAAATCTCCTGTGCATCAGGTGTATACATTGGTCATGATATGGAGTGTTGCCAACTGCAGCTTTGCAGCTTGGCTTCCTTGCATTTTGCACAATGTACAAGGAGTCCTTTAAAATACCAGTAGCACACAATTTCCCATTTTTACGTATCTCACAACCATTTTTCTTAAATGTTATGATATATCTTGTTGCAGCCAATTGTGCCACAGATAAAAGGTTTGACTGTAAATTTGGCACATACAACACACCTTTTACAGTTTCTCCCAAGCAGGATAAATACAAGTCACCTTGTCCCATAATTTTGGTCACAAACCCATCAGCCAAAGATACACTTTGTCTTTCAGTTTTAGACAGTGACACAAAAGAGCTTTTACAATTACATAAATGACAATTGGCCCCAGAATCTAACACCCATACATCAGAATTGCACCTTCTCAGCAACCTGTGCAATTTGGGTTGTCTGAAGAGCCTTCTTCTGTGTTGCCCTTGTGTTCTTCTGCTCTGTCTTTCTACTCTTGGGTCTCAAGACACAGTCTTTCTGCAAATGTCCAGCTGAACCACAAGTGAAGCATCACTGGCTGGCTAGTACTGTAGCCTCAGCTTCTTTTCCCTTCTTTTCCCTTGATTTCTGGTACTGCAGCTTTCCAGAAGAGATGTGGGGGTATCTTTCCTCTCTCTTCTCCCATTCAGTGAGCAAGCACTGTGTAACATACGATGGGGTGAGGTCTGCTTCAGGCATAGCCTCCAGGGTACAAATCAGCGTGTCCCACGTTTCATTCAGTGAGGACAGGAGGATATACGATTTTGTGACAGGTGTAAATTCCATTCCTCTCTCCTGCAACTCAATAAAGAGCTGCTGAATATAATGCAGGTGCTCAGGAAGGCTGTCTCCTTCTGCAAGGTAGGCTTTGTACAGCTTTTTTGTCAGGGTAACTTTACTCCCTGTAAAGTTTACATACAAGTCTCTCAAAGCATCCCAAAGTTGCTTAGCAGACTGCATACCTCGCACGTGGATTAGCTGATTCCTCAACTCCCAGGATAATGGTGGCTCTAGCCCGCTCATCCTGACTAAGCCATTCAGCACTAGGATTTTGGGGGGGTTGCTCACCAATTGGCAGCCAAAGATTCTCTCTGCGAAGACACATCTCCATCTTCAGGGCCCAATTCAAGTAGTTGGTCTCTGATAGATGTTCCAGAGGCATCGCTGAGGGCTGGGAGGCAGCCATGGCTTCTTCCTTCTTTTGCAAGTCACCTCGGCTGGCTTCTTTGTCCTGCAGACCGGCAGTGGCTGGAAAATCTCCAGGCGGCTCCAAAGAAAAATCTTCACAGGTCTTTGCTACCTGCCTTTAAATTGTTCATGAGGCGTGAAGCTGATCTCTCTGCTCTCTCTGGGGTTCACTGGGTTTCTTACTGGTTTTACTGGGCCCATAAACTCTTGCAGAGTGCTGGAAAGTGTTTTGCCCAGAGAGATCAGAAAAATCACACACCAGGCATTTCTATAAAAATAAATTTATTTACAGAAAGCACAAAAACATATTTACAGGCTTGTGCATGCACACATGCTCTCAGAGAGGAGAGAGCTCTCTCAGAGAGCTGCTTACTCGGCTGCAAGGCTAAAAACTGAACAAAAGTCCTGCAAGCTGCCTTCCCCTCAGGCAATGCAACTATTAACCCCTAAACGGAGGACAATTAAATTCGACCTCTTCACCCGGCCAATGCTTAAGGAAGTACTTAATTACCATGGTAGCCAAGAGCAGCAAAAGGATGCCAACACATAGAACTAATGGTCATTTTATTGGAAGGGGTGGTAATAGTACCAGGCTGCTTTGGGTATTTGCTGATACCCCAAGACCTGCTGGGCTCAGAACTGACACCTTGCAGTCTGAGTGGTACACTGAGTCTGCATCTCACTTCTCATTTCATTTCCCACAGTACCCTGTCCTTGCATCACTTTGGGACATGGTGGAAAAACAGAAGCTGCTGAGATCAGTGGAATTATATCCAAATAAATCCACAAGAGCCAGAAAAAGGTTGACCAGAAGACTCTTAGATCCGAAGCCAGTCCTGTGTTTATGAGAACTTGCTGACCAGCAACACTATTCAGTTTTTTTCTATGGCTCAAACAAAAGATGCTAGAGTCCAGTGTAGGATTTTTTACTACTTGCGAAACTGAAACATCTAGAAGAACAAATTCTAGGGGCCTGCAAGAATTACAGTATATAACAGCAGGCCAAGGTAATTATGTGGCAGTACACAATCACAGGCATGCTTAATCACCCAACACACCACGGACACAATGAAGTTAATCAGAATAAGAACAATGCTTCCCCTTTTTACTTTGAACCTGCAGGGGGGGCGAATCACTTGTGCCAATTGCTGGAGTTCCTGGGGAAGGCATCGCCACTCACTATACAACTGCCATATGCTTTGCCTTCTTTTACAGCTCTCAAATCAGTAAATGGTCCTATAACTTTGTAGGATGGGGAAGTTTCAGGATGGGTTTTTGGCCCAGCCTAAGTGATTATGACTGTTCTGCATCTTCATCCTTTTTATTTATATCATCCCTGGTTTCCGTAGCCAGTCTAGTTCAATGGCTGTGTTTGCATGATACACTAGCCATTAAGACCATAACCAGTTACAGATAGTCCTCACATACTGATACATCACGTGGCCACCACTTATGACTTACTGCTGGCTTCCCCATTGACTTTGCTTGTCAGAAGCCGGCAGTGAAGCTTCCAAATGATGATCACACAATCATGGGATATTACAACCATTGTAAATGCACGCCAGTTGTGAAGCACCTGAATGGCAATCATGTGACCATGGGGACACTCAAGTTACAGGTTACTTTTTCAGTGCCAGCATAACTTTGAATGGTCACTGAGTGAGCAGTCAGTAAGCAAGGACTACCTGTACTCAATTAACATAATTTTCTAGGTTTGCCCAACATATTGAACCATTAACTAACCAAATGGGTTGAGTCTGCACAACACACTAGGCTAAAATTTGGTTGGCTAATTTGTGGTCCAATAGGTCATGGAAACCTGATCAGCTGTTAGTCTGAAAAACTAAGTAGACCTAGTTCAGATCTCTTAGCAGTCATAAATGTTGCTGAATGATCCTGGATCATTGCCATGGTTTAGCCTAAACTACTATAAAGCATAGGGGACACGGTGGCGCTGCGGGTTAAACCGCTGAGCTGCCGATCAGAAGGTCGGCGGTTCGAAACCGCGCGGCGGGGTGAGCTCCCGTTGTTAATCCCAGCTCCTGCACACCAAGCAGTTCGAAAACATGCAAATGTGAGTAGATTAATTGGTACCGCTTCGGCGGGAAGGTAACGGCGTTCCGTGAGTCATGCCGGCCACATGACCATGGACGGGTCCTTAGGGACAACGCCGGCTCTAAGGCTTAGAAACGGAGATGAGCACCGCCCCCTAGAGTCGGACACGACTGGACTTTACGTCAAGGGAAACCTTTACCTTTACCTTTACTATAAAGCATTATTAGGATAAAATGAGGAAGAAGTTGATCTAAGCATCTTTAATGAAGGGCTGAAGAAAATACAGATGAATGTGATCTCAGCAAGGGCACTTTCATAGTCTTGTGCAGTTGCACAAGCAATTCATAATAAGCATTTTGTTGCCATAGCTGAACCAATGTGATTCACAATGAAAGTGTCCAGAGGTGAGGTTATATATGCACATGATTCTGCATACATTTTCTTCTGCATGGTAGGACGTTTGCACCAACTCACCAATTTAATATTTTCCTTCTACAAAGAGATTTTGCAAAATGCTTGATGCCTACATCCCCAGATGAATGTAACAAATGATTCCATTCAGGATTTCATCAAGATCCATCAACAACCTTGTAATATATGCGCTTCATTTCTCAACATCATTCTTATATTCCTTTGCTACAATACATCACTGGAAAGATGGCACTTAGAGTTATACATCATCTGAACATGTCTCTCTACTGATCTATTGCACGACACATGATTCTTCTTAGATCCACTGGGTTGGAGGGGAAACCATAACTATTGTCATAATTAAAAATGAATGATTATTTAAAGATGGGGAAAACTGTGTTTAGATTCAACTTTTAAGTAGCAGAATTGGGAAGTTCCCAAAACTTTTCAAAGGCAGCATGAGACAAGAAAGATTTGTATTTGAAGAAATGAAGTGGGACTATCAATGAGTACATATTTATGAATGCTAGGGCACATTTCAAGAGGCATGGCTGAGATTAAATTGTAGCTGGCACTGATATTGGCTTTAGAAAATACTTAATGTAAGCTGCTATGGGTTTTATGCCTTTCTCAAAGATTCAGTTTGTTTGACACACAGAACTGGGTCATACAGATGGATAATTGTTCCATGCAAATTCCAGAGCTGAGTTAATCAACCTAGCCCACTAACCCAGAGGAAGTTAGATTTTGCTCCAAATGGGCCCAGTCCACTCCACCTGGTCAACCAATTTCTGCATGTTCTGCAGGCTACTTACAGAGAGTTAATTGTCTCTTCCAACAGAGAGGGTCTATAAATATGGATCAAATCACATATTTATTATGGCCATAGACCAGCATATGGGTCTTTTCTAGGCATTTCATCTCTGTGGTTGCTTTGGTTTTCACTCTTCTGTAGCCACATGGAGGGGAAAGGAGGACAGAAATAGATGAGGTGGGAGTAGCCCTCCCCTCCAAGGCTACCCATAGTGGTTTCCTCATGATCTTTTCTCTGAGGGAGTAAATTGAAATGTCCACTTCACAGTCCCTAGCCAATTTTGGCTGAATTCAAAAAAAGCTAAGCCAGGTCTGATGTGGTTTGTACTTGGATGGAAGGTGTCAAGAAATCTATGGGCTAGGAAGAAGAAGGAGAAGGAGAAGGAGAAGGAGAAGAAGACAATGTCAAACTTCTATATTGTTCCACAAAAACAATATGGATATGAATATGAATATGAGGTCACCAAGAAATTTAAGTTGAGAAACTTTTTCCTTTTTGGGAAGGAAGGAACAGAAATTGCAGACTGCAGACTGATAGTGCTATGAAAGACATTCATAGGCATCCCTCAGCCATCTTGTAATTAAAATAAATGCACCTTCTATCTGAGAATTTCTCTATAATATTTTTCCCCTCTCAAATTTTGAAAGCAATTTCTTTTTCATTAAGTTGTAGAATGCTTGGGGAGGTGCAGAAGAACATTTCTATGCAACACCAAGTAGGACAAATCAACCATAAATTGTATGGGAAACAACTTGGAATTAAGTGGCCGTGTTAACACTGATCCTAATCCAGGTAGCAATAGAGTCTGGAGGGAAGCAAATGTTAGATTCCATCCTGATACAATTTTCAACCTAAAAGATAGAATTTTGAATTTTGTCATTGGCTTGTCTTTGGAAACAGTCAAAAGAAATAAGGTGAAAACCAGGGAATGAATTAAGATGAGAAAAAAAGAGAACTGTCATAGAGTTCTATGACAGAGGAGCAATTTAATTTAAGGATTTCTGTCTGAGAATAGCCTTCAAAATGTGGTACATCCCATTTGCCCTAACTGTGAAATCTGGGCTGTCTCAATTGTTCCCACTAAAGGTGCTCAGGCATATCATGATAAATTTGTTATAGAAAAGTCATCTAAATGTGAAGTGTTATATGATTACAAAATGCATTATTTGATTTCCTATCAATAATTTAACTGCCTGTAGTTTTAATTTCACACACTATCAAGTTCCTTTACAACACACTCAGAATTTGCATCTTAATATTTCAGAGAGAGCGAGAGAGAGAAATGCCATCACGGTGTTTATGATATGATAATACAAATTGTTTGGAGCTGTTCTGAATTACTTAGTAGGGGAGTCTTTTGTTCCATTCAAGGTTGAGTGCCTTCCAAAGAAAAATCTGTGTAATTTTCCAAATTTGGTTAGCCTTCATTAAAGTTTTACTTACCAGATAATTTCTTATGGCATATTTTAATCTTCAGTAAGTAGGACACCTGAGATACAAGGGTTTCCAAGCTCTTTAGCACCATAATTCTTAAGTTGTGTGTTATGAGCTTGCCACTAGTAGCATCTGTAACTTAAAGCCCATTCTTTTGCCTTAGCTTCTGCACTATCTCTGTCTTCTTTCATAACACATCTAGAATACAGTTTCCATATGTCCGGAATTCCCTGGCAAGTCAATTCTTAGACTCTGAATGTCTCCATCAGGCAGGGAATCTGGGCCATTCTAAAATGCCAGAGACTGTTCTTTATTTCTGAAGAGAGTGGAAAAGTTTCTGAGAAACCTGCTCCTCCACATCCCTGACCTTCTTCCTTATATACCATCCTTCTGCTTCAGCGTTCCACTTCTTCCATATCCTTGCTCTTCTTGACTTTCTTATTTCCATCTGTTTTGGTCCTTCCTTCTCCTCTGACCAAACCTAATCATTGTGCTGTTCTATCATGTCCCTTTTGCTCCTCACATTTCTGGCCCTCCACCCACTGCCAGCCCCAACCCTCACCCCATGTCTCCACCTCCCTCTCTCATGCTCCCCAAATTAGGATCCAGCCTTTCCACCTCAAGATCCCTTCTGCCCCTTTTCCCCCCTCCCCCAGGTTAGGGTTAAGCCTTTCCACCCCAGGATCTAGCTTTCCTTTTGTTTTTGATGCTCCCCAGTCTAGGTTGCAGTCTTTCTTTGTTGTAGCTCTTATAACAAGCATTGTAATCATTGATATTTTTACTGGAATGGGATTCAAGAGGAACACAGCGGGAATGTAAATGTGCTTGTGTGTAGGACTGTGTGTTTGCAAAGGTATGAATGGAAGATGGGCCTAATTAGCTATTCAACACAGGTATGAAATTTGCGGCAGGTGTACTGAGAGTGAGGTAGCCTTCTAAATCCATACTCAGACAATGTATCAAACAGTGCCCATGAGTAGCAAAAAGAATGAGGGGTGGTTATTGTCTGGATGCCTTATTTGTCAATCTTTCATTATCATCAGATTGGCCTCTACAGGCAACAGTAGAAAACTGGATGGAAGTCTGGTCTCATCCAGCAAGATTCTTTATCTGTTTTTATGAGAATCTATCACATCATTGTGGTGAGGTTGACATTAGCTAATAACCATCCATATACTAATTTATCAAGAACATTTCTCCTTTTAAACCAGGAACAAAAGAACATGTTTCACATTTCAAAAAATTGATTTCAACAAGACAGAAAAAGGAACAAAACAAACTGTTTCACATAAGCCCAACACTCCAATTACATTTTGTATGTGCCTGAAATTGTCAAACATCACAGAGATAGGCAGGTAACTAGCCAAAATGTTTCACTGCTTACCTTGGACAAACTTTATCTTTCCTTCTGGCAGTTTTAACTACTGGGAGTTTTCAGTTGGATATTTAAGGTACAATGTTATAGGCCCTTGGACAATGTGGAATGTATGTATACAGGACTGTTTGCTTCCTATCTCTGAGTAAGGAGACAGGCTCAGACACCATATCACTACTCCTTTGGAACAGCCACCAGCCTCCACAAGAAATCTTATCCCCACCCCACAAAAAAAAAAAAGGATTGGAAAAGGCTGAGCAGTCTAAAGGATCTTCTTCATATTAAAGTGCTAATCCTTGAGGCTCAGAGAAGTATGCAGACATAAATTGTGCTGTCCCCATTGCCAATCCCTCCTTTGTTATAACAAGTGCTGACATTACTTATCATGGTCCAAGTTAAAGAAGGGGATTGGTGAATTCTCCTGGCTTCATTTCCCCTCTCACCAACTGTCACAGGCCAGTAGAGGTCAACCCCCAATTGGTCTCTAACATGACTTGGGGTGGGCAAGTTTAGAGATAGGCGTTTAGGGGAACACAGGGAAAATTGAGAGAGGTCCCCCAGTGCTCCTCATCACCCCTCCTCTGCGTCTGTTACCCATTAATCGGGGTCTTGTTGAACATGGGTATAGCACTCTTCTGAAAGAGTTCTAAACCCATGTTCACGGGTAACTCTGGTGACAGGTTAAAGGCATGGACAGGGGGCAAGGGCAAACAGGAATGAATGGTAACTAATGAACCAGTCCCATCTCAGAGCTGCGCTTTCATCGCAATCTTCGAGTGGAGCTGGAAGAAATCAGCTTGAGACCAGTTCTTTAACTATTTACAGTCTTTACTATATACAGCAATATACAAGCTAATTCTTACACAGCAATTATACATGGCAAATTCCTACTCACAGTAACACAATAATGCTCAACACCACTTACACTATCCCCAACACAGAACTGTTCATTCATTACTACTTATATGTCATGAGTATGGATGGTGAGCAGGAGGAGGCCCCTATCCAGGGGTAAAAACACATGTGTAGTTTAGAGACTTTGAGCTGTCATTCAAAGAAACCCAGAACAGACTCACCTTCAGTTTTGGGGTTTATCTGTCTGGGTTTTCCCAAGCTTCTTGAGTTTGATAGGATTGATGTCCTGACTAAGCAAAGACCATGCCAAGACAAGGAGAAGGTCTCTGGTGTTTTATTGACTGCTATTGTAGACAGAATATTCTAGAGGTGACGGACTCATCCCTGGGGGAGCTGGGGGTGTTGACGACCGACAGGAAGCTCTGGCGTGGGCTGGTCCATGAAGTCACGAAGAGTCGGAAGCGACTAAACGAATAAACAACATTGTAGACAGAAAATCCTATCAAACTGAAGAAGCATGGGAAAACTCAGACAGATAAACCCCAAAACTCAAGGCAGGCCTGTTCTGGGTTTCTTTGAATGACAGCTCAAAGTCTCTAAACTACGCATGCATTTTCCCCCCTGGATAGGGGCCTCCTCCTGCTCACCATCCATACTCATGACATATATAACCAATATTATGTGCTGAGTCGCTTTACAGGTGTTGGCAATCACATCTCATGAGCCTTCTTCCCTGTTTACTGCTCTCAGCTGTACAACTGCCTTGGCATTTCCACATTCACACAGTAAAATTCCTTTGAACTTGGGTATACCCTGACACCCCATTCCCAAAAACTGCTTTGAGAGAATGGCAGTGTTGGCATCAAGAAACCAAGAAGTCCAGTTCTGACTGTATGACCAGAAGCAGCTGGTGGATGACTACGGAGAAGTTGCCCACTAGGATAGATGTCTAGAATTATCCAATGGCCCAGTCCTCTATAAAGTGAACTGATCCTCTTTCAAACCCATCAAGTTAGTCTAGCCTGCTGTCTCGGGCAGTCCCCCACCCAAGAACTAAGTCTGACCCTGCCCAGACAAGATCAGCCAAGTGCTACCACCTAGCTGAATCTTCAGAATCTTGACTGTAATCAAATTCATTGAAAACCTTCATTATTTAAGTAGCCTTCCTTTCCCCTTCTAGAGGATGTCCTGGTCCTTTCTGAAAGAAGACACTGTTTTAAGGTTAGATTTTCTCTTTCATGCACATCTCCTAAATAGTTATTGGTTTACATAATATTTCCAGTTAATATTGCCCAACTCAAACTGAAAATTGATCTAAAACTTTTTTTTTTTGTGGAGTCCTTGGTGCTCTCTGAGCCTTGTTGTTTTTTTGCAGACGTTTCACTGCCAGACTAGCCAACATCTTCAGTGCAAAGAGGGAGTGGGCCTTGCTCTCAGTTCTCAGTGCCCCCTCTTCGCACTGAAGATGTTGCCTAGTCTGGCAATGAAACGTCTGCAAGAAAACAACAAGGCTCAGAGAGCACCAAGGACTCCACAGTTCAACCCTGAGCTACAAATATTTGCTTCATTTTTTTTTTTTAATTCAACCCTACAGAAACTTTTTGGAGCATTCTCGGAATAGACTGTTGAATTCAGAAAAGCCCTGCCTGGTTACTTTCCTTTTTCACATAACATTCTTATATAAAATTATAGGTCCTATACCGACCCTCACAGCAAAACCCCTTTCTCAACTCCAGCTCTTCATCAGCGCTTAATTTTATCAGCAGTTTCCTTTCAGCTGTATAAATCTGGATTACCTCTAGATGGCAGCCAAGACATGAAAAATTCATACTTCTTACTGCCACCTAATGGTCTAAAGGTTGAACAGAGAAGGAATCTTTAAAAAAAATGTTCAACCATCCATCCTACAACAGCAAAGAAAAAAGAAAAAGAAATACAGTGCATAAATAAACCAGAGTGTTGATCCAACTGGAGGAGATTTTTCCATGTTGGAGGACGTTGGGCATGGCTCGAAGTTCACCAGCTGTGGACCATAAAATCTCGCATTAAAGCTCTAGGGACAGCAGAACAGTACAGACCAATTCCAGGAGTGCTGTAGGGAGTCACTGTGGGGACCACAAGATTTAGACCGGCATGGTTTTCTGCTGGGTCTGAGATCTAGTTCTAGACCCAAACACTAAGCAATCCCTGGGTTTAAAACATGCAAAAAGCAGTAATGATTTAAGACATAATTGAACGATATGTAACTGATCCTTACGGGAGTCACACAGAAAAGACTGAATTACTTGGGGGAAACTGACTTGGCACATGCACTGAAAGTCTGAAACGCCAGCTAAATGGATGGAATGTCCACGTTCAGAGGCAATACATAAAGCGGCTGATGGAACAGAAAATGGATAAAATGTTTGCCTTCCAGTACTGCTTTTTGTGAACATCCTAAATATTTTTTGCAATTTTGGCACCATGGAAAAAAAAAGCCTGACCAAGACAGAACTTAATTGTAAATTAGCAGTTTCATCCTTTCATTCTTCTTCTCTGGGAAGGTCTTATGAGTTTGTCCATGTGTGAAGCAAAGATGCCACCCCCGGAGACCCCCTAAATTTAGAAGGGGGTTCAGTATGATTATTCCTACTTAGCTTCAGAGGAGAACCAGTTTGGTGTAGTGCTTAAGGCACTGGACTAGAAACCAGGAGACTGTGAGTTCTAGTTCTGTCTTAGGCACAAAGCCAGCTGGGTGGCCTTGGGCCAGTCCCTCTCTCTCAGCCCTAGGAAGGAGGCAATGGCAAACCACTTCCAAAAATCTTGCCAAGAAAACTGCAGGGACTTTTCCAGGTAGTCACCAGGAGTCAACACTGACTCAAAGATGTGCACACGCATGCGCGCTCACACGCACACACACTTACCTTCAGGGAGCTGGATCCTCCCCTGACTGCAGATCTTCCTTATTTAAGATTTGTGATGCTTTATTCACTATTATTTACTTGCTGGATTTTTGGGGAAGGAGCAGGCTAAAAGAATGGTCACAGAACACTAAGAAGAGAAATCTCCTTTGTTGCAATGGGTTGTTGTTATGTGTTTGTAATACTCTGGACTCATTGGAGCAAGGCCAGGGTTCACTTTATTCCTTGCTGGTTTCAGGGCAGTTCTGTTGGGACTCCAAAGGGGAACCAGAGAACTGAACTAAGAGATGGAGACAGTAACAGAACCACAGCAAACTTGTAGAGTGTTATTTGAATGATTTAGTAAACCTTGTTATGTTTAGTTGATTGGATGACTGGGCCTCTGATTTTTGCTGAAGTCAAAACATTACATGTTTCTGGTCAATATTTGAATTGCATTTTTGTTTTGTTTTGTTTTGCTTGTCAAAGAAGCAAGGAAGAAGACTTTTGAGAAATAGAATCAATATTTGGGGGAGTTGGAATCATAATTTCCTGGGGCCCCTTTTTCTCCTTTTTATTTCCTTATCGTGGTTATTAATTCTTAGGTGACATCATATTGTTAATACCATTGTATGTGCATTTCTTATGTTGAATAGTTTACTGTCATAAAATAAAAATAAAAAATAAATTCTTTGCTTACCCCCAAAGACATATAATTGTGAGTGTGTATGTGTGTATGTGTGTATATAAGGGACGCAGTGGCGCTGCGGGTTAAACCACTAAGCTGCTGAGCTTGCTGATTGGAAGGTCGGCGGTTCGAATCCGCGTGACGGGGCGAGCTTCCGTTGCTAGTCCCAGCTCCTGCCAACCTAGCAGTTCAAAAACATGCAAATGTGAGTAGATTAATAGGTACTGCTTTGGCGGGCAGGTAACAGCATTCCGTTTAGTCATGCCGGCCACAGGACCACGGAAGTGTCTACGGACAAACGCCGGCTCTTCGGCTTTGAAATGGAGATGAGCACTGCCCCCTAGAGTTGGACACGACTGGACTTAATGTCAAGGGAAACCTTTACCTTTACCTGTGTGTGTATATACACATACACAGAGAGAGATGTACAATAATAGCACTGTGTGGTGAAAGCCAGTGTGATGTATTGGTCAAGGGTTGGACTGATCCTAGGGAGACCCAGGTTCAAATCCATCCTCAGCCATGGAAATTCCCTAGGTAACCAGCCTGCCTCATATAGTTCTTGATTTTTAACACATTCTGAGGCCATTTCCAATTTCAACTACTAGTGATTCTCCCCTATTTTATGAAGGACTCTTAAATGAACTTAGCTCTTTAGAGCCTAGCTCTAAAACTGAATACAACATGTAGCTGTACCTGTTTCACATGTTCCTAAGAGTATCTGGTACAAGGACTGATGTCATCAGAAGCAGGATGGATTTTGAAGATGGAATGGATTTAATACCAATACGAGTTATTTTCCAAAATCCATAACTGATGAGAGAAGATTGACTGAGTGAGTCTTGATCAGTCCTGATCTGGATTCTATATTTATAGGCCATATCTACGTATGGCCCCCAACAGAAAAGAAGATGAACATCTTCTCAGCTCCCCGCAAAACAATCAGCCTCCAATATTGAAAAATGTCTTCTTTGTCAAAAACATCAGAAACAGATTTAAGACAGGGAACATTAATAGAGCAGAACCAAACACAAAATTTACCCTCATTATCTTTGGAAAGAGATAATTTTTGCTGGAACAAAATGTACTCAGTTCTTGAAATGTACTCAAGAGTTGTAATTATTATTCAACTTGAGTGAAACTGGGATCAGGCATGGAGCTGCGGTGAATATTCAGATGCTTAAGTTTAAATTGAAATTATGTCATTAGTTTCATTTCTTATATAATAAAGAAGCATGTGAGTCTTGAAGACCTGATTTACAAACATCTTACTAATAAGAACTCTTATGAGTAGGATGGTTTACTAATAGGAGAATCCTACTAATAGGAAAGGTTGCAATTACAAGCCAAAATTATTTCATTGATTTACCTCTGTGTTTATAATTTTAATACTACCTTTCAAATCAAAAACACTTTCTCAAAGGGGGAACATAATGCATATATATATATTTTAACACAAGTAATTTAATATCAATTACAGGCATGTGAATTAAGCAAGATCTAATTTGAATCATTGATTTGATGAGTCAAATCAGATTTTCCCTGATTCAAATGCTTCTAATTATTATGAAGATTAGTTTTGTTTTTTAAAATGCACATGCTCTGAAATCTGTTGAATTATGAAATTCACAAAAGCCTGGCTCTATCCTTATCCAGATGTATGGTACATCCACATCTGGAATATTTTATACAGTTCTGGTGACCATATTTGAAAAAAGATATAACTGAGGAAAGTGTGGAAAAGAACAACTAAAATTATGAAGAATTCAAACACCTGTCTTGCAAGAAAAGGCAGGAATGTTTGGGACACTTGAACTTGGAAAAAATATAGGAAAGATGCATAAAATCACACCTGGCATGAAAAAGTTGCACAAGGAGATATTCTTCCAGGATTATCCAGTGAAGCTGATTGGAATGAGATTTAGAACAGACATAGAAGAAAAATATTTCTTCACAGGGCACATAATTAACCTGTGGAATTCATTATACAAGATTTGCTAGGGACCACTATCTTGGATAGATTTGAAAGCAGATGGCTGTAAATTCCTGGAGGACAGATATATCAAGGGCTATCAGTCTCAAACACTCAGTGTTATATCTAGGCTTGTGGGTAGCATGCCTCTGAATACTAATTGCAGAAGAAAGATGCAAAAAAGGGGTATGTCTTCATCTCCTTCTTGTGAGCATCTTAAAGCTCTCTGGTTGATCTCCATTAAAACAAATTGCTGGAAAAAGATGGGCCTTGCCTGGATCCAGCAGGGCTATTCTTATGTTCTTATGAGATGTCAGATTGACTCAACACTTTCATTCAAATACACAGTTCCAAGGGGTGATGTGATGAAATCACCTTCAAATCAAAGCTTTGCACAGCTCTAATATCAATAATATACAGATTAAAACTTTTTTTCAAAGCTCTATCCCTAACTGACATTGATCCCGGGCTTCAGCAATTCATGCTTGCTGTTCATATTTGGACTAGTACCAATCCTTTAAACACAGGGTTACCATTAAAGATTCATCAGAATATACAACAGCTTTAGCATGTATCTGCTTCAAATCTGTCAGGCCTTCAAGGTAGTCCACGCATGAAACCAAAACCATGAGTACTAATGCTACCTTTATTGTAAGGTTATAGTAATAGAATCTTGCAAGTCTGAAAGCACTCCCCCACCCCCCAGTCCCTGCCTTTACTTTCCAGAGAACTAAGGAGGGTCCCTTCGAGATGCTTTCTCCACCTCCCCATCCCTCCTTTGAACTCAGATTTCTCTTATCAGACTGTTGTCTAGGTTGCGGCTCTTCCTCCTGTCTCCCAAGGTCATTCTCACAACCCATTACAAAACCTAAGCTTGGGCATTATAAATATACTATGTGAGTTCATCTGCATCATTTTCCACTGATCTTGATCGCTGACCAAAACCAGGAACATCTTCTTCCTCTCCACCCTTTCATTCTTAGTCCTTAAATGCTGAGATTATACTCTAAAATGTGTTGGACCAGAAGAAAGAAGTGAACAAGGCCAGGACAAAAATGGAATTTGATTTCTCTTTGATTTTGACTTGAATTAAAATTGCATGAATTCAATAGAACTGTGATTACTCCCAGTGTATCCAAAAGAGTGCAGAAAAAAATAAGTTTGGAGAGTCGATCTGAAAGGGATTTGATCATAACACTGAACTAAACCCTTTGAATCATTTCACCAATTTGGATGGATTAGCAATCAATTTGGATTGAAGCATCAAACCAAATTGATTTTCCAAATCAATATGAATTATTGCTGATTCAGATCAAAGCCAATCTGTGCACCCCTAATATTTATTTTTCTATCCCATGAAAAAGCAATTAAAAATTGTTGGCAAAGACTGAAAGAGCTGGCATAGCTCTAGAATCTCCAACTGTTTCTTGACATGCAAGGACCGCAGCCTAATAAAGAAAAAGTGCATTGTATTTTACAACCTGAGTCCTTCTCCTGAGACACCACAAAGAATTCTGAGAATAATGTCAAATATTTTTGTTTTCCCTATAGAACACTAACACACTAACCTATTTTTATGGATACGTGATAGCCAACAAGCATATTCTTACCGTAATTAATGTAAATTTCAGCTTGATTATCCCATAAGTGTGCAATTAGTCACTTTACAATGGAGATTACAGGTACAAGATGAGATAATGGACACTTAACTCTACCTCAATTACAGACAGATTGCTCCCGGTTAATTGAATTAACTATTATGAGTGACCACAGAAGACCATCTGTTTGTTTGCAACCTTATATTGTTCTAATTTAAAATCCCCACCCACCGCCCCAGCAGAATGCATCAAACTGTGCCTACCTTTAGGCCTCTGCAGCTCCATTCTGATGAGCTGGAAGAGGAAAATGTTTCTTTAGAAACAGTCAGAAAATTCTACAGGCAATGTGTGAAAAACTAAAGCCATTTAATTATCAGATATCATCTGGAGGCTACGCAGGAGGGAACTGATTTGGCTGACCATGCTCTTTAAAAGAAACCCTTTGCAGAAACTTTTTTTTTACATATTGCTAGCAAAATATCTGCATTCTGAAGGAAGGCTGTATCTACTACAGAGAATCTCACCCCAGTCAGTGGGGAAAAATCTCCCCACTCCTCCTTCATGGTAAAAATTAAGACCATTTTCTACCATAAAGGTGGGAATGACAACCCTTTCTCTTATTTAAGAAAAAGAAACAAACACATCCTTCTGATTTAACAAAATAATAGAATTATAGAGTTGGAAAGTGCTTCGGAGATCATCTAACCCCATCTTCTGCTCAGCAGAATCTGCTAAATGTGTAATAATTCCCTGCTTGGAGTCCTTAATCCAACATCTCTTTTTTTTAACATAAATTGTCTGTGAAAATATTAGTTAGTGCTTTCCTTTGAGACAGTCTCAAATTTACACTTGATGTACCCTTAGGGATATCCTCAGGAGGGGTTTAAAAAGTCAAGATGGTGTTCATGATCACATGATCAAAGTGCCAGCTGTTTTTGCAATGGGGGAGCTTCAGTTGCACAGCTGTGACTGCCATCTTGACATTTTTGATCCTCTCCACGAACACATTCCTTGAAAGTCGGAAGGGAACAGGCCATTTATGTTGTATTTCAGTTGCAGTGTAAAATAATCAGAAACAAGGGAAACTCAAGATACTTTACTCCCTGGCATTTATTTATTTATTTGCTTATTTTCTATCCTGCCTTTATTATTTTTATAAATAACTCAAGGCAGTTACATGAATATTGCATAGATATATGATGCAGAATACCTTCAAGACAGCTGAAATAAGCAGCCAAAACTCACTGTTGGATAGAAACCTTTTGGTGGGCAAAACAGGAACAAGAGCCATAAAGCCATTGGAACTGAATACTGAAATTCCAATTTAATTCATTGCAAAACACCACCAGAGATACAGGTATTTCCAGGATGAAGAAAATACATGCTGGAAATATATAGTCACCTACATGAAAGCCAGCTGGGTGACCTTGGGCCAGTCCCCCTCTCTCAGCCCAAGAGCCAATCAGGCATAGTAGGAGAGTTCTAGTCCCACCTTAGGCATGAAAGCTGGCTGAGTGACCTTGGGCCAGTCCCTCTCTCTCAGCCCAAGAGCCAATCAGGCATGGTAGGAGAGTTCTAGTCCCGCCTTAGGCATGAAAGCCGGCTGGGTGCCTTGGGCCAGTCCCTCTCTCTCAGCCCAAGAGCCAATCAGGCATAGTAGGAGAGTTCTAGTCCCACTTTAGGCATGAAAGCCGGCTGGGTGACCTTGGGCCATTCCCTCTCTCTCAGCCCAAGAGCCAATCAGGCATGGTAGGAGAGTTCTAGTCCCACCTTAGGCATGAAAGCCAGCTGGGTGACCTTGGGCCATTCCCTCTCTCTCAGCCCAAGAGCCAATCAGGCATGGTAGGAGAGTTCTAGTCCCACCTTAGGCATGAAAGCCGGCTGGGTGACCTTGGGCCGGTCCCTCTCTCTCAGCCCAAGAGCCAATCAGGCATGGTAGGAGAGTTCTAGTCCCACCTTAGGCATGAAAGCCGGCTGGGTGACCTTGGGCCAGTCCCTCTCTCTCAGCCCAAGAGCCAATCAGGCATGGTAGGAGAGTTCTAGTCCCGCCTTAGGCATGAAAGCCGGCTGGGTGACCTTGGGCCAGTCCCTCTCTCTCAGCCCAAGAGCCAATCAGGCATGGTAGGAGAGTTCTAGTCCCACCTTAGGCATGAAAGCCGGCTGGGTGACCTTGGGCCAGTCCCTCTCTCTCAGCCCAAGAGCCAATCAGGCATGGTAGGAGAGTTCTAGTCCCACCTTAGGCTTGAAAGCCAGCTGGGTGACCTTGGGCCGGTCCCTCTCTCTCAGCCCAAGAGCCAATCAGGCATGGTAGGAGAGTTCTAGTCCCACCTTAGGCATGAAAGCCGGCTGGGTGACCCTGGGCCAGTCCCTCTCTCTCAGCCCAAGAGCCAATCAGGCATGGTAGGAGAGTTCTAGTCCCACCTTAGGCTTGAAAGCCAGCTGGGTGACCTTGGGCCGGTCCCTCTCTCTCAGCCCAAGAGCCAATCAGGCATGGTAGGAGAGTTCTAGTCCCGCCTTAGGCATGAAAGCCGGCTGGGTGACCCTGGGCCAGTCCCTCTCTCTCAGCCCAAGAGCCAATCAGGCATGGTAGGAGAGTTCTAGTCCCACCTTAGGCATGAAAGCCAGCTGGGTGACCTTGGGCCATTCCCTCTCTCTCAGCCCAAGAGCCAATCAGGCATAGTAGGAGAGTTCTAGTCCCACCTTAGGCATGAAAGCTGGCTGGGTGACCTTGGGCCAGTCCCTCTCTCTCAGCCCAAGAGCCAATCAGGCATGGTAGGAGAGTTCTAGTCCCGCCTTAGGCATGAAAGCCGGCTGGGTGCCTTGGGCCATTCCCTCTCTCTCAGCCCAAGAGCCAATCAGGCATAGTAGGAGAGTTCTAGTCCCACCTTAGGCATGAAAGCCGGCTGGGTGACCTTGGGCCATTCCCTCTCTCTCAGCCCAAGAGCCAATCAGGCATGGTAGGAGAGTTCTAGTCCCACCTTAGGCATGAAAGCCGGCTGGGTGACCTTGGGCCGGTCCCTCTCTCTCAGCCCAAGAGCCAATCAGGCATGGTAGGAGAGTTCTAGTCCCACCTTAGGCATGAAAGCCGGCTGGGTGCCTTGGGCCAGTCCCTCTCTCTCAGCCCAAGAGCCAATCAGGCATGGTAGGAGAGTTCTAGTCCCGCCTTAGGCTTGAAAGCTGGCTGGGTGTCCTTGGGCCAGTCCCTCTCTCTCAGCCCAAGAGCCAATCAGGCATGGTAGGAGAGTTCTAGTCCCACCTTAGGCATGAAAGCCAGCGGGTGACCTTGGGCCATTCCCTCTCTCTCAGCCCAAGAGCCAATCAGGCATGGTAGGAGAGTTCTAGTCCCACCTTAGGCATGAAAGCCGGCTGGGTGACCTTGGGCCGGTCCCTCTCTCTCAGCCCAAGAGCCAATCAGGCATGGTAGGAGAGTTCTAGTCCCGCCTTAGGCCTGAAAGCCGGCTGGGTGACCTTGGGCCAATCCCTCTCTCTCAGCCCAATTCACCTCACAGGGTGGTTGTTGTGGGGAAAAGAGGAGGAGGAAGGAGCATTAGGTATGTTCGCTGCCTTGAGTTATTTATAAAAAAATAATAAAGGCGAGATAGAAAATTAAATAAATAAAAAAATCTCACCAAGTGCATTTACCCCACATCTCATCTTCTTCAACCATTGGATGGGGCCAAGGAGATTTTACTGACTGTCTCTTTCCCCAACACTCTCCATTACAAGGAAAGAGACAGGAAAACTCTCAAGGTTATAATGGTACGTGCCAATCTTGTGAATACCCAGATCAGCATCACAGTGGCAGACAGTCTTGGGGATGTTTGGAATGTGCTGAGGATGTACTGCAGGTGGTCTCACAAAAGTACTTATTTATTTAAAACATTTTTGTGGACACCCAGCTTAACTAAGGTGACTCTGGGCAGCTTACCAACAAACAAACAAAAAACAACAAAACCTAACAAAACAAAATAAAAAACCCACAATTTTTAGATGTACCATAGAAGATAAGCAGGGCCCAGCTGGGTCAAACTCCAGGCACATCTTGTCCAGCAGTCCTTTCTCACAAGGACCAACCAACTTCCCAAAGAAACAATTAAATGACAATTCTAATATAAGCAACACCATCATCCATTGGGGCTCCAGCACATCACAACCTAAAGGCCCAGCCACAAATTCATTGACCAGATTACAGATTGATGGGTTTGCTCCTTATCACCTTCTCTAGCTTCCCATGATGTTCTTCACCATCCCAGCTTACATTTTTTTTTCCCTCCTGGGTTGGACTGGTGTGTCCACCTAAAAGAAACCAAGCACTAAGCCACAACAGCTCCAGTTATTTATTTATTTAAGAATATCTATAGGGCTCAGGGGCTTTGCTATAAATAAACAGGATTCTCAAGGCTGAAGCTTTGCTTTACAGTATGTCATCTTCCCATTTATTTACTCTTTGCTTGTTTGTTTCAATTAAAAGAATCTAAAACTAAATTAAAGTCAGATAGAATAGATAACCTGGTGGCTATTCCATTGCTTACTTCTGCTGTATTATAAGCAGTTAAGGAAACTGGCCACAAAGGATGATTCAAGTTTCATCCTTTTGCAGTGTAAGAAAGTATTCTGTGTTCATCACTTACCAACCCCCCACTCCCCCCATTATTCCACTTGGATTAGACATCTTGCATACTGTCTCTCATACATGTCAACTGTGGTCACAACTTCTGTAGGAAACAATTAAGCCCCAACACTCAGACCTCACAGGTTAAGGAGGCAAAATGGTCATTTCAGAAGTTCTCAGCATGCAGTTTCCAGGAATTGCAAGATTATCATCAATAAACAATTGCTTCCCAAACCAGCTGGTTACGTATTCCCATTGTAGTGCGGCAATTTCTCGTGGCATAGAGATTGCAGCTGAGGGGGCTCATGTAAATGAGGAATTGCCTTCCCACCTGACAATTTCAGCCCACCTGAAATTAGTATTTTACTGGCATCCTTAAGAACTTGACTGGCAGGCAGTGACAGAGCAGCCCAGACTGGGCCAGGTTGACTGCATAAGTAAGCAATAGAGAAGTGCTGTGTTGACTGATTAATTCAATCCCCAGAGAGGTTTAATGTCCTGTAAGAAAGGAAAATACATTATCGATTAATTACAGACTCTGTGAAAGAATGTTCCTGCCGAGAGGACCATATGTGTCAATGCTGTGTACTAGGACTCGTAGGCCCAGCACTTTCCATCCACCCCAATCACGCGGCACATGACACAGTTCAATAGATTCAGAGAAACCCAAGACTTTTGCTGGAGGGGAACAATTGTCTCTCTAGTAGAGTGTTTCTCAATCTTAGCCATTGTAAGATTTGTGGACTCCTAAATGTCTACTTCTAAATGGACTTCAGCCTAGATGTGCTGCTCTGACTGCTCTTTTGACCATCACCCTCAGCGCATTATATAAACACAGAGCATGTGCAAAGTAGGAGTGAGGAGGTTGGTATACAACAGATGAAGTCTCCACACATATTATCTCCGTATGTCATGTTCCCGTTCCGATGTTTATGGTTCCTCGTAACGTTTCACATGTCATATCTGCAGTTGCGTGCCTGCCTGGCCACGCTGGTAAATTTCCTTTGTGCTGATTTGTGATCTTCTGGAATGTATGTTTGGGTTATCTCTGCTGTTCAAGGTTACTTTCTCAGGCCGATTCTAACGGTTGCTAGCATCTGGGGTGGGTGGTTGCTATGCTAGCCTGAGGGGAGGGTTCGCAACGGGAGCAAGGCTTTTTAAGTTTGTAATTGGCGCGCTTTTGCTCATTCTCAGCTTTCTTCGTACTTTGCATACTATTCATTCAATAAATTAGTTTTCTCTAGTAATTACTGATGAGACTCCTTTTATTGGAATAGGCAATCATTACATAAAGCTGAGAATCTTTTAATATCAGTCTGCTAGCATCCATCCAGTTTCCTGTGAGGAGTTTAATTAGCGATGACTGAAACTGCCCCAACCTCAACCACCGGCTCGGGGGAAAGTCAGCTCTCCAGAGGTGGGGAACAAGAGCCCATGGGACCGCGGAGAGAGGGGACTCTCACGCCAGGGTCGGATGACCTCTCCGAGGCAACGGATTCCAGTTGCGATACGGAGAAGGCAGTGAAGTCAGTGGTAGTCAAGAAGACGGAGGGACCCTTGTATGGGTCGCCACCAGCCCCAGCCAAGCTGGTGTATTCCTCGCTGTTTCCGACCGTGCAGATCACCAAAAGGACAAGAGCAGTGACACCAACGGAGATGGAGACGGAGAAATCCCAGCAGCTGGAGGCGAGGATGAAATCCATAGAGGATTTGTTGGCAAAGTTAACCTTTACCAGGGACACTCAGAAAAAGGAAAAGATGGGAGGTGAAGAAGGTAGTGACTCTCCTGACACCTCCGCGTCCCCAACCCCCCCTCCCCCCATAGACAAACAGGGAAAGCAACGGAAATATTGGGGGGGAGGGCCCCCGCCGAGCAGGCCTCCAAAGAAAGCCTCCTTACCTTCCCCAAGTAGGGAGCAGAAGGAGAGAGGACGGAGCCGGGAGGGGGGGAGACGTGTGAAACTTCGACTGGCAGAGGCTCAAGAAATAGCGCCAGAGGGGCAGGAGGAAGAGCCACCACAGCCACGAAGGGCTAAGCACAAAAAGAGACACGATAGCCCAACCCGGGTCCGATATCGAGACTTTAATGTGAAGTTTAATGGGGATCCCACAAAGCTGTCATTTTTTTTGACGAATGCACACAGCTATATGGAAGAGTTTGGGAGCGTGTTTCGTTCTGAGCGGGCTAAGATTAATGCTGTCGCGACCCAATTAGAGGAGAGGGCAGCAGACTGGTTCGTGAGACTGGTTGACATGGACGCTTTGGAGTTGGATTGCTTTGATGATTTCATGTGGGCAATGAAAATGCATTTTGGTGATCCTCTAGCTGAGGAAAAAGCAAAGGTAGCCCTAAGGGAGTTGGTTCAAGGCTCCAGATCAGTCTCGGATTATGCGCTGGAGTTTCAAGCACTCTCCAGCAAAGTACAGGATTGGTCTGCCACCACCCTTGTAGAGATGTTCAAAGATGGACTAAGACCAGATATACTACGATGGGCGGTTGTACGGGACGACCCAGCAACGCTGTATGAGTGGATACAATTGGCTGCGAAGGTTGAGCAAGCCCAAGCTAAGTATACTCAAACTAAAAGAGGTCCCAAACAACAAGCGATGGGGAAACCTACAAGGCCAGCAGCTACTGCTAGCAAACCAGTGAGACGGTCGTGGCAAGAAGAAAAAGAAAGCCGTTTTGCCAAAGGATTGTGCCTGCGGTGTGGTAAGGAGGGGCACCTGGCAGCTGCATGTCCCCGCAGGAAGCCAGAGGAACGGAGAGACAGATCGGGGGGGAAATCACCAGTGGCACCGAGGAAGCTGAAAGCGACAGTAGCAGAGCTGGTGGAGGATGCAGACTTGTTTTATGGTGGGCAAGACGAAAAAGAAGCCTCCCAACCGGCAGAAAACTCCAGCCACCTGCTCTAAAAAGCGCCAAAGAGCAGGTGGAAGAAGAGGGGCGCGATCATGTCTCGGTGAGTGGAAATTTCCCAACGTTAACCGTGAGACTTAAGCTCGGTTCCCCTACAAAAACTGTGGAACTATGGGCTATGATTGATTCTGGATGCTCACGTTCCTTAATGCATCCTGATGTAGTAGCTGCTTTGGAGTTACCCACCTTCCCGTTGAAACGTCCCATGATTTTCACCCAATTGGATGGATCTATATCGGGGGGAAAACCAGTCACCCAGTCTACAGTGGCTTT
Organism: Candoia aspera; assembly: GCF_035149785.1. Lineage (NCBI taxonomy): Eukaryota > Metazoa > Chordata > Lepidosauria > Squamata > Candoiidae > Candoia > Candoia aspera. The sequence goes on along the minus strand of NC_086154.1, from coordinate 253,035,403 downwards.
GCAACTGGGTAGCCACTGGGAAAAGTTGCCCTTTGTAGTTGCACCGGTGGGTGGTCCCTTGGTCATTCTGGGGATGCCTTGGTTTGTTCAACAGAACCCTAGTATAAACTGGGTACACCGAACTGTTACTTTTGCAGATGGGTTCTATAAAGCCCCTCCTGGGGATGATGAGGAGGAGGATACCAATGTGGGGAGGGCAGCACTGTCAATGCTGCATACCCTCGCTGTACCATTGGAAGGGCTACCGGACCAATACCAGGACTTTGCCGATGTGTTTGGGGAGAAGGAGGCAGATCGGCTGCCGCCTCATCGGAAAACTGACTGTGCCATTGAAATTCTTCCCAATGCCAAGTTGCCCAAACCAAGGGTATATGCAATGACCCCAAAGGAATTGGCTACTCTTCGTGAATTCATAGACAAAAACTTACAGCGGGGCTTCATAGAACCAGCCAATTCACCAGTGGGTGCTCCAGTACTCTTTAGATCAAAGAAAGACGGAACTTTAAGACTATGCACGGATTTCCGTGGGTTAAATGCAGTCTCCCTATTAAACAAATCTCCCCTCCCGGTCATCAAGGAAATGTTAGCCCACTTGGCGGGGGGGAAAATCTTCTCTAAATTGGACTTAAGGGAGGCGTATTATCGCATTCGCATTCGGGAGGGGGATGAATGGAAAACAGCTTTTAATTGTGCATTTGGGGCTTTTCAGTATAAAGTGTTACCATTTGGATTGGCTGGGGCACCTGGGGTTTTTATGCAGTTGATAAATGAGGTCTTGCACGACCACTTGTTCAATGGGGTTTTGGTTTATTTAGATGATGTGTTAATATATTCAAAAACCATGAGGGAACATGTGCAATTGGTTAGGCAAGTGTTAACCAAATTGAGAAAGGCTGACTTGTATGCCAAGCTATCCAAATGTGCATTTCATCAAACACAAATTGATTATTTGGGGTATAGGATTTCAGATAAAGGCATTGAAATGGATCCTGCCAAAATTGAGGCTATTTTAGTATGGGAGCCCCCACGCACACGCAAACAGCTGCAATCGTTTCTCGGATTTGCGAATTTTTATCGTCCATTTTTGGAAAAATTTGCTGAGATTGCCTTACCCCTAACCAAATTACTCAAAACAAAGGGTGTGGGAGACACCCGCAAATCAAAGAATCCAGGGGCACTCCTAAAATGGACACCTGCTTGTCAACAGGCGTTTGACCAACTCAAGCGACTGTTTACCTCTGAACCAATCTTGCAACACCCTGATCCTGACAAACCATTTGTGGTGCAAGTCGATGCCTCAGACTTTTCTATTGGTGCCCTCTTATTGCAAGGCAATGAGCAAGGACAATTAAAGCCTTGTGCTTATCTGTCACGTAAATTCTCTGAGACAGAGAGACACTGGCATGTTTGGGAGAAGGAGGCTTTTGCGGTGAAAGCCGCTTTGGAGAATTGGAGGCATCTATTGGAGGGGGCGGCACACCCTTTTGAAGTGTGGACTGATCATAAAAACTTGGAGTCCCTTACTGCCTCTCGTAAGCTCAGCCCTAAGCAAGTGCGATGGGCTCAGTACTTCAGCCGCTTTGATTTTAAACTCAGATTCATTCCGGGAAAGAAAAACTTTTTAGCTGATGCACTGTCGCGCCAACCCCAGGATTCAGGAACAGCCCCAGATGTGGTGGGAACCCTCTGGACAGATTCCCAAATGGCACTAGCAGCAGTCACTCGCAGTCAGACGCGAGCGCAGCAACCTGACACCCCTGCCGGTCCTAGAGCGATACATGTATCCGTTCCTGCAGATTTGCAACAAAGGTTTCTGGCAGAGTTGAAATCGGATACTTGGTTGCAAAACAATCAGAGCGCGGTTACTTTGAAGCAAGGTTTGGCATGGAAAGATGATCGCCTCTATGTGCCTGTAACCTTGCGCAAAACCGTGCTATTCAGGTCTCATGACGATAAAACAGCTGGGCATTTTGGCTTTACAAAAACTATTCATCTAGTGCGTCGACAGTTCTGGTGGCCAACCCTCCGGCGAGATGTAAAAGCCTATGTCAAGTCTTGCCCTGTCTGTGCTACTGCAAAACGAAAAGGGGGGAAACCCCAGGGCTTTGTGCAGCCAGTGGCCAATCCCTCCCACCCCTGGGAGGAAATCTCTATGGATTTTATTGTGGATCTACCTCCTAGCCAGAGAAAGACTGTCATTTGGGTTGTTAAGGATTTTTTCTCGAAGCAAGCTCATTTCGTCCCTTGTGCGTCTCTACCATCTGCACAACAGCTGGCACGCCTCTTTCTAGTTCACGTGTACAGATTACACGGTAGCCCCGCCCGCTTGGTGACCGACAGAAGAACACAATTTACTTCACGCTTTTGGCGGGAATTTATGAAACTATTGGGCACTAAACAGGCGCTATCCACGGCTTTTCATCCCCAAACAGATGGGAATACTGAGGCGGTTAATGCCACATTGGAGCAATATTTACGTGCTTTTGTTAATTATCAACAAGACAACTGGGTAGACCGCCTGCCATTTGCTGAAGTTGCTTACAATAATGCTGTGCATCAAAGTACTGGGGCGGTGCCCTTTCGTACTGTATTTGGCCATGACTTTGTCCCTATTCCTGAATTGCCTCCACCGTCTACTTCGCCCACCTCCCCGACCGATTGGGCCTCACAACTGGCAGATTCCTGGCCAAAACTACAGCAAGCTTTAGCCGATGCTCAAGCCACTTATCAACGACATGCCAACGAAAAAAGGGCACCACAACCTCTTTTTCAAATAGGGGATAGAGTATACCTTTCCACCAAATACATCAAATCCCCTCAACCATCCAAAAAACTGGCGCCCAAGTTCATAGGTCCATTTCCTATTGTTGCTCAGATTAATCCTGTTACCTTTAAGTTGGACTTACCTCACAATCTCAAGCGCTTACACCCTGTTTTTCATTGCAGTTTGCTTAAACCATTCGTGGAGTCTACCCATTGGCATCCTGAGCCGCCTGCACCTCCCCCCATAATGATTGATGGTCAACAACATTTCGAAGTCAAGGAAATACTAGACTCTAGACGTTTCCATTCCACTCTGCAATATCTGATTCGCTGGAAGCATTTCTCTCATCCAGAGTGGGTCCCTGCACAACATGTGTGCTCTCCCCACTTGGTTGCTCAGTTTCATGCTGCTTACCCTGATAAACCTGCGCCTTAACAATTAAGTTTTTTTTTCTTTGTGGGGGGGCGGTATGTCATGTTCCCGTTCCGATGTTTATGGTTCCTCGTAACGTTTCACATGTCATATCTGCAGTTGCGTGCCTGCCTGGCCACGCTGGTAAATTTCCTTTGTGCTGACTTGTGATCTTCTGGAATGTATGTTTGGGTTATCTCTGCTGTTCAAGGTTACTTTCTCAGGCCGATTCTAACGGTTGCTAGCATCTGGGGTGGGTGGTTGCTATGCTAGCCTGAGGGGAGGGTTCGCAACGGGAGCAAGGCTTTTTAAGTTTGTAATTGGCGCGCTTTTGCTCATTCTCAGCTTTCTTCGTACTTTGCATACTATTCATTCAATAAATTAGTTTTCTCTAGTAATTACTGATGAGACTCCTTTTATTGGAATAGGCAATCATTACACCGTAATCCTCCTGACAGTCCTTTGCAAAGGTTAATTTTATTCCCATTGTGCAGATGGGAGAAAAGCACATTTTGGTCACAGCAATAGCAGCAAGCTCAGAGCCTTGCCATGCCAGTTGGCCACGGCAATGTGGAATCATCGTGATGGCCATAGTTCCAAATCCCTTCTAAATGTGTATTTAATTCCAAGGGAACCCTGGATACTCTACAACAGATAAAGATGGAGGGGAGGGAGAAAGAGAAAGTTATATCTGAAGCCTTTCCAGTTTGCTGCAGCCGGAGTGAGAGAGAAGAATTCTTTTTCTTTTCCATCTATTCAGTTCCTGGCACCTGCTTCTGACCTTCGGCCACAATGAGATGGAATTAAGTAGGGTAAGGTCTCCTTTGAGTCAGCTCCTAGGGAAACAATGCAGAAGTGATTTGCTATTGCCTACTACTTGGATTTTTTTTTTTAATTTCTAAATCTAGCCTAAAGTTGTGACATGTCCTGGTGGTCTCCCATCCCATTACTGACCAAGTCTGCTTATTTCAAAGCTCAGAAAAGTCCTAATGCTCTGCCTATAGAGAAGATGGAACTTATTGCATTGCTTCTAGAGTTAGTGTCAACTGGGGGATAGTTTGAAGGCAATAGAAATTAATCCAAAGAATAGCAATAAATACAATATCTTTTAAACTAATAATGATAGAGCAGTGCAGATTTTTAGGGTTTCCAACAAGGGGAATTATAAACTTGAACAATTAACTTACTTAGGGTTTTATATATTCAACACTTCATGACTCATATCTTTAGCTTTATTTTTAATCCATCTTTCAACCAAGCTGTCCCATGGCAGTTTACAACGCTTAATTAAACCACGTAAAGAAACACAGAAGCATTTTTTTGTAAAAACAAATAATAATAACAGACTATACTATAAATTACACCAAATCACAACTAATAAAACAACAGCTAAACTGGCAGAGAGTTAATAAAAACCTTTACATCAAATGATGCCCCAAACCTAGGTGAACAAACAAAAACATCCAATGTATAAATGAGAAAGGATGTGTCTCATAAAAGGGTCTAGGAAAGAATTAAAATGATGGGGGGCACACCAAAGGTTCTGTCCCAAAGAAGGTAGCAGCCGCTATTAGCCAGTTTTTGATGATCTTGAGTTGAGTTGAGTTGCTTTATTTCAGTCGGTGATCATCATAAAACAATAACAAGATAAAAACAGTAGGGATAATCTTGAAAAAAGCAGACCTGGTTAGGTTTAGTTAATATGTACATGGGAGATTATTGGGAAATTTTAGAGCTATAAACTAGATTAGTAGATTGAAAATACATCCTGGAAGGATGCAATGACAAAACCACTTCTATATTGTGGCCAGGAAAATTACATTGACTCACCTGAAGTTAAATTTGACTAAAGGGAGTCTTTAGCTGTAGCTAAGGAGCAAATGAAAGAACACACAGCAGGGTTTTGGCAAATGATCTTTGCATTCAGACAAGTTGCTATGCTTGATGTCTTGTTGTTTATTCATCCAGTCGCTTCTGACTCTTCGTGACTTCATGGACCAGCCCATGCCAGAGCTTCCTGTCGATCAGCACCACCCCCAGCTCCCCCAGGGACGAGTCCGTCACCTCTAGAATGTCATCTAGCCATCTTGCCCTTGGTCAGCCCCTCTTCCTTTTGCCTTCCACTTTCCCCAGCATCAGCATCTTCTCCAGGGTGTCCTGTCTTCTCATTACGTGGCCAAAGTATTTCAGTTTTGCCTTTAATATCGCTTGATATCTTACCAACTGAATAAACTTGGTTCTCAATTCACCTATTTTTTAGGTCTGAACGGAACATGGAGCCATGCATCCACAAAAAGGGTTAGGTTCATAAAACTCATTAAGCCTCTCCCCTTTAAAAAGAAACCTAACCAAGATCAAAAGCCAAACCTACTAATGCAGACTGGATGATGATGATGATGATGATGATGATGATGATGATGATGATGATGATGATCTCACCTTTCCTCCAGGTGCTCAAAGCAGTATACATAACTTTCTCCTCTAATTTTTTTCCCACAATCACCAACCCTGTGAAACAGGATGAGCTTAGAAACAGTGGCTGTAAGGATGGAGGTGGGAATTAGCTCTTCAAAGACCAAAAATGGTCTGTAAGTTAATTTACAACAGCTGCAGGGATGTTCATAGGATGTGGTTAAAAAAAAAATCAAGATGGCAGCCATGATGGGTGTGATTGAAGCTCTGCCTCTTTGTTACATGTGCTGCATAGATGACATATATAAAAAGGAGGCAGAACGTTGATCACACCATTGTGGCTAGCTTTGTGAATTTTTTGACCATACCTGCAGTCAACTTTGAACAGCTGCTTGGCTGCAAGGCCACTAAGCTCTGCATCAAGTAACCAGCCTGTAAAAATCATTTGCTTATTCTCACTGGCAGTAGGCAATCAGTTGTTGAATATGAGGATTCACTCTTGACTACAATAAAGATTCTGATTTAGCCAAGCTGTATCTGTGAACCTTTTGCCAAATCTAATTATGGAGTGGAGCTAAACTGTGAAGTCTATGTAGATTTGAGATTTACTGCCAAGTCCAGGGTGGGAAGCCTGATGATGACTTCAGTAAGTAAGATTATTTTGTCCTGACCTTTTATAATCGACAGTCTTTCCTTTCTGAGAGGGACAGATGGATAATCCAGGAGGTCAGAGGTGCTTTATAGACTGAAATTACAAGGTATGGTACTGATGTCACTACAGAAACCATCTTGATGTACACAGATCTCTAGATCTTTAGTTCTAGTTCCTAAACTGAAGGCAACCATGAACTCTAAACTTGAGCCACAAGTTCTGTCAGTGTGATGGAATGTGAGGGTGACCTTGGAGAACAGAGAGAAGAGATGCTGCCTAGGGAATGATCAGATAAAAGGAAAGGGAGTCTGAGAGAGGGTGATGGTCTAAGGAAGAAACTTAGGAAAGACCCATCCTGAACACTCAAGCGATCAATAAGGAAGGCGGGAGATTCATACTTTCAGACTTGCCAGATACTGTTAATGTAGCCTTACAATAAAATAGAATTAGTTCATCTAGTCATGTTTCCTGTCAGGTTTACCTGGGAGGGCTAACAGTTGGCCTCTACCCACCCTTCACTCAGCCTTCCCCAACTTTATGCTTTGAGATGTGGTTGGTGTTACAATTCCTGAAGTTTCCAGCCAGTGTCAGATTTCTAGTCTCAACACCTCCGGAAGTCACCAGACGGAAGAAGGCTGCTGCAGAACATGGTTATTAAACTGCCTTTGAGGAATTTTTTTTAATGAAAATAGAAACTTCCCATCCTACAACCCATGAATCAACTGTAATAAGCCTGGCTCAATGGCAAGCAATGCTCCAAAAAGCTTTAGCAGTAAAGAAAGGGAGGGGGAGTTTGGGATTCCATGGCGTTGGCTTCCCTCCAGTTCAGACCTTCAGATTTATTGCTTTGCTGCTATACTCTCATTCTGCAGATGAGTGGTCATATTGCTCAATAGAAAAGCTTCTTCCATCTTCTCAGGACTTTCTGACACCAGAGGCATTGCAAGGATATGTGAACAGCTAAGAGGAACTCAAGAACTGGAAGCAAGCCCAATCCAATAATAAGATTTAAACCTAAAAGTTTAAAATGGGCTCCACTGAAGAGAAAGAGTCAGCCTATACCTATACCAGGTTGGACTCTGTAGGGGGTAAGAATCAAGTTTTTGAATGCTTTCCAACATCAACAGCTGTCTGTACATAGTAAAATAGCACATCAGGGAGAACATGTTGGCTTACATTTCTGGGTGATTTTTTTCATAAGAAGCACTAAAAATACTGTTGGAAGTCACTGCTCCATTTAGGCCTAGATTGCCCAACAGCTGGGTTTCAGAAGGGATGGGAGACTTATCTTCTATGAATCAATGTGCTTCTTCTTCATATCAGGCAGCATTGGGTTGCCAGTATGGGAACATGCTCCAATATGTATCTTAAGGCAGGGTTCCTCAACCTTGGCAACTCTAACCTGTGCAGACTTCAACTTCCAGAATTCCCTAGCCAGCAAAGCTTTGCTGGCTAGGGAATTCTGGAAGTTGAAGTCCACACAGCTTAGAGTTGCCAAGGTTGAGGAACCCTGTCTTAAGGGTCCTCAATCTTTTTTTGGATGGAGAGCACATTTTGAATTTTGAGAACATTCTACAGAAACACTCAAAAAATGGTTGAGCATGTCCAATCTCTCTCTCTGTCTCTCACACACACACACACACACACACCCAAGTCCTGCTGTGCTGCCTTATCATGGCAGGGGGTTGTTTCTGGGAGGGATGAGCAAAGAACATTGGGTATGTAAGTCAAGCGTATAAACTCCCAGCAGGGTCACCCAAGGTGTGAAGGTCATCCCAGCTGCCCAGCTAAGGCTAGCAGGCACCTATATTCGGCAGCAGCAATATAGGAAGCTGTGGGAGGCCGATGATCATTTTAGTGACAATGGCAAAGGCATCAGTTCATACTGTGTGAGAGAAGGCAATGTTAAACCACTCCTGTACTTTTACCAAGAAAACCACATGGATAGAAAATGTAAAATGATTGACGACGTGGTACAGGATGATGGGCCCTCAGGTCAGAAGGCATTCAACATGCTACTGAGGAAGAGCTGAGGATCTTTCAGAGTACTAGTAGTGTTTTCAACATGGCTAGATTAAAGCTTTTGGGATGTCTAATTGCTGATGTTGACACACAGGAATAGAAAATCTGAAGATGTAAAGATAGAATTACAGTAGGAACATGGACTATAAGAAGCATGAACATAGAAAAGCTCAGTACAGTGAAAGATGAAATGGAGTGACTACAGATTGACACCTTAGGCATCACCTAATTGAGGTGGACTGGGATTGGTCACTTTCAGTCCAAAGATCACACCTTTTATTATTCAGGACATGAAACATGAAGAAGAAATGGTGTTGCTTTTCTAGTTAGGAAGGGTATAGCAAGAACAGTACTTGGCTACAATACAATCAATGACCTAATAATAGCAATTAGACTTCATGGACAGCCCTTTAATATGACAATCATTCATGTTTATGCTCCAACCATGGATGCAGAGGAAGAGGACGTTGATGACTTCTAGGATCAAGTTCAATTTGAAATCAACAGAACATGCAAGCAAGATGTGCTGCTTGTGACTGGAGACTGGAATGCCAAAGCTGGAAACATGGAAGAGGATAATGTAGTTGGACTGTGTCGCTTAGGAAACCGAAATGGAGCAGGAGACCAACTTATCAATTTCTGCCACTCCAACTATTTCTTCATAGCTAGCACTGTCTTCAAACAATGAAAACGACACCTCTCTGTGTGGACATGACCAGATGGAATATATAGAAATCAAATTGACTATATTATTGCTATAAGGAGGTGGAGGGGCTCAATTACAGCATCAAAGACATGGCCAGGTGCTGACTATGGAACAAACCACAAACTGCTCGTGCGCAAGCTCCAAGTTAAGCTAAAGAAGAAGAAGAAAGCCAGTCAGTGTCCACAATATGATCTTGAACATATACCCACCATTTTCAAGGAAAACATTAGGAATCACTTTGAAGTCCCGAACCTCATTGATGGAGAACTAGAGGATTATGGAATCAACTTAAAGAAGTTGTTAAGGATGAATGTGGAAAGAGATGAAGAAAGAAAAGAAAGCCAACTGGATGTCAGAACAAACTGTGGAAATTGCCAAGAAGAGAAGATAAGCCAAAGCCAAGAAAGATAAAAATCTCAGAAAGGAACTTAACAAAGATTCAGAGAGCTGTTAAAAGAGACAAGAAGCAAAATAATGCTTAGGATCATCCAATGCAGATTAGAGCCTTACATGGAAAAAGAGAGGCCAGATGTTCAAGCTGGCTTTAGAAAAGGCCGAGGAACATGAGACCTTATTGTTAATGCACATTGGATAATTGAAAAAGCCAAAGAATACCAAAAAGAAGTCAGTACGTGCTTCATCGATTATAGAAAAACCTTTGATTGTGTCAAGCTGTGGAATGTGCTCAGAAAAATGGGAATCCCAGAACATCTCCTTGTCCACATAAGAAACTTATGTACAGGTCAGTAAGCCACAGCCTGGACAGAACATGGTGAAACAGGCGGGTTCCAGGCTGGCAAAGGAGTCTCTGGATGTAAATTGCCCAGAGTAGTCTGGGAGTTGGGCACCCTCCAAATCTAATTAATTAAATAAATAAACACAATCCTACAAGCCAGTCCTCCTTTATTAGACTGTCCAGTTCAGGGCTAACAGACAGCTAAACCCATGGGTCTAGCCATGTTCCTCCATTCCCGGATGAAAGGCTGTTTTGCCTTCTGGCAGGAAAACCTACTAATTGTTTTTGCTGTCTTCTTGGGATTAAATGTGTGGGATCAATTGCTGGCTTCCTTGCTGAAACAAAATAGGAGTGAGGGTGACAAGGAGACATGTTGCTGTCTTCAGAGAGCAAAGTTTTCACATTCTGGCATGTCTGTTTGGTGTCACCCAGTATGGTCACTTCTACATAGTGAAAAATTGTCTTGTCAATGCTACTGGTCCAGTAAATGCTGTCTACTGGCTCACAAATTCATTAGCTGAAGTTTTCTTCCTTCTGATAGCCAAAGGTAAAAAAAAGTAACTTCAAAACAGCTTTTTAAAAGAGCGGGGGCAGGGAGTAAGGAAGTGAAAAAGTAGATTCTGTTATTATCGGCATTTTCATGAAAATGTCAAGCAAGATTCATATCAATAGAGCTTTCGGGCTCCAGTTGTTGGGACATATGTTCTGGAACATTAATATGAGTGAAGAGAAAATCACTACAGCAGGGCATATTTTCAGTTTTGGTTTCTACAAAAACCTTATAGTGTTTAAGCTGAATACAGGTAGCAAGTGATTCCTTCTACAAGTTGCTTTCCTAGGGCAGAACAGTCTTCCTACTCACCCATTCTCTTTCATTAAAACTCAGGCTGATACTTGGAGAACTCAAAAACCCAGTATGAAGACACTAGCATGTTCTCATTCATCTACATCTTAAGGCATTAAGAGATGTGCTAGCTTTGCCTGGGGAGTTTCAAGTAATCTTTCAGAGTTAATGAATGTCGATAATCTCCCATTCATCTCTATACTCTTTTTTAATACAGTCAAGTAAGCCAACAGCCATTCCACTAACCTTACAGTAGTGAGTTCCATAAGTTAATTATGCATTAAGGAGAAACGTATTTCATTTTGTCAGTCAGAGATAATGTCTGATCAGATCACCGTGAGGAAACTGGCCCCTAAAGCCATGTGTGATCCCCAATCCTTTTTTGTGGCTTCAGGAGAAATCTACTGAACAAGTCAACTTCCTTGATGCCACCGTAAAACTATACAATAGACACATAAACAGCATGTTATATAGGAAACCCACAGATTGCCATGCATACTTACATGCTTCCATCTTCCACCCAGAACACAATGTCAAATTTATCATCTAGAGCCAGACTCTGTGCTATAGCCACGTTTGTTCTTCACAGAAATGCTCAAGTGATGGAATTAAACCAGGCATCCAGGAGACTGAACTACCAACCCAGTGAGACCAATAGAAAAATCAATAGAGTCAGATCCTTTCCCAAGGAAGACCTATTCAAAGGCAGAACACAGAAATAGAACAACAAAACAACACTGGTTGTCATCTACAGCTCACAACTCAAACCACTCGCATGCATTATAAATAATGACGTCACTGCATTTTCTCAGGCATTGGGTGGCAGGTCCATACTTGCATACAGACAACTATCTAACCTGAAGCAGATTCTCACAAGCAACAATAAACAACAGGACACAGATGCCAACAAGGGAACAAACCCAAAGGTCTACTTTGTCCCCACATCTACATCATCATAGGCCTGAACAAGTCCACACACAAGAGTAGAGGTGCCTTCACATGCTCTTCCTCCAATATGATATATGCCAAAATCTACCAGCAATAACCCTCTGGATTCTTCACAGGACAAACAGAAGAAATTTTGCACAGAATAAATGGAGACGTGTTTGACATCAGGAATCAAATCAAAGGTAAAGTAATCTCTGAGCATTTCAACTTCTCAGGATACTCTATGGTAGACCTCCAAGTGATTGTTTTGAAAAAATGGGGCTTTAAAAGGACCATCAAGTGAAAAATTGCCAAATGCATGTACATCAAAACATTTGAGGTGACTTCTGGGGAAGAAATGGGGGACTGAAGACAGCTCCACAAAAACAGGAGCCAAAAATCACAGCAGAATGAAGAGCCGGGGAGTAGGCCAGGTCTTTGATAATTCCTTTTGGGACAAGGAGAGGACTTGAGAACACCCACAAGTGCTCCAGATAGTTACTCCTCATGAAGAGACTGCATGACAGTGGTCTCCCAGTGGGTTTAGAGCTCTGGAGATGAGGGAATAACTATCTTGCTCAAACCACGGTCAGTGCCTTCAAAAAGGATACTGGGTTCATATACTTCCTGTTCTAATCACTTTCAGAAACCATTTGATAACTGCCTTTCAGCTATTAGGAACCTTTGGATTGACAGTTTTATAGCACTGAGTGAGTTTCCTTCAATCCTTAGCAAAAAAAGTTTTAAATACAAGTTTAAGGACTTAAAGAAAATTATTTTGGAATAAACAGTGAAATGGTTATTAAAACTTTGATTTTGGAAAGTTAAAAATGGACTAAGAGTCCAATAAATTTGAAATAAGATTTTGGAATTAATTATAAAAAATCCTTCCAGTGGGAAAATGCTTTTGTTCTGAATTCTTTAAAAAGAAAGTAAGGCTTAAACAATTGAACACTAGAGGGAACTAGAAGGAACTAAAGATTACAATTAAAGGAGAAGAATGCTTAAACTCAACTTACAAATATAGAATGAAGCAAAATATTTTAACATTGGACATACTGAAGGATATTTTTGAGCAATGGACCCAGAAGTTAATTTTAAGTGTCTGCCTCTATAGATAGATGGTATTTAAAAGATGCTTGACCCTAATTGAAATCCTACATCAGTCTAGGTGTTTCTCAACCTTGGGAACTTTAAGATGGGTGGACTTCAATTCCCAGAATTCCCCAGCCAGCATTCTGGGAGTTGAAGTCCACATACCTTAAAGTTGCCATGGTTGAGAAACACTGGGCTAGCCACTCCACGCATCTGATGAAGGGAGCTGAAGCTTATGAAAACTGATGTTTTCTAATAAAATCTGGTAGTTGGAAAAGTAGGCTCCACCATAAACTAACAGCTCTCCTCTTACAAACATCCATACCCATCTCATTATTTCCTATCAGTAATGTAATCAGTCTTGTTTTTATATTTATATCTTGTTTTTATATTTATATTTATTCCTTTCTCATGTGTATGGATGAATGGATTTTATTATTATTATTTTGTTTATTTTTATCCTACCTTTATTATTTTTATAAAAAACTCAAGGCAGCGAACATACCTAATACTCCTTCCTCCATTTCTTTTCCCCACAACCACCACCCTGTGAGGTGAGTTGGACTGAGAGAGTGACTGGCCCAGGGTCACCCAGCTGGCTTTCTGGCCTAAGGAACTAGAACTCACAGTTTCCTGGTTTCTAGCCTGTTGCCTTAACCACTAGACCACTTAAACTACTTTTTTAAAAAGCATCTAGTCACCAAAAGTCCACCATTCTCAAGTGGTCCAATCCATTTTAGTATTCTCGCATCTCATTCCCACCCAACCGTTCATGTCAGCTAACAAAATAATAAGGTTGGGGGGGGGGGCGGGGAGGCACACATGTAATCAGAATTTTAGCCCAGACTTACTCATGATTCTTTCATGATCACCATTCACTGGAGTGTTATATGCAACTATCACCAAACTATAAATTCTTACTTCCATTGTACTCAAAGCAACCTAGATTTAAGCAATTCATTCTTTCTGACACATATTTCAGCCTTTTCATTCATATTTAAACTTCCATCTTCATTTCCCTGCATGTATTTGGTTCTGCTCTATAAAGCAGAGCACCTTCATTCAGCTCTATCACACATTTCTCTTTCTCTCAGTTCCACAAAAACACAGCAGCTCTTTTTATTTCTCCCTCCCTCCCTTCCTTCCTTTCCTCCTTTCTGTGTTATGGATAACCCAGAAACCATTATGAACCTCCATGCATAGTCCTTCTGTTTTTCTCACTGTTTCTCTTTTTTTTTCCATTTTTCCCCCATCAAAGAAAATCCACTAAGGATTAGAAAACAGAATTGCTCTGCAATAGCTTTTGAATTGGAGTTCTAGCTACTATCCAGTAGCACTCTTACGTTGAACACATATTCATAGTTCCTAAGCAGAGAATGCTCTGTTGGAATAAAACATGCTTTGTAAAACCAGAAAAGGACAGCAGATGCTTCCACAGTGTATGGAAACTTTTGTGCTCTGTATGTGTGAAAATAGTTTTTTTAAGAAAGCTTTTTGGAACTAGGCAACCTGACTTGTCAAAAATAAACAGATGTGACATAAATATGAAAGCCCACCATGACCTGATGTTGTTTATTCGTTTAGTCGCTTCCGACTCTTTGTGACTTCATGGACCAGCCCACGCCAGAGCTTCCTGTCGGTCATCAACACCCCCAGCTCCCCCAGGGACGAGTCTGTCACCTCTAGAATATCATCCATCCACCTTGCCCTTGGTCGGACCCTCTTCCTTTTGCCCTCCACTCTCCCTAGCATCAGCATCTTCTCCAGGGTGTCCTGTCTTCTCATTATGTGGCCAAAGTATTTCAGTTTTGCCTTTAATGTCGTTCCCTCAAGTGAGCAGTCTGGCTTTATTTCCTGGAGGATGGACTGGTTTGATCTTCTTGCAGTCCAAGGCACTCTCAGCATTTTCCTCCAACAAAGCATCGATCTTCCTTCTCTCAGCCTTCCTTAAGGTCCAGCTCTCGCAGCCATATGTTACTACGGGGAACACCATTGCTTTAACTATGCGGGCCTTTGTTGTCAGCGTGATGTCTCTGCTCTTAACTATTTTATCGAGATTTGTCATTGCTCTTCTCCCAAGGATTAAGCGTCCTCTGATGTCCTGACTGCAGTCAGCATCTGCAGTAATCTTCGCACCTAGAAATACAAAGTCTTTCACTGCTTCTACATTTTCTCCCTCTACTTGCCAGTTATCAATCAAGCTGGTTGCCATAATCTTGGTTTTTTTGAGGTTTAGCTGCAAGCCAGATTTTGCACTTTCTTCTTTCACCTTCATCATAAGGCTCCTCAGCCCTGATACCTCCAGCTAGATGAAGGAGAACCATGATATTTGCACAGGAAATGTGATTGATGCCTAACTGCTTTCCAATGATGCTTATTTCAAACTAAAAATCTGCCTTCCAACTTCAGGAACATATTCTTTCTCTCTTGAAAGAGCCTTCTGTTTTTGGATGCCTGAGAATTTCATTCTAACTTCTTTTACTGGAGTTTCTGAGTTTATGTTTTGTTAGAAGGGATGAGTGAGTTTCTTCCACTGTAGTCTTTTTCTGGCATACATCTGGCCATCATTCTGAAGCTTCCCTGGACATTTCCCTATACAGAAAACAAAAATGGGAGAATTCTTTCTTCATATTTTCCCTTGGGAAGAAACACTGCTGGAGAGGTGACTGTACAGCTGAAAAAATGACATTCATAGATATCCCTTGTGTACCATATAATGCAGTATGTGCAAGAAGAACACATCCATCTATGACAATTTCACAGAAATCCCCTTCTACTTTGTAAGAAATTGTAAAATCAAATTCTTTTCAATTAAATTCATTGAAACATTTTGAGGGAGGGAGGGAGGGAGGAAAGGAAAGGAAAGGAAAGGAAAGGAAAGGAAAGGAAAGGAAAGGAAAGGAAAGGAAAGGAAAGGAAGAAAGAAAGCATTTGCTGTATTGCAGTACTTACATCTCCTTTAAACAGATTTATCTTAAGCAGGTCTCTGCAGAAATGAATAATTTCTGGGTTTCTTATTTTAACTGCTAGCTTTTCAGTTGAAGTGTTTGACATGCTAATTGAGAATTATGCATTCTATTTTTATTTCCAATTTGTTTTACAAAAGGTTTTGCACTGTGTAAACTACTTTCTTTAGCCCTGGGATGTGGGGGAAAAAACCAAATGCATATACAGTAAATATAGTAGCAGTTATGACAGTCATAGCAGTTGGTAACATCTGTCTGCCCCTGGCTCATCTTAGAAAGCTAGGAAGGGTCAACACTAGTTATTCCAGGACTCTAGACTAGATTGGGAAGTTGAAGAACCATGCAGGAAGAAGGCAATGGTAGACCACTTCCATACTCTTGTCAAGAAAGCAATATGGATGCGTCTGTGAAATCACCCAGTTTAAGCAGAACTCCAAGGAATGGTGATAATGATATAATCTGCAGATCATATACTTCAGGTATATATTCCGTGATGCCCTCAGGGGTACCAAAAAGGGGAAGCAGACTGACTGAATCAAAATTGTACCACCACAATGCAAGGCCAGCTAATTTGTGTGCATGTCATGATGTCATATACAAGTTCAGAAGGGGCACAGCTTGCAGCATGACAGCCCATCATTTTGACGAATGGGAGCAAGACTTTGCAGAAGATAAAGTACCTTTGCAAGTACCTAGTGTTTAGCTGGAAGCAGGCTGCTCCTTTAAGACCCAATGTTTGCCCAAAGAGAATTTATCTACTAAGTTAATGTTGGTCTTTTCTCTAATTTATTTGACAGAAAAAAGGATCCAAAAAAGATTATGTTGAGAGTGCAGAAATCAATAACGCACTAATTTTTTTTAATTAGAATACCTTGCTAATAATAAATGCAGGTAATTAAAAGTATATTGCTTTCCCTGGTTTGCTAGAACATTAGCTTCCTTACCCCTGTACTTCATTTTCATAAAATGAGGAGGGGAAACCCTTTCATTTTCAAAAAATGAAAAAAAAACACCAGAATTCCAATAAAACAGAATCCATATTTGGTTATATATATAAACTTAATTAAGAATTGCTTAAGATGAAGTAAAACATCTTAGCATAGGGTTTAGATTAGCCACTATTTACTATGGCCAAATGATTATGCTTGCAAAGCACTTATTGGCAGGGCATTTCCCAATCTTAAACAGGCAATGATTACCTTATTGGGGAGGGGGGGATTTATTTTAACACCTTGTATTAAATTCAGAATCAGTCTGAGGTGGGGTGAGTTGGTGGAGCAACTATCGTGGCCAGCATTATGATGCTTAGAAGAAATAAGCGCAGTGGGAAAGTGCCATCATGTGGTGGCAATACAGACACATTTGTTCTAGAATACTAAAGACAATTACAACCAGCTATAGCAATCTTTATTTTATGTGTGTGTGTACACACACACATTTTCCTTGTTCAGGTTTCAGCACAAATATGTAACATGTAGATCCCGTATTATTAATAAGCTACCATAATGGTCTGGCTACACATTACACTTCCCCCATGGAAAGACACTGGCCTTAAAAGAATACCAAAAGCTCCCTCTGAAGGTAGCAGATAATCTGGAAGGGTTTCCCTTGAAGAAAAAAAGGCAAAACCGCTGACTATCCCCCTTTCAGCTCTATTTATCTCACCCAGCTCATTTCTCCCTGTATTTTCAGAGCAAGAAACATTAGCAGAATAAGGTATCAAGAGATCAAAGCCTGTTAAGCAGCAGTGCCCTTATAGCAGTGTTTTTCAAACTTGGCAATTTTAAGATGTGTGGACTTCAACTGAGTTGAAGTCCACACACCTTAAAGTTGCTGCTTTATATGGTCAACACCATCTTCTGAGTTTTACTTCACTGTTAGAAGGAATATCCACAAAGTTCGTGTTTCAAATCTCGGCATATTTATTGAAAATAGGGGGTAGGAAATATTTGGAAGGATGCTTTCTGCCTGAGAGCCACAGCCAGTTAGAATAAACAATACCTGGCTAACTGGGGAAGCTAGTTAGGCAACTAAGGGACCCATTAGAAGGAAATACCTTGGCCAAGGAGATGTTTCCATTTACTTTATGCAACCAGCTTTTCATAGATCTTGAGAAGTTGAGGGAATTAGTTGAGATAATAAAAGGCAAAAAGACTGTAAACTAGCAGCATTTCCTTCACTCTTACTTTGAGACCTCCTACAAGCTTTCCTTGAGTCTTTCAGCCATCTGGAGAGTGCCTTCAGGATCATTAATAGCCAAGCCTTGTTATTTTTCAGGTTTTGAGTAGACTAGCCAGGTGCTAAGTTCAGTAGAGCACTACTGCTCTTAGAATTAGCCAAGATTTTTGCCATTATCCCAACTCAAATTCTCAATTAGGTTTCTTATTTCTGCTTGCTGGGTCATAAATTTTGTGTCATGCTGTTTGTATTTACAGCTAAAGCAAAGGTTATTATCCTTCATTATAAACTATGATGTATTCTTTAAAGGTAAAGGTAAAGGTTTCCCTTGACGTAAAGTCCAGTCGAGTCCGACTCTAGGGGGCGGTGCTCATCTCCGTTTCTAAGCCTTGGAGCCGGCGTTGTCATAGACACTTCCGGGTCATGTGGTCGTCATGACGACTCGGAACGCCGTTACCTTCCCGCCGAAACGGTACCTATTGATCTACTCACATTTGCATGTTTTCGAACTGCTTGGTGTGCAGGAGCTGGGATTAACAACGGGAGCTCACCCCGCCGCGCGGTTTCGAACCGCCGACCTTCCGATCGACAGCTCAGCGGTTTAACCCGCAGCGCCACCGCGTCCCCTAATGTATTCTTTGCCCCATGCTAAAGTGAAGAAAGACAGTTTTCTTTCAAGGTATCCACCAATGTCTTCTGCATACTAAACAGATACCTAAACCGCTCTTGGGGGACTTATTAAATTCACAGCCACAACAAGTTCTGTGTTCCTTGATGCACATGGACAGCTTTTCCAAAAGGGTGAGGGACCTATTGCCAAGACCCAAGCTGTACTATACTGAAAAAGGAATAACAGCAATGAAAACAAGATTGCAATAACACCATCTCTATATAAAGATAATATCCACAGATCAAAGAAACAGAAGGGGAATGCTGCATTTTTGTTTTGATACTAATGAATGGCTAGGAATGGGGCAGAAATTAGTTCACTTGTCATTTCAACTTTTTTAAAGCAATTCTCAACCTTGGTCATCACACACACACACATACACACACTTTTTTTCTTTCAAATTGCAGAATGCAGTTTGCCAATAAAAAAGAATATAATGGAAAGGTCTGAACAAAAATGCATATTGAGGAAAATGTTGAGAAAAAACATTAAGAAAAAAAATCTTGCAAAATCTATACAATGGGTAACATTGGAAAGGAAAAAATGAATGGAGAACATACATATTTTAATGTGAACTTTAAAAAAAATTCTGAAATCCCACAAATATTATTTGATATGCAAAAACAAGGAACAGAGAAAAACCAACATGGACATATTTGCCTATCCCTAATAAATGTGTTGTGAGTCAAAGTCAGGGTGTAAAATTTAAATCCCACTAATGACTACAAGATACACATTTTAAAATGTTGCACAATTGTGATATTATCTTCAGAGTATTAAAATAGATGGATAGACAAATGTGAAGATTAGTTGCTATAACATACCTCCAGTCTGATGTTTAAGACAGTATGCAACCTATAAAGTAAATCAATGCTGAAAAGTGCAGATATAGCTATACTTTAGATTAATTGGGTGATACACGCACACACACACATATATCAAAAGCTTTGGGTAGGATAACTAAAATACATTATTGTCCATTAACATACCAAATGTTAAAATTCCTTTTCACATGCCATATCAAAATTAGATGGATACCAAATTATTTTTTTTATTCCTGCTTGTTGATACAATTGATCCAAAGAAAGAGTATTTTAAAGAAAATATTCCAATTCATCCTGTATCTTTAGTAAATCTATGCCCCACCTTCCTTCCAAGGAGGATAAGGTAGCAGTCCTTCTAGAAGTCATCAGCTTCAAGACTGAATAGAAACTTGGGTCTTCTCAGTCCAAATCTGCCCTGCAAACATCACCTCAACCCCATGAGTCACCCCTACAGAAGACACAGATCCTCTCAGCTTTCAAATACATATTTAGAGACAACTAAATTGGCAAGTCAAGGAAACCTTTACAGCATGAGCCTATCCCAGTATAAAGCTCGTGTAGAGTATACAACTACAATCTTCGTTTTGCTGACATCTTCCAGGAAACCATGCTTCACAGTGGAAAAGAATCAATCACTGTTATGAGCTGCTGGATTTATGGATGGGGAAACAGTTTCTCCTCTGATGGAAAAGCTGGGTGCCCAAGCTGTATTCCACCGTGAGTTCCTTACCATATTTGACACACTGTAATGTTCCACCTCTGTGCTGTATCTACTTTCTCTATAATTGTTATCAGGGATAGACTTCTACAATACACTGCCAGGGACCTGGTAGGTATACTAACCAGGAATTCTTTCCCCATGAAGTTCAAGTTCAGATATAGATCCTTTGGGCACACTATGCCTCTGAAAATAAACATCTGTTTCCAAGTATGTATGTACTCATTCAGGTTAATGCACCCAAGTGTACAAAGATATTTTGTAACCATCTGTTAAGATTTCACTGATTCTAAAATCTAACGTTCTGGAGCTGGGTAGCTCATAGTGAGTGTAAATGAAAAATTTGATTCAAGATGAGCAAAAAATATCCCATCCAACTAGTGCAATGTATGGGGAGAGTCTCACATCAATGGAAAACATTCCAATTTACTCCTTTAACGTGTTTACCTCTCCAAGAATGAAAACAAGCACCAAATCACAGCACAGCTAACATAGAGATAATTAGCTGCTTTATATACTTATAATCAAACAAATTTTCCATCTGTACACAAATATGTTTCTCCTTCCGGCGACAGTGAAGCTCTTAATCAGATGAAGGTATGGGGGAAATGTTCTCCAAACAGCTTTTTATTAGTTTGCAGACTATACTTGTGGCCTGCTCTTTTGCACAGTTATGAAAAGGATACTAACAATTTCAATGCAAAAATACCACTATTCACACCACTGCAAGAACTGTGCAATCCCACTACGCAAGACTTTGGATGACAACAGTGCTGAGGATGTTTTAAAGTCCACCAGAACTTTCCTACTGCTTTAAAAATTCTAAGGCAAGGATGTATTCCTAGTGGTCTGTTGATGGACATCTGGAGCTACATTGACCAACCTTCATCCATGGCACTTGAGAGACAATCGCTAAAATCTTATACAATAGTAAGGAAACCTCTAACAAGCCCTCAGTCTGGGGGTAAAAGGTGGTTCCAAATAAATTCTTTGCTGGTTCCAAATAAATTCTTTGCTGAAGTAAATGTTGCTTCATTTACATTTTACACAGGGTTTAAACTGCATTGTATTCTCTTGGGGCCCTTCTGACCTTCCACCAATCCTTTGCTCTTGTTCATTATCAGAAAAAAGGATAAGAATGATGGAATAGCTACACAGTGTAGTTTGAAAGGTAACACTAGAAACTTTCTGTGCTAACTAATTAACAAGAATTAATCAGAGAACATCCATCACTAACAAGAGGCTCTCACCTGTTTCTTTCAAGTTTAAGAGAGGAGGGAATGGTATGCCCATGCCCTCCAAGAAAATCAGCTCATTAGACTTGATGCTACAAGGTGGGCAGTGGACAGTGGTGTGTGCAAAATGTTCCAAATTCAAGCCAATTTGCCAAACATGACCTGACTGTCAAATTCCCACTTCAAATGTGAAATAAACTGTTTCAGTCTTTCTGAGCTCAAAACTGAATACTTCGAACTCCAAAGAGGGTTGATTTAACTTGCAACACTTCCAAAAAGATAAAAGTAGCCCATTTTGCACTCCAAGTAATAGTCTACACTCTGAACTGGCTTTTTGCTCTTAAGATGGGATATTTAAAATATTTTGAATTTGGAATGCTTTGTATCCCACCAAGAAATGGAACAAATTCATCCTCAAACTGCAGTTTTTCTACCCATACAGGTAGTCCTCATTTAGCAACCACAATTGGGACTGGCAATTTGGTCACTAACTGTAGCGGTTGCTAAGTGAAACCATGACTGTGCTCATGATCTGATATCAGCTTTCCTTTGCTTTACAGACCCATGAAGGTTGTAAATGCAAGGACTGGTTGCAAAGTACTTCTTCGTCACCGTTGCAACTGCAAACAGTCGTTAAACAGGGAAGTAACTAAAGAAGGACTAAAACATAGTTACTTGCTACTTGTGGGAAATACACATACTGGATATGTTTCACCTTAATAAAGTGTTATCAGAGCCACAAACAAATGTTCTGAATGATTTTGACATCTGATTAAACCCCTTTACTTCCTCTTTTCTTTGTTGGCTTTTTGAAGTTCTCCTAAGGGGAGTGAGATGAAGGAGCTTAAATGTGCTTAGTGCTGACCTGGATTATAACCAAAGTAGCATTCATTCTATTCCTCAAAGGAGATCAAAAGCAGGGTATTTAACAAGCCCCAGTCATTCAAAACCCCTAATTTTCCTCTTTGAAGATAGAAGTCAGAGTGAATGCTTTATATCTGAAGGTTGGCCCAGGGATAATTCTTCCCATTCTTCTTTTCTTCTCAGCAAAGAAAATGAAATTGTAATTGTAACTACCAAAATTGGCATTACGGTTCAATGTTAAGTGCAATGGAAATAAATGTTTTTAAACACTTTTTGAGATAAGCTGCCACAAAGCTCAACTAAACTAAAAGATGGAAGGCAGTGATTGCTTTAAGAGAGTTGAGGGATATTCTGTGATGCATTTTTCCTTCAAGTCAGAGACTTACCAAGTTCTAACTTAGTTTAAAGTTATGTTGCAAAAGGCTTATTAGAAGAGTCGAAGGGAGGTCCCAAAAGGACCAGAGCTTGGATTGCAGGATCATGGCTGTCATGTTGACTTTTTCACACACACACACACACCTGGGGTAGATGAGAAGTTAGTTTAATCCCAATTTTCCATGTGAATGTAACACTGCACTTCCCAGAGTGAAAAAATAAAAATGGAATTTTTCCACAAATAGCATTGAGTTTTTCCAAACAGGAGGCCATTGCTGGACCCAACAATTCCGGACAATTTTCATCTAGTTTCCAACTTTTCTTTTTTAGGGAAGGTTGTGGAGAAGGTGGTCACACTGCATTTTCAGAGGACTCTGGAAGAAGCAGATTATCTAGACGTCTTTCTGATGAGGTTCAGGCTGGGGTATGGGACCAAGACAGCATTGATCATGTTTTTGGATGACCTCTGGCAGGAGCTAGATGTGGGTGGTGTGCCTTTCCTGGCTTTTCTTGACCTCTCAGTGGCTTTCAATACCATTGATCATAGTATCCTTCTGGACTGGCTCCAGGAGTCAGGGGTGGGCAGCTGTCATGAGTACTGATGGCGAGCAGGAAGGGGCTCCCATCCAGGGTGGAAAACACATGCGTAGTACTGAGGAATTGAGCAGCCATTCAAAGAGACACAGATCAGGCCCACCTTAGCTTTGGGGGTTTATATGTCTGGGTTTTTCCCACGCTTATTCTGTTTGTTAGGATTCTGTTTATGTAGCAGTAATAAACACTAGAGAACTACTCCTCGTCTCAGTGTGATTCTCACTGTTAGGACAGCAGCACTAGATTGTTCTGGTTCTCCTCCTTCCTCCAGGATCAGTTCCAGTCACTATTAATAGGGAAGGAAAGGTCTGGGCCACAAACCCTGCATTGTGGGGTGCATCAGGGCTTAGTCCTTTCTTGTCTCTTGTTTAACATCTACCTGAACTACTAGGGGAGATCATCCAATGGTTTAGGGTGAGTTATCACCAATATGCTGATGATACCCAGCTTTACATCTCTACTCTAGGTCACTTGAGTGATGCCATGGAGGTTCGGTCCCAGTTCTTGGAGGCTGTTGGGGTCTGGATGGGGACAATAGACTTCAGCTCAATCCTAGCAAGACTGAGTAGCTTTGGGTTTTTGAGCCTCCTGGTTCTGGGGACTTTCCACCTTTGGCTCTGGATGGGGTTGTGCTGCCTCCAACAGAACCAGTGGGCAATCTGGGGGTCCTCCTGGATTCATGGCTCCTGCACAGGTTTTTGCACAGCTTCAGGTTGTGCATCAGTTGTGCCCATTCCATTGGGAGGCCCTACTCAAGCCCTAGTGACCTCCAGATTAGACTACTGCAACACGCTTTACTTGCGGCTAACCTTGAAGAGCATTCAGAAGCTTCAACTGGTGCAAAATACGGTGGTGTGGGCAGTTAATGGTGTTCATTTTTCAACACATGTGACACCATTGCTCCATGAGCTGCATTGGCTACCAGTGTGCTTCCAGGTACAATTCAAGGTACTGGTAAAAAGGTAAAGGTTTCCCTTGATGTAAAGTCCAGTCGTGTCTGACTCTAGGGGGCGGTGCTCATCTCCGTTTCAAGCCAAAGAGCCGGCATTTGTCCTTCCGTGGTCATGTGGCCAGCATGACGACACGGAACGCCATTACCTTCCCGCCGAAGCAGTACCTATTGATCTACTCACATTTGCATGTTTTCGAACTGCTAGGTGAGCAGGAGCTGGGACTAGCAACGGGAGCTCACCCCGCCATGCGGTTTCCACAGTTATACCTACCCATTTTTTCTACCTATCCCATCCAGTCCAGCTGGAGTGGCCTGCTTTGGGTTCTATCAGCTAAGGAATGGTGGTTAGTGGGACCCAGAAGAGCCGTTTTTTTCATGGCACCTGCCCTCTGAATATCATCCCTCCAGAGATTAGAGTGGTCCCTGTCCTGAGGGCCTTCTGTAAGGCCCTGAAGACATGGCTGTGTGCTTGAGCCTGGGGCCCTGGGTGTGAGACAGAGCCCAGTTCTTGGTTATGTTGATTGTCTGCTTGTTGGCTTTTATAATCTTCTGGATGCTATGAGTTTTTGTGTTTTTGTATTTGATTTTTATTGCTTTTAATATTATTAGCCACCCAGAGTGATTCATTTGAGATGGATGACCATATGAATCTACTCTAAATAAATAGCCTTTACAGAAAATATACATATAACTTTCGTATAAAATGCATGGTTCTATTTAAATAGCATACAAAAGTGGTTTCTATTCAGTTGAATTATTTGAAAAAAAATGCATGTAATAGAAAATGTGTGCTTGAAAGGGCTTATATTTGCAAAAATGTGCATGCATGAAAATGTCTGTAGACATTTTGTATGGACTTTTTTCTTTTCCTTTTATTTTTTTAAGAATGGCGAGGTAGTGCAGAAATGGGATGAAATGACCATAAAGCTGAGAAATGATATGGTGAACAAAACCAAACATGACAGTTTCATCCATCTCATGGTTTAGAAATCTAACGTGGGCTGGAGGCATTCACATTTCTCCAAACTTTGTTTTCTGTATTCAGGCATCGTGGATCTGAAATCAATTCCCAGATACAAAGTGAAGTTAATCCTGAGATGTAAATTATGATCAAGATAGTGCAGCCAGATAGAGCAGGGGTAGGAAGGAAAGCATATTGTGATACTGAAGAAGAAAGGAATCTGAAAGACACCTGCAGAGTTGGAATAAAGCAGACATAAAGCAAAGTGAACCAAAACAGGGCAAACAGCTTTATATTCTTAGTACTGTGTTTGATAATCTCATTTAAATGAAACAGGTAGCTACATTTGCCGATCTGATAAGATTATGTCGATTAGATGGGCAAATAATCTGAATCAGGATAAAATAGTTTTCTGTGCTTTCCTTAGTCATAAATTCTGTGAAGAGGAAGAACAAGAGAAAGACATGCATCCACGGCTGATATTTTCTGAAACTGCTAGCAAGTCCTGACCTTCTGGCACCCATTCTTGAAGACTTCTGCATGAAAATAGCAAGCTGCAGATGGCTAGCTATAGAAAACAGTGGCTCTGTAGTGATGTCATCACCTGGCAACCCCCTCATGCAGGGAGAACCAAATCAACAATTGGTGCAGATGTTCCAGCAGACCATAGCAACAGTCAAGCCCCATGCAGCTGTGCCAGAAAGCAAAAATTGCAGATTTCAGTATGATATCTTTAATGCTAATCTGGTTTTAAATATGGAGACTTGGAAACTATAGATGTGATTTCTAACCCTCTTTTTTTTTTTTAAGTTCATTAAGTTGGATTCTCTTTGCCTGATTTGAAATACCTCTTCCCAGGTTTCCTGACACCTGGACTTATATGATAAGATGCCAACACTTCCATCTTCTGCATCTTAATTGTTTATGTCTGCCCTCCCTTCCATTCTTTTCTAGCCATTCTGTGATCTCTCACAGCAACTCTAAGATTGCTCCTAGGGAAGGTCTTCTAAAATCCTAGGTAACTGCTGTTATTGGGATATGCTTTCCAATTGTTAAGTCTCATCATTGGGCATAGTTACAATATAATTCAGGAATTATTTGCCAATCAGTTATTCAGAGTTGAATTACTCAGAGTTGAGTGTGATGGCTTAACATCTAACACATATCTCCAACAACTGTTGCTGGCAGTTCTGCAAATCCCCAACACAGCCTTCTCCAGATTTACTAATGGCTGGGCTTCAGTTTCACCATTCCTAGCCACAGCATGGACAGTGATGAGAGATGAAGCTTAGTACATCTGGAGAACATTAGGTTGAGGAACCCTGCCCTAACAGATGCTGGAATGTCCCTTTTAGAAGAGGGGAAAACACTACGCTTTCCCTGCTATCATCAAAATGCTAAGGGAATGTAGGTTTTTATTTCACTTTTCAAAGTTCAGGAATTTAATTACGACTGTGTAAAATCTGCCTGAGCAGATCAGAGTGGGAGCTTGCCAAACAGCAAGAAAAATGTCATCAAAAATGCTATAGTGCAAGTGTTCAGGTTCAAAATTCTCTTTCTCCTCTCTTGGCATGCACATCCAGGTGTTCTGAGCATCTGACATTGTATTTTTGTGATGGTCTCTAATTAACAAAGTCATTCACTTTGGGAGGAAATCTAGGCTGGAAAGTGAGTCCTAATGGATGCACATTTACACAAGGACATAGCAGCGGCTCTGGAACACACCAGGAAAGACTCTGGAGAAAACCAGCAAGGGGAAGCTGAACTCCTTTCCTTGTCATTGTTGGGAATGATTGTTAAAAATGAGCCTTTCCCATTCATTTGCATATGAACATTTCTGTTGTCTTCCTCCAGGACCTCAAGACAGCATATATGGTTTTCTCCACCCTTTTATCCTCACAGCAGCTCTGGGAGAAGGATGGGAATAAGGAATACTGACTGGCCCGAAGACGATGGATAACCTACCACTGTCAGTAAGCTGCTGGTGAGATTTAATATGCTGGTTGTCACCTTTAAAGCCCTTCATACCTATGAAACTGCCTGCCAAGTAATATCAGAAAGAGAGAGCTTGCTAGGGGTTCCTTTTTTGAGGGAATGCCATCTACAGGGACCCCAGGGGTGTGGCTTCTCAGTAGTGACCCCTTCTTTGGAAGAGCAACCCCAGATATCAGTTCTCCTCTAGAAGGTAGAACCAAAGCTCACCCAATGAAATTGAATTCTGAAAGAATCAGGACAGACAAAAGAAGATATTTTTTATGCAACACGTAATTAAACTTTGGAAGTCACCATCATGAAATGTGTGCTGGCTACCAGCTTGGCTTGCTTTGGAAAAGGGTTGAACCAATTCATGAACATCATGAGGATCAATGGCTATTAGCCTTGATGACAGTAAGATTGTCTCTGAAGGCCATCTGCTGGGGAACTAGCGGGCTGCCATGAGCAATTGGTTGGCCACTGTGAGAAGAGACTTCTCACTGGACTAGATGAGCCAGGGGTCCGATCCAGCAGGGCAATGCTTATGTTCTTACCTTCATATGCTTCTAAGAGGCTACGAAGATCTGGATCTTTAAGGAAGGCATTGAGATATATGGCTATCCTCATGGGATCGGGGAGGTGTTTGTTTGATTTATTTTTATTTTTAACCCATACTGTGGCATTCTCTAAGCTCTTTAAAGCCTATTGGACTTTAGCAGCATACAGTAGAAGTAAATAAATAAATTAGTAAATAAGTAAATAGTAAATAAATAAATAATGCTGCATTTTCTCATCACAGCTCCAGGTTCCCATTGGTATCTTCTTCAAAGTGAACAGAGGACTTTTTTCCCCACTCCATTTGTTCTTTTGGTATTTCTGGAAAATGGTTATCAAACTTATCTTTTCTTAGATGGATAGCATCATTATGTGGTGTGGTCACTAGATGTTGCTGGATTTAGTTCTATCTGTGCCGAACGAGGACCTTCCTGCTTGCTTCTTACAGATAACATTGATTATACAGTACATTTTAGTTTCTGTTGCAGCTCGAAGGCAGCGTGGTAATTTGAACACATCTTTATGCACAAGACAATGGCAAAATTGAGTTAATTTTCCTGATGTTACTAATTACATCACCAAATTGTGCAGAAATATGGTTTTCTTTTATTTACTATTATTGCATAAAAGCTAAAGCAAGTTTAATTGTGGGGTGTGCTTTTTACAAAATGAGTAAATGTCCCTAAATTGTTGTGAATTTAATGGAGTCAAAACACCTGTTTTTCCTTCACTGTTTTGTCAAAGAACAAAAGGGCAGCTTAGTCAACAATTGTGAAGGTAAAAATAACCCTTTCAAGCTTTTCTCCTTTTGTCAAAAATCTCCAGCTTTAGTAGAACATTTTAAAATTCTAGGAACTGGCTCTCCTGCATACTAAATACGGCAACAACCCCTGCTTCAGGCTGGGAGGCTGTCACTGCTATTGCAAACACAACTGATGGTTTATAAGAACAAAGTCTTTCTAATTAAGTTTAACGTGTTAACTGCTTACTGTTTAATAAGTCATATGCCAATAGTTGACCCTGTTCACGTGCACAATGCACATTGGAGCATTGGTTCTTGTAAGAGTGTGTGAACCATGTCCCTCCTGGCTCGTGAAGGCAGCTTGGGAGGTGATGTGTGATTGGGTCCAGGCGATGGTAAATACATCTTTGAGAGAGGTAGTGTTTCCGGCAGCCTTTAAGGAGGTGCTGGTGCGCCCCCTTGTAATGATTGCCTATTCTAATGTACATCAGACTCATAAGCAGGGTTTCAAAGATACCTGATTTATTGAAGAATAGTATGCAGGATCACAAAGAAAGCTGAGAATGATGAAAGCGCACCAAATTCAAACTAAAAACCCTCGGTGCAAACGAAATCCCTCCCCCCTTAGAATCTTCTCAAGTCCACAATCCCAGGTGCTCCTAACAGTTTCTGATGGTCTGCGGGAAAAGTCCTTGAACAGAGAACATAACCCAAACACATTCCATTGAAATGAACATAGATACAGAGCTTGGCACAAGGTTTCACAGCAGCTCCCTCCCAAACAGAAACACGCGTCAGCACCATGGCATGTGAAACGTTACGATGTATGAACTACATTGAAACAGTGAACATGACACCCCTCCTCAAGAAACCATCGCTGGACCCTACTATCCTGGATGATTTTCATCTGGTCTCCCACCTCCCCTTTTTGGGGAAGGTGGTTGAGAAGATGGTGGCATTGCAACTCCAGAGGATTTTGGATGAAACGGATTATCTAGACCCCTTTCAGTCAGGTTTCAGGCCCGGTTATGGGACAGAAACAGCATTGGTCGCACTTATGGATGATCTCTGGCAGGAGCAGGATGGGGGTAGTGCATCCATCCTGGCTCTTCTTGACCTCTCAGTGGCTTTCGATATCACCGACCATGGTATCCTTTTGGATTGGATCAGGGAGTTGGGGGTGGGCGGTGTAGTTTTGCACTTGTTCACCTCCTTCCTCCAGGGCCAGTCCCAATCCGTGGTGATAGGGAGTGATGCTGATGATACTCAATTATACATCTCCATCCTGGGTGAAATAAGTGGTGCCGTGACCACCATCTCCAGGTGCCTGGGGGCTGTGGGGGCCTGGATGGGGAACAACAGGCTTTGGCTGAACTCTGGTAAGATGAAGTCGCTGTGGATTAATGGCTCCTCGGTATCTGGGAAATTGTCATCTTTAGTCCCGCATGGGGTGGCACTGCCCCAGACAGACCCAGTGCATAACTTCAGGGTCCTCCTGGACTCACGACTCCTGCTCAAAGAGCAGGTGGCAGTTGTGGCCAGGAGGGCCTTTGCTCAACTTTGTGTTGTGCACCACTTACGCCCTTTCCTGGATTGAGAGGCCCTTCAAACAGTCACTCATGCCCTGGTCATCTCCCATATAGACTACTGTAGTGCACTCTACATGGGCTACCTGTCATGAGTAATGATGGCGAGCAGGAAGGGGCTCCCATCCAGGGTGGAAAACGCATGCGTAGTACTGAGGAATTAAGCAGCCATTCAAAGAGACACAGATCAGGCCCGCCTTAGCTTTTGGGGTTTATATGTCTGGGTTTTTCCCATGCTTATTCAGTTTGTTAGGATTCTGTTTATGTAGCAGTAATAAACACTAGAGAACTACTCCTCGTCTCAGTGTGTATCTCACTGTTAGGACACTACCCTTGAAGAATATCCGGAAGCTACAACTGGTCTAGAATGCAGCCGCGTGGGCAATTTTAGGCAGGCACATGTAACACCATTGCTATGCAAGCTGCACTGGCTCCCAGTTTGCTTCCAGGTCCAATTCAAGGTGCTGGTTATCACCTTTAAAGCCCTATATGGCATGGTTCCAGGTTACCTGAGGGACCATCTCATCTCCATCACATCGGCCTGCCCCACCCGGTCATGCAGAGACAGCATGTTACAGACCCATCTGTAAAACAATTCCATCTGGCAGGGTCCAGGAAACAGGCCTTCTCTGCAGTAGCTCCCACCCTCTGGAACATGCTTCTCCCAGAAGTGAGACAAGCCCCCTCTTTCCTGGACTTCAATAAACAACTAAAAACCTGGTTCTGTCATCATGCCTGGAGCAGGAAGGGGGACAGTCACACATGGAGATGGCTAGTGCCCTAGAAGGGCCTTTATACTCACGGATTGAGATATAAGATTTAGCCATCTGGATTTTTATTACATTTTATATTTTTTTACTGTTTATCTATATTATATTGTATTTATAAGGTCACTGAATTTTAAATTTTGTTCTATTGTAAGCCGCCCAGAGTCCCTCCTTTGTGGGAGAGATGGGCAGTGGTAAAATCTGATAGATAGATAGATAGATAGATAGATAGATAGATAGATAGATAGATAGATAGATAGATAGATAGATAGATAAACAAACAAACCATAGCTCTAGTTAGTCAAAAGACCCAAGGGATGGCATACCTAGGAGTACTTGGGACATCCCAGATCTAGAGGCTAGACTGGGAAGCCAATGAATGAATGAATTAACAAACAAACAAACACTGGATAAAGAGAATGGTAAGAACTTGTTGCTTGTTACCAAGAAAAGTACATGGACCTGTCTATGAGGTGCCCAGGAACTGACCTGAAGGAGATTTTGCCTTTTTTTTTATCCAAGCAGATATTTTTCCTAGTAGCTGGAGATATAGCTGGAGTGAAGGAGAAGATATATTCTAAGCAGTAGATGGGTGCCATTTCTAGGAATGGGGAGAAAGACTGACTTGAATCCAGGAGGCTGGATGTGGCAAAAGTCCCCACCAACTGGAACATAGACCACCCATAAGTTCCTCAAAGCCACAGACACACAAACACCAGCTTGGATCTGGTTCCAGATTGATCAGCACAGAACCAGGAAAAAACAAAAACAAAACCTGCGTTCTTAAATTCAGCTGATGTCATTTCCAACGCTAGTTCTGAACCAGGAGAAGGGAGGGAGGGAGGAAATCTTGGGCTGCATAAACAGAGGAATAATGTCAAGATAGTGATGATTTTGCTCTGCACTGGCCACACCACACCTGGAATACTGTGTCCATTTTTGGTTGCCACAATACTAGAGGGATGCTGAGGAACTGCAAAGAGTGCAGAGAAA
This sequence comes from Candoia aspera, assembly GCF_035149785.1. Lineage (NCBI taxonomy): Eukaryota > Metazoa > Chordata > Lepidosauria > Squamata > Candoiidae > Candoia > Candoia aspera. The sequence continues at coordinate 253,003,880 of NC_086154.1, read as the reverse complement.
AACAACCAAGACAGTGATGGCTTTGAAAGCTATGATAGGTGTGGTAGGTAGGTAAAGGTTTCCCTTGACATAAAGTCCAGTCGTGTCCGACTCTAGGGGGCGGTGCTCATCTCCGTTTCTAAGCCGTTAGAGCCGGCGTTGTCCGTAGACACTTCCGGGTCATGTGGCCAGCATGATGACACGGAACGCCGCTACCTTCCCGCCGAAGCGGTACCTATTGATCTACTCACATTAGCATGTTTTCGAACTGCTAGGTTGGCAGGAGCTTGGCCTAGTAACGGGAGCTCACCCCACTGCGCGGTTTCGAACCGCCGACCTTCCGATCGACAGCTCAGCGGAGTACGTTTAGCCTAAAGAAGAGAAGGCTAAGGGAATGTGATAGCTGTTGTCCAGTACTTGAAGGGCTATGGCAGGGAAGAAGGTGTGGATTTATTCCCTGTAGTGCCAGAGACTTGGACAAGAACCAGTTGGTAAAAGATTTACAGAAGGAGATCTACACTTGAAATCAGGAGGAATTTCCTGACCGTGAGAGGTATTGAGCGATGAAACAGCCTGCCTCCTGAAGTTGTGGAGGGCTGGAGTTTTCAAACAAGGGTGGACAATTATTTGACTGGGATGGTCTGAAGATTCCTGTTGTGGGCAGGGGATTGGGCGAGAAAGCCTCCAATATCCCCAACTCTGATTCCACAACACTACCCCTCAGTTAGCGGGCTGTGAAAAACCTCTCATCAGTTGGAATACAGAGCTAATCTGACTCCAGGTTTAAGACATAGCCATATATTCAAATGTACACTTATGCAATAAAATAGCATTTCAGAGATGCGATCTCCCTGGACACTTCACTGCAGCCTTTTTTGCACCCTAATTGCTCTGCATTTAGCCTGGCTGACACTGTGCGAGGGAGAAAATGTGGCTAATCTCTGTATCAGCTGACATGAAAAAAAAAATCCAGAGAATACAGGGAGCAACATAATTATCTCCAAAACTGTAGGAAGAATTCATCTGGCAAAGATTGCATCCCCCAGGATTAAAACTGTGCTGAATATTTACTCATTTTGATATTCCCCCTAAGGTTAAACTCAATCAAAACAGTTGCATATTGTAGTCACCTTAATAACCATGTGTGATATTTCGTTGTTCTTCAGAGGACTTCTCTATTCCCTGGTTGCAGATACTTCTTGCCCCAGTTTTTTTCCTTTGGGGGGGTGTTTTGTTTTTTTCCTGCTTTGCTCTCATGGCCCTTAATTAATTTACCCACAGTCTTGCACATTTGGCTGTGGCAGCCTATGAGATTTCAGTTTATGGATATTCAGGAGGGCACCACCGCATTCAATCCTGCATCATTCACCAAAATCATGAATTGTCACAGCCATTTATTGTATACCTATTCATTACCAAGATTTGTATATCAACCAATTCAGAAACACCCCTGAGATCCCTCAAACTCCCTTAAGCACAAGCAGTTGTTTCTCAATAGGTACGTTTTGAAACCACAGCAAAAAGCCCAATATCAGTATTAACACTCCCAGAGGTGTCTTTAGGAAGACGTTAGGAAAGTCAGAAGACAATCTGGACAGGGCCATCTCTCCTGGGGTTCCACACAGGCCTTAAAATGTGACTTTGGTCCCAGGCCGAGGGTTTACGTGTTGGGGAGGGCGGGGGCTGTCATGCTTTGTTTTAATGGTTGCTTTTCGTCCAGGCTGACTTGTTTTGTTTTGTCTATGTTTTTAATTGTTTGAATTTAGTATCAGATTTTGTAAGCTGCCCAGAGTCTGCTGGAGTGGGCAGCTATAATGAATTTAATGAAATCCATAAAATATATCTGAGAGGACACAGCCAAAGCTCTGTCCCATTTTGTTCGTACTGCATTGACAGAGTACGTAAAAAAGAGGAAAAACTTTGAACACAGTCATGGCCGCCATCTTGATTTTTTGGACACACACACACACACATACCCTGAGCGCCCCAAATTATCTGTGAGAGCCATTCCACAAGGTAGCCTAAGCTGCTTGTGTCCTAGGCTGCTCCCCACTGTTTCTGAAATCGACTTTTGAAATCCCAGCCCAGATTGCAGTGATTTGGCAAAAGAGCCAGGTTGGTGCTCAGTCTGGACTACAGTCACCGCAAGTCCTGATTGGTTGTTCCTCTGCTTCTTGCCCTTCCCACCCATGCAGGGAAGTACAGGTAGTCCTGTTGATTTGCTTAATGGCCACGTGGTTCACTTAACACCCGCCATAAAAAGGCTCATAAAATTGGGTCGGATTTGCTTAATGACTGCTTCGCTTAGCAACCAATCTTCCAACCCCAATTGTGGTTGTTAAGCAAGGACTGCCTGTAAACTTTGTTGGCTGGTTCTTGTGTAGGCAGGTCTGACAGTGTCTCCCTTCTTTTTTTAGGGATTATTTCCTGCTCAGTAATTCCAGTTCTTTCCCTTCCTTTCTAAGATGTTTCTACCCATGGATGCCTTCAGGCCCCCTCACTACAATCTCTCCTTTGACAATAAGATAGATCCTTTCTCCTTCCCCCCTCCCTTATTGTATCATTGATGCTTTGATGCTACAATAATTAAAGCAAAGGGAATGCATCTTTTCTTCATGCCTTCCTTCCATGGAGAATCCATGGAAGCATTAGGGGAACAAAAACTCACAGGACAGGCTAATTCATGTCAGGTGAAACAGCACTGAAGGAAAATGGGAGCCAAGCTATGTAGACTTAATAAGTTACAACCAACAATTTTAAGTGGATCCAAAAACTGTTGTCAATCACTGATGGGATTCAATGGCAGGTGAGGGCAAACAGGACAATGAAAACTTAGGGCTCAAAAAAATGAGAGGAAAGCATAAGAATGAGGTTAATTGATGTTTCAAGCCTCCCAACTCAACCTTTGATCCTCAAAAAAACCTAACCAGATTATAAGGCAATGTTTTTTGTCGAAATGTATTCAACATTGCAGAGAATAGCTATTTTTATTCATTTTCTCCAAGTGATTGTCATCTTTTTATTTAATCAATTTATAAATACTGTGGTTTAATTGCCTAAGGACAAGCTTATAGCTTAAAGCATCTCATTACTGCATTTTGGCATCGCTTACGCCCTTCATTTATTCTTTGTACGGAAGCCATGAAAACAATAATGTGGCTGCAATTTTGCAGTTTGATTTAATTTGCTGAAAACCTGTTACCAGCTACAATAGTGAAGGTCTCATTTTAAACTTCTGTTTCTTCACAGAGGCACAATTGTAACATTAGCTTATCCAGCTCCATATGGCTCTTCTAGAATAGATAATTAAAATGCCATATCTCAGAGGGACTCAACTTATTTCACATGCAAAAGAACTGTGGTTTAGTCCCCATTACCTATAACAGGTCTGTGGCCTCTAGTCAACTGGGATTACGCTATCAAAATGAGGCAGCAAACTGCAACCCTTTTTTCCATTAATAAACAAAATCCTGGGGACACAAATTTCAGAAAAGCTAGCATACCTAGAAAGGTTTTCGAGCTCCACCCTAGCAAAGTTTGTTCCCACCCTACCTGTGATGACATTGTAGAATTTATCTCATCTGTCACCGTCACATCCATTTGTATTTCTTCCATTTCCTCTTTAAATTTTTCTAAGAATTCAGTCAAAACCTCTGCTCTTTAAGAGTAAAAATCACCCCTTCCAATGTGTCCCATCAGAAAGGAACCTTTTTCTGTTTAAGAAAGAAATACCCTTTTCTCATAGCCAGTATTCTATCAGAATTTCTTTAAGCACAATTACATCTGTAGTATCAATCTTCAGTCTAGTATGAAAATGCTGCTGCAGAATTTGGTCTCTGGTCTTCTCCCTGACAAGGTACACAAGGATATCCCTTGGAATATTTCTTAATCGTGCAAATCTTGTATTTATCCTATAAATTTTGTCAATTTCTGCCTCTATATCCTCTTCATCCCATTCCAAAAAATTTTGATAAGGCTTTAATAACCTTTTCTCTGATGTCTTAACCAAAATTCCCTGGAATTGCTCTGAAACTCAAGCAGAATTCTTTCTCTCTCAATCTGAATATTGTCAAATTATCTAGATCTTTTTCCACCTCTCTATTTATAACTTCTGTCTCGCTTTCCAGAATTTCCACTTTATCATTAATTTGTTTTACATCTCCAGTCACTTGTCCTACAGATTCTTCAGTTTTCTTAACTTCTTCTTTCATTTCTTCTTTCATCTTTACATGTCTTTCTTCCATTCTCTCTTCAAAAGCTGCCAAGTTAGCATTAACTGATTCAGATACGTCCTTACTCAATTCCTCAAATATTTTCTGCAACATTTCTGGGGTGATCCTTCTTTCTGTAGGTTGCCATAACGTTCCTCTGCTCCCTTCTCCCATTTTTGCCACTTTTCTGGTGGTTGCCATTCTAACATTGTAATCCAAAAGTGAAAGTGCCTCAATTACAAGAGAAAAAGTAAAAAGCAGGCTTCCTCCCCTTTTTTTTATTTTGTTTTGCCTTTCTATACCCTTAATACTTTAGACCCATTTGACACTCCAGAGTTGCAGTCATACGGTCTGTCTCATATTACCTTTATCTTCTTTGTTTTGTAAAATCTACCAATTGTCTGCGTTCTTTAATATTAAGCAAAGAACATTCCCACAAAAGTCCAGTCCGTTTGTCTATTTAGTTCCAATATTTTCAAAAGCATTTCACCAAAAATTAATCTTTCAAAATTACTCTCCCCTTTATCCATTTATTTATTTTATTTATTTATTTATTACTCAAATTTAGCCACCGCCCATCTCCCCCAGAAGAGGGACATTTAAATTTTCTTACATCAAATCCTTGTTAAGCTTTTTGCTAGCAATTTAAAATCCTTTAAAACATTACTTTTTTTTTCACTTTCTTTGATCCAGAAAGATGGTTGACTCACCAAGTGGTTTTTCCTTATCCTGCCAATCAGAAGATCTCTCTTTAACTTTGTGCAATTTTTTTAAATTATTATTTATTGAGAATTTTACAGAAAGTAAAAAAACAAATCTAAAAAAGAGAAAGAGAAAGAGAGAGAGAGAGAGAGAAAGCAAGCAAGCAAGCAAGTAAGCAAGCTAAAGTTATGAAATATAATGACTTATCTTCAACAAGTGATTACAATCTTATAATCCGTCCTCCCTCTTGGATATTATATAGTGGCTGTGCAACTTGTTGATTGCATCCATAACTTGTTGGAAGGAATGAGAAGACTAACAAAGTCATGGTTCGGTGGAGCTGTTGATATCCTGAAAAAGAGAGATATGATAAGTTTAAAGAACAAAACGCAACATATAAAGCAGTGCGGAGCTTCCGGGAGAGGAATGGTGGACTGAAGACATCTCTGTGAAAGAGGAACCAACAACCACAGTGAAGAACAAAGAACTGGTGAGTAGACCAGTTCCTTGGAACCTCTCCAGACAAGGAGAAGAAGGGCGATTATCTACATGTGCTCTTAACAGCTGCTCCTTGCATGAAGACCACAGGACAGCAGTCTCCCATGGAAGTGAGCACTGGGAAACTATGGGAATAGATATCTTGCTCACAACCATGACTGGCACCTTTCAAAGGACACTAAGTTCGCTAACCTCACTTTCTAATCACTTTCAGAAATTGCTTATTAACTACTTTTAAGCTATTAGAGACCTTCAGAATGACAAGTTTGAAAATGCCAGGTGAGTTTACCTTCAATCCTGAATGAAAGAAAACTTGAATCATAAATTTAAGAATTTAAAAAATATGAAATAAACAGCAAAAAGCTAAGTAAGATTTTGATCTTAGAAAATTATAAACAGACTAAGGGTCCAGATAAATTTGGAATATAGACACTTTTACAATAAGATTCTGGAATTAATTATAACAGACAGTTTCTTGTGGGAAATAGATCTGTGTTGGTTTCTGCAAGACATAATAAAGATGAGTAATTTTATAATTTTAAAAACTGGACACTAGAGGGAATTAAAGATTCTAGGCAGAAGGGGAAAAAACCCACAATCCTACCTTTTGTATTAATTAATTGGGACCTACAAAATGATGCAAAACATTATACCATTGAAAATACTAAAGGAGACTTATGAAGAATGGAACCAGAAATTAGCAGCCACAGTATCAATAGTCATGATGTCTGCCTCTATGGATAGACTATGTCCAAAAGATGTTATTGAAGAAATGACAGATGTGGAACAAATTTTATCAACAAAATAGAGATGGTACTGAAAGTGAATTTACAAATGACAGGCCAAAAGAATGACTTGGAAAAGGATATCTCACTGTATATACAAAAGAAACTGGCTAATGTTTTAAAAATTAAAAGGGAAATACTAAGGATAAACCAAGAAAATGACCTGGATATTTTTTTTCTTATTCCATTTACAAAACAGGTTTGTTAAAAATCTGAAGAAGTCTGTGTGATGGGACAAAGAAGAAATTAAGAGAAATCAAATTCTGTGACAATATTTGAATGAACAAAAGATTAAGACTGTTAGAAGTAAAAGGAAGGAATATATAGTTGGCTTAGCTGATCAAGGTTAAAACAAGATATGTTGTTACTTCTGGCAACCCTTTATGGACTTTCTGCTGACACCAGGACTGAAAAGATGATGCTTTATGGATTTAGGGATGGGATATGGGATGAAGAGATAAATGTCTGTAGCCTTAGAGGGGGTGAAGAGTCACTAAATATGTTTATACTGGTTGTGATGAAGGTTAGAAGTCACTTCTTTACATATTTTTCTCTTTATTATATTCTTACTTTTCTATTTCTTTTCTCTTTTACTTTTTTTCCTTTTTCCTTGCACTTTTTACTCTTTCTTTTCTCTTCTCTTCTAAGTTTAGTTTGTATTAGATTTTATTCTTATAATCAATTTTTAAATAAAATTTATATACAAAAAAACCCATATAAAGCAGTGTATTATCATATTGGGAGCAATGATAGATTATGAGGATAGAAAGGTATGGAAAGGTATAGTAAATAGTGTTGGAGCAAACTAGATTTAGTTAGATTTCCTTTTCTTTTGTTTTATCTCTTGCCTTTAATTTATTTTACCCCCTACTTTTCATTCTGTTTTTTGCACTCTACAGGATGTTGCTCACTCTGAAAAGTAACAGCCTAATGTGTGCATTTATAGATGATTTTGTTATTCTGTGCCATAAGGCCAGGTTTTTCTGCAAAGGAAGGATATAATAACCATAGTTTTCTCTTGGCATAGCTTCCCTCATAAAATAGCTAAGGGCCAAATACTAAAGAAAAGCCACCATTTCACAAATCACAGCTTTTGACTTCCCTCCATTCTGACAGCCTTCTGGCATTGCAGAAGCTTCCATCTTTAACAGTTTGTCACTCTGAGGCATTTGATTAAATAATAAAACACCCAAGCCAGACCTTCCAGGGTTGCCTTCAGAGATGGTTTTGCATCTCTTCTCTACTGAAGGCAAAGCTCCCTCATGGGGCCAAATGATAGGTGCCAGAGAGGTTCGCAGACATCATTTATTTGATATTTCAGTCAATCGTCTTTTCCGTTTGAGGGACAACAAGCAGGGCATTCATCATGGATGTGCATAAAGTGATTCCTTTGTTACTGTGCTTTCTTGCAGAGGCTTGGCTCACACACTGGACTTCGTTACCCCCTATAAGCAATCTAGGGATGTCACCCCTTGTGATCAAATGGAACATGGGAATCAAGGTGTTTTGGAAGGTAGCCAGCAACAGGTTCCATGATGAGAGTTGCTCCAAGGAATCCCCTCGGAGCATTGCTCCCAGCTAGATTCTTTGAGCATACCATTCCAAAAAGACATAGTTTAAATTTAATATTTGAAAGCAGGAAGAAGAGAGGGTGCTGGTGGATGGGCTTCTCCCAAATATCTCCTCGTAGAGGTATTTATTTTGAAGAAAGCATTGTAGGATAACGCTAGACCAAAAATGTCTTCTGTTGTTGTTGTTGTCTAACTAGCCTTATTCAGCTTGGTAGGAAAAAAGGGAAAATGGCTGTCATCTTCTTTTCTTCAACTGACAAAAACATCTCAGGGATGGATGAAGGTGCCAACTTTGTGAAGTGATGTGGTATTGTGGGGGACAGTATCTACTCTCTCAGCATGCCATTATTTCTCCTGTTCTCAGCAGACTTCCTGTCTTCCCCCAGTGCCTTGAAATCCCACAGGAAGACAATAAGAGACCTCTCCTGCTGTAGATGTTTCAAACCAGGAAGGACAGCTAGGGAGCCTGCATCAACATGGAAAAAAAGAGAAAAATGTTGGTATTTGTTTTTTCTGCAAGAAATTTGGCTGTAGAGGAATTAAGTTCCTATGGTAACAAATCACTCTGGCAGGGTGACAAGGTCAGACTTAATTGTCCTCAGGTTTGGATATGAAAAGATTGACCATATAAGATAAAGCTGCTGATTTGCCTGGGGGGAAGCTTGCCACCAGCAGGTTTTAGTTTTCTGTTTAACCCCAGCAGCAGCAGCAGCTCATTCCTCCGCAGAGCACATGTGCATGTGCATGAGCTTGTAAATATGTTTATGTAAGAAGCTTTTTGAGCCTATCCACCTATGGATATGGAAATTGCTTGTTTTAGGCTTTCTGTAAATACATTTGTTTTTATAGAAATGCCTGGTGTGTGTTTTTTCTGATCTCTTGGGCCAAACACTTTCCAGAGCTCTGCCACAAAAATGTGGGAGCAGCCCACTCTGCAAGAAGCTCAACCAAATCACCAAAGCCCTCAGGAGGGTTAAATGCAGTGGCTGTAGACAACAAGTTCCTCTGCTTCCTCCACCACCACCACCACATCTCCACAGAAAGCAATTCTTACTTTTGTTTCCTCACCTTAAACTAATGTCTTGTTCAGTGTTGGCTAAATAATGTCTGAGCTCCAGGAAAGGACTACATTATTTTCTGTGCAATAAAAACCATTAGAAATGCCACACTATTTAGAGAACATTGTTTTGGTGAGAAATGAGCACCCTTCAAGACTCTCCTCACAGACCTACTGTTCTTACAAAACTGACAGTAGTTTTATAAATACTAGCAATCTGGGAAGAAACTGTGGAGAAAACTTTGAATGGGATTAATTGTAGATCATGGAAAGGAGCAGAGAACCAGGAATGAACAGGTCTGTGGCCTGGGTGAAATTGTAGGCTGATAGGTTGAGGGGGATTGTGGAAACAAAAAGGGTGTTAGTAAGAAAAGATGACTTTTTTTGTTCACAGGGCAGCTGATGGTTGAAATTCAATTCACACATCAGCACAGAAAAATCCAAAGTTTCATATTCTTTCTTTGGGAAAATTAGTAAACACAACTCTACCATGTCAACTATAGGAAAAAAAAGTAGATTAGAATTGCAGAAAAAAGCAGCATGAATCATGTCCAATAAAGGTATCTTTGAGAGCAAGTTGGGGATAAGGATTTCCTGAGAGACTTAGACCTCTAGCTGACCTGGCAGATTGGATGACATCATAAGGCAAATTTTAACCAAGTCATGTGATCCTAGGTAAGCCCCACCCTCTGACACCTTCCATTTTTCTCTGCAGAGAACACAGGGAACCATCACATCTTCTATAGCACTGCGTGGAGAAAGATGTATGTTGGACTAATGACAAGTCTCAAAAGGCACTCTGCCTTCCCCTCCAGATATAGATAGATAGATAGATAGATAGATAGATATCAGGAATAGAGATTTTTGTAGATCCAAATCCATGCCAAAAGTAAATTGAAGCAGCTCTGTTTGACTCCTAGTGTGGAACGATCTACCCAGATTATCCCACTTTGCTTCTGGATTTGGAGTTCATGTATCTGCTTAGAAGGAAAGCAGTTGTGATGATCTGTGCCTGGAATGAAAAGCCAGAGATAACAAGGCCATCTATTGGACTCTTGAAATTCCAGTTATTTGGCTTTAAATGGGGTTTAGACAAATTCATAAGTCTTTTAGTGGTTAGTAGCAGAGATATTCACAACTATTATGATTCTAGTGTACTCTGGAATATTCCTGGGTTGTTGTGGTTGTTGTTTTTCCTTCCAGAACATGCTGATTAAATAAATCTGGATAACTTGAAGTGGAACATCATTTTTGTAATGGTATGTGGGAATGATCTTGGGAGACAGGAGGAAGAGCTGCAGACTAGACAGTGGTCAGATAAATGGCAGCTGGGTCTGCAGAAGAAATAGTGGCATAGAAAATGTCCCAGAAGGGACCCTCCATTGTTTCTTGGACTGTCAAGGTGAGAGGGAAGAGACATACTTTCAGACTTGCCAGATTCTGTTAATGTAACCTTACAATGAGAACCAGTCTGGTGTAGTGGTTAAGGTATCAGGCTAGAAACCGGGAGACTGTGAGTTCTAGTCCTGTCTTAGGCACAAAGCCAGCTGGGCAACCTTGGGCCAGTCCCTCTCTCTCAACCCTAGGAAGGAGGCAATGGCAACCACTTCTGAAAAATCATGCCAAGAAAACTGCAGGGACTTGTCCAGGCAGTCACCTGAAAAAAAAAACTTACAATAAAGTTAGACCTAGTACTTCTGGGTGTGCTTCTTGTGTGGACTACCTCACAAAGCTTGACAATTTTGCACTCAACTAATTGCTGGCAGTGATAGATACCTCAAAGTTACAGGATCAATGCAGCATACTCTCAACACATTACTGATGAAAAACAACAAGATGATGCTTATAGATTTTTAGAAGAATCTACCTGGTGTTTCAAGAAACTGCATGCTTAGTTAGATAGATCTTCTACATGATCCAGTTGGGCTACCACTAAGAGCTTGTGTACTAGAGTCGTTGGAGTTGGAGTTGGATCAGGAAGACCCAAGTTCAGATCCTCAGTCAGCCGCATCCTTGTTCATGTTGGGTCAATTACACTTAGCTCAAACAAGCTCACAGGTTTGTTGTTGCTGGGGAAACAATGGAAGAGAGAGTGCTAGGTATGCCATCTTGAACCCTCAGAAGAAAAGATGAATCGCTATAATTCTTTTATGCATCTTCATCCTTTGCCATTGGAAAGAGAAAGTGGCAGAATTTAAATACGAAAAGCAGAAAAACAGTTGCATGGAACACTATCATAGTAAACCAACTGTAGGTTCAGTTACTGGACCCATAAAGACATAGACATTTTAGGCTGTATTTCACTCTTCAGAAAAGGGCATGTGATTATCTGCTTCTCAGAAGCATCCATCCATGTGGCAAGGAACAGTTGGTAGAAGAATTAATCCTCCCTTTGTGCCGACCAGACAATGTGGTTCAAAGGGCTTTCAGCCTAGGCCAGTAAACTCAACAAAGGAAGTGTATCTTTGTCAAAGGGCACATCTTACTTGACAACAGAACGTGCAGTGCAAAAGCCACACTATGGCCAGGGAGAAGAGAAGAGACCATGGCCAGCCAGAAAAGGAAGCTTCATCCAGATGAAGATGATTTGCCATGATTACTTCAGTGAAAAGAATGACTCGGTGTGCAGCAGCTGTGAAAAAGACAAATTCCATACCAGGATTATTAGGGAAAATAATGAAAATAAAAACTTCAGTACTAACAATTGTGGGTGGGGAGGGGGGAGCCTTTATACAAAGGTAGAATATGATTGCACTTGGGAAACAAGATGATGTGCTCTACTAGTCTCATAATGTCACAAAAGGGATTGTAGAATGAGTAAGCTGCAGAAAAATGCAAGGTTTAAAGCTCCTTTCTCATAAGAAATGGATAAAATATTTGGGGCTTAGGGAGGGGGATAACCTAAGGGAGGGGTGTTGTGGAGGAAGTCGATTGAGAGAATGAAATAAATTGTAAGACATTAGTTTTAGACCGGGGCTCTAATCTGACATTATCTTTATTCAAATTATATTTTTTATCATTAGCCTTTCTGCATGGAATTCATGGCATGGACTGGTGTGAATTAAGCTAGACAGCTTCCTAAATGAGAAGGAAGAAAAATTAAGCTGTTTGTCTCCATGGCACATATTAGCCAATATCCTAATCATCATGCTGGAATCTCACCATTCAGAGATGTCAGACCCAGCGTTTAAATCTTTGGATTCTTTCTCCTGCCCTTTCACTTCAGTGGATTTTTAGGTGTTCTTTTCCAGCCTTAAGACTGGAATGCCCCTGCTCTACATTCACACCAACTGTCTAGTCTGAGCAGCTGTGGTCCCCACCATGCCAAATTTAGCCCTTACGTACAGCTACCATCCACATCTGCAGCCAATGCCTTTCAGTTCTTCCCCATTCCAGAGAACTTCTGTTTCCTCCAAGCAACTTCAGGACTCAGGACCACCTCAAGGATCAACCACATTGTGCCAAGTCTTCCACCATTATTGTCAGGAAGTCATCACTGTTGGAGTTCACATCTGGCTTTCTACCAGATCTGGCTTTTTCTCATGACTGTCTAACAAGTTGGATGCTAAGTTTATTGGACTATTACCTGTCCCAGCACAGAGCAATCCCTGAAGTTTTTGCCTGCAGCTTCCATCCCAGATACAAAAAGTTCTTGAAACTTATCAGATATCCTCCCCGCCCTGCTTCCTTCAACACTTCCACAAGTCCAAGCCACCAGATTGGCTGCCCAACAACATTTCTATATCTGCCAGCAGTTCTGAGAGGGAAGGGAACTTGACTGAGGTGGGGAAGACAATTACATAAGTAATAAAAGAAATGCAGAACTGCCCTACCTGAAAATGAGAGGGACCATTCTGAAACAGGAGAGTTCCTAACAAGGAGAACAATGAAGTTGGAGGCTGCTTCAGATCAGGAAAGGGGAAAGAGTGAAGAAGTTTGAAACAGGTATTCCTGATGAAAAAGAAATGGCAATAGAAGGAAGGGAACAATACAAGGAGGGGTAAGAAGAAAAAGAACATGAGACTTGCAAGCTTATAGGGAAAGGGAGATGGAAAGGGGAGTAGCTTAAGGGCTGAGGTGAGAATTAACAGTTTCAAGGCCAGGTTGCATTGTAATGTAAACATTCATTGACCTTTCAGCTTGAAGGTCATCAAGCACCACACACAGAATGTTAATGCAAAAGGGCAGGAAGAAAAAGCCACACAATTAAACCCCAAGGCCACGTAAGTCATTTGCACCTTCTCAGTGGTGATTAGCAATCTAGCAGGCTTCCTTCTTGTTTTCAGTAAAGGTCCTAATCTAGCCAAGCCATGTGGAGAATCTTCTGCCAGGTCAAGCTGAGGAGTCAAGCTAAGTTGTGAAATGATTTGCTACCAACACAACAGCATCTGAAGCAAACCACAACGATGCCAAAATGACAACATTCATATGATAATAACATCACGTACATGCCACAATTTTTTGTACTTGTATCTTGATGTCTGACATGAGTATGCGTGTCATGGCATTTTTGTGATGGTGTCATCACATATTTCTCATCCTTGCTTCCCTTTGCCCCAAATGGGGATACCTATGCTGCTGAATCCTATTTAGGAGAATCCGACAAAATTTCAGATACTGACTGGGTTCACACTTATTTATTGATTAAATCTCATTTGACTGGGTTGATTCCAACCAAAACCAAAATAATTCATTACGTCTAAGCACAATGTGTGAACCACATCAAATGTCCTTCTATTATTTACATTCAAGGGAGGCAACACTCTGCTTTTAAGGTCAATCATAAAACATAGGCATTCAAAAAGGGGGGGAAAAGCTGCTTTAAATGCTTGCCAAGGCAGAAAGTATCTCTATTAATTCATCTGATGCAATTGCATATATAGTTCTGCCTGGGATGAAGCTTATCTGAAGTCAGTGTTGTTTAATTTCTGACTCCATACATGAATAAATCTTCAGTCAGCTGAAATGCAACTTTAAGTCTTTAAAACAATAATGTAAACATTTGAACAGAGAAATATTACTATTTGAACTGCTGGCCTGAAGTAGGAGCTTGATCAAATAAAATAAATTTCCAACCTTTGTTTCTGTAACTTCCTTATCACCACTTCACTGAGAACACTGGAAAATCTGGAAAAAGGTTTTAACATTTCAGCTATTACAAATTCAAGAAGATCCATCAGTTGCTTTCCATTTTGGCAGATGTTCAGGTTGGGGGAGATCCAGATATGACACACACACCCCATTCCCCTCAACATCAAAAGCTTTTTGTGCATTAGGACTTTCAGTGGGGACATGGTGGACTGAACAACTTAGTGTCCCTTTAAGGCTCAGCGGGCAGAAATGACAACGCGGAAGTTTTTTCTGGCTCAGGCAGGCTTGTCCTGAAGTCCAGGAGTATTTTTAAGGAAAAAGGAAAACACCTGGAATCACCCCATCTGTCCTCTGGATGGCTGCTTGCAGCCAGAAGATTGCAAACAGCATTTGCGCTTGACTGGTAAGAGCAGCTGGGAGTGTTACGCCACGCTGTAGCCTTAAAGGGACACTAAGACCAGCCACCCCAGTTCTAAATCACCCAATTTATATTTCTTTTAAGTATGTGTACCCTAAGAGAGGCTTTCCACAGCAATGAGAAGCGGGTTCTCTTGGTGCTTATCGTTATTTTTGGGATTAATTTTTTTAAAAAATTCTTTTTTAAGTTTTGGACTTTGTTTTCCATTCAAATAGTAAGAGGGATGGAGAGTAAATAATTGTCTCCCTGTTATTATTTTTGTACTAAATCTGAAGATATTAGCATTCTCCTACGTGTTGAATCGGCTGTTTTGAACTTTCAGTTTTCTGCTTCTACTTTCCCTGGGGAATTGTCTGCATATCTCACTTTCGCTTATGTAAACACATTCTGGAATTCTTTTGTATCTTCAACTTTCGCTGGTTAAGCTTCTAGGGGGCGCCATAATTTGGATTAAGATTATTAAAATATAATAAGAAAAAAAGCTTTTTGTGCATTAAAACAGTGGTTCCCAGATTTTCACTGCTTCATCGTTGAAAACTACCAGGCATCATATGAACCAGGAGTGCCATACATCACCTGTAGAAACCAAACATTTTAAAAATCAAAAGCATTTAAATGGATGAAATCTCAAGACAGTGAAAATTGTTGAAAATTGTTGTGTTCCCACCTGAAATTTTGTGAGTTTTGGTCAAGAAAACCAAAATCTTGTGACATTTCTCAGAGGACTTTATTTTTATTTATATTAATAGAAACAGAGACAGAGGTAGAGATGGACTTATCCATGTGTCTATAGGTATCTCTAATTTTAGTAGAGAACACCTGAAGTCTCTTATTTGTTTGTTTGTTTGTTTATTCCCACATTTCTACTCCCCTATGATACAGACTCTCACATACCTTGTAAAATGTGGTGTTTTAATGGTCCTTGGACCAGAAACGGTATTATGCAATGCAAAACCACAGCAAAAGAAATTCATTGTCAGATTTATACTTTTATTTTTGCTTTATTTAATATGTGTTTCTTTACCATGATAAGTTCATGAACTACATGTACAGGGATTTTTTTAATCTCATAAATTATGTGAATGAATGAATTCTGAAGATGCTTTTGCTTCAAGAAACAAATAACATTGCTTTAACATTACGCACTAGTTATAAGGCAGTGCCAAATACAGATGTCTTTTAGTGAGACTGTGATATTTCATCATACACACACACAAGCTGAATGGATAGTCAGGCAGGCTCTTTGATCTGAGTCTGTTGTATATATGCATATTCATTACTGATTTAACTCATGGACATTTTTTTCTTAGTCTGGGTTCCATGTAATTTATCTATTGTTTTAGTAATGTTCCTAGAAAAAGTCAGGATGTACCATAACAATTAATAAGCAGTCACAAAATGGCCTCACTCTTTGCATTATTAAAATTCATACCAATTGCCTCTGCTGCAGTTAATTTGGAGCCCCCCTAATGCTTTGGATCCATAATCCAAACATCCAAATTACAATTGATATCACAATTTCCAAAGGTGGGGGTGCCATTATGATCCTTTTGTGTAAATAATATCCTTTTAAATTTGTATAGATAGAATAAAAATAAATAAGAATAGATTTTGCATAACAACTACAATTGCTCCAAAGGAACCCTCATCATCTGAAGAATATGCATGGTTAAAATGTGTCTGGATAAATTTTTAATGGTTTTGTTTGTTTGTTTGGCTTTTCAGAGAGGAACTATAATGGCTCCAGCAAAGAAGGGATCGTTTATTGCATGATTTTTTTTTCCCAGATGTGAAGGATGGAGAAGATTGAGAGAGCTTGGCAATAAATCAAATATATACATTCCTGACCCCATCTCTCCAAGGAACCTAAGAATTAACAAAAGGCTAGATCATCTTTTTTTGTTCTTTTACAATGTATTTCATGTGAGGTTTAATTACTGTTGTCAGTCAAACCCTGGACTTGTTGACTGGTGAAAAGCTTTGTCCACCTGAAAAATGGAAATTTTTCACCCCATTCACAGCAAAAATGTATAAACTTTTCTTGAGATTCAAAACAGAAAAAGAGCAGGTTAAAGACAGTGTGACAAAATGGGCAACTAATTTTGAATATAACATAGGGACACTTGGGAGAGAATGTGGGCAACTGGCCTTAAATTTACACTGTGCCATAAGCCCCAGCCTCTTTTTTTACGTCCATCACACACACATACATTTTTGAGAAAAGAAAAGAAGGAGTTTTGATTGTGCAGTTGAGGCCACCATCTCATCTTTTCTGTTACACACACACCCCACCCATGAACACCTGAGAATCACTTTGGAAAAAATAAAGCTAAAATAGCTCTGGCTGGCTTATATCAATTTTTATATATCTATTATTGGGCGAACTATTTCTTATATGCATATTAATTAGGCAGCTAAGTCTGAGAAGTCTTTTTAAGGGACATAACCCAAAGTAACATTTTTCCTCCCAAATGCTTGTTCGGGTGGGATGGTGGGGAGATTCTAAAGTGCTGAAAGCATCTTTTGTTCCAGACCTGAATGGCTGCCTGCAAGATTAAAATTTGGTGGCCACATGTGGTCCTGATTAAGCTGGAATTATTCTGCGCCTTTCTTTGAATATCAAGGTGGGTAGACACAAGAGCGGCTTAAGGCCATTAGTCTTCTAAACAAAACCCCAGCCATTCCACAACCGCCGTCAGATTAAAAAATTAACACGTATGCAGGGAGTCTATCCAGAATGGAAATTAATGCTCTCTTTGACCCAAACCTCATCAGTCACCTGAAGCACAAAGGAACATCATTCTCGGCTAGAGCAATACATCTTCCCTTCGGAATTTAAAACAGCATTACCTCAACAGTTCCAGTTATGGAAAACGTATTGAAAAGGGAAAGATGGAGACAGGAAAGAGAGAATAAAGCTACAGGAGTCCATTATTTCTACTCTGTGCTAGAAAATTATAAAGCAATGCATAATACACACAAACAAGCATTAAAAAAAGAAGGGACGTGGCTCCTGAAAAAGGACGCTTATTGCTCTATTGACATATTCGGTGGCATCCGCAGACCTAGTTTTCAAAGCACAAAGGGGCGTTGTGGCCCTCAGCACAAGTATGGTGACTGCTTCTGCACACTTCACCTTAGAAACATTAGACAAACTAAAATAGGCTTGGAGAAGGGTGATGGAGAAGATCAGAGACCTGAAACATGTGAAGAGAAATCAGGGAACTAAATATATTTAGCTTTAAGAAAATAATAGAATAGACACTCATAAAAAAAAAACAGGCAGTGCTTTGGCTGCATTGTTGCAGATGTCACCTTGACTTTTTTGAGCATACCTTGCAGGCCTCACTGAGTCCTGTTCAGATATCTGAAGGAGACAAAACAAAGCTGAGAACTGTTTCATCATTGCCTTCTTCCAAGTTGTTCTGTTTTTCTTCTTACCTCCTAGACTAGCCCAGGAGAACCAGTTTGTCCTAGTGGTGAAGGCACCAGGCTAGAAACTGGAGACTGTGAGTTCTAGTTGTGCCTTAGGCACAAAGGCGGCTGGGTGACCTTGGGCCAGTCACTTTCACTCAGCCCTAGGAAGGAGGCAATCACAAACCACTTCCAAAAAACCTTGCCAAGAAAACTGCGGGGACAAGTCCAGGCAGTTGCCAGGAGTCAAAACCTGACATGAAGACACACACACGCCCGCAAAGACTAGCCCACAGCTCTGGGATTTTGTGGTAGTTTCCTATCCAAGTGTGATTCTGCTTAGATTTTCTAGATTAGACAGTGTTGTCTAGATGCGGTGACCTGCTGTGTTACAGATTCCAGATGGATGTTAAGGGAAAAAAAACACCTTAACTCTAAGAACAATTCAACAGGGAAACCAATTACCTCTGCATGCAGAAAAGGTTCAAGCAGAGACTGGATACAAGTCTGCTGAGGATTTTTTAATTTGCACCAAGCGGGAGATCGGATTTAATTGTTTACATGGCTACTTCCAATTCTATTATTCTATAACTCTGTGACAGTACAGTCAGGCAGCTAGCAGCCCAGATTGCTGGGGCTGTATGCTGAATGAAAATTCTGGAAGTTGCAGATCCAACGGTCAAGCTTCTCCACGGTTGGGCAAGATCAAGAAAACAAAAACTATCTGGTGCTAGGTAGGGGCAAATACAGAAACTTGGAAAGTGTAAGAGGAATTTCTTGTCCTCGTTGATAATGCTTTCATTAATGTGGAGCCTCTTTGAATTACAGGTACTCCTCGCTTAACAACCATTCATTTAGTGATGATTCAGACTTATGACGGTGCTGAAAAAACTGGCTTACAACCACTCCTCACACTTACGGCCATCACAGCATCCCTGTGGTCACATGATCACAATTTGGGAGCTTGGCAACTGGTTCACATTTATGACTCTCACAGTGTCCTGTGATCACGTGACCACCATTTTCAACCTTCCCAGCCAGCTGCCGGCAAACAAAATCAATGGGGGAACTGTGTGATTCGCTTAATTAACATGTGGTTCGCTTAACACCTGTGGCCATTCGCTTAACAACTGTCACAAAAAAGGTCGTAAAATCAGGTCGGATTTGCTTAATGACTGCTTTGCTTAGCAGCCAGAATTGTGGTCCCAGTTGTGGTCGTTAAGTGAGGACTACCTGTATTTGAAATGCTTCTTCCCAGGTTCCTTGCCATCTGGGCCAAGTTGCCATTTATGTCATGAGTACTGATGGTGAGCAGGAGGGGGCCTCTATCCAGGGTGGAAAACGCATGCGTAGTACTGAGGAATTAAGCAGCCATTCAAAGAGACACAGATCAGACCCGCCTTAACTTTTGGGGTTTATCTGTCTGGGTTTTTCCCACGCTTCTTCAGTTTGTTAGGATTTTCTGTCTTATGTAGCAGTAATAAACACTAGAGACCTACTCCTCGTCTCAGCGTGATTCCTGACTGTTAGGACAATTTATGAGATAAACTGCCAGCATTCTCACCCTTTGTCTCTTGAGTGTTTGTATCTGCTCTCTCCTCCATCCCTCCCTAGCTTCCCCTTGAGCTTTCACACCACCACATCTTGAGATCCCCAGGGTGGAGAAAAGTTGGATTAAAATGTAGTCTTGAATTAATTCAAGTGTGCAGTAAAACATCTGAGCTAAATTTGCCACTTGAGAGATGCAACTGTATGGACTCCTGGAGGTTCAGCAGCAATAAGAGTAAGTGACACAATGAGGTTCAGTTTCTCTAACCTCCCCATTATAAGGTGTTGTAAATGCATTTTCCAAGTTGTGGCATTAAGTAGAATGATTACATTATTCATTTATACTAATTTCCTGCTCAGTAATGATCCAGCTGATTAGGAGCTTGTCATGCAAAAAAGCCAGAAATTAGAAAAACTCATTAAGGAGAGGAGAACTCAGCAGCATCACTAACTTAACTCTTGAATTTGATGGAGGACCGCTGGCAACATGTCTGCAGCAGCCTAGTTCCATTCCCTAAAAGGATGTAAGGAACTATACTCTACAAATGCTCATTTTAATGCCACTGATAACCCACAGACTACGTTTTTAATGGTTTTTTAAGAATGTTTTAATTGTTGGTTTGATTGTGCACTGCCCAGAGTCACATTGGACTCTGAGATGGGCAGCCTTATAAATGTATTAGAGATAGATAGATAGATAGATAGATAGATAGATAGATAGATAGATAGATAGATAGATAGACAGACAGACAGACAGACAGACAGACAGACAGAGAGAGCCATTTTGGGTGAGCCATAAAGGTGATTTAACTTTAGTTCCACAGCAACCATCTAAGTGTTTCTAGGAAGCCCATAAGTAGGGCAAGAAGACAACAGCTCTCTCCACTGTTTTTCCTGCCCCAACTCATATTCCTCACTCTATTTTCCAGTGTTTTACATAATCATAATCTTAATCATTACTTAATCAAAAAACGCACTCTCCATGGACAAGAGGGAGGTGTTGAGCAGGGAAATCCACAATTTATAGAAGATGGGTGGGTGTATGGATGGATGGATGGATAGATAGGAGGAGAAGGCACTCCAATCCAGCCCAAAGAAAATAGAACAAATTCAGTTGTTGTTGTTTATTTGTTTAGTCGCTTCTGACTCTTTGTGACTTCATGGACCAGCCCACGCCAGAGCTTCCTGTCGGTCGTCAACACCCCCAGCTCCCCCAGGGACGAGTCCGTCACCTCTAGAATATCATCCATCCACCTTGCCTTTGGTCAGCCCCTCTTCCTTTTGCCTTCCACTCTCCCTAGCATCAGCATCTTCTCCAGGGTGTCCTGTCTTCTCATTATGTGGCCAAAGTATTTCAGTTTTGCCTTTAATATCATTCCCTCAAGTGAGCAGTCTGGCTTTATTTCCTGGAGGATGGACTGGTTTGATCTTCTTGCAGTCCAAGGCACTCCCAGAATTTTCCTCCAACACCACAGTTCAAAAGCATTGATCTTCCTTCTCTCAGCCTTCCTTATGGTCCAGCTCTCGCAGCCATATGTTACTACAGGGAACACCATTGCTTTAACTATGGGGACCTTTGTTGTCAGTGTGAGGTCTCTGCTCTTAACTATTTTATTGAGATTTGTCATTGCTCTTCTCCCAAGGATTAAGCGCCTTCTGATTTCAGTAGCCAATTCAGCAGCCGTGGAATATGTGAACACATGACTTAATGAAGTTTGCTACCTCAACCTTTGAATTAACTCTGTACTAAAGGAGACCTAAGATCAGAAAATGTGATTCTGTTTGGCCTAGCTTCAATTCACTGTTTAAAAATTCATTCATTGAGATATTAGAAAAAGTTGAATAATTTTGAAATTTGAATACTTTTTATTCTTTTAATTACTGGCCTTGTTTCTCTGTTCAGTTTGTTTACTTTCTGTTTTTACAATAGTTCTTTTTTATTTTCCTTTTTTCTCAATGTTTTTCTTTTTGTTAGTTTATCTGAGTTTTTTTATTTTTATTTTTTACTTTTAAGCATACAGTATATTGCATATTACACTCTCGTTTAGGGTTTTTTTGTTGCAAAATATATCATTTTCTACAGGTAGGCTTCAACTTACGACCATTTGTTTAGTGACCGTTTGAAATTACAACAGCACTGAAAAAAGGGACTTATGACCAGTCCTCACACTTACCACCATCGCAGTGTCCCCCCAGTGACATGACCAAAATTCAAGCACCTGGCAACAGGCATGTATTTACAGCAGTTGTAGCATTCTGGGGTCACGTGATTGCCATTTGTGACCTTCCCAGCCAGCTTCCGACAAGCAAAGTCAATGGGGAAAGCCAGATTCGCTTAAAGACCACATGATTCGCTTAACAACTGCTGCAAAAAGTCATGAAATCAGGCATGACTCACTTAATGACCGCCTCACTAACGTTGGAAGTTCCAGTCCCAACTGTGGTCGTAAGTCAGGGACTACCTGTATATGATGGCTATCCATTTTCTCTACATGTTTGCTATTAGCCATTATTAATAAGTAATATAATGTTTTTCAATAATTTTCATTTTAATGTTTTTAAAACTCATTTTTCTCTTTTTAAAGGATACCTGATCATGCAAGTAGGCAAGGATCTTTAAAAAGTAGTGATGCACTTGCCAACAGAACCAGCTAAGTCAGGTAAGGAAGCCATAAAATTAGGCCCAGGTAAGTAACCTGATGCATGGAACAACTCCTACCATTGCAGGCATGCTTTCCTCAGCATGCAGGGTGCTTTGCTGCTTGATCGATTTTATCTGTGAGCATGTCTCTTCTAGTTCAGATATATTTTATTTTAAATTTTAATCTGGGTGGAGGAGGGAGAGAGATGAAGTAGGAGGATCAGAAATCCTTCAGAATGAAATACTGACTTTCCAGCCACCTACCATTTTAATTCCCTGAATGGCTCCAAGAACAGGGGCTTAGGACAAAAGTTGTTGCCTGAATTAAAATGCTAAAAGTAAAATTGAAATGATTGTCCTACAGTTGTTGCCCAAAATGGGGGGAAGTTTAGAAAGATGGGACGGTGGCATGAGAGAGAATTAGGGTGCACCGAGGGAAGGGGAAAAGAAATAGAGAAATCAGTGCAGACCAGGAGTCAGTAAGATGGGAGAAGGAAGAACTGACACCAACTTGGTCAAGCAACAGGAAACAGTAGCAGAAGGTGGGTAGATTGTAAGAAGGTGGGAGCAAGGGATTGGGAAAGTGAGTGTATGTAAACAGGGCCGCAACTGGGGGCGGCAAGCGGGGCATGTGCCCCGGGTGCCACGCTGGGGAGGTGCCAAAATGAGCCCTGGGGGGGCACCAAAATGGGCGTGGAATCCATGTTTGCCCAGGGTGACACAGACCCGAGCTGCAGGGCTGCTTGTGATTTATTAATGAGTTAGGGGAGGACTATCCTAAACAAGGTGGAGAACTGAGTAATCCTATCTTAATTGGAACAAAAATAGAACTGATGTGCCTGGTAGGCACTGAGACCGAGAGCTTACCCACACTGGCCAGTTTCCCCCTTTGCCAGAACAGTTCAGTTACCATTTTTGGTAGCAGGGACAGGCAACACTGCCCTGTATTCATCGCCCTTCCACTGTAAATGAGCCCTCCAGGTCCATTTTTTTGGCTGTGGTTTTGAAGTATTCTACCCCTCTTCTGTCGCCTCAAAGCTCCTGTATGGTTCAACTGGTCTGCTTTACTTTGTTACAGGTTAACCCAAGTACTTCATCAGGAGCTTAACAGAGGAAGAAATGCTCCCTCTGCTGAGTCAATACTGTATTTACCATGGTTTCTAATATCTTCCAGAACTACCTTTACAAGTCATGCTATAAAAACACAATGGTAGTAACACATGTGTAATAAATAAGAAGTTGCTGGTTCAAAACACAGTAGAAACTTAAAAAAAAAAAAATTCCCCCTCCAAATTAGGTGTTTTTCCCTGGGCTTTTTTTTTTTTTCAATAAGTCCAGCACTGCACTGTTTTACCATGTTTCCAGTCACTTAAGGAAAAGAATTTCACTGTCAGCTCCCAAATAGTTCCTGGGTAATTTGAGAAAGAGATTCATATTGCCCTAAATAGGAAAGAGAGCTTGTTGGGGGGCTGAGAATCAACCTCTGCCTCTCACTCAGTATTCAGTGTTTCAGGTAAGATTATAGTTTAGGCATGGTTTTAATCCCAGCAGCAACTCCATCCCCCTGTCCCTGAACCTATAAACATACTGTTGATCAGGGTTTTAAAACATCTTAAAGTACATGATTAAGAATTCTTGAAAACCCACAGCTTTTTCAAGCAACTTGGAATTGTTGAAAATTAACATATATGCTAATTTGTTGCATCCAATTTGGGCTATGATTTACAGTATAAATTAGGATCTGCCTGTCAAGAGACTTTAAGGTCTCCCAGGAGATAAAAAAGCTTGGGGAGATCACAACTTTCCTATCTGTGACAACACTGCTTTGGGACAGGACCAGCCTTATCATTAACTAATGCAGCAACTTTAGGGAACATTCCAGGAATAATGCCAGCCCAAATCCACTGTCCTTCTTGCCCACTAACCAGATTAAACACTTTAATGCAACTACTGGAAAGCAACTGGAATGCTTCTACTGCTTAGCTTCAGTGTCTTGCTTTGGGGAAAGTCCTAAAGCCAGCATGCACTCTGCAAACTCTCCTTGTTGACCTCTTCTTGAGTCATGCATGGCCAAGGACGGTGGAAGTTGTAGCATAACCAATCTAAAGAATATCAAGAGAGAGAACATCCTCTCTATTCTACACTGGTCAGAATACACCTAAAATATTGTGTCCTGCTCTGGACACCACATTTTAGGAAGGGGGTTGAGAAACTGGAGTAGGTCCAGAGAAAAACAACAAAGAGGATCAGTGGCCTAGAAGGAAAAACTTATGAAAAATGCTTGGAGATGTTGGGTATCTTTAATTTGGAGGAGAGAAGACTATGGGGAGACATGAAAGTGTCTTCAAATATCTGAAAGGCTGTTGTGCAGAATACAGGCTAGAATTGTTCAAAGTTGCTCCAGAGGCAAGAAACAATGAGTTTATATCATGAGGAAGTAGATTTCACTTGGACATCAGAAAATATCTCCTAATGATAAGAGCTGTTTAACAATGGAACAGATGTGTGGTGGATTTCAGCGCTGCCGCAGATTCTCAGGAAGGAGGGAGCGCATTCCAAGGAGATAAGAGGACTCACAGTCCAGACAGCATTGGTTGGAAAGTGAAGAAGTTCAGGGTGGCCCTGCCCTAGAGTCTGTCCAGTTATTTCCCCTGAGGTTAGTTAGGGTAGCTTTAATCTGGCAAGATTCTGTCTGTATGGTGAGAGCAATAAAGAGCTGGAGTTAGAATGCACTGACTCACCGTTGTTCTTGGGCTGGGCCTGACAAGATGATCTCAGAAGGTGGACTCTCCTTCACCTGAAGAGTTTAAAAAGAGGTGGGATGGCTATCTGTTGGAGATGCTATGGTAGCATATTCCTACAGTGGGGCAGGGGTTAGATTGGATTATCTCCAAGATCCCTTCCATTCTGTAATTTAATTAACACTGAATTGTGGAAAGCTGATCAAAGGCTCTATAACTAAATGGAAGATTTTCTGTCTTTGACTACCTCCAGACCAAATTAGGTAAGCCTTCCCCTGTGGTCTTTTTTGTAACTTTCTTGAGCATTTCACTGTACAGCAATAATCCCTTGATATAATAAATTCAATCTACTGTGCCTTCCTGTAAGTAATTTCCAGGGCCCCAGAGGATAACAAGATTAAAACAAATGATCTCCTCTTTTGAATTCTGCATTCTGGAATGACTCATATCATCTTTCCATCAAGCTGTTCCACTTAGTACAATTAAGAAGAAATACATCACAGGGCAACAAATGATCTAACTGCCTTTATGTTCACCTCTCTTTGAGAAACTTACCCTCTTTTCATTATTCACTTTGACATTTTGGAATCAATGCTTCTGAATTAATTCAGTCTTCCTACACCAAGCCTGTTTCTCAATAGTAGGCTGTTTCCTTTTATGATTCTTATGGCTGCATTATCCCCACCATCACCCTTTTCCTTCTCATGATTTAACTTATAATTTTTGTAATTTCTCACAGATGTAGGAAAAATGCATACATTATTCACTGATTACTCTAGTCTCTCCAATGAATTCAGTAAATGGACTTGGAACTTCATCTCTGACCTCAACAAAGTTTAGCAGAAAAAAGGAAGTCTGTTAAGGAAGTTAAAACAGAATATCTGCAAGCTATGCTCTTTATATTATAACCAAAAGCCAACCCAGCGCTACCAACCGTTATAGCTTAGCTTGCCTGAGCAATTACAGTAATTGGTGAGTTATCCTGTCCAAGAAAGATGCTCCAGTAAATCTCAGATTAGCACTTGATTTTTAAGCTCTTTGGTAGACCATCTCAGACTGAAATACATTTTCAAACGAAATGGGTGAAAATGACAACAATGCTGACACGGGGTATGGAAGCACCTTCAAGACTAACCAACACTATAGAGTCATAAACTTGTGTGACATTTCAACCAAGATTCTCACAGGGAATGTTAGGTTGTTTTATTACCTTGTGGTGTATTATGTTGTTATATTATCTATTGTTATCTATTGTCATATATAAACATATATATACATCTGCACAGTGTATGGGCTAGACCCTCCCAAGTCCAGATGGGAGATTCCACAGAGGGTTGTGGAGAGTGACAGGGCTAAGATCCTGTGGGACTTCCAGATCCAGACAGACAGGCAGGTACTGGCCAATCAACCAGACATCATGATAGTAGACAAGGACCAGAAGACCATGGTGGTGATAGATGTAGCGGTGCCAAGTGATGTAGCGGTGCCAACATCAGGAAGAAGGAGTATAAGAAGCTGGAGAAGTACCAGGGCCTGAAAGAGGAACTCGAGAGGATGTGGAAAGTGAAGGCCAAAGGGGTCCCAGTGTTGGTAGGGGCCCTGGGGCTGTGACTCCTAAGCTGGGAGAGTGGCTCCAGCAGATCCCAGGAACATCATCAGAGCTCTCTGTCCAAAAGAATGCAGTGCTAGGAACAGCTAAGATCCTGCACAGAACCCTCAAACTCCCAGGCCTCTGGTAGAGGACCCCAGGTTGAGGAAGACACATACCACCCATAGCAGCGAGAAAGGAATATGAAGTTGTTATTTGAAGTCATTATTTGAAGTCCACACAGCTTGAAGTTGCCAAGGTTGAGAAACAGTGGTCTAGATGGTGACCACTATGGTGTAATTATACATTAGGTGGAGTTTCAATAGCACTGTTGTGACCGCCATATTGACTTTTTTTACCATACACTGTTGACACCCCTGGACCAAAGTCAAGAACCTTTATTTTCAAACCCTGCTTACTATTTCAGACACTCCTTCCTTCCTTCCTTCCTTCCTTCCTTCCTTCCTTCCTTCCTTCCTTCCTTCCTTCCTCCCTGAATAGAAACTTTATTTCCCAAATCATATTGTTGCCTTATGCCTAAACAAAAATAATAATAATAAAAAAAAGAAACAGAAAATTTCTCATTTCCTGTATAGGTAAGGGAGTTATAAAGCTATCCAGAAACATGTCTGCCTTTTGTGAAATACGTGTCTGTGATGTCTCAATAACCCACACTGGGGGATTCATAATCTAAAGGGGCATTTGGTTATTGTCAAGCAGAGGACGAATGTAGGAAGTTAAAATACTTTGAAATCCTCCTGAGGGCAAGTAAACTCCTGGTGGAAGTCGGGCTACTCAATGAAATGCAGAGCAGCTAAAACAGAATTATTATTTTTTTTACTACAGCATAATTTGGGGTGAATGACATTTTGGTAGGCAAGTATTCAGTTCATCCTCAGTTAATATTTCTTGGTTTGGTTTAAGAGAAAGGCTGTGCCTACAGTGGCAACAGTTTCATCCCCAGGATTTCTTATTCTGTAAGATCTATCCCTTTAGGACCAGAGAAAGTCAATGTGTGTGTGGAAGTGCTTGAAGGTGACAAATATTAATACATTTATTTAAATTTTGTGTGATGTGTTATGAGCAGGGCATCGGATACACCTCTTCCCTATCTCTTATCCTCTCTATACGGGCCAGAATGGTGATGGTGAAAAGGTTTAATGTAGTATATTGCGAGATCTTCCTAGGCAGGGCTTCTAAAAAGGTTTTATATTTAGCAAAGGCACTGTTTCCTTACCCCTAAAGCATTGTGTTGTGAAAGATTTAAGCCTCATGTTTGCTGTGATGTTAAGCAAGAAAGAGATCAGACAAGGGAGGGAACAGGAAAGAGAAATGAATGAGGCAGTTCCTCCTTTTCTTTGAGAGATGTAAACATCCCTATCTATGCTCTACCTTTCAACCTGAAAATTGTAGGAAGAAATTGATTCATTT
This sequence comes from Candoia aspera, assembly GCF_035149785.1. NCBI lineage: Eukaryota > Metazoa > Chordata > Lepidosauria > Squamata > Candoiidae > Candoia > Candoia aspera. Next base: position 252,976,205 of record NC_086154.1, on the reverse strand, counting down.
TAGCTTGTTACATATTGTACCTGCACAGCTCCTGCACCAGTTTTAGCATGAGAATTGTCTGCAATGGCTCCGTTTCCTAATCCAGCTCGTACAAATTTCCTTTTAGCTATGCAACAGCTGAGATTGCACTTTTAGGATCCTACCTGCGATATAGTTAATCAGAAATTACTTTTAAAATGCATGAGAAATCTGCACATTTGGAAGGACGGACATCCTATGAATCTACTCAACAGAGATGTAGGATCAGGTGCAAGTCACCAATGTGTATCCACTCCCTGGAAGCTTAGTTTCCTGTTTTCCTTGACATGGGATTTTTTTTTGGCTGAGATGTAATGAAAAACTGTGTGTATCCCATTATACACTGCTGCTTGATACAAGGTGATCCCATAATACACTGCTGCATGATTCATTCATTCATTCATTCATTCATTCATTCATTCATTCATTCATTCATGCAATCTCAATAAGTTATTCATTATTTGTATTTGTTCATTAAATTTCTACCCCAACCTTCCTCCAGGTGATGTACATAGGACTCCTTCCTCCAATTTTTCTCCGCAACAACCATCCTTTGTGGGGGGGTGAAAGATAATGATTGGCTCCAATTCACTCACTGAACTTCCACGGTTGAGGTCCCTAATTCAAGTCCTATCCTTTAACCTCTACACCACTCTGTTGACTCTGTTGCTCTCAGGGTAAAGATTAACAAGGGGAAGTCCATAGTGACCTGTGGATCTCTGTATGCACCATATGATCAGAAGAGGCAAAATATAGAGAGTTGTCTAAAGAAATTCATGTTAGCAGATTGCTCTAATGCAGCAGAAGTAAATAAGAATGAGAGACCAAGCATTTCTTTATAAAAGATTGTATTAAATAAAAACCATTACTTAGAAGTAAAACAATAAACAGATTAACCAGCGAGCTGACTAACAACCAAGACTTAGGGAGGCTGGCCAGGGACTACATCATTAATATATTCTGTCCTATGTACATCAACCAATCTTAACCTTATAAGGATATACCTTTAGTTCCTGAGAGTAAGACCCAGACAGCCAGGCACCAAAGGTCCACTCAGAAAAGCAGCCCTCACTTTTTTCCTGTGAGGTATCTTCTAAAAACTCAAGCCTCTGTAATTCTTCTATGATTAAAAAATATTCAGCAATTCACACTTTGAGGACCTCCAGATTAGAATACTGTACAGTGCTTTCCATGGGTCTGTCTTTGAAGAATCATAGAATCATAGGGTTGAAAACAACCTTGGAGGTCATCTAGTCCAACCCCCTGCCTGGTACAGGAATCCTCATACCATTTTGGACAAATGGCTGTTCTGTCTTTTTTTGAAAGCCAGCGATGGAGCACCCATAGCTTCAGAAAGCATGCTGTTCCATTGCTTAATAGCTTTCACAGTCAGGAAATCTTCCTTATTTTGAGTTTGAATCTCACTGTAAAGAATCCTCCCATTGGTTCTGGACATACCCTCAGGTGGTAAAGCAGCCTTTCTCAACCTTTTGACCCTGGAGGAACCCCTGAAATATTTTTCAGGCCTCAGGGAACCCCTGTGCATTCAGGCTCAAATACAGGCCGGAAGTTACAAAATTATGATATTCGTTTCATGGGTAGGCTTGCATATATGCATTAACAGCATTCTTAAACTCAAAGTAGAAAATGAAACTAACCTTTTTAATGTGAAGTTGCCCAAATTTGAAGTAATTTTTTAAATAAATCAAGATCTCCCGGGGAACTCCTAGTGACCTCTCATGGAACCCTGGTTGAGAAACCCTGTGCTAGAGAGATGTCTAAAGGTAGATTCCTAAATGAATTAGTAGAGCTTACATCAGTTACCAAATTGTTTATGGACCTATTTTCAGATATTATATTTAATACCCTATATTCAAATATCTTCTCCTATATATATTTTTCACTAGAGCTTATTATCTGCTAACAAAACTCAATTCCATCAATCTCTTCCTCTTGATCACTCTCTTTAGGAAGTTACTGTTGCCAGCTATTAGAAAGAAGGGCCTTCTTCCATAATGGTTCCAGGCCAGATCCATGACACAATTTCTCCAAAGAACTTCATGCATCTACTACTCCTTTCCCTTGAATGGATTGATTATGTGCCATCACCACACAGACAGATTTTCTCCAAGATGGTCTGTCCCTAACCTGTTTCAGGTCTTCCAATGGTGCACTCATTGCCACTGTAACTGAGTACACCCACCTTACTGTCCACCTTGCACTGTAACTGAATCTATCCACCATCTTCTTTTTCTTCTTTCCTTCTTCCTTTCCCAGCATCAGAGCCTTCTCCAGAGAGCTGGGTCTTCACATAATGTGTCTTAAGTTTGATAATTTGAGCCTAGTCATTTGTGCCTCAAGTGAGAACTCTGGGTTGAATTGTTGAACGATCCATTTATTTGTTTTCTTGGCTGTCCATAGCATTCTTATGGCTACCTTCATCCCATCACCTTTAGGAAATTAACACTGTTTATTGTAACTGAAGTTTTGCTCTGTTTCCTTCATTTTTTTTTCTTTTTGATATGGATTCATATTAATAGTCATAATTCTAAATTATGGTAAAATTGTCATGAGAACACTTTGTTGTTATTAAAAGTTGGCCTATAAATACTTTATGAAAAATAAAGCAATGGTGCCAAACCAGCTGCAATTTGCAAATGCATAGAATGTAGATCAAATTGATAATATCAGTTGTAGAAACTGGCTTTTTTTGCCAATGAATTTGGATTTCTTTGGGGCAGTATTGCAAAGCTGACTGTCCTGATCATCGTGAATGAGTGACTGGGACTTGACGAAAGAATGGTAATGGTTCTTAATGAATCTGGATGTCTCCTGATTGGATAATTTTCCTGCCAGAGATCAGTGTTTGGCAGAAGAGTTAATGGGAAACAGCAGTTTTGCATCTGAAACCGGCAGAAGAGAGGAAGACTTTTTATTGGAAAGTAGGTGAAACAGAGAATGCTTCATTTGCTCATTAGTAAATCTGCAAGCTGTTGCAGGAATGCCAATTTTGCTTGTATTTATGCTCTGATAATCAGAATTTAACTGTGTTTAGCAAAAATTTAAATGTTTCCATAGGTTTTCAGTGCTTTGTCTTCAAAGTGAAAATAATTCTGGAATACTTGCTTTGGGAGCTGACTACGGGAACATATCTCTGTTTTATCCTGGGCAAAATTATGGAAATAGTTTTCTACAATCTTCTTCTGGGGTGTTTTTTCAACTCCTAGTTTAGGGTACAGCCCTGGAATTTCCCATCCAAGCACTAACCAGATCAGATTCTACTTAGTATAAAACAAAATCAACTAAGGTCCAGTACCTGCTGTCACCTGAACCGGACTGGTTTTACAAATGGCTTTGATAAAGATTCTTGAACAAACTTAGTAGTTGAGGGACAGGAGAAGAGGACCTCCAGTGGACTGGAAGGTGGTTATAAGTGGTTCCAACCTTCTGTCGGAAAGATTAAAAAGGACGAAAAATAATTAGCAGGGAGATTTGACTGCTTAGGACTGTTCCTTTTATTATCAGCTGCTGCACTTAATTTTCCATCCCAGGCATTTCAGCTGCACTCAGAAAAAGAAAGGAAGTCTCTTCATAAAGAAAGGGCTAGTTGGCTGAATGGTGATATTTCTGGGAAAAGACTGGGATCCAGAATTCCTTTGCTAAACATTTTCAGTGATCAAACCAATAATCTAGAGGGGCAAGGACTTAATTGGGAGGGAAGGCAGGATCACAATCACAGGAAGAAGATGGGCAAGGGAATCTCCATTAAATCTCCACATGCCCCAAATCAGCCAAGTTCTTTAACTTACTAAGTTTGGTGCATTAAAAGGCCCTGCAATTTATGATCTGGAAGCTTGCAACTTGTGGTACCTAGTGCATTATAAATACCCACACTTAGAAAAATAGATTTGCCTGGATAGGTAGCATCGTAATTATAAAATATTGAAAACGTTACATAAATAACTGGAGAATTAGCCTGCAATGCTACACTCAGCATAGTCTATTTGAGAGCTTAAATCCCTTGGGACTCACACAGCATGCTAAGTGGCTAGGCTGTAGTATATATGATTGCCCTAGAACTGAACATTAAATTAAATTTCTTCTGACACTATTCCAGAGCAGGGTTTATGTTCCAAGTTCAGGCAACCTTGTCTTGCCAATCTGCCAATTCCAACTTTTGCAAAATGTCTGGAAAAGAGATAACAGCTTGGTCTTCTAGAGCAGGGGTTTTCAAACTTTTTCAGATTGCAGAAAGAAATTCAGTTTTCTTTCAGGCCCTCCCCCAGGCTAGACCCCACAAGTATATTAAATATAAACTTTTTTAAAAATTTAAAAATTAACACTAAATAGCAACAAGCAATATAAGCAAATTGTTTACTCTTAATTGTTGTTCTTGTTGTTAGTTGCCGTCGAGTCGTTTAACTAGGGCAATAGAAAAAAATAGAAATAGAAAAAAATGCAAAATTTCAACACTTTTTCATGCATTTTTTTAAATAAAATTGCAAACGCAAATACAAAAATGTATTGAGAACTAAAGTCAAGTGTGGCAATGAAAGAGTTAAGGGCATGATAGCTGGGGGTGTTAATCCAAGACTGGATAGTCCTATAAGGAAGAACCAGGATCAGAAGTTATCAATTAACAAATTATCACTTGGTTATCAGACAAAACAGATACACAAGTCAACTTCTCAATCTTCCCCACTATGGGTCCACCTCTGGACTTTCTGTTGAAATTATAGTACTTATGTGGATCTGTTTATATAAATCAGCATAGAACATTTTCTGCAACCCATATCCTCTGATTCTCCATTGATTGGTTGTTCTTGGATTTTGGTGATGCAGAAGTGGCAGCAGTTTCCTGAGACGTTTGAGCAGATGTCTCCAACCTGGTGACCTCCAGACAGGCTGGATTACAGTTTCCCAAATTCCCAGCCTGTGGGCTTTAGAGTGCTGCTACCAGTCAACATGGCCATTGATGTTACCACATTTTGTAATTTATCTCCTGTTTGCTTTAAAAAAAATACAGAACCTGAAACTGAACAAGCCAACTGAATCAGATATTCATTATACAAACTGGGAGATGAGGGAGCGAGAAGTAACCATTGTTTTGAAAGGTTGCATATCATTTGATTTCTGAAGGCCGAAAAGATATGGACCAGCCTACTGCCTGAAGACTTAGAAAAATGGAGACTGCCAGAAGGAAGCCTCACATATTTCCTGAAAAAAAAAATCAGGTTGCATATAATCCAATAAATTTATGGAAAGCAAGATGAAAAACAAAGACATGCAGATTTGTCTATATTGACTTGCCTGATTTATTCTGAGTGAAATCTCTTGTGCACATCATCTTCACTTCAATGGTTTTTTCTCTATCTAAATGCAGTGTTTTACCAAACCCCATGGTATACATATTCACTTTGCCAGTTTATAAAGAAATAAAGATTGTTCAAAGCAGCCATGTTAGACAAATAGGCATGCAATTACCATAACTCTATATTCATTTGCATAATGTGACTTTATTAACAGATTCAGGTGCAGTATGATTTTTTTCTTCATCTTCTTTCTTGGTGCAGACCTCGGTATTTTCCTCCAAAAAAAGATTACCACCTTCCTAGTCAACAGTATGCAGGAGACAGTATGCAAAGCCAGCCGTGTGTGAAGGCAGAAAAAGCTAATAAAAAGGATTTCTGGTTTCCACAATGTTAAGCTTTTTAAATTCACACTAAGCCCACAAGAACTCAAAACTCACTCCCCAAACTTCTTCAGGATAGCAAGTTGAGAATTCTGGAGGCTCCCTCAGATGAATCAATAGAAACAAAAGGTAGAGCCAGTTGTTGAAATCACAGGTTGGACCATTGCAACATGCTCTGCATGGGGCTGCCCTTGAAGAGCATTCGGAAGCTTCAGCTGGTACAGAATGCAGCTGCCCAGGTTGTAAACAGTGTCGGCTACTCGGCACATGTAACACCACTACTTCAGGAGCTGCATGGGTTGCCGGTGTGGTTTCAGGTGCAATTCAAGGTGCTGGTTGTCACCTTTAAAGCCCTCCATGGCTTGGGACCAGGCTACCTAAGGAACTGTCTTTTCCCAGCTGTTTCTACCCATCCAATCTGGTCCGGCAGGATAGGCATACTCCAGGTCCCATCTGCCAAGCAATGTCAGCTGTCAGGGACCAGGAGACATGCCTTTTCTGCCATGGTGCCTGTCCTCGGGATCACCCTCCCTCCTGAGATTAGAAGGCCCTGAGCCTTTTGGCTTTTCAGAAGGCCTTGAATACCTGGCTTTGTGCCCAGGCCTGGTTTCACGGTTGTGCTGACACCAATGGTTTTTAAGATCTCTTGGCTGTATTTATATTTAATTTTCTGTATTAATTGTTTGATTTTTATTACTGTTAGCCACCCAGAGTTACTGGTCTGAGATGGGCAGCTGTATGAATTGAATAAATAAATAGATATATAAATAAGCCAAATCTATGGATGATTTCATGTGGATATTTAAAAACATAACAGAAGAAGAGAGCCTTTTGATCATTTCCTGAAGCTGATCTTCCAGGAAGAACTAGAAATCATTTTAATACCTGCCTTCCAAGTCCAGTATAGACTCTACAGTTGATAGTGCCAAATATGTCTTTAACTAGTAATGATGCACTGAACTAGTCATCTACAGTAGTCAGAAACCATGAAGTCTAGATGACAATAGTTTTCCATTCACTGAACACTTGGTGGACCTTCTCTTCACAGTCAACCCTTTGTTGTTGTTTATTCGTTTAGTCGCTTCCGACTCTTCGTGACTTCATGGACCAGCCCACGCCAGAGCTTCCTGTCGGTCGTCAACACCCCCAGCTCCCCCAGGGACGAGTCCGTTACCTCTAGAATATCATCCATCCATCTTGCCCTTGGTCGACCCCTCTTCCTTTTGCCTTCCACTCTCCCTAGCATCAGCATCTTCTCCAGGGTGTCCTGTCTTCTCATTATGTGGCCAAAGTATTTCAGTTTTGCCTTTAATATCATTCCCTCAAGTGAGCAGTCTGGCTTTATTTCCTGGAGGATGGACTGGTTGGATCTTCTTGCAGTCCAAGGCACTCTCAGAATTTTCCTCCAACACCACAGTTCAAAAGCATCGATCTTCCTTCGCTCAGCCTTCCTTATGGTCCAGCTCTCGCAGCCATATGTTACTACAGGGAACACCATTGCTTTAACTATGCGGGCCTTTGTTGTCAGTGTGATGTCTCTGCTCTTAACTATTTTATCGAGATTTGTCATTGCTCTTCTCCCAAGGATTAAGCGTCTTCTGATTTCCTGACTGCAGTCAGCATCTGCAGTAATCTTTGCACCTAGGAATACAAAGTCTTTCACTGCTTCTACATTTTCTCCCTCTATGTGCCAGTTATCAATCAAGCTGGTTGCCATAATCTTGGTTTTTTTGAGGTTTAGCTGCAAACCAGCTTTTGCACTTTCTTCTTTCACCTTCATCATAAGGCTCCTCAGTTCCTCTTCACTTTCAGCCATCAAAGTGGTATCATCTGCATATCTGAGATTGCTAATGTTTCTTCCAGAGATTTTAACTCCAGCCTTGGATTCCTCAAGGCCAGCTTGTCGCATGATGTGTTCTGCATACAAGTTGAATAGGTAGGGTGAGAGTATACAGCCCTGCCGTACTCCTTTCCCAATCTTAAACCAGTCTGTTGTTCCATGGTCTGTTCTTACTGTTGCTACTTGGTCGTTATACAGATTCTTCAGGAGGCATACAAGATGACTTGGTATCCCCATACCACTAAGAACTTGCCACAATTTGTTATGGTCCACACAGTCAAAGGCTTTAGAATAGTCAATAAAACAGAAATAGATGTTTTTCTGAAACTCCCTGGCTTTTTCCATTATCCAGCGGATATTGGCAATTTGGTCTCTAGTTCCTCTGCCTTTTCTAAACCCAGCTTGTACATCTGGCAATTCTCGCTCCATGAACTGCTGAAGTCTACCTTGCAGGATCTTGAGCATTACCTTACTGGCATGTGAAATGAGTGCCACTGTTCGATAGTTTGAACATTCTTTAGTGTTCCCCTTTTTTGGTATGGGGATATAAGTTGATTTTTTCCAGTCTGATGGCCATTCTTGTGTTTTCCAAATTTGCTGGCATATAGCATGCATTACCTTGACAGCATCATCTTGCAAGATTTTGAACAGTTCAGCTGGGATGCCGTCGTCTCCTGTTGCCTTGTTATTAGCAATGCTTCTTAAGGCCCACTCAACCTCACTCTTCAGGATGTCTGGCTCTAGCTCACCGACCACACCGTCAAAGCTATCCCCGATATTGTTATCCTTCCTATACAGGTTTTCTGTATATTCTTGCCACCTTTTCTTGATCTCTTCTTCTTCTGTTAGGTCCTTGCCATCTTTGTTTTTGATCATACCCATTTTTGCCTGGAATTTACCTCCAATGTTTCTAATTTTCTGGAAGAGGTCTCTTGTCCTTCCTATTCTATTGTCTTCTTCCACTTCCGCGCATTGCTTGTTTAAAAATAATTCCTTATCTCTTCTGGCTAACCTCTGGAATTTTGCATTTAATTGGGCATATCTCCCCCTATCACTGTTGCCTTTTGCTTTCCTTCTTTCTTGGGCTACTTCTAGTGTCTCAGCAGACAGCCATTTTGCCTTCTTGGTTTTCTCTTTCTTTGGGATGTATTTTGTTGCCGCCTCCTGAACAATGCTGCCAACTTCTGTCCAGAGTTCTTCCGGGACCCTATCTACTAAGTCCAGTCCCTTAAATCGATTCTTCACCTCCACTGCATATTCCTTAGGAATATTAGTGAGCTCATATCTAGCTGATCTGTGGGTCTTCCCTAATCTCTTTAGTCTGATCCTAAATTGTGCAAGAAGAAGTTCGTGATCTGAACTACAGTCAGCTCCAGGCCTTGTTTTTACCGACTGTACAGATGTCCGCCACCTTTGGCTGCAAAGGATGTAATCAATCTGATTTCGGTGTTGTCCATCTGGTGAAGTCCATGTATAAAGCCGTCTCTTAGGTTGTTGGAAGAGAGTGTTTGTTATGCAGAGTGAATTGTCTTGGCAAAATTCTATCAGCCTGTGTCCTGCTTCGTTTTGTTCTCCCAGGCCATACTTACCTGTAGTTCGAGGTGTCATTTGACTGCCCACCTTAGCATTCCAGTCTCCTGTGATGAAGATAACATCTCTTTTAGGCGTGTTGTCCAGTAGGTGCTGCAGATCCTCATAGAACTGCTCTACTTCAGCTTCTTCAGCATTTGTGGTTGGGGCGTATATTTGGATCACTGTGATGTTAGATGGCTTGCCCTGAATTCGAATTGAGATCATTCTGTCGTTTTTTGGGTTGTATCCAAGCACTGCTTTAGCCACTTTACTATTAATTATGAAGGCTACTCCATTTCTTCTGTGGTCCTCTTGTCCGCAGTAGTAGATCTGGTGGTCATTTGATGTGAAGTGGCCCATTCCAGTCCATTTCAGTTCACTGACGCCCAGAATGTCTATCTTTAATCTTGACATCTCACCAATAACCACATCCAATTTGCCCTGGCTCATAGATCTTACATTCCAGGTTCCGATGGTGTGTTGATGCTTAGAACATCGGATTCGCCGTTCACCACCAGCACCGTCGGCCGCTAGCCGTCCTTTCGGCTTTGAGCTAGCTGCGTCATCACGTCTGGGGCTAGTTGAGCTCATCCTCTGTTCCTCCCCAGTAGCATTTTGACCATCTTCCGACCTGGGGGTCTCATCTTCCGATGGTATACCGACATATCTCTGGTTGTACTGATCCATTTAGTTTTCACGGCAAGAATACTGAGGTGGGTTGCCATTACCTTCCCCAGGGATCGCATTTAGTCTGACCTCTCTGTCATGACCTTCCCGTCTTGGGTGGCCCTTCACGGTTTAGCTCATGGCATCATTGAGGTGCTCAAGCTCCAGCACCACGACAAGGTAACGATCCTTTGCTGAAGGACCTTCTCTTCACAGTCAACCCTTTAGAAAGATATAATTGTGGTTGCCCTCTGTTGTCTTTGCAAGTGTATTATTATTGTAGCCCTAACTCTTGTTTTACTGGTAAAATATATATTCAAACATTTCTAAAAACTTTGGGGACAATCATCAGATTGGACATATGCTTTTCAAAGGGTACTAACTGTTGCTTACAGCCAATGTGGCTAACCGGTTAAGATATTGGACTGACAGAAGAGAATCAGATGTGTTTCCAGCTATAGGCCTCATAAAACCAATCTACTTTTGTTGTATTGTGTTGATAAAATGCTGGAGGGAATATCCTCACAGGTGCCACTTTTAGCTCCTTAAGGAAAGGTAGTATAGAAATGAAAAAAAAAAAAGAACAAAGATGAGCCTGTCCAGTGTGGTTTAACAAGTTCAAGATGTCTCAGAGTACTATATCTAGTACTCTGTACTCTAGTACTAGTAATACTCTAATACTCTAGTACTGGTACTGCTCTAGTACTCGAGATGTCTCAGAGTACTGTGTCTAGTACTCTGTACTCTAGTACTTGTGCTACTCTGGTACTCTAGTACCAGTACTACTCTAGTACTCTAGTACACATTATATTGAACAATGTTCACTGTTCAGAAATAAAGTAAAACAAAATGGATGGGTATAACTAAAGCTGATTTCTAGATCCCAGCCACTGATTCACCCTAAACTGAAATTTATGGCTCTCACATCTTAAGCTTCACGATTCTTTCAAGTTAAAGCATATCACAATGAAGTGCTGATTTATTTTTAGACCCACTGTAGAATGTGTGTGGTTCAGTCTCAAGCACGTTGATTTTTAAAAATTCCATGAATCTTTCTCCTTAACAAGAATGTTTATGGTATCATCTATGAATGTACCTTTATTTGACTGGAGGTGATTGTGATTGCTCATGTGCCATCAAGTCATTTTTGACTCCTAGAGACCACACAGATAGATATTCTCCATGATGATCTATCCCTAACCTGGTCTTTCAAGACTCCCAATGGTGCTCTCATCGCCACTGTAACTGAGTCCATCCACCTGGCTGCTGGTTGTCCTCTTCTCTTTCCTTCCATCTTCCTTCCACCCTATCTCCTTGATAGGAGTTAGGCTCCATTTAGTTCAAAGGGACTTCCTGTCAGGATCTCATGACCAGGACTTGGCAGTAAATCACAGACATCAACAGCTTAACTTAGTTCCTAAAATAGAACTTAGCAGAAGTGTCAGAAATACAGTTCAGCTAGATGAGAGTCTTTATTACAAACAAGAATGAAACCCAGTGACTGTTTACCACCAAAATGAGACTGCAATCTCCTCCTTCTATCCATGACAGTTTCAACCAGTTGCTTGGAGACTTTCAGCAGCGGGTGCAGGTGGCAGCCATAGATAGAGTAGATCTGTGACTGGAACTGAATTCCTTTGCCATGAGGAAAAAATCTGACCAATTGTCTTGCTGGTAGTTTACATAGCAGTGAAGTTTTTGCTGTAGTTTATTTTCTCCGTTTCTCCGAGCATGGATAAAGGGCGAAGGACTTGCCTCTCATACTTATTTCCTAGTAAACATGTGTGGGATCATGCCCATAGCAAAACCAGTTTTCTTCTTAAACCAAAATTCACCCACAGAGGAAAACTTCCTCTATGTGTGCTTCAACTTCTTATGCATTGCTAACAACTTTCTGGAAAAGCTCTTTCACTCTTAAAACTCATAATTTTGTAAATTTATAAGCTTCCTTCATTCTTTACCTAGGTGATAAAATAAGTCCTCTGTAGAAAATGACTTCACTTGAATAATTCTATAGTTAATAATAAGTATGCTTTCTACTATGAATCTGAAGTATACAATAAAAGGAGGGGGTGCTTCATGATCTGATTAATAAAAATGAGCTGAATTCAGTTGATTTGAAGCTAGGTCATATCCTGGCTAGCTAGATTCAAGAGGTATATATTCAATAGGCTAGAGTATCATCTTCATTCCTGACATTCTCAAAGGATTAACAATTATATATGAATTTGCATCATTATTGTAATGTCCTTATCAGTCCCTTGGTATGAAATTCAACAAGACAACTGCAGAAAAATCACTATTGATTTAGACAACTGAATATAAAATGGTGCCTTTTTAACTTGGGAGTGGTGATTTATTTTTTTATTTGTATTTAGACAAAATCACTAACTGAACCACTACAGTAATATTGCATGAATGGGGCAACTGTCAGCCTCTACGGTCATGCCCAACTCAAATTCCAAGGAATCTGACACCAAAGAGCCTGCTTCAGACGTGCCAGATGAATGATAGCTTCAGGAATTGGCAAGCAGTCAAGCACCTGAGGCTGACTTTGCTGACAGTGGTTTGGAGCAGCTGAGTAAGCAATCAGGTTGTGTAATAGTCTGTGAGAATCTCCTTGAGAGACAGGAAGAGGAGCAGAAGAGCAGGCAATGGTCGGATGAGAGGCAGCTGAGCTCGCAGAAGGAATGGGGGCATGGCAAATATCTCAGAAGGGACCCTCCCTGGTTTCTTGGATTGTAAAGGTGAAAAGGAAGAGATGCACTTTCAGACTTGCAAGATTCTCTTAATGCAACCTTACAAAAAGGTAGTATCAGTACTCATGGTTGGAACTTCTTGTCTGGACTAAGGCTGACATCAATCTTGCAAATCTGAAAGTATGGCTCTTGCCCCTTGCCTTTACAGTCCAAGAAACCAGGGAGGGTCCCTTCTGAGATGTTTGCCACGCCCCCATTCCTTCTGCAGGCTCAGCTGCCTCTCATCCGACCGTTGCCTGCTCTGCTGCTGCTCCTCCTGTCCCTCAAGGGCATTCTCACAGACCATTACAGATTGTGAGAATTCCAATCCTGGGTAACCACCTAGCCCCAGGATATGCTTCTCACTTTGGAGAGAACAGTGATGCTTGGCAAGAGCAGCGTAATTTCTCATTGATTCCTGCCCAAGAGTTGCCAGCTGGGCTGCCACATCTCCATTGGGAACAGACAATCCAACCCAAACTCTGTGTGCTTGTGCCTCAGGACTCTTGAATCCAGAATCTTTGCTCCTTGGACTGGCCAGCAGTCTTCCCGTGAACCCCTTGGACCATGACCTGATGATGCTACTGCTTACTTACTGGGATTTATTTGCTGGTGGATTTGCTAACTAGGTGCATGCAGTTGTAGACATGGCCTCGCTGACGGCTGCTGCCTGTAAATCTTTGCTCTCCCAGAGTAAATTGCTGCAACCTAATTTCTTTTGCATGCCTGGCCTGGAATAGGATATTTATGTGCCTTTGGACCCTTCCATAGTTATCCCATGTGCAAAAAACAAGAGACACAGATCACATAATTTGTATTATTTGGATGATGTCCTCATGATGCATATGAGGTCCCTTTCCCTCTCTTCCCAGGATGCCCATTAAGGTTCCTGATTTGCTTTAAAAGAAAAACCAGGTTATGATTTCTTTTTTAATGGGAAGTGGGTGGTTACAATCCTCCAATATTACATTTATTTTCTTAGTAGCCTCTGGGTCCCAGGGGAGTCCCAAGATATTTTTTTTCCATACTATCATCAGAGCCAGTCCAAGATGATATTCCTTTCCTGGTCCACATACCAGAACTGAACTGCAGAAATCAAGATGGCCAGTAGATGGCAGCAAAGAGACCAGAAAACTCAAACTTTTGCTACCATCTAGTAGCCCTACATATACCTAAACTGACTGGCCCCCAGTGGAACTTTCCTTTGACATTGGTAAACAGAACAACATCTTTCACTAGAACTGAATGAATAGATTATGTGGGTTATATAGCTCTATCCTGCAGTAGAGTACAATTAGAGACCTTCATCCGCTCCTACCACTGATTCTTTCTATTAGTCACCTAAAGCAGTTTGTTTACTGTGCCTAATGGGAGGACCACATCCGGTTATCAGTGAGACATGGAAAAAAACCTGAAGGAAATAGATGGTGATGGACTTCAGTATTTGGTCTGTGCAGGTCCTCATCAGTCTGTCTTGACAAGATCCCTTTCCCATGGAAAGCACTGTTCTACCACAAGGTGGTGAGGCAGCTGGTCCACATCACACTAAGGTACAGTCAATTTCCTGATTCACTTTGACGGAAGTAGGTTCTGTGCAACAGCCACAAGTGCACAGGAGCGACCTTCAACAAGCAAAGCACCACAGCCACTCTGCTTCATCTGCCAGAACTTGGGTGCTACAGCACTTCTCCAAAATAAACCCTTCCTCTGAAGAACTGCACAGCCCTTATAAATATATCTATTCACACATTTCATATGTAAATGTGTAAAAAGACATATTCTTACACTTACACCAGGAGCTTGCATGGATTCTCTTCTCATGAGGCCACAACATAATAAGGCTGTGCAAGGCATTTGAAAGGAGTGTTTCACAAAGTGCCTTGCACAGCTGTTTTTATGATTACTGTTATGCACCATTGTTATTGTCAGCACATGTTCAGCATATGTCTATTAACCTGGGACCTTAGCAGGGAGCTATTCAATCAAGTTGTGTAAAGCATATGAAAAGGGTTTGCTGTCAAGTGCAATGGTGTGAATGGAGCACCCCTCCTCAAAGCATTAAAGCAGCTGCATCCTCTGGAAGGCTCAGGGCAGCTGCTTCAAATACTTTCTCCACTTGTTGATCTGTGTGCATGCACAGCTTCTTCATTCTCCTGTCTGTCCTAGCTGAAAAGACGCCTGTGCACGCTCATACGAGTGTGTGTGTGTGTGTGTGTATTCATTTCTTCATCTATCCTTCCTTTGCTTTACAAAATAAAACATAATTGCTTTGTGAAACTGTCATGAGAATGAAAAGGGTTAGGGTAGACTGATGTCACAGTCATTGACCAAGAAGCCCCTACAGACATCTTTTCCCACCTCCTCTCTCTCTCCCTCCCTGTTTCAAATTAGAGTTTAGGGTCTAGAAACAGGAAGGAGTGTTTTATTCAGAGCTCAGACCTAATGCAGCTATTTGTAACGAATTAAGTGGTGATGTTTTCAGAAAAAGCCACCAACTTTTCTCAGAAGGTTATACCTGTCCTCACACTTAAGCTATGAATTTTTTTTACTCAGGCCAGATTTTGGAACATATTGACCCTAGAAAGCCATATAAGAAAGGTCATCCTTAAAAATAAAAGTTAACGACCTACTTTTTAGACCAAAGCAGTTATCCTGAGATTCAAATCTATCACTACAGTACAACTCAAGTGCAAATCTGTCCTGTCTCCCCCTGAAATCAATACTTTTCCTTTAAGTCTCACTCCAAAGGGGTGACTGCAGTTATTAAAAGGAATCCGTAAAAAATGAGATATTAGACTTTAACATTTGTCAGTGGGCTGACTGGCAAAGCAATTCATAAATACGTTTTTTTTTTCTTTTTTCTCTGACATCTCATACAAAGATATGGGGGAGACAATTGCTTCATTATCCTGATATTAAAGAAAAGGCATTTCTCATTTTCTCTTGATAAAAATATGGAAAGGCACAAAAACAAAATCCCCTGATGTGTTCTGAGGAAAAATAAGACATAACTTATGAAATGTTTTCCTTCTCTTCATTCCAAAGAACAGATTGGGAGTGGGGATTCTAGCAAGGTTTTATGAACATGTCACCAATTCTCTCATTCCACTCCCACACAAACAGGCTTCCGTTTGCATATTCTGACATGTACCTGCCATGTTACGGCGTATTTCTTTCATCCTAATGCCTATTTTATTTTTTCATGGCTATTTCATGAATACTATTTCTTTACATTTTGCCCAACTCTTCCTCCTGCAGTCACTGAGAAGCATAGCCTACAATCATAGTCTACAGCTTTGTGTGGTAGACCAAACAGAGAGATAATGGCTGAACTGTGATTGCCAAAAATGAATATTATGGTAAGCAAGAATGTGAATATTGATCTCTTTCATCGAAGACCCTTCACTCTAGGAAAGTATTCTACAACCTGGTCTCTTTTAGATATGCTGAGCTATCACTACCAGAATTTCTAGCTATTGTGGACATTGGCCATGCTAAGGAACAATATATCTAGATGGCAACTATAAATTCATTAAGTAGTCTTCCTTATTTCCTTTGATTGCAGGACTAAGTAAAGTATTGACCTAGGGCAAAGTTGGCCCATCAGTTTTACCATAACTTTGCCTCTGAGCCATGCCTGGTACCTACCATGAGCATGGCTGATGCCATCTTAACTTCCTCAAATGGGGATGTCAATTTTTTGGGGGGCAGGGTCTTTTTGTGCAGGAATGCTTTGGTCTTTCAGAAATTTAAGGCACCCATTTCTTAACCCTGCTTCCCCAGTAGCAGGGCAGGGGAAGAAATCAGGTGAATCTTTTAGAGTTTTGAGAAATTCTAACTTCTGCAAGGTTTAAGGCACACATTTTGTTGTTTAAAACACTGAGCACAAAAATGTGGCAAAATTATTGGCCCACTCCACCATGGAAACATTGAGGACCACCTATACCTCTGGACTATATATTGCCTACTCTTGATTTAGTGCCAGAAAAGGTGCAAATGATTAGGTAGCCATGGCAACTTGAGTGTGAAGAAAGACTGCACATTTAGGGATTTTATGTTTATAGTGGAAACAGGTAAGGACATAATACAGGTATATAAAAATATAATACAAGTATTTAAAAACAGGTATATAGGGTGGAAAATATGAAGATTTTTCCTCTCTCTGCCACAGTATTAGAATTTGAGGTTCTCCACTGAAAGTAAACATGGGGACATTCAGGAGAGTAACTTGGCAAACTTCTTAACGCATAGTTAAAACAATGGAATTCACTGCCATTGATCTGGTGATGGCCATCCATTGAGTCAGTTGTAAAGTCAAACTAGACAAACCCATGGAGGAGGAGTAAGCTTTCCAAAGGCTTGAATGCAGAATGCTATACTAAACATCTAGATGAATTCAACCTCAGAAAACTTCTGATGTTCTTACCTTATAGGTCAGTACCATTCATCCATTAACTCATCACATGTGAACCCACCTGAACAATGTGGTGCTGCAGAAACATTGAAGTGAATTGTATCCAGGTGTGCCAGTGGGGCCACATTCACCTTCCCTCTTGAGGTAGAACAGGTGAGCCATCTTAAATTAGTTATCCAAGTGTCCAAACCCTTTTTATTTACTCAGTGCTCCTAATTTAAAGCCAGCAACGCCATAAGAGGGATTGAATTCTTGGGCATAGTTTAAACTCAATAACCAATGGATGTGTATAGATTGGAAGAATAATAACTTCTGTGAAGAGAAGACATAAATGAGAAGAGCATCTGATTGGGCTGGGTTTCACCCATTATATGCCAGATCTGCTTTAGACCTTGACAAAAATCCTTGGAGACTGATATTCAGTTCATACATTGGGCTAACTTACCAGGAGATTTGTTTGGCTTTGGCTAAGCATGTATGAACATAGCAGACTGTGATTCATTCAACAAGTCATGATTAAGCAATCTGGCTTTGTGCGATATGCAAACCCAGCCAAAATCTACTTGGGCATCAAATGGAAAATGAAGTGGTCAACTTTTATCCTGAGAGATTGCGCCATGATTTTGCCAACCACCAAGGCAAATATACATTCATTTCTGAAGTGGTATCGACATATAATATAAAGTACAGGCAGAGCAATCAAGGTTCATCAATCATGTGTCATTTTTATTAGACCTTCGGAATATAAATAATCTGAATTTTATACTATCAGTCCATGGACTTGAATCATAATTATATATTCTAATTCCCATTTAGCCGTATTAATGAAAAAGTTAAGATAATTATTAAGATACATTTATCATTGCTGTCTTTGCTCTCTCATGGTTTGTATTTTTAACAAGATACATTAAGGAGGTCAAAAATCTCTAGCCGTGATCTTGGGGGAAATGGTTTTTTCCAAATCTGAAGGTGGGGGCCATGATCATGCTCAGTTTACCTGAACATGAAAGACACAGCTATTTATTTATTTATTAATCAATCAAATTTATCACCTCCCATCTCCCAAAAGGGACTGGGTGGTTTACAATAAAACATAAATAAGAAAATATAAAACTGTAAAATACTATAATACATGATAAAATAAATACGATAAAAACCCCAATGGCTGGAAGTTCTCTATAATTTGCAAGCAGAGCAGGGTCCTTCTAAGAAACTAACCATCCACTGGAATGACTATTCTCTCTCCTGCCCCAGGCATGATGACAGAGCCAGGTCTTTAGTTGTTTCCTAAAGTCCAGGAGGGAGGAAGCCAATCTCACCTCTGGGGGAAGGATATTCCAAAGGGCAGGAGCTGCTGCAGAGAAGGCCTGCCTCCTGGACCCCGCCAGATGGAGTTCTCTTACAGACGGGATCTGTAGCATGCCCTCTCTGCATGACTGGGAGGGAAAGGTTGATATGATGGGGAGGAGATGGTCCCTTAGGTAACCTGGACCCGTGCCATGTAGGGCTTTAAAGGTAGTAACCAACACCTTGAATTGAACCCGGAAGCATACTGGCAACCAATGTAGCTCACAGAGCAAAGGGGTGACATGTGCTGATCTTGGGAAACCCAAGATCACCCATGCAACTGCATTTTGGACCAGCTGAAGCTTCCGGATACTCTTCAAGGGTAGCCCCATGTACAGCGCATTGCAGTAGTCTATATGGGAGATAACCAGGGCATGAGTGACCAAAGGGCCTCTCGCTCCAGGAAGGGGCATAAATGGCACACAACACAAAGTTGTACAAAGGCCCTCCTAGCCATGGCTGCCACCTGCTCTTTGAACAGGAGCCAT
The DNA here is from genome assembly GCF_035149785.1 of Candoia aspera. Taxonomy (NCBI): domain Eukaryota; kingdom Metazoa; phylum Chordata; class Lepidosauria; order Squamata; family Candoiidae; genus Candoia; species Candoia aspera. The sequence continues at coordinate 252,957,430 of NC_086154.1, read as the reverse complement.
GAATCCAGGAGGACCCCCAAGTTATGCACCGGGTCTGTCTGGGGCAGTGCAACCCCATCCAGAACAAAAGTTGGCAAATTCCTAGGAGCCGAGGGGCTGTTAATCCACAGTCACTCCATCTTACCAGAGTTCAGCTGAAGCCTGTTCTTCCCCATCCAGACCCCAACAGCCCTCAGGCACCTGGAAAGGGCAGTCACAGGATCACTTACTTCCCCCGGGATGGAGATGTATAGATGAGTATCATCTGCATATTGATGATACCTCACCCCATAGTGACAGATGATCTCACCCAGTGGTTTCATGTAGATGTTAAAAAGGAGCGGAGAGAGTATTGAACCCTGCGGCACCCCACAAAGTAGGGGCTGTGGGCTGGATCTCTCACTGCCTATCAACACTGACTGGGAGCGACCCTGGAGGAAGGAGGTGAACCAGGGCAGAACCACGCCGCCCACCCCCAACTCCCTAAGTCGGTCCAGAAGGATACCATGGTCGATGGTATCAAAAGCCGCTGAAAGGTCAAGAAGAGCAAGGATGGATGCACTGCCTCCATCCCACTCCCACCAGAGGTCATCCATAAGTGCGACCAATGCTGTTTCCATCCCATAACCGGGTCTGAAACCTGACTGAAAGGGGTCTAGATAATCCATTTCATCCAGAATCCTCTGGAGCTGCAAAGCCATGACTGTCTCAACCATCTTCCCCAAAAAGGGGAGGTGGGAAACTGGGCGAAAATTGTCCAGGATAGTAGGGTCCAGTGATGGTTTCTTGAGGAGGGAGTGCACCAGCACTTCCTTAAAGGCTGATGGGAATACCCCCTCTCTCAAGGATGTATTTACCATCTCCTGGACCCAGCCACATGTCACCTCCCGAGCTGCTTTCACCAGCCAGGAGGGGCATGGTTCTAGTTGGCAAGTGGTAGCATTTACAGTCTGGAGGATTCTGTCCACTTCCTCAGGTTCAACAGGATCAAACTGGTCCCAGATAACCTGGTAAGTACGTTCCCCGGGTATCTCCTCCAACTCTGTCTCATGCTCGGAGTCCAACTCAGTCCGGATCCAAGTGATTTTATCCTGCAGGTGCCCCGAAAATTCCTCCGCACGGCCTTGTAGATGGATTTCTGACTCCCCTTTCCCCAAAAGGGATCGGGTAATCTTAAACAGGGCCACCGAGCAGCATTCTGCGGATGCAATAAGAGCGGAGAAGTACTGGCACTTCGCCGCTCTAATCGCCACAAGGTAGGCCTTAATCGCAGCTCTAGCTTGTGTTCAGTCGGGTTCGGTTTTTGTCTTCCTCCAGTGGCACTCTGTCTCTTAACCCTCTTCAAAACCCTCAGCTCCTCCATAAACCATGAGGAGTGCCGGGTTTGGGTGGGCAAGAGAGGCTGCACAGGCACAATCCTGTCCAAGGCTCCGGCCGCCTCCCTATTCCAGGCAGCAGCCAGGGCCTCCACTGGACCGTGCAGGAGAGATTCGGGTATAACCCCAGCTCCCTCTGAAACCCAGCCGGGTCCATCAGTCGTCGGGGTCGGACCAATCAAATGGGTCCAGCCTCCCTGCGGAGGGGGGCAGCACGAGAGAATCTCAAGGCCACCAGGGCATGATCTGACCATGACAAAGGGGAAAGATGTAATTCTCCCCTCAGATCACGTTGCCACTGCTCTGACAAGAAAACTAGGTCCGGGGTGAGGCCACTGTCTTGAGTCCAGTCCTGAATAATCTGGAACAGGCCCATGGCTGCCATGGTAGCCATGAACTCCTGGGCTGCTTCTGAGGCCCGCCCCAGGGATGGCAGATTGAAGTCCCCCAGGACCATAAGCCTGGGGAACTCCACTGCCAAACCTGAGACGGCCTCCAGCAGCTCAGGCAGGGAGGTTGCTACGCAGCAGGGAGGCTGGTACAGCAGCAACACTCCCAACTGTTCTCGGGAACCCAGCTTGAAGAATAGGGTCTCACACCTAGCCACTTGTGGAGCAGGACCCCTGATGGCCACTAGGGATTCTCAGATGACAACAGCCACCCCTCCTCCCATGCCCTGAGGTTTGGCTGATGCCAGACTCGAAACCCAGCTGGGCATATCTCCGAAAGAGCAACACCTCCTTCCACACCCAGCCAGGCTTCAGTAATACACGGCAGGTCTGCCCCCTCTTCTGTGATCAAGTCACATATGAGGGGGGCCTTGTTGTTTATTGACCTGGTGTTACAAAGCAGCAGCCAAAAGTCAGGACAACCACAAGTCTGCTGTCCAGGACCCGGGTTCGAGCACAGCAGGCCGGAACACGCCACAGGTAACAAACACTGGGGGCGTCTTCCTCTGTGATGACCCTCTCTCTGGCTCCCCTCATATTGTTCCCTACCCTTCACCACTTTTATTTATGGTGTATAGATTTCACAGAATGATTCCAAGTTCATAGGGCACAATAATTTTTTTAACAAAAAGACTTTCACTTAGATAGGGAACTACTTAGTTAGACACATTTCAGGAGGAAAATTAGCCTCGGTAAATCTAGTCACTTTTCTAATGCCCTACTTCTTGTAGGTCCCAGTTTTGCCTCTGGAGCCAATCTATTCAGGGAGATACGGTTGATTAAATTGCAGTCAATGCCTAAACATCATGCATTAACACACACATACACACAAACACACATTTTCCTGGGTGGCACAGTTGTTTGGACAGGATGATATCACTCTAAACCTGAATCTGGAAGTCCTTCTCTGACAGTTTCAGCCATGATAGCCCAGCAAGAAAGTTGCATACATACATCCTTCTGAGTGGTGCAGATGCAGTGGTGTTTGTGAAGCCTTCAGTATGGAGTGTCCGTGGCAAAGAGAAGGGGGATGGTCAAAAAAGTCAAGACGGCAATCGCTATCGTATAATCCAAGCCCCACTCCTTTTACATGTGATGCGTGTTAAAAAGGGGTGGGGCTTTGATCACACAGTCATAGCCATCAACTTGATTATTTTGAGTCCCACCCCCGAAACAGATGCCCCTGCCTGCAGCACAGAAATAAGTCTTTACATACTAAGGAAAGTATAAAGTAAGTGCAGCTGTAAGCAAAACATAAGGGCCAGTTTCGTCTAGTGGTTAAGGCTCCAGGCTAGAAACCAGGAGTCTGTGAGTTCTAGTCCCGCCTTAGGCCTGAAAGCCGGCTGGGTGATCTTGGGCCAGTCCCTCTCTCTCAGCCCAACCCACCTCACAGGGTTGTTGTTGTGGGGAAAATAGGAGGAGGAAGGAGCATTAGGTATGTTCGCCGCCTTGAGTTATCTATAAAAATAATAAAGGCGAGATAAAAATAAAAATAAATTAAACATAAATATAAACATAACATAAATACAGGAAGCCCAGGATGTTGGAAGACGGCATTGGACCAGTTACTTGAGAGAACACCTCTCCCCAGTTACATCTACGCATCCCATCATGTATGGCAAGAGGGGCATGTTGTGGGTCCCATCAGCCAAGGAGTGTTGTCCCCCTGGAGATCAGATTGGCTCCGACCCTGCTGACCTTTCACAAGGCCCTGAAGACATGGTTTTGCCAACAGGCATGGAGACCCAGGAGTGTGGTAGAGCTGGGGCAGTGGCCGCACTGATTATTTTGATGAATGGGATTACCTTGGCTGTGAGTTTTGTGGATTTGATGATTGTTTTATATGGCTTTATATTGTTTTTCCTTATTATTAAATTAATGTATTGTTCTTTGTGTTGTTGTTGTTTTATGTTTGTTTTAATTGTTTGTAAGCCACCCAGACTCCTATATATGAGATGGGTGGATACATAAATTTGAAAAATAAATAAATAAGCAAGCTCCACAAACAACACAAAATATTTGTTCTGGGGAGAAAGACAAAATGGTGAAGCTGAACACAGTCTTGAGGGAGTGGGAAGTACGGTGAGAAAAGCTTCATTATTTCAATCATTCCTAAGTATAGTGTTAATTGGCCTGTGTTGTCTCTGATATTTGTGCACTGTAATTCACTACTGTATATTTATGTTCATCAGTTGAGTAATATGAATTCTTCCCTCCTTCTTTTGTTAGACCTATGATCACAGCATGCCCAACCTGATCAACCATTAACCCAGCACCAAGTCACTGTCAGAGGATAGGAGAAAGGGCAGGAACAGACATACTTTTCTTCTCTAAATTATAGTGACAGTCAGTGTTACAACACTTTCCAAGTAAATAATTGATGCTGATTTCTAATATACACAGTGGCCTGAACTTAACAAATTATATGTACATGTCTGTGCAGAGCTTTTTACAATGTCTTACCCCTTTCTCCTTGGTTCACACGGGTGTCTGTTATCAATCCTCTGTTAGGCAGCATCATTACTTTCATTGCTTGCTTTCAACTAGTACAGTGTTTCTCAACCTTGGAAACTTTAAGATGTGTGCCAGACTCCTCAACCAAATGTCAATCTAACATCTGATCAAACTCGCTGCCATTTTGAAGATATCCAGAAACCCGTGTCAGCAGACTGCGAGTCGCCAGCAGGAAGGGGGACTGAGATTGGAGTGTGAAATATATTGTTTGGGTTAGATGCCCCTTGACCAAGGTCAACAGGCAGTAACCGTTCAAGCCATCTGCTGGTACCAGAGAGGGGTGCATACCTAGGCGGGGAGTGGGGAGGGGAAAATAGAGGCTTGTGATTTTAAAGTGCAGAGTGCGAGGGGAAAGGGGATTCACAACTTTTTCCTTGTATCAGAACACTTCGCTTCACTAAACAGTTAACTGAGCACAAGTCTCTAGACTGTCACTGAGTGAATGCTTGAGCAGGCTGATCATTACAATGTGTGGACTTCAGCTCCCAGAATTCGCCAGCCAGCCATGCTGGCTGGAGAATTCTGGGAGTCGGTCCACACATCTTAAAGTTCCCAAGGTTGAGAAACACTGGCCTAGAGAGAAGACAGAAGGATGGGGGGGAAATAACGCCTTCTGAGCTTCATGGAATTCCAGCAACTTTATCAAGCTATCATCTCTAACATCTCACTGGTCCTTTCCAAGCACAGCAGCCTTTGCCGCCAGCCAGTATCCTCTGGAGATCTCATTTTTGGATCCTGCTTCCAGCTCAGCAGCTGAGGCCTCCCTCAACTGTTCCTTGGTAACACAGTATTTCCAATCCATTCTGTACAAATATAACCCCAGCAACCTCCAACCACCAGCAACTACCACCTCCTGCCCTTTATATATTTTCTAGGTCTCCACATAATCCTTTACATGGTTTTGATAAACAAATACATTTTTTATATAAAAAAAGAACTTCAGAGACCATTTTACAACTCTGTCCCAATCAGGCCTTCTCATCCTGCCACAGTCATATTATCCGGCTCAAAAGTTGCCATTTGGGTTAGACAGGGTCCCTACCCACTTTCTCCATGAGAGAGCACTGGAAAGTCTTGAAATCATTAGTCACAAAATCACTGACCCTCCCACATTGCCTAGGCTGGCAGCAGTAGGCATGGCTCGCAGCTGATCAGTGGCCAGGAAATGCCTTCTATGCTTCTAAGCACTGAGTCCTATAGTAAAGAAGGTTTGATTGTTCAGCCAGTTTTTCTCTCCAGCTTTTTTCTTGGAAGATAGGCACACAAAATAGATCAGTTGGCTGGGTTTAGGGGTTCCCATGATAAAATGTCAGCCTTGTGAGGTAGTCCAGACAAGAAGCACACCCAGAAGTACTAGCTGTAACTTTACTGGAAGGTTATATTAACAGAATCTTGCAAGTCTGAAAGTCCATCTCTCCCACCTCACCTTTACAGTCCAAGAAACTAGGGAGGGTCCCTTCTGAGATGTTTGCCACACCCCCATTCCTTCAGTTTATTTATTTATTTATTCATTCATTATTTAAATTTATATCACCACCCATCTCCCCCAAACGGTTGCCTCTCATCTGACTGTTGTCTAGTCTGTGGCTATTCCTCTTGTCTCCCGAGATCATACCATTACTTACAACTGACTGGTGGAGTTTTATTTATTTATTTGTTTGTTTGTTTGTTCTTCAAATTTCTATCATCACCCATCTCTCCCAAAAAGGGGAGTTAATTGAACCCTGTGTCTGGCTGGGTTTGTTTGGTTTGACTGGGGTTAAATTTCACCCCCTGAGATTAGTTCACTTATGCAATATGAGCATTTAAGTATGCTTAATTGGCTAGCTAGCATCATCTTGTAATAATGTTTAGTGTATAATCCCTGTTTGGCTATGCCTAAGAAATACCACTGATGGGCTGGGATTGTATAGGGAGAAAATGAAATGGGACAATGGATATTACAGTTTCAGCCCAGTGGAGAATCAGCATTTATCAATAGTTTGAAGCATCCATAATAAGGATGCCATTAAAAATTCCTATTCCTCAAATAACTGCATTTGAAGAGAAAAAGTGCCTGATGACCATTCACTTTAGCAGTAATGTATGTTTTCCAGAAAATAGACAATCTTGGTACCAAATAAAATTGGAGTAAGGGGGAAGAAAATATGTGTGGTTATCTTTTGAGTTATGGAAGCCAAAAGGACTGATCACATGCAAGAATGTGTGATGTAAGCTGTCCAAGCAGAAAAAGATAGAAGAATCATGTTTAGACGCTCATCTCTAAAAACTGCTTAATCGGAAATCAGGGTAACTTTTGATTCCAAATGTTTGAAATTAATGGAAGATGTTTTCCTAAAGAGAAGATGTAAAATGATTTTATCACAAGGGAATTCTAAGGAAATGTGCTACATTTTATTAGGAAAAAAGAAGTAATTCATAATGGAAATGTTGAACAGATCTTGAATTTCAAATACTGTCTATCAATTAAGTTATAGTGACCTCTAGAGGCATCCCCAGGATTTCAGAGTTAAAGTATTATGATATCTAATTTACAAAATGTGTTCACCCCATCCTTTTTCAAATAAGCTTGATGATTCATGTGTCCCTCTACTGTCTCTCAAAATAAATAGTTCTTGCTGACTGGACTAATTTAATTGGCAAGTTGACTTTAAAGTGAGCCTAGATTGGGAGCAGATCCACCAGAGCCTGCTACATCATGCATTCTTGAAGAATCTGTCCCTGATGCCTAAGAGTTGGTTCAGGTTGAATCAACTTGGACAGACTGTTCAATCAGCAGCTAACAGATAATAGTAATGCATAGAAAGCAGCATGATAGCACATGTGTGAGCCTTACCACCAGTCTCTGCGTTGTTGCTCTCCGTCCTAACTCTGGTCCTTCTACACTGAGCAGGAAAAAAAAACCCGAATGCTGCTTCCATACACAAGTAAAATGTAACAGCTACAGATTTTCAGTATTTACGTGTGGGTATGCTGGATCTGTCCTTCAGATACAGCTTTTAGAGATCAGGTAACTGAAACTATAAAGAACTTCCATCTATTTGCATATAAGCTTATTTATCAGGAAGCAATCTCCCAGAAGTGGGAGGGTGGATAAAAAACTAACATTGGTTTTATTTAACATGCAAATGGCTAAGATTGGTCCCAAATTATTTAATCATTTCCCTTTTTGTTGTATGAAAAATGATGATTTGGTGTTATGAAAGGTAACCGGGAGTTTGGACTGCATGTGGTGTCTTGGAGTCAACTAACAATGTGACAGGGGACAATTGTCTAAATTGCCATAAAATCCAATTTACCTAGGAACACATTTGGGTAGGATGAATTGTTGCTTGACTCAGCAGGATTGGTATCAAGATGTGATGGATTTCGAAGCTGCCACTGGTTCTCAGGAAGGAAGGAACGCATTCCAAGGAGATAAGAGGACATGCAGTCTGGAAAGTCTTGGCAGGGGGTCAAAGAGAGTCCGGGTGGCCCCACCCTAGAGTCTCCTAGGTTATTTCCCCTTAGGTTAGTCGGGTAGCTTTAGTCTGGCAAGATTCTGTCTGTACAGTGAGAGCAATAAAGAGCTGGAGTTTTGAATGCACTGACTCTTCATCGTTGTTCTTGGGCTGGGCCTGACATCAAACAAGGTTTCTGTGAAAACTTTGTGAAGGGCAGCCATTAGTGGTCTACTCTCACTGAGTATATAGATGTTAAAAAATGCTAGCCGTATTTTCTATTTCATCATTTTAAAGGAACTTTTTAAAATCATTTATAATAGAATGATTCCCTGTAAAGTATTTGCATGGAGGACAGCAGACAATTTTGGCCTGGTCAATTATAAGACTTCCAATTCCGTATTTAAGGAGGATAAATAAATGGTCCATTTTTAAAAGAAAAAAGGAAGTTTTCCAGCAGCAGTAAATATCCAGTAGGCTACTCAACAAAGTCCAAGTATGGACCACTTCATATAGTCCTTCCCAATGGGCAATAGTTCTCTTTCTTTCCCATAGGCACACTGTTTCATGCCCACAACTGCATGCACCACTGCCTTCTGGACCAGTTGTAGCTTCCAGATGGTCTTCAAGGGCAGCTCCATGTACTGGAGACACACTGTAATAGTCCAATCAAAAGATGACCCAAGGCATGAATGACTGGGAGTAGGTCAGTCTCATCTGGGAGCAGGCACAATTGGCACCCAGATGAATTTGTTCAAAGGGCCTCCTGGCCACACTGCCACATATTTTTCCAGCAGGAGCTGAGAGTTCAACAGGACCCTCAAATTGTGCATCAGTTCTGTCTGGGGGAATACAACCCCATCCAGAACTAAAGATCAACGATATCTGGATACAATGTGCCCCCAAACCTACAGACACTTGGTCTTGCATCAAAGTATTTCCTCCCCATCCAGATACTCGGAAATAACCTTGGTGGCATTCCCAGACCATGTCTCAGTCAACTCCACAGGACCTGCATAGCCAATGACCAGCTCAGATCAGATCCAATCAACTTTATCTGACAGATGCCTTGAATATCTTCACAGTGGTCCTGCAGATGTTCCTCCAAGTACTCTCTACCTAGGAGGGACCAGGTCACCTAAACAGGGCTGCCAGTCGGCTGTCTGGGAATGTGGTAAGAGCAGAAAATAATTTTGTTTTGTCATTCATCATTATGAGGTGATCTTTAATCAAGGATTTTACCTATGCCCAATTGGATTCACTCTTTTGATAGTAATTCAGGGTACAGTTGATTTTCCTGACAAGAACATGGTGCTCACTTTTCTCTAGCATAGCGTGATGGAGAAATAAGGGGAGTGGATGACAATTGTGGACAGGGTTAGGTAGACAAATCAAAAGGAACAACAGCATTTCATTTAGGGCCCATTTTAGGTGGGTTTTCATTATGAATATGGGCCTTCCAAGAGCAAAATGTTCCCATGTCCATCCTCACATCTGCCCAAAACCTGGAGAGACAGACCAAACTCAAGATACCAAAAATCTGTCATTTTACAATGCAGTTTTGGAGAGCAGGTGAGGCTACCAATGGGCTGCTGGAGGCCGTGGGTTGCCCAACCTGGTTTACTGAATAAATCAGAATTGGCTGCATTCACACGACACACTGAACAACAAGTCATGGTTTACAAAGCAGAGTAGCTGGGTTTACAAAACATGCCAAGCTACAAACAAGCAAAATCGCCTTGGGAACTTGGCTATCAAGATTTTGGTAAAAAGCTGAATTCTACCACCAGCAGATGCTCTGTGTATTTTCTAAGAAAGGGGCCCAAATTGTTCCCTTCTTTGATTCTGTGGCATCACTGATTTGGATTCACATTTCCTGGGAGAATGTGAGACTCCCTTCCTTTGAGAATGGGAGATTATTAAAGGGTTTTTGTATTGAATTCAGAGTTGTCATTCACACTTAATATGTTTGAGCCAGAAAATACTTTTGCAAATACTTTTGTACTGCTAAGGCATAGTAAATACAACTGCCATTCAGAGTGCAGAATGTGTCACACTGACATAATTTCCACGTAACAATTCCACCCGGAGGTTTGTAACATTTGCAGTTGCCTACCCCATCATTTAGTCTCATCCCACAGAGAGACTCCTTGCCTGTTACAGCTTCTACTTAAACAAGCATAACTTACATTGCTTTTACAAAGAAGCTGCAGAAGAGATTTGCTTGTTGATGCTGGGATTTTCTACTGGAATGAAAATACTTGTCTGGGATTCAAGGTATCCATATATATTATTGGACAAATCTCATTGTACATAAACTCTCCCAGTATCAGCATGCATGATGACAGAACTGGATTGATCTCAACGAACATGTCAAGTCTTAGCTACCAGCAATGCGTAGAGACACCCCAATAGTGTGTTCAAAGCATGCCATACCCCCTTCCCATGTACACAATCATATTCACATTCCATTTGTCCTTACATGGAATGCAATTAGGCTATAAATTAATCTCCACTGATAACAAGCAGGTAATGTTAAAACCAGATTAGTTAGGAGTGTGATTTTTCAAGGGAGATTGCAACACTGAAGGGATGAAGATTAGCTCTTTCCAACCAAAATCACCACATGCCCGTCAGAAATATCCCTGCTGGACAATAAGCCTTAAAATGGTTTCCACTGAGAACAATGGAGGAGATTTTAAAGTCTTGCAAGTTGTGCAAAAAGCCTGAACCTTGAGCAGCTGCCAACTAGTGACATATCAAGCCATGGTTTAACTGTAGTTTGAATAGTAGTCAGGTAGTTCACAGGAAAAAAGTCATAAATTGTAAGTTATCATGGCCATGTTATCTCCATTGCCCATCCTTATCCTGCAATTGCTAGGATAAGCAACCCTAGACACTAGGCTTTGAGAACCTGCATGGATGGGGTGTGGGTGAAGATGTTGGACTAGGACCAGAGAGACCTGGCTTCAAGTCTCCTCTCAGCTAGGGAAGATCACTGGTTGACTTGGGGCACCAGTTTTTTCCCAGCCTACCCTATCTTACAAGGTTTTGTTGTGGGGGGAAATTACAGGACACAGTGATATATTTGATGCTTGAGCTCCTGGAAGAATGGCAGGAGGTGAGTCTAATCATCAATCATTAATAAAGTTACACATGTTGAGGCTGCCCTTGGATGATGTTGGAATGAGGATATAAGAGAGAGCCTTTATGGTGTAACGGTGAAGGTACTGGACTAGAAACTGCATGAATGCTAATCCTCCCTTAGGCATGGAAGCCATTAAGGTGACTTTGGACCAATCACTCTGTCTCTGCCCACTCTGGGGAAAACAGAAGGTGGAGCATCACATTCTTGCATTGTACAAAATAAAGGTGGGTCATACATCTAATAATAAAAGGAGGCAATATGACTTTATAACATTGGTATCGCTAAGGATGACTTAAGGCTCTGTGGGGCACAACTGACCCATGGAGAGGCACAAGTAGGAAAGATCATAGGCAGAACTTGATTAAGTGCTCAGTCTGGACAGGCAGGATAGAAGTTGAGTAAATAAATAGTAAGTAGTTCAATGCACATTATAAAGCCACTAAAATTCATTTACCGGAGTGTCTTACAGGCCGATTTTATGAAAAATAATCATGCCCTGAGTGTATCTTCTCTGTAACTAAGCTCTGAAAGGCTCATCAGGTTCCAAGTCTACTAGATGAATGGATTTTGCTGGACGCTGCTCCCAAATCAGCTTTTCCACCCAATTTAGCTACCAACAAGCCTGATAATTGGTAGAGATCCCCAAAGCAGGCATTATTTACTGAGGGAAAATGGTACAAAGCCAGCAACAGAAGACAGGCAGCACAGCAGGGAATTCAGCATCTCTACCCTTAAAGCAGGAGGGGGAAAGTGTTCTATCACTTTCACACACATTCAACTTAAAGCCATTCTGTCTCATTTCCCTAGTAATATGCAATTTTTAAAAAATAAAAAAAACATTTGCTTCTTTTTCTCCAAATCTGCATTTTCAAATTCATTTTTGTCCCCAAATATGCATCTTTAAATGAAGGTTGTAATTTTATTTAAAACCAAGAAATGGAAAACTTAATGCAAAATTGCACTTTGATCCAACAGGAAACCTAGGAACTTAGGGCCAATTCAGGTCCCCTTTGTGTTTGTAAAAGGTTAATTTCTCAAACGTTCTCCCTTCAAAGACTAGGCTAGCCTTCTCCAAGCCGAGGTCTCTATGAGCTGGAATTCTGCGGTTCTCAGAATTTCCAGCCAACATAGTCAACAATTTGCCTACTCTGTGATTAATTAGCTCTCCCCAAGGACTAAACTACGCAGTTGCCTGCAATAAGCTTTTACGGTGGTGAGAAATTCAGACCAAAACCAACATGGTCACAGCCCTTCTAAATTGGCCAGCCAACATGTGAAGATAAAGCCAAAGTGTTTTGCAGCTCCCAATCCAATTTCACATGCAAAAGACCAGCTAACTCTTCCACGTCTGAAACTGAGCATTGTCCTTGACCATGTCTGAAGAAACAGGCTAGTTTAGGAGGCCAAGGGCATGTTCAGCAGAGCATAGCTTTGTTCTCCACCAGGAGGCCCCTGACACCCAATGTTATTCATCAGAAGCAAATACCTTAGTCTTGCCTAATGATAGGGATGGTCCTGCAAAGTTCATCTTGCAATGAAACAGGCACACACATTTATTTCAGACATGCTCAACATGGGGCCCCCATAAGTGTTCTTAAAATTCCCAGAATTCCTAGTTCATGGCCAAGTTGGTTGAGAATTTAAGGGGTTATAGCTTAAACTGCTGGAGGACACCAAGTGGCGGATGGCTGACCTACTTAGTCTTATCTAGACACTTCACTCCTTTATCTAGATTTACCTTGTTGCACAATGGATATAATAAAGAGTATCTATCTATCTATCTATCTATCATCTAATCATCTATCATCCTTTAACTGAAAACTGAATACACTGTTTTTCCCCACAATGAACAAATACCCCAAGCTGCAGGACTATCCTACAAGTAATCTTACTATCATACAAGTAATAGTTATTGTTCATCTTTTGTGTATCCATTCCTATTTATTTGGGTAAACCATTTCATTGAAAAAGTACTTTCCAATCTTTATTAAGCTCATCCTCACAACAACCCTGTGAGGTAGGTCACAATTTCCCCATTTTACAAAAGGAGGACGGGGGCTCCAAATCAGATGTGGGAAAATTGCACACCCGTTGATGTGCTTCCATAATCATGTCAGAGTGCAAATAAGTTCCCAATAAACTTAACAGAGGCTGTAGCAGCCTGGCATTCTGGATTCACTACTCTCACTGAACAATATTATCTCTGCCTAATGCTCAATAATAGCGATAAGAGCCTTGCCTTAAATTATAGCACATTACTCTAAAAATTGTAATTACTCTGAATAAAAGTATTTATTTCTCTTTAGAGAATGATGATGGGTCAATTTACAGATTTTTCCATTCAGTTCCAGTATAAAAATCTTTTATATAATATATGTACAAGAAATCATGTCACAATTTCTTTTCTTTTAAAAAAAAAAAACTGGGAAACAATCTGTTTTCCTGATCTATTCTTGCAAAAACACACATATAAAAGGCGGACAGGTGGGAAATGCTAATTATTTAGTGCTTGCCAGGTTGTTGCCCCAGGATTGCAACTTGGCATTGAAAGCTCAGCTTCAGTCTTAAGGAATTGTTTGACATCACCAAACAAATAAAATAAAAATAAAGTAAAAATGAGACTTTTGAAGTCGTAAGACACAAAATAAAAGCTAGGGGTCTTTTCCTTTTTTTCCCCCCTTTTCCTCTTTTCTTTCTTTTTTTAACAAGATATGTACATCAAAAATAACAATAATAATAATTATAAGAGCCAAAAAAAAGGCATTGGTTTTTAATGCTATTAAAAAGCTATATAAATGTGCAGAGGTCCTCTTCTTCTATCACGAAAGACCAACGGAAAATATAAAAGCCCATCCCAACTTCCAGGAATTTTTCTCTGGGAATCTCTCTCTCTCTCTCTCTCTTTTTTAAGTACCTGTAAAAAAAAGCATGGAGGATAATTTTTAAAATGATACATAATTGTTCTTCTGAGGCAAAATCTACACCCCAGCCTACCCAAGAAAGCCTAACGCAAGTTTCCATATACTCCGAAGTCTTAAGATGGCTGTCGTAGTTTAACTGAATCTGCCAAGAGCCTTAATTTTCTGCAGAAATGCTCTCATCGTATTTTTCTCATGCAGCTAGAAATTAGTCCAACTGAACCCAATGGATGCATGCAGAAAGATTGAGCTGTCAGTGGCTTAAGTTCCTGTTATTTCTTACGGAAATTGGAAGGAGGAAGAAAAAATGGAAGGGGTCCCATCTGCTTTTTCTCTGGTGCAAGAAATGAGGCACTTCCTGCAGATAAATAAGAGGATGAGCAGATAGGCTGCGCTGGGAAAGAGCTCAAAGGAAATTCTTCAGAATTGGTAGCAATCATTAACAGCAACAGCATCTGCAAACACTGGAGGCTTCTGACTAAATAGGAGCTTAGTCAAGGAGTCCATCATATACCATAATGGGATTTTTCTCCATCCTCTCACGGCACGACGGTAAAGCATTCCCAGGGACCTATCTCATTTTTAAACCGATATACACAATACACTTTGAAAATAACTTTTGAAGAAGGGGAGAGAAGAACAGAGGCCTTTTTCTGTTCAGGGTTCAGTTTAAAATGCATTATAAAGAGGAACTTTTCTAGCCCAGTTTGCTGAGCTACAGAAATATGGTTTAACTCCCTGTCCTTCCCCACAGTGTGAAATTCAAGATTTGGGGGAAAGATTTGTTGTGCCCCGTGCAGCGCCACTTGTTCGTGAGATGGGTGGCCACAAAAATGCAATGCATAAATAAATAAATACAAGTAAAATCAGGGAGTATACCTGCAGCTACAACAAGTACTCTAACTAGACAATAGCACAGAGGAAAGCTACTTTGCCCTGCTTACTGGGAAGTTGTTCCTAGATCATACAGATGGTAGCTGCTGTTCAGAGGTACAATATTCCTGCAAAATTAGGTATATACTTGGCTAACGATGACATCCATTTGCTTTTTTTTTTTCAATTAAATAAGAAAAATAGCACAATCTGAAGATTTTTGGAGGCATAAGGACCAGGGACAGGTTGGCCACCCTTCCATTTCCTTCCCAACATTCAGAAGCATTGCCTTCAACTCCTTCTCTGCTGAGGAGATGGGCCAGATTCCCAAGGAATGCATCTCTGAAGGACACACAACATGAAGTGAGTATCTCAGATGTGGCACTGCTGTCCAAGGGACAGGACACAGGGAGGATCTGCATTTGATGTTCCTGTGCAGCATCAACTCATCTGGTGCTGCTTACAACAGATGAAGCTGGAAGAAGATGCTTCTACCACCGTTTCATGGTGGCAGGGCTGGGTTGTCCATTAAAAGCAGCCAGGGCCTAGGAAGAATAGATTTGGCTGACCTTGGAAACTAAACAGTGTCAGCCCTGGTTTGTACCTAGATACGGAACTGCCTGGGGATCCTAGGATGATAAACTAGAATAGGCATCCAGGAAGAAGGAATGGCAAACACCTTTTGTAATATTATCAAGAAAACTGCATGGGTACAGAAACACATATTATAGAGATTTAGGATTGTAATGTGGGACCTTCCCACCATGTACAATGCAATTATTCACATCAAGGTCTGTACTGGGAGACCATGATGAATAGCATACCGAAGTCCTGTGAAGGCATTAATCCAGATCTACTTGACTGAACTTATTTTTTATCCCCATGTCTCCCTCTGGAAGCCCTGATACAGGGGAAGGTCCTTCCTTCAACAGGGGCGGTTTACAAGTCATCACCCTGCCAAAATTCAACAGCAAACCTCCCCATGAAATAAGACAAAAATGGGGGGGGGGTGACTTTTATGCACCCCACTAATCCAAAAAATAACTCTTCCCAGCTTTCTGAAGGAAGACAACGCAGCCAAAAATCCCAGCCCTGCCCCCTCCAGCGACAGGATCCAGGACCGCATTGCATTCAGTGCCTCTTGGCACCCAAAAATGAAGAACGCAATTCCAGATTCCAAAAGTCCACCTGTTTGTGACTTAAACCAGCTGCTAGCATTTCCTGTGTAATAAAATCCTGAGAGCAAAGAAGGAGAGAGGGAAAAGATAAATAAATAAATAAAAGGAGGTGATCTTCCTACCACCCTTTTTTTCACAAGCTTGGACTGTACCTGACTATTTAATTCTTATGCCTCTTCTCCATTGTCCATTTCAACCTCGTCCAAGTCTGCTGCGTCCGTAGTCCGGGACAAGATGTCTGCCATCAGTGCCTCCTCCAGTTTTTTCCGTACCTGTTGCACTCGCTCCTCTTGCTTCCTGTTGAATGATCCAAGAATCCGTAAGAGAAACGTTTTTGGTTCAATCCGAACATGGAATGCAGAAACGGTCAGCCAGCCAGCCAAAGGGGGGCCTCAAAATGCTGCTGTGGAAGTGCTGCGTGCTAAAACACATATCCTTCTTACTTGGTAAATCACATTTAAAGCAACGCTTCATATCACTCCCTGCAGACACATTCAGGTAACAGCATCAGACATTCCCAACATCAAACAAAATGCCTCTGGTTGAAACACCAGTGGGAAAACCATCCCCATGAAGTTTTCCTTATTTGAAATTAAAATCCACTCTCCCTACCAAAGCAGTTAGAAAGGAAAAAAAAAAAAGCAAGGAAATTGAGTGTAATAGATGCACTAGCCTCATCTTTTCAAAGAACAATTTTTTCCCTCTTCCCCAGGAAAACACTATTGACATCATCCCATTTTTTTTTTAAGAAACTGAAAATCTCATTTGCGCTCAGCTCCCATTTTTAAGCCTGAGAATCCCCAATGCACCTGTTCTAATATCATCTGCAACCTTGGGAAGGTTTAGCACAGCTTCAAGCAAACCACTTTGAAGTGGTGCTACCGCTGATGAAGATGGATACCTACAGACAGGTAATAATTGAAGTGCAAAACCCAAAACCACTTTACGATTTCAGCATAGTCCTACCACATTTACTGCAATCACATGTGGTCCTCAGCCTTTGTTTGTTATTAACCCTACTTTGAGGAACAAACCAGAGTGAGTGGGTTCCTACAATGCTAAATTGTGGTTTATCAACACACTGGTTGAGATACATATAGTGCTAAGCCCAAATCACGCATACCCCATTAGTGCAAACACCCCACTATGTAGGAATTGGTGAAATTGACAAAACTTGCTGAGATGGATAAATTAACTTCTTTGATTAGAGAAAAGACATTATTTACATTTATTGGTGACTGGAAACCTCTTACGGACTTCTTGCATAAAAATTAAAAAATGAACTTGTGATTTATGGCTTTGATGATTAGACAGGATAGATTATAGAAAGGGTATTATGATGTAACTTTAGAGAGAAAGGTTAAAATATAGTTGTACTTATAACTGCTGTGAAGAATATCAGAAGCCACTTGTCTTTGATTTCTTTTTTTCTTTCTTACTTTATATTAGTTTGTATTAGTTTTTATTGTATCTTCTGTTTTAAAAGTTTCAATAAAGAACATATTTAAAAAAAGAGCTTAGTACAAACACCCAGTTAACCTCAACAGCACTTCTAAATAACCTTAAGTTTAGATTCTTATTATATAACTATATAACTATCCACAGTAAGTCTTGGTGGCTTAGATCCATAAACCTGAAAAAAAATTCCTCAAATCTTTAGCACCATCATCTGGCTCTACACTTTGGATGGATTGTACTCTTTATGTTTTTGAACATTTTGAACATTGATTCTGGGCCTTTATACATGACTTTATAGCTACTTCTCTGAAAGTACCTATCAATAGTCCTTATATTAAGCTAATTAAAAATAGAATGAAACAGCCATACTATTAAAAAATAAAGCCTCTTTGAATTATACACCTGGTGACTTCACTGACAGGCAGTGAAATGGATTGGATTTAGATTATCACAGATCCCTATGGAAACAAGAGGAAAGAAAACGGCAAACTATAACCAAGTTACATCTTTCCTGGTGTTTTATGTCACCAATCATAAAAAGTTTAACTGACCAGTCAAATGCTAGATAATGTAATCCTCCCTACCCCAATTGCATTACAGCTTAAAAGAACAGAATGCCTTTAAAACGCTAACACTTTCATCATGGATAGGAAGTTACTAAGGTTTTTTTTTTCTTGGTTTATTCAAAAACAACAACTTGGATTATGTTCATGCCAAGACTGTAAATGTACTCAGTAAAACAAATAAACAAAAAAAAAGTTAATAAATAATAGAAGTGCTATACATTGCTGTTTACAGAATTTTTATTTTTATCTTTCCATATGGTATGTTACACTGAGCCATACTTTAGTAGTGTTTGGGGAGAGGATGTCAGAGCGGATGAATGAGATTTATTTTTAAGCAACGTTCAGGTAATGCAAAGATATTTCTATAAACTATAAGGCTGAGGATCTGAACAAAAAGATATTTAGTGCATAATGTAAAAGTGGGCAGAACAAAGCAAAGGTGTCTAATTTTGGAGTAAGGGGTGTGTTAGAAGTCAGTAAGGAAAGCTAAAGAAAGAATATAAATAAGCACTACTAGATCACCCTCTGAGATGCATGGCCCAACTTCAAGTCAATGAATGCAAACCTGGCACAGCTGTTTATGGAACACATGAGCCCAAGGTGTGAGTTATGAATGAGCAACCCTGCAGAAGGAAAATCCAATGCAGCCTAAATAGAAACTGCCATTGTTAGGTCAGTTATCTTCTCCTTCAAACCCATCCTTCTTCTCTGCCAGAGTCCACCAACAGCTGTTGCTCATCCCCTGCTACCTGACTCTGATCTTAGGGACCAAACCCACCCTTTTCTGTAAGTATATACCTAGGATTCCTACCAAGTATGGTCCATTAGAATCCTTCTGCAGCTGAACATCTAGCAGGATCTTCAGACCAGGAGAACATTGTCTTTTTCCACAGCTTCTGGGTCAAGCTGGCTTGATTCCACTGCTTCTTCTCTCTCCCAGTTCTTCCCCATCAATTTCTTCCCTCCAGCCTTTTCCTTGCCCTAACATTTCTTGGGAAAACACACCCCTTTCTTCTGGACCTCTAAGCAGCTAGAACTTCCAGGTTCTCCTCAAGCTTCCACCTTCTCCTTTTCTAGTGTAGCCATTACCCCTTTTTCTGGAAAGGCAGGGAGCAGACAAATGGCTGCAAGTATCACTAGGCAAACACAGGATACACCCAGGAGGAGGAAGAGAGATATGCCCCTTTAACCTCCCACAGACAGAGCTCTGAAATATCAGTCTATCCAACTATTAGTAAAGGTAAAGGTTTCCCTTGACGTAAAGTCCAGTCGAATCCGACTCTAGGGGGCGGTGCTCATCTCCGTTTCTAAGCCTTGGAGCCGGCGTTGTCATAGACACTTCCGGGTCATGTGGTCGTCATGACGACTCGGAACACCGTTACCTTCCCGCCAAAGCGGTACCTATTGATCTACTCACATTTGCATGTTTTCGAACTGCTAGGTGAGCAGGAGCTGGGACTAGCAACGGGAGCTCACCCCGCCGCGCGGTTTCGAACCGCCGACCTTCCGATCGACAGCTCAGCGGTTTAACCCGCAGCGCCAGGTATATTTCCAGCTAACCAGATAAGCCCTCTTGGCAGTAGAGAATTATCCAGAGGTTTGGTCCTTTGCTGTCCAAAGTCTGTAATAAAGTCAGCTTTATTGAAGATATTGAGGGAATCCTTTTCCTTACTAAGTTTATCTCCATGTCTTCCCAGCTGGTTTTCTTTTCTGAGGGAATGACTCAGCTCTCAGTCAAGAGAATGGAGCTATCTCAAGGCCCAGCTGCTTGGGAGGGACAGAGATGTTATATAGGCCTGGATTGAGATTGCCTCCAGCAAAGTTTCTTCTAGGTTTGCTTTCAGCCATGGACAGTACCTGCTTTCTCTCTCTTGTTCATGACCCCTCCATTGGTTTTTTATGTTTTTAGGCACTGAGTATTACCTGTTGAGGAGACTCTCTTAAGGAACCTGGTCTTTTCCTTTTACCACATCTAGAACTGGGTCCCCTTCTCCTTCTCCTCCTCCTTCCAACCATCCTCCTTCTCCCTCTCCTTCTCCTTCTCCCAGAGGGTCTTCTGGTCTTGTTCCTTTCTAGATGGAAGCCATTCTTTTCAACACCCTCCAGAGACATCATTTCAAATAAAAGAGTTTTTCGTAAAGACAGTTTTAGCTTCAGATTTTAGGAGCTGTGGCAAAATGTGCTTTATAGAAGCATAATGCGCCATTTAGGCCATTAAATCCCCTGCTTTGTGCAAGAATCTATAAAGTAAAAAATCTCCAACAAATGCAGCTTTTGCCAGATCATACCAGAAAAGGAGATCCCATCACTTCTTTGGGTTTTAATGTCCGCCTGCTTTTACTATAAAAATTATTTGTTCTCAGTCAACCAACCAGAATTCTCCTTCCTGTAACATGAAACCATTATTATGTATCCTGCTTTTTAGGATTTTGATTGCCATCTCTGAGAGCAGTTATTTTAATTATTTTTAGATCTTATTGTACTTACTGTTTTATTTATACACACACACACACACACACACACACATATATCCATTCAATCGTGTCCGATTCTCAGAGACTGCCCGAACAAGTCCCTGCAGTTTTCTTGGCAAGGTTTTTCAGAAGTGGTTTGCCATTGCCTTCTTCCTAGGGCTGAGAGAAAGTGACTGGCCCAAGATCACCCAGCTGGCTTTTGCCTAAGGCGGGACTAGAATTCAGGCCTCCTGGTTTCTAGCCTGATGCCTTAACCACTACACCAAACTGGCTTGTCTGTCTGCTGTCTATCTAGCTATCTACGTAGGTATTTTCATTGTACCTGGCCTTAGGGCTGTAATAAACTTGATGATGACGACTGCCATCTCTGAGATACCCTTCCAGTCATCTCTTCTCAAGGCTAAGCATTCTCAACTCCTTCAATCTCTATTCACCCTGCTTGGTTTCCAGCATGCTGATCATCCTTGTTGCCCCTCTTTACATCCACTTCAGTTTGCCTGAATCCTTCTTAAAATGTGACATCCAGAACTAAAGATAGCACTTAAGACAGGGTCTGCAATGTATGGGATGGAGAAGAAAGGATCACAAATCCAAAGGTTTTGTAACACATTGGTTTCCTCTGAGTAAGAACAGAAATGCAGGTCCTTTGAGGAAGCATCAGATAAGGTTTCCCACAGCAGTGGCCAAGCTATTCTCGTCTCTTACGGATTTTACCAAAGCCAGGGATTCAACTTTAAAAAACCCAGACAGCAGCCATCTTCCACTCAACAAATTACTGCCATGTGAAAAAGCATCATTACAAGTTAAATAAGAGTTCTATGCCTGAAGCAAATGATTTCTCCATTAAAGTGTTCAGCTTGATTTCCAGTCCTAATTTGCAGAAGCAGAATGTGGGGGGAAAAATCTCCTCAACGCAATTGAATCAACAGTGGTTCATGCCAACATATTTCTTTTTTAAAAAGGTGAGTACAGTAGTGGGGGGGGGGGCTATGACATCTAAAGCAGGCAAGCCTTGGGAACCAGAACTAAAAAGGTGGATGAAACAATATTTCTAATATGGTTTAAGAGTGCCCTCTGCTGGTGGATTTGGGATATGTGACATGCTTTTTAAGAGCCTTTAGAGACTTGATTTTATGAGTTAACAGTCTTCCGCTGGAGGCAGAAATAATAATGGGGAAAAACCCATGCTGTGTTAACTATTACACTTATATTACATTGCTCAGGACATGGTGAAGCTCCAAAAATGCTTAGTCCACAGTAAGTGGGAAAAATTAAAAAAAAGTAGGAGGGAGGTAGAATATAGGAGATTGTGCAGCTGCGTCCTTTTCTTGAGTTCAAACATTTCCAAAAGCACTCAGTATTTAACCAGCTTTTTCGGCTATCTCACTGAGGTCCATTTAACTCATTGTTTTTCAAACTTGGCAACAAAAGGTGTGAAACATTATCATACTATCACTATGATTATTCCATAGAGCACTGAAAAACTGAAACCACCACCTCCAGTCCAGAAACATAATCTGATACTGTTTGTGGAAGCATCTATTTATCTCCCAAAACTTTATATCACATGTACAAAGATAAGAAGAGGTCCGAATCTAGAATGTCTCACCAGCTTCCAGAGACCGGAAAACAGTATCTCCCATAAAGAAACACTTAATGATATCACACCTTGGTGTGGATTTGAATTATCAGCTACCACGGGCATCAATCTTGGCTGAAAAGCAGAGGTTGCTGGAGGAGGAATACATTAAAAGCCAAATAATTGTGGAGCCAGAAAACCAATTAACAAACAAAGTGCTAACTGTCCCTGGCAGGTCAATTTTTTTTGGCACTGCATCTCTCCAACATAAGATTCTTGGTGCTTGGTCCCCTTCAAATGCTGATGATCCCCCACTTTAACAAGAGAAATGCAGTGTTGCAAGAAATAAATTATATGGCACCACTAGCAAGTTCATGCTCCTAGCACGCCGTCAGTTTTCTCAGAAGATTCTGTATTTGTGTGTTTGGCTAGGATTCTGTTTCCACAAGACTCCTGGTGGCCTCCAATCCACACTTTTGATTCTTGGATGAATGGGGCCATCTGCTTGCTTCCAAAATCATTTTTTTTCCTGAAGCTGTCCTCTTTCCATATCAGTTTGCAATTATTTTTGGTAGGAAATCTGAGTGAAAATTCCTATTCCTTTCCTTTTTTGACATGCAACGTTCCTCATTCAGCATTTGGGAGGTGGGGGCTTTATTGAACAGCTTTTGCCTAATATACATTGTGGTTGTTTACCCAAAGCCCAGCATCTCACAATTTGGAAACACCAAAGGCAGGTGTTTAGAATAATCTGATTTCAAATTAGTCAGACCCAGGATTAATAAATATCCAAAGCCTGGGAATCAATATTTTGAAAATAGATAAAATGGAGCTATAGAGCCTAACCAAATCATGAGCAAATTTCTTGCAGCAATTACCACCAGATCAGCAGGAAATCAATCACATATAGCGATAATAAAAGATGATCTGTGTCTTAAAGCTAGGGGTAAATGGAGCATTTAAAAAGAAAAATGCAAGCATAATCAAGCCGGACTTGGTGGTGCAAGATTGGGAATATGCCCTCTCATACCTCCTACAGCACGCTCAGTTGATTTACTTCTTTGTTTATGAGCCATCACGAGTGAATGTTATGTCAGCAGAAAGTGGTGCGGAAGGAAGGAAGGCAGGAAGGAAAGCAGGCAGGCAGGCAGGAATCCTTTCTTCTCTTTTAAAAGAGATACCCACAGAAAGCAGAGTGCACTTTGCTCAGACTTTACAAAGGCACCATCCGGACATGCTGTGATGCAACTCCCAGGATTTCTAGCCAAAGACATCTGGAGCGACACAGACTGGGGAGACTCCTACCCAAGACCCAGAAACAAAGGAACAGGTTGAGATGACATTTGGATTCCAGGTAGCAGTAAGTCAGATCCTGTCCCGGCAGCAAGTAGGGCTCCAAACACAGAGATGGAAGTACTAGCTGAATCAAGGTTGATCGTAACAAAAGTTGTCAGGGTGCCGAACTCAAAGATGGTCAAGCAAAATCCCTCTGGAATTCTCAGTGAAAAAACTTTCTGAACTAGACTGATCCAAGGATCCATTTATCCCAGTCATTTCCCCACTCCCAACACACACAAGGCCTGCTCATCCCCACCCAACCCCACCCCGAAGCAATGCATGAGATGAGAACTGACCAAGTGGCCGAAGCCAGGAATCTACTTTTTAAAGCAGGGATGGACAACTTAGCAGGGGCCACACTGATTTCCAGCTACCAAGGGGTCTAGAAGGATGTGTGCCAATGCAGATCCCTAAAACCTTGAGTATGACCTCCTTACCCAGTTGTAACACTTTGGGTAATAGAGGCAGAGATTGTTCAGCATGTGGCCAGAGAGCAATCAAAATATATTTAATTTCAATTGAATATATGTAAATTGAAATAAACATTTGCTCTCTTTCCTCACCCTCCAGTTTCTACGATGTGGCTCCCAGCCGAGCAGATTTTCAACCTAGAAAAGAAAGCCAACTCCAGATTCTCCCAAACGGTATTCCAAGGGTTTGTAACAATCACCCATAAGAGGACTAGAGTTGGTCCATGGTACAGGCATCAGATAAGAAAATTTATTTTTGAACAGCTGAAGTCTCGGGAATTTGCCAAATCTTTCAAAATCTCAGCATCCCTAATGAAAATCTTGCTGCAGACTTGCCCCTTTCAGGCAGGAAACATCCCAAACCTGCTAGATTTAACAGCCTTTCAATTATTTTAATGAGAACAGAAACAACAACAACAACAATAATAAGGAAAGAGTGGGTCACAGTGTCTGCAGCCAATTTATGGGGTGTTCTCAGTGATGATGCAGCCATCCACCTAATGGAAAAAATGGGAACCCTTTGTTTGGTGAACAGACTACAACTTGCTAGCGTTCCCACAAGCTCAGAACCTGGCAAGTCCCAAAGTAGCTCAGCATGATGCAGGAACCTGGTCTGTGAAGGACTTACCTAATGTCTTCATCTGTAACAATGAAGGCTTTGCAGAGAGGCTGCGATGTGTTCAACCACACGGCTGGGTTCTTCTCCACGGCAGCAGACAGCTGTCCTGTGATGGGAGCAGAACTCATGTGCAATGCACTGGCTACAGCCGACAAGAGAGTGTCATCATTGTTCCCCGGGCCCACTCCTAGAAGGTGAATGCAAAGTCGGCTTATTAAAACTCAGCATATTCAAAGGGGTGGATTTGATATGTAGAAGGTCAAGTTAAGACCTCTATCCCCAAGAAAAGACTTAGCATAAGCTAAGTTTCTCAGCAACCTGGCTGATGCAATACAGGTAGTCCTCGACTTACGACCATTCATTTAGCAGCTGTTCAAAGTTATGACATCGCTGAAGGAGGTAACTTGTGAGCGGTCCTCACACTTACAACCATCACAGCATCCCCACGGTCACACGATCAAAATTCAGGTGCTTGGTAAACAGCTCAGTTGGAGCGTTTTGGGTCATATGATTGCCATTTGCAACCTTCCCAGTCAGCTTCCGACAAGCAAAGTCAATGGGGGAAGCTGCATTTGCTTAACAACCATGGTGATTTGCTTAATGACTGTGGCAAAAAAGACCGTAAAATCAGGTGTGACTCACTTAAATGCCTCACTTAGCGACGGAACTTCCAGTCCCAATTGTGATCATAAGTCGAGGACTGCCTGGTATTCTATTAGAATAGTTTTTCATACTTGGCAGCTTTAAGACATGTGGACTTTAATTCCCAGAATTCCCCAGCCAGCATGCTGGCTGGGGAATTCTGGGATTGAAGTCCACACGTCTTAAAGTTGCCAAGTTTGAAAAACTCGGTATTAGCCGTATATGCAGATAAGATTCACTATGTGATTTCTTCTCTCTATTAAAACCAGCATTCTTTTCCTGGTTTTTGACCTTTGTTTTTTACATGCTTCTTTCCTCCATATAACTGCCTGCAAAAATTTGCAGCCAGCCCTACCCAGACCTGATTCCCTTTGGATGAGTTGGGATTGCAGTTTCCAGAATTCCCCTTCCAGAGCTCATGTTGGCTTGAAATTCTGGGAAATCCTGCAGTCTCAACAGAGCTGGGGAAGTTGGGGAAGGCCACTTTAGGACACAAGAAGAGCCAGGGTACCTTAATTAATACCATATGCTTAGCTTTGTTTTGTAACAAGTAAACATTGAACCAAATAGGCCTTTAACAGGGCAATTTTTCTTTTGCTATGGAGGTAGAAAAAAAAGTTTGGCTCCTAGGGACTTCATTTATCCAAGCAGGTTTTTGGCAACAGTATGGAAATGGTTTGCCATTGCCTTCTGGAATTTTTTTTATGTCCCAGTCTAGAATACTAAGATTTCCTTGTGGTCTACCATCCAATTTTTAAGTAAGCTGAATCCTAATTAGCTTTTCAAGATCAGCCAAGGATTGCCTAGCTATTGCTATCTAGCTGGGCAGATCCAAATAAACCACATCCCCAAATATTCAGCTCCCAACACAAATCAGAAGAAACTACCCCTAACTCTAAAGACCAGCTTCACTGTCTAATAAACAAACCAGATCACATAATAGACAGGATGACAAAACTCTCCAGACCTCTCCTAGTAGCTGATAATCATAAAAGAACATCCCTGTTCAGAAAAAAGACCACGCAAAGAGAGAGGTGACAGACACATGCTTTTCCGAAGATCTTGTTTACACAAAGGTCTTGCAAGCTTCTGAGCAGGCAAGCTGCAGGAGCAACATACTTGGGTGAACAGCCCCTCTTCATGAATTACCGATTTATCGGGATCCACCAAAAACCTCACTGAGTCAAAGAGTTACCTTGAAGGCCTTTAGGAAGCTCCATGGATTTTATGATCTGCTCACTGACATCTGATGCACTTAAGCCCTGAAGCCTCTTCTCCCAGAAAAGCTAAAAGATGGAAAAGCCTGATTAATGGATATAGTAATTATATATTACTACACACACACACAAACACACAAAATTCAGTGGTTGGGGAAAAAACGGTTTGATTTGGACTGATTTAGAAGCCACCTGAT
The DNA here is from genome assembly GCF_035149785.1 of Candoia aspera. Lineage (NCBI taxonomy): Eukaryota > Metazoa > Chordata > Lepidosauria > Squamata > Candoiidae > Candoia > Candoia aspera. The sequence continues at coordinate 252,930,995 of NC_086154.1, read as the reverse complement.
TAGATCTGGGTCCAAAGCCAAATCTTGCTTTGCAGATTTGTTCCTTCCAATGATTCCAGAAACCAGCCATGCTTAAAACTTTTATGGGGATTTGTTTTCTTAACAGCACTGGATGCCTGTTGCAGATGCAGATGCCTTTCTTGAGCTGCTAAAGCTCACCAAATTTCAGAACAGTAGCAGCACTGGGGTTACACAAGAATAAAGTTTTTAATTGGGAATTTCCACAGAGGAATTCATTTCATTCCTCTCACAGAGTTTCTTTTGGTTAAACTACATGAAAACATAGCAGAGACATCACACTGACAACAAAGGTCTGCATAGTTAAAGCAATGGTGTTCCCCGTAGTAACATATGGCTGCGAGAGCTGGACCATAAGGGAGGCTGAGAGAAGGAAGATCAATGCTGTGGAACTGTGGTGATGGAGGAAAATTCTGAGAGTGCCTTGGACTGCAAGAAGATCCAACCAGTCCATCCTCCAGGAAATAAAGCCAGACTGCTCACTTGAGGGAATGATATTAAAGGCAAAACTGAAATACTTTGGCCACATAATGAGAAGACAGGACACCCTGGAGAAGATGCTGATGCTAGGGAGAGTGGAAGGCAAAAGGAAGAGGGGCCGACCAAGGGCAAGATGGATAGATGATATTCTAGAGGTGACGGACTCATCCTTGGGGGAGCTGGGGGTGTTGACGACTGAAAGGAAGCTCTGGCGTGGGCTGGTCCATGAAGTCATGAAGAGTCGGAAGCGACTGAATGAATAAACAATAAAAACATGAAAACATACCAAGGAAGGGCTCCTAGGGAAGAAATCTGCAACATTTCAGAGTGAAAAAGTTAGGGTAACATCTGAGGCACCTTTACAGTTGATGGAAGTGGGGAGGAGAATGAAGAATCTCTTCCCTTCACCCTGTGGTCTAATGGGCAATTTAAATATTGCAACTCTACTTTTAATAAAGTTGTAGGGAAATTGCCAAGGAACATTTATAAGATAGGAACTTTCAAGAGAACATGGGGAGGGGGGAAGCCTTTCCAAGGTTTGAGGGCCATCCATATGGAAATGAATTACATCATGCAAATATACTAAGAAGGAAATCTGCCAAACTCCATTAAGCTTATTAGTAATGATGTTAAGTGGCTTCTTACGGTCTATTCAGTTGGTAGAGCACAAAAAATGCACTGCAAAGCTTTTAAAAGAAGAGCTTTTAATAGCAGGTGGGCAAAGGAAAATAGACTTCACACTCACAGTCTTTAAATATGTGAGTCCTCACATTGGTGGCTTGATTTTGGCTTAGAATATAGCTGATCATAGCCATCGTAGCTGACAAAAGATGCTTCAGTACTGGGTCACTCAGGATATTATGGCTTCAACAAACCTTGCTTAAAAGAGACCAAACCATGGTTCAGGGTTATGTATAACCCTAGTAATAGTCACCAAAACAGAGAAAAGTGGTAAATACAAATGCTCCCAGTTCATATATAGTGGCTTGCCCTGCCAGTGTTGGTGGGGGTGTGGCTCTCCCCTTGGTAGTTCCTTGATTAGGGTATTGTTTTCTGCTTGATTGTTTATCTCCCTGGTAGTTCCTTCACTAGGATATTTTGTCTGCTTGATTGTTTGTCTCCTTGGTAGTCCCTTGATTAGGGTAGGCGCTACCAAGGGGAGAGCCACACCCGCACCAACACTGGCAGGGCATGCTACTGTATGCAAACAGGGAGCAAACCCCACACTCACCAGCATTGATGATGTTACCTAGTCGGGTAATGAAACGCCTGCAAGCAAACAACCAAGCTCAGAGAGCACCAAGGACTCCACAGTATTAAAACTAATCAACATCATCTGCCAACCAAGAAAAGCTAAAAAAGTAAGAATATTACAAAAAAAATGCAAGGGTTTCAGGAAAGGGTTTACGAAAAAAAGCTCAGCTATAAAGCATCAAGGAATGATGGGAGATTTATTAGCATTTCCTTTACTGCCCCAGAGGGCGTGATTCCAGAACTTTGTAAAAATCATTTACCAGAAGCAAAACCAGCCAGTCACAAACTGCATTTCTTCCTTGCTGCCCTTTTAATTCAAACTTTCAATCATTCTAATTCAAATCAACCCAATTCTTTTCGACACCTTCCAATTCCTCCTGTTCTCTCTCTTCGGACTAACTTTGACTAGATGCAGTTGAAATCAGAGTTTATCTAATTTCTACATCTCGGGGTGGAATTTTTTTTTCCAGGTCAAGTCAGTATCTCAAAGTATTCCCAAGAACACTAAAGCAAACTTCAATTTTAAAGAAGTTAATTACTAAGGCAGATTCTTCCTGGGACTTTATTCACACAGTACGTGTCTGTTGTTTTTATAGTTATGTGTTTTATGATGTATTTTACTGCAGTCAGCTGCCCAGAGTCATGAATTTGAGATGGGCAGCCATAAAAGTTGAATAAAGACTAGACCAGAAAAATGAATGTTCACAGTTTCCTCCTATTTATCTGAATGGATTCATGTAGGATAGATTTTCATCTCATGGCTCTTCTGCAGCCATTAGAACAGCAGCTCCTTTTGTTTGTTTTATGCATATATAAAAATACCACAGGTTGCTGTCTCATGCACACGCTGAAGGGAGACCTCTACAAATACCACTAGAACTTCTAAAACGTTCCCATTTTTTGAACAAAGGCAGCACCTCTCCATTATTCATTAAAATAGCTTCCTCTTTCAGCTAACCACATAAGCCTGAAAAAAATCCGTGGTTGTATTAAGGAGCTGATTCCACAACTCTTGAAACAGCTACAGGTAGTCCTCTCTTAATAACCACTCATTTAGTGATGGTTTGGACTTACGACGGTGCTGAAAAAAACGACTTGTGATCGGTCTTCACGCTTACGAGCATTGCAGCATCCCTACAGTCATATGATCACAATTTGGGCACTTGGCAACCAGTTCATATTTATGGCCATCACAGCATCCCACACTCATGCGATCCCCATTTTCAACCTTCCCAGCCAACTTCTGGCAAACAAAATCAATGGGGAACTGCATAATTTGCTTAACAACCACATGGTTTGCTTAATGACTGCAGTGATTTGCTTAATGATTGCCACAAACAAGGGTGTAAAATCGGGTTGGATTCACTTAATGACCACTTCACTTAGCAATTGAAATCAGTTCCAATTGTGGTTGCTAAGTGAGGACTACCTCAGAAGCCAGCAAAAAGACAGGCAAACTTTAAGGAATAGCCAAAGCTCTACACTCCCGCAAAATCAGAAGCACTTCTTCCAAATTGTTTTGAACTATATACAAGCCTGGTAATTATGCAGCCTACATTAATTGCTCATTAGGAAAAGGACAATACATTTTTAATCCCATTGCACTTAGCTTAAACAGGAACACAAGTGATACTAGTATTTCCATTTGCATGATTACTAGAAGGACCTTATAAAATGCTCTCATTTGTTAGTTTTAAATCAATTTAGGATACAATTATGTCAAATGTTGTGTGATCCCCGAAGGGTATGCCTGGATTGATAATGTGATGGATGAGATTTGTATGTTAATGTAATTGCTTGGCTGCAGTGCTCCCTGTGCAAATCATTAATACTTCATTGTCCAATTAACATCAATTTTAAGTCAATCATGATAGAAACCGCTTGGGTCAAGCAGTTTCATTCACTATTTACACATTTAGGACAACTTAATTATTTCATGGCTGCTTTCCTTTGTCTTAAGGATCAATTGTTTGCCATTTAAGGAAAAAAAATAAAAATAGTACCAGATGGAAGTTGGAAAAACCGATCAATGTTTTGATGCAAAAGTTAACTTTGCAGCAGGATCTTTCGCTTGGTGGGAATGCCTGAAGTGGCCTTATTTCAGGTCCAATGATTTGTCCACCCAGGACAAATTATAGTAAAGGAGATTCTGGCTGAATGTTGAAGAAAATGTCCTTCCACTAGTCATTCAGAAATAAAAACAATAATTGAGGGTGCTGGGGCTCTCCTTCATTAGGAAAAGCTAGGTAGGCGTTTACAAAAGATGTTTTTATTTGGATTCCAGCCCTGGGAGCAAACGGGATGGGCCTGATGTCCTAAACTGACCTTCCCAACTCTGAGAGTTCATCTTGACTGCCACAAGTAGAGAGTCACCTGCTCCCTTGGCGTTCCCCAACCTGGCTCCTGCCAAGTCTGCTGGACGTCCATTCCTATCCCTAGCCAACATGGCTGTTGAATAAACATATGAGATTGGAAGTCCTGCACATCTGGAGGACACTAGGTTGAGCAAAAATGTCCCACATGATCTCTTCTGTTTTGCCTTTGGTGAAAATACTGTCTGCTGTGGAAAGGGACTCCTACACTTTCAGTAGGCAAAGCATGTGGTCTGCAAAGGAACCATTTAAACAAACTCTCACAGAAATGATGGGAGCTGGAAAACTCAATGATGCTGCAAGGAGGGAATGTTCGAAGCATATGCCCAGAATCAGGACTGAACAGAAGGCCAGTGAACATGTTTTTCATCCCAGAGGCAAAGAAACCCTGGCCACACATTTGCTCTTCAAAAGCAGAGAATACAGATAGTCCTCAACTTACGACCATTCATTTAGTGACCTTTGGAGTTACAGCGGTGCTGAAAAAAGTGACTTGTGACCTGTCCTCACACTTATGGCTGTCACAGCATCCCTGTGGTCACGTGATCAAAATTCAAATGCTTGGCAACCAGCATGGATTTACCGCAGTTGCGGCATCCCGGAGTAATGTGATCGCCATTTGCGACCTTCTCAGCTGGCTTCCAACAAGCAAAATCAATGGGGGAAGCCGGATTCACTTAACGACCATGTGATTCACTTAATGGCCACAGTGATTCATTCAACAACCACGGCAATAAAGGTCGTAAAATTGGGCGTGACTCACTTAACAACCACCTCGTTTAGAGACAGAAATTCCGGTCCCACTTGTGATCGTAAATCGAGGACTACCTGTATAGAGCCCTTGGGGAACTGGGGGACTTTAGCAAGCCCTATCCTTAGCTGCAGCGTTCCCTACCTTCACGTTCTTCTCCACCTCTGAACCACCACACTCATGTACATGGGGCCACAAACGTATCCTGCCATCTGGCCATCCTTAGAAACACCACCCCTCCCAGCTCTTAGATTATAGCCTCTCCGCTAATTGGCTTCTAGCAATTCCCTTTTTCCCCTGCAATTGCTCAGCAGAGAAACTTTAGTAAATCCAGGTCTGAAAAGAAATCACTGCCACATCGAGCCATAGAAGCATCTGTTCTTCCTTCACATCTGCTTAAGCTTGCAAGGAAGGTGGCGAGGTGGGGCGGGAAAAGGGGGCTCGTCTTTAAATCTGGGCCAGCCAGGCCCTCCTTGTGCCTCTTTTTCCTGGTTGGAACAGGAAGAGTAAGGTTGTGAAGCCCAACATAAGGAGGCAACTGAACTAGGCCTTCCTCCCTGCCCCGGCTGCGATCTTCCCTCCCTGGAATGGACTTGGCTCAGAAAAGGCCTTCTCTCCACCCGCCCTCCCATCTTTCTGCACAGACATGCAAAAGAAGCCAACAGCGAAAGTTTATTTCATTTTTCTGCCTTTAAAAGGCTAAATGCCAAGGGGAAGGTTAGTCAGCCCTATATTCACCCCCCACACTTAACAGGGTTGAATAAAAGCTCAAGAGATGCATTTGCAAAACACGCTGATCTTAATGCTGACTTTAGTTCAGATCTGCACAAAAATCCAGGCCATCTGATAAACTTACGCCGGAACCCAGCAACGGGTTAATTCAGTTAAGGGTGCTGAGTAACTACAGCCAGTGTCATCCAACTTTCTTCACCCCTGATTTCTTGTAAGGCAGCTTTTCCCAACCTGAGTACGCTCCAGATGTGTGGAATGCAACTCTCGAAATCCTCAACAACTGCTCTGCTAGATAAGAAATCCTGGAGCTGAAGTTCCGTGATGGGAAGATACCTCTGGCATGTTTCAAGGGGGGTTCTCTGCCATTCCTCCACTATCTCACCTCATCTTTTCCCCTGCTGAGGCAGGCCAGCCTCTTTTCCATTTGCAGCATCACACATCCCTCTCCTTAAAGGCTACCCTAAAAGGGGGGGGGGTTCTTTCCCACCACCCCATTTTCACCAGCTCTGCCCTATTACCTCAATATTGCAGTCTTGCCTTCAACAACATCAGAACATTTGGTCTCCTTTGCTAGCGATCCAATATCAAAAGAACACACTGTAAAACTATGATCTGCTTGATAACACCTCCGGCTGCTCCTCTGAAGAGGAGATGCTATAGTTAAAAATGAAGACCTGACATTCAGCTGCCTTCTCTTGATTACAGAATTCTTGTTTATGCCGCTATTTTCAAGCTGTATTTAAAAGTAATCATTTTCTCTCTGTAGTTTTAAATACAGGCTTCCCCAAGTGGGCTGAAGTGCTTGCAGCTTCAAGAAGATAAACAGACTAGTTCTAAAGATGTTTTGCATCCTCTCCTGCTGGCTACCCTCAAAAGGAGAAGGAAATAAGGATTTTTCAAATGCCCAGCATGTGTGAGTGCAGGGATATCCTTTCATCCTGGCAACAGATCACTGAGTAATATAATTCTGGATTACCAGGAATCAGCTGAAAATCAAATAACCTCATAGCTACTGTTGGTGGGAAAAATAACGTCCATGCCTCAAAGATGTCTAGAAATAGTATCATCTGATTTGGAAGCCCTTCTGCCTAACGCTGAGGTGCACTAGGTCCTCAACACTTTCAAAGTAGACTTCAAAGCACCCCCAGAAACTGCCACCAAATTGTAATTCTGAGTGTGTGAAGAAGAGGGGGAATGTTAAATTCACTGGCAAGTATTAGGCGAAGATAAAATCTCACTTGAGTCAGGCTCAAGGCCTACACCTGCACGGCAGGTCCATGCCACAATATGGAAGTGGTTGGCCATTGTTTTCTCCTGAAATGTTTCATTATTTTTTGACTGGGGTAAAAGTAGTCCTCGTTTAGTGACTGCAATTGGGACCAGCAACTCAGTCATTAAGCCAAGTGGTTGGTAAGTGAAACCCAACAGTGCTTATGATCTTACTTCAGCTTTCCTTAGCTTTACAAACCTGCAAAGGCTGTAAATGTGAGGATTGGTCATAAAGTTACTTTTTCATCACCTTCATAACTGCGAATGGACGCTAAACGCAGCAGTCGCTAAGTGAGGTCTACCTGTACTTCCTACTGATCTCCCATTCAAATACTAACCAGGTCCAACTTTGTGTAACTTTTCAAGTTCATGTAGGCTTAATTAACTCAATTTCAGCTGCTAATTAAATACAAACTAGCTTTTTTCTCCAAGCCCCATCATTTGTTTAAATATTCCAAGGCAGACTAGTGCAATCAAATACCAACTGCAGTTTCTGGCCCCAAGAAGGTTTACGGTCCCTGCCCAGTGGATGAATGTCCTGGTTAGAAAGACTGTTACTTCTTTTTTTTAAAAAAAAAGTCTTAAGCACGTCTGCTCACAAATCCCATTTCCTTTAATCCCAATAAGGAGATTACTGAATTGCATCCTAAATGGCTTGCAGCTACAGAAAACCCAGGGGTAAATTATATCACTCACTTCCTGCCTGTATTAGCCGTAGATCAGCACTTTTTATCTAAGACCTCTGTAACCATAAATGAAGGCTCAGGATTCTGTTAGCCCTGTGCCGGTGGGTGCTAAATCTAGAGGATGCGTTAATCTGAGTGGTATCTTCGTTTAGGAAAATAAATTAAATTTGATGACCCCTTTCAAGAAATGGTTTGGGGATTTGTAAATTAAAATGGAATTAAAAGATATGTGAAGCAGGATCCAGGATGGCCAGATGCAAAGAAAGGAAAAGGCTCCTGCTGGTTTCACTGCCATGGGCACATCCATCAAAAATGCGGTAGCTCCTGTCCTCTTTCTCACCCGCCAATCCCAGATGGGAATAAATGAAGAGGAACCAAACTGCATCTAAGTGTGTGTGGGATGTCAATTAACTGGAATCATTTGGATACAATCTGGATGGGAAATTAATTGCCTTACCCTTCTGTACAATGTACATTCCAATAAATATTTCTAAGTTTGCATTACCATATGCAAAAGTTATGCAGACCAAGAGGGAGGCATATGGTCTATGTCTTTTAAGTACTTAGCAAAGCCTCTCAGAAGACATTTTCATGCTGAGCAAAGCTGCCTATCTCCAAAAAAGTGTAATTTGTATAATATTGAATATCCAGCTCTCAAGGCTTAGTTCAGGCTTAGCTCTGCTGTGGAAGAACATCAGGGGAGAAATGGATATTTGAACCAGGCCCTTTCATCATTCAGAATGTTCTTATAATCCAAAGGACAGTTGCTTAACCTGAAACCTAAATGATGCTTCCATCTGAGCATTTTAGTCTGATCCGTGGCTCCCAGTTCAGTATTCTCTTCATAAACTGGCCTGAAAAGCTGGGACATGCTTCCCAAATGCATTGGCAGCTGTGGCTACAGTAATAATGCCTTTATAATTCTAGAACACATAAGAAATCCATCCTGAGGCCTTGTGCAGAGCAATACTTGTACGTAAGGAGAAGGGTGGATATTTCCTAGCATGGAATGACTTCCAGAGAGTCTACTTCATTTTTTGGCTGCTAAATTGATTTATCCTCTTTATAGAGTTGATAAAGAACAAGCACTGCTTGATTTGGAGGTTTATGCCAAATGATATTCTTTTGTGCACTGAATAGCCTTCAACGCATCTTTATGAATATATTGCGATATGCCTTGTATTTAAGGGCATCAGTAGGCCATCCCAACATTGTCTAGTTGGCTGCAGTGACTGTAAGAGCTCTTTTCCAGACCAATATGATTTTTTTTCAAATGGAAATCACAGATACTCAGTCTAACATCCAGCACTAGGGGATCCAAGGTTGAGAAGCACAGCTTGAATGCTTCTTCTCTTCTGGTTGGATTTCAACTCAATCCCACATCTGGTTGGCCTCATAACCCCAGCAACTTGAATCCCGTGGTCTCTATCAACCAACTGGATCATTCTCACAGGTCAAATTTGCACTTCATCGTATTAAATTGAAATGGGTTGGAAGAAACGGAATGCTTATTTCAGCAAAATCGCCAACAAGAAGGGAAAAAAAAGAATAGTTATTAAACAAGCCATAATTCAATTCTATAAGGATACACACACTACTCTGCCTAGTAAGATGAATCATTGAAGCCCCAGGCTGCATCCTTTATTGCAACCACAGTACATTCTTGACAAGAATATAAAAGATGAGCTGAATCCAAAAGAGAAGTAATTGCATAGGTATCTCCTTGGGATTACTCCCTATGTATTAGACCAGCATTTTCAATCTGGGAGCCTTCAGCAGAACTACCTCCTTCATTCTTTCCAGACAGCATGAGAAACACCCTCTTGGGAAAGACTATATGAGATTATATCTTCTGATGGGAAACAATTCTAAGAACTTCTGGAAGAAAATGCTGGAACAGCCAAAGGCAATTTCAAGGAAAAGTAAATGTATTTTATGATGGCCCAGTTATCCAAAAAATTCAAGCAACCACTTCAGATACTACTGGGTTGAGGGGAAGAAATAATCACCTAAGGAAAGTAATTGGTTGTTCTCCCCAATCCTAACAAATAAAAAAAACGGAATGTTATTAGTCTAAAAATGTGTTATTTTTACTTGATCTGCTCCTGAAGATAATTCTAATTTGGAAGCAATGCAGGCTGAGAAATCTGGAAGGTGCAGTCTCTCATTGAAACAATACCACCTTGGGGAAAGCAGGCTCAGTAGGTACATTTTAAACATTATTTTTCTAGACCATATCAACAAAGGGAACTCTATCACCACCCAACACACATTACCTGTCTGGGCTGTTCAATCACTCGCTGTGGATCAGACTTCACTTTGTTGTTAGGATGGTTGGTAACTTTGGTTACAGGCTGTTTAAAAATAGAAGCTGTTTGTCTGATTGGCAGCGTTGTATTTAAATCTGGTTTACCCTGTTTGGGGGGCGGGCGGAGAGAGACAGAAAAAAATAATATATTAGCTTAGGGTTGAGATACCAGCCAAGTAGATATGAAAAGTCAATACATGATAAAAATGGTAAGACATTTTTCCTCCTAATATTTTTTGCCCTGAACAAGAAATGTCTCTTAAGTTAGTTCAACAAAAGTTTGCATTTTATGGACTGGTTTATATTTGTATGTACAATATATAAGGTCTCAAAGCCTGTGGTCTCTGCTTATGACATCAAGTGATTAAAAACTTGTCCTGATCTTCAAAACAAATTATTATAAACTGCCAAGAGGTTTTGGGAACTGATGGTATGCCAAATAAAAAAAAAGAATAACAAAAGAGCTATTTTAAGCTATTTTAGTCTTTGTCAGGCTTCTAGTAATCTCCACAGCAGGGAAACTTTCTGTGCAAAGGAAAGTTGCATCATGGGGGAATTCTGACACAGGGATACTTTTGATCCAAAGCTGAACAAAAAGGAAGGATAGCTTCCTTGAATGCTTTGAGAAAAAATAATCCACCCTTCCTGTTCTGAGAGGTTATTTTCAAGGAATGTCTATAAAGAGGAGAAATGTGTTGATAAAACCAATGTCAAATGAGGTCAGTCAAGGATGGAGAAGACAAAAGACTCATGTGGTTAGTCACAAAGCTAAATTCACTGACCTCCGAGCAATTGACATCTGTAAGCAAGATTAGAGTAATGGACCGGAGCAACATCTGAACAGGAAGAGTAGAGTGGGGAAAATAATGGCTCTATGCCCTACTCCTTAGCAATTAGAATTTCAACCCGACATACGCATGTTATCATCAAAAAATTCTGTACAGCAGCATTTCTTAAACTATGTTTTACAGACCACCCCACTTTGAAGATGTTCCATAAGTTGTTGTGGATTTTGCATATGTTCATACCCCCTCAGTGAGTGAAGAGGAAACGCTGGCAGAACCTCACTAGAAAGCTTTTACATGAAATTCCAGAAAATAAGAGCTTTAAAGTGAAAAGGCGTCAAAGGTCACCCTTTCCTTTTGTGGAAGCAGATTTGCAGTGCTCGCTACAATGAAGACCAAATGTTTTTAAAGGCTCAGTTCTAACACTATTTAACAAATCCCACTCCAGATATTGAAGAAATATGCCATATGGAAGGTCACACATTATGATAATGAAAATATCAAATGTAAGATGAAATAAAAAGTAACATTTAAAGCATGGTACTTTTTATTTCAGTATTTCTTTATTTCCTTTTTTTTAAGGTAGCCATCATAGATGTTCCTCACCATCACCCCCACCAAAAAAAAAAAAGTTTCATGTTTTGGAAAGATTTGACAAACAGGGGCACAGGTTCACCAGAAATAAAAATCCCATCATGAGATGCTCTAAATTGACATGCAAGCTTCCTCAAATTTATTTTCTCCTAATTCTAGGGAGAAAATGAGAATTAGACTGAAGCTGCACCTCAATTATTGGATATCCTTTCAACCTCCATCAGGTGTATCTGCAGGGAGTGGGGCTCAAAAACAGTCAAGATGGCAGCTGAAACCCTGTGTTCAAAGCCCCATCCCTTTTGTGTGTCACGATGCATGAAAAAAGGGGTGGCTTCATTCATGCAGCCACCATGTTGACCTTTATGACCTCCCCTCCGTGGATGGCTGACTCCCACAGTACTATCTCCTGCCTTGTTTCCTTCTAGAGAAAGTTTTGCTCTGATCATTAGCACCAAACACCAGTTCCCGCACAATCCTTCTAATCGGTGTCATTACCTAATGCAGAATGGTCAGTTTTATAAAAAAAGAAGTTTGAAGACTATCCTGTCCTGTAAGAGACAGAAAGCAAACTCCATAGAAGAACCAAACTCCCCCACAAAGTACAGAAGGACACATGTGGCAGGAGAACAAAACCAGAAGTCATAGCTTGTTAGAGCAGTGGACACGAGGAAAAAGCAGGTCTCAAAAGGAAAAAAAAAGATCAGCTAGAAACTAGAAGATCTTCAAGGAAAGACTGGGCCCAAAGTGAAAGCAACCTTTCTTGTTTTCTTTCTTCTAGATGATATAACAAAGACAGAAACATAACACTGCCAAAAATTAGCTTGTCTGTCCCCCTTAGAAGACAACCACCTTCTGTTTTCCATCACAGAGAGGAATAGAAACCTAGGTAGCACCACAGATTCTCTCTTAAGTCCTACTTCCTTGGTGAAAGGTACTTAAGACACTGGGTGTCTTAAAATGGGCTACAAAGTGGGGTAGAACAAAAATATAAGTGATTGTGCTTTTTTTTTTTTTTAGTTTTAAGAGGTTTTAAAGGGAAATTAGGAATCTCAAATCACCTAACCCTTTCACCACTTAAACCTCTTCCTGGCATCTTGACCATGCCCATTTTTGGAGTGCAGACCAATGTGCTATGCCAAAAGCTGATAAAAGCTATCCTCTCCTGTCTGGTCTGGATCTGGTGAACTTTATTTGAGTTTGGTAGCTTTTCATGACCTCTGGAATCTTGGTGGTTGTCTCATGTAGCACCACCGAACTGTTCCTCACATCTGTTGAAGGAGCTATTACCAAGCTCCGCATTGATCGTTTTTACTCAGATATGTTCCTGGATCTTCATGGAGAGAAAAGTCAATGAGATTATTAATTCTTCCTATGAAGGCATACTTCACATTTCCTACATTCTCTACAATTCAGGTAGTTTTTGGCTTCTCTAGTTTACCCTTTGGTGAAAATCTTTCTGATACCCATTACTATCTTTGCCCTTAACGCTTGAATGGTAACAACCTTGACTCATCTTTTTTTCCAGATAGTTTCTTCTCAACCACTTCACTGCCTGCTTATCCCCAAAGTAGACTTCAAGTTCTCCACAAGCACCTGGACCTTCTGAACCGTATTCCATCGGCTGAAGTCTGACTTAAAACTTTTCTCCAGATCAGTGTCCAAATGGTGGGTCAAGTCATGAAAGTATTTTTAAAAAAAAAAAACTTCCCCAATCTGCTACTATCCAGATGTGCTGAGATTGTAACTCCCTGAGTTCTCAAGTAGCATGGCCAAATGCATCTGGAGAGGGCCAAATCTGGGAATGGTCCAATATATACGAAATGTTCTTCTGAAGATCAGCTGTACTAGCTGTCTGGTGAGAGACTGTCTCCCCCCAAGTTACTAATTGTCATAGGTACAAAAATGACAATGTTTTGAAAACACACAGGGTAACCTGCTGGTGTCATCTGTCACAGCAAAATGTTACCAAAAGCGTTTTGTCTGTTCCTTCTCGCTGCTCTTCAATAGACTTGCTTTATGGCACCTGTATTTTCAATTATGAACATCTACCAGTTTTCTAATTATTTCAGGCTTAACCCTACTTATTTTACCACTCTCAAATATTGCTTTAAAATCTGCACACTCCTACCATTGATCAAGGTATATGCAAAGTTATCAAGGGGGTTATTAGAAATGGTGAACAGATGTTTCCTTCCCTTTTTTGATTTCAGAGTTTTTGCAACTGACATATCTATAAAGCGTGTTTGCAAGCAAACCTTATTTTGACTGAGTGAATCATTCCTTAATCTCTGTTTGTTCTTCTGCAATTTACTTGGCATCATCTTCCCTGTCCTGAAGTCGAAACTGCTGAGGTCAACCGTGTTCCCCAAGTATCTGGCCAACTGGGGCTTGCTTCGGAACTTCTTCCCACTTGGACTGCAAATTTATAGAAGAAAACAAGAAAATGCTTTATTATGCATTCATCATTCAAGGCAATGAGTCCTTTTCAGACCACTAAATAAATGGGGGTAGGTAACAGTCCCAAAAAGTTACAAGCTGCTTTCTAGATTCTATTCAGGCATTGACACAGATAGCTTGGAGTTAGAATCTTATAACTCCCAATTACAACCAGATCATATACTGAATTTACTTGGGAATATCTGAAGAGGTACACCTTAATTTGGTTACAGGTTCTCACCTTTCCAATGACCATATCACCAGTAGGTAACTAGTATCTTCCAGATGTTTAACTGTTAATTCCACAATCCTTTACCATACAGGCTGAGGTATGATGGGAATGTACGTTCAAAATATCTGGATCTATTCATGGTCAGTAGGGACAACCAGTGGCCCATATCTTGCCTCCAATCAACTTCCATAGCAATACATACACACATGCATGCTTTGCTCATAGAAACTCAGGAGCAATGAGAACCACTCTAGAAGTTTTGGTCATTCTTCAATCTTCTCTTAGGCCTGCCAATAATTGAGTCCACATATCACACTATGCCATGAAGAGGTTTCATTGGGGTTGGCTTAGTGCACTGTGAGAAGCCACCCATTATGGCTTAGCATTAACTACAAACCAAACATTTACAATTTGTTCAATAAACTGTGTTCTTTAAACAATTATGTCTTAGCAGTGTGTGCCAAAGCAACCAATGAGGTGACATTGTAAACACACGGGCATACCCTCACACTCCAGATCTGTGAAGCCGTCAATGCTTGCCTGACTATGGCTCGACAAAAGGCAACTGGTATGCTCCAGATGTTCGGGACTGCAACTTCCACCCGCATTGCAAATAGTCAGATCATGAGAGTGATAGTCCAAAACTTCTGGAATGCACCAAGTCACTTATCCTGCTACAGTATAACCAGCCATAAAGAGGTTCTGTTTCACAGGTCTCTAGCTTACTCCCAAGACCAGTGTTTCTCAACCTTGGCAGCTTTAAGCTGTATGGACGTCACCTCCCAGAATTCCCCAGCCAGCGCAGACAACTTAAAGCTGCCAAGGTTGAGAAACACTGCCCAAGACCATGCCAAACCCTGCCTTGATGCATTGTCCTTTCCAAGGTATCTTTGGACTTGGGTTCCTTCTACTGTCTAGGTCCAAGCACAACAGGAAATGGGTAATCCATGCATCAGTAATCTTTTGCCATATATTCTTTCTGGAAGATAGAGTAGGACCTCCCAGTTGCTTGGAAATTGAGCCTTGATATATGGGGAAGTCTTATATGGATTGGCTTTCCTCCAGCAGACACCTGTATAGGACAGGTACAGAGTGCAACCTTAACAGAAAGCCTGTTTTCCAGCTATGTAAGTATCCCATGCTTTTGCCAAGTTGCTTGCCAGGACAGATGTCTTGTATATTCGACAAGGTCTCCTTTACTCATGCTTCTATATCACTCAGTTTCTTTCTTTTCACTCCGTTATGGTGCACTTAAAAGTGGAAACTTCAAGTAGGAACTGATACTTCAAGGAAATGAATTGGTGCGAAGACACCCAAGAATACCTCTGTGACATGACACCCATGACAATTTATTCTGACATCCCTCCTCAAACCTCTGCACCAAGTATAAAGCACTTACTTACTTATTTATTAAACAGATTGATATGGTCGCCCATCTACATTTGGTAAATAAACACACACACTTTATGACAGAGTCATGCATGCATGGAGCAGCCTGTGAAAACTTTCAAATGCTTTGGATACAAATAAATACATTAATTCAGAAGATTTTAAAGATTAATGTACGACTGAAACCAGAAAATTTTCTTTTGGGATTAATGGACAGACAGCTAGAAAAAATCCATAGAACTTTGTTTTTATATATGACAACTGCAACAAGATCACTATATGCTCAAAAGCGGAAAGGTTCGGCAATATCCACAATAGAGGAATGGTTGGTGAAGATGACAGAACTTGCAGAGATGGCTAAACCTTGATTAGAGAACCTTCCTTGATTAGAGAAAAGACAATCTCTACATTTATGGCTTATTGACTTTTTGCATGAAACAGAAAAAAAATGCAAAGATTGTCCAGAAAGCAGGCTGATGGTTTATTCTCTTTGCACTGTGGCCCCAAAGCTCTATAAAGTTATAGATCTAAGGCTGGGGGATGAAGCTCACGCATTGCTACATGTGGTGAATCCAAGGGTCACAAAATACAGTCAGAATGAAACTAGCTAGATCTCAGAATAGACATTTCAAAACTAAACTGCACCAGCAAGTTTCGAACCCACATCTATTTAAATCTAAAACTAACTGTACACTTTTCCAGCCTTCTGACTAAAGCATGATTGTTTTAACAGGTTTCCTGTGGGGTTGTTTTTTTTGTTTTTTGTTTTTCTTAAAGCACAGGAAAAAAAAGGAACACTTTCCTTGAGTCACACTTGACTACTGATGACTTCATGGGCAGAGCCTTGAAGTTTTCTTGGCAACCATACAGAAGAAGTTTTCCATCCACCTCTTCCGCAATTTTTTTTCAACTTCCTTTTCTTGTTTACAGTCCTTAGATTTCCTTAGTCTCCCATCTAAGCATTAATCAGGTACAACCCTGTTTAGCTTTTTTAGGATCAGCCAGAATTAGATAAGCGAATCCACCTGCTGAGCTGAAGCATAGAAAAAGGAATGCAGGGCTCTGTTATAGAGAATACCCAAAGTTTTGAACTCTCCACGCCATTCAACGCGGGGTGGTATTTTTTTTACTTTGAACTGCAGGATTTCCTGCCATGGAAAATTATAATTACATTCTCATTTCTTTCTTCAATTTCTTCTTACATCAGCTTCTCCCACCTGCTTCTTCCAGACTGAAATTCCCAGAATTCCCTGGCCTTCAGCCATGTTGACCAGGAATTCTGCAAATTGCAAAATTATTGTGATAAAAGTGGCAGAAAAAAAGTAACTAATTTGGACAGGCCCACCAAAAAAAGCTTCTTGGCTGAGCTGGGATTTCTTCCTGGATCTTGTAACTTTTTCAAGAGTCTAGCCATTACAACTCCCAGTAATTTTAGTTCCCAAAGAGCTTTTGCCATACATTTTAGGCTTGGAGAACATAAGGACAATTTGCTGTTTGAGGATGTAAAAGTCCCAGCAGGCATATGAACTAGACTCCATACTTTATTGTTAGCTAACAATATTTTTCAACCGGTCATATGTACGAACGATGTGAGCTAACTATCAGAGTCCTGAATATCTGAATAAAGCAAGGGTAGAAATTGCTTTATAACACAAAAGCCCCCTCAGTTTAAAAAGGAAAGACGTGTTTCTATGCTACAGATTTGCTATGGCACCGAATCCCAGATTTATAGGTGCCAAGGTGACCATGTCCCTCTAAAGCTGGGATCATGCTTCCTTGAAGCTCCAGGGCCTTGTCTTGTCACACCCATCTGAGGTTGCCTTAATATAGAGATCACTTTAACTCATGGGCTATCTGAAGTCTCCAAACCTCATTTTTGCAATTCCCAGAGCCCCCCAAGATAATCCTGATGAAATTTGGTGGCAATTTCCCAATGACTTTAAATGGAAATCAAATAAAATATGTTTAACCCAGTCTATTGTTTAAAAATACTCACTATATCATAAGAGAGGAAGAAAGTAAGGCTACCAGATTTGGGCTCCTATCATCTTCAGAACTAGCAATCCTAGGAAGGGCCGAAAATTTGGGCCCTAACCTCTCTGGTTATATCATTACATTGCTGCCACGCATCTACAGTCCTTGGACATCAAAAATGAAAATTATGTTCCCTGTCCATAAAAAGGATTCTAAGCTATGACTTAATGCTTGTCGTGGTATAACAAAATATAGACCTCTATTTTAAGATCTGGAAAAACATCAGATCCAGACACCATTCTCCCCTTGCAAGGCAATACATCTAAGAGCAGACTCATCCAGACGTTGGTTGCTCTTACCCCTTTGGGTGAAACTGCTGTAGCTTTAAGACTTTATAACTGTATAAGCATTATTTTCATTGTGATTGTAAACATGTTGTGATGTATATTGTTTTTATTACTGCTGTGTAATTTTGATTGCTGTTGAGTTCTTACTTGTTAAATGTGCATGTTTGCCTTCCAGAAGCTGGAGAAGACTCCAGGTAGTCCTTGCTTACAGACCATTCATTCAGCGACCATTTGAAGTTATGATGGTGCTGAACAAAACAACTTGACGGCCCATTCACAACCTTTGCAGCATCCCTCAGTCACGTGATTGCCATTACAGTCAGTATGCATTGCCCTGTGCCTGACTTGTGGTTTTTTCCTTCCTCCCCCTTGCAGAGCAGAGAGATTGGAGAGAAAGGGATTGCAAGGAAGTAAGCTGTTTACTCTTCTGTACATCGAAAGCAATACGATTGCATTGGCAACCCAGGCTTGGAGCCGCGAGCGCGCTACGCAAACAGCTTACAATACTCTCTTGAAATCTCTTCCTCTGCAATCTCTCTGCTTTGCAAGGGGAGTGGGGAGAAAAAAAGCAAGCAATTTCTCCTTTGCCTGACCCTTCCCACCCCCCTGCAGAGCAGAGAGATAGGAGAGGGATAACAAGAGCATAAGCTGTTAGCTCTTCTACACATTGAGAGCATTGCGATCACACTGGCAGTGGGAAAGGGTCAGGCAAAGGAGAGATTGCCTACAGAAATCGCTTGCTTTTTCTCTCCCCAATCCCTCCCCAAGAGGGATTTCAAGAGAGTAAGCTGTTTGAGTAGCATGCCCCTGGCTTCAGCCCAGGGCTGCAGCGTGATCACATTGCTATCGATGTGTACACGTCAGTAAACAGAAACTAGAGCCTACAAAAAGGCGGGGGAGCGGTTAGGAGGCAAACAAAAGCCAAAGGTGTGAAACTGACTAGTCTTGTCTCTTTCCAGCCAGAAAGCAGTCACGATGTCCCACTTAGAGACTGCTTCCAATTGCCAGTTCCAATTAGGGTGTTAAGCAAGGACTGTATAAGGCAGATCTTGTTGTGAATTCCAAGGCAAACACCTTGTAAATGTAATACTGTAAAAGAGTAAGCTTCTTGATAAGTTTAGGTAGTTACAGTATGTCTGATAAGTGTTAGTACATAAAGTCTACATTTTCTGTTTTAAACAGCGTCTGTTCATTTCCGACTCATCTCTGCTCGATAGATCTAATAACTGAACCGAACTGGGAACTGGGGTTGATTTAATCTTTTGCCCCAGCCTAGGAGTGGCCTTCACCCCGTGCCAGATTGCTGGGTGTAGATGCTTACTTAGTTTTTAAGGAAAGAAAGCGGAAAATCTGGAAATGGAGTCTATTCTTCTCTAGAAGGGCAGCCCTTAGGCCTGAATTCTCGTGCTTTTCAGACTAAGATTTAATCTGAAATTAACTGTTGTAAATTACATGTGTGATGGCAGTGTATCTGCCTTTGAAGTGTATAACACAGAGGTCTGGCAGGCACTTGCCCTGTTTGCACATTGGAGATGAAGACCACCACCACCACCACCACCTCCTTCACTGCCCAACTATCAGCCTTCCCAGGTAGACTAGACAGGATACACGACCAGATGAGCTAATTCTACTTTATTGTAAGGCTAGATTAACATAACCTAGCAAGTCTGAAAGTACAGATCTCCTGCCCTCTTTTACAGCCTGATGAGTTAGGGAAGTTCCTTTCTTCTCACTCCCTAGGCAGCATCTCTCCTCCCTGCCCTTTGTCTCCCAAGGTCCTTCCCACATACCATTACACCACCATAGCACCAGAAATCTCTTCTGTACTTCAAAAACTAAAACTCCTACAGCAGTGTTTCTCAACCCCAACAACTTGAAGATGGGTGGACTTCAGCTCCCAGAATTCCCCAGCCAGCATGCTTCCTGGGGAATTCTGGGAGTTGAAGTCCTCATGTCTTAAAGTTGCCAAGGTTGAGAAACACTGGTCGAATCTCACTCACATTAGGAAGAGACACTTTGCAAACTAATTATCATTTTATCTCCAGGCTTCAAGAAAGGTTAAGTATGTTGTTTCCAAGATGCATTGGCGAGGTCATCCAAGTCACACAGCTACCTTTTGTGACTTCACAACTCAAGCATGAACAAACTTGCCACGTTTATTCCAGTGTTTATAATGTAGATATTCTGAAACCCATCCAGCTTCCATAGAGCTCAGGGCAAGAATCTAAGCTTCTTCTCCTATTTTTTTTTAATCTGCCCTTAAAAGGGCCTTTAGATGGTGACCTCCAATGTACAGGAACTTTCTCAGATTTTGTCTCTTATTCCCTGAAATGCTATAATGAACAGCACTGTGTAATGCTATCTTTGTAAAGGGCTCAGAAGCATCAATCAGCTCAAAATGCACCTCCCGGAAGAAAAGGTACAAGGCAGATTACTCCAACATTGTTCCACATTCTCAGGTCACTCACATTTGTTTCTAGCCCAGTTTTAAGGTGCTGAGCAACTTGAGAGTAAGCAATCCAAGGGCCATCAAATGCTTTGGACTTCATCTCCCACTATCCCCACTGGTCACTGAGCGGCCAGTGACAAGGAACTGTGGGCATTGTAGCCCCACCCCCCAACATTAAATTAATTTATGAGTTAAAATAAATGTATGCTTTTTGGAACTGCTTTAACTATAAACCACTCTGAGGTTTGGTTTGGTTTTTTAATGGGAAGTGGCATAAAAAAAGCTACAACTAAATAAATATGCATGTATCAGTCAGCCTCTAGGCCAGTGTTTCTCAGCCTTGGCAGCTTGAAGATGTAGGGACTTTAACTCCCAGAATTCCCCAGCCACCATGGCTGGCTGGGGAATTCTGGGAGTTGAAGTCCCCACATCTTCAAGCTACCAAGGTTGAGAAACACTGCTTTAGACTCTTCCCTAGGGGCCAACTGTGCTGTTTGCCCCTCCTTAAATAAACGACCATTTTAATTAAGCAAAATAAAATAAACCACCATATTGCAGAGCAGGAGGCTAGTCTTAGCATCATATTTATTTGGAAGAATATGCTGGGGTCTAATAAAAGTCCCACTACAGCAGCCAAGAGGAGGTTCAGGTATTTTCTAGCAAATGGGAATTCTGCAACGGGCCAGGCCCACAATGGGGAACAGGCAGCACCCCCACAGCAGCCATGTAATAATAATAAGAAGAAGAATTTAATAAATGTATATGCTGCCCAACTTCCCGTGATTCTGGGCAGTTATGAGGGTGCTCCCCACAAGGTTTCAGAATATGCCCCAACCCCCAAATACTGCCTACCCCAGTCTTAAATTATGCCTTTGCAATCCCTTTCAATGAGTTTATGTAGTACATTGGAAAAGAGATGCCAAAAAAAAAAAGACAAACAAGAACGAGAATGGAACTCCCCCCCCCTTTTTTTCTATCCCGCTTTTATTATTTTTATAAATAACTCATGGCAGCAAACATACCTACTACTCCTTCCTCTTCCTCTTTTCCCCACAACAACAACCCTGTGAGGTGGGTTGGGCTGAGAGAGAGTGACTACCCCAAAGCCACCCAGCCGGCTTTCAGGCCTAAGGCAGGACTAGAACTTACAGTCTCCTGGCTTTTAGCCTGCTGCCTTAACCACTAGACCAATCTGGCTCTCCTCTAGCCTTTAACTCCTGAATTCCTTGGCAGCCTCTCATCCTGGTTTTAAGCAGACCAGCCTCTGTTTAGCTTCAGAGCCCTTCAATCCCACTGCTTTCAGATGGCACCTCTGTAACTTGAAAAGTGCAATTTGGTACCCCAGAACAAAGGATTTGTTCACTCAGAAGGAACCACGCTTGAAAGTATCAGCCTTCCCAGGTAGACCAGACAGGAAACATGACCAGATGAGCTAATTCTACTTTATTGTAAGGCTACATTAACAGAATCTTGCAAGTCTGAAAGTACACATCTCCCACCATCTCTTTTTACAGCCTGATTAGGGAGGTCCCTTTCTGAGTGCCTTTCTCTTCCTATTAGGCAGCTGTGGGCTATGTCCCCTCTTATCTGATTGTTCCTTAGTCAGCATCTCTTCCCCCCCACATCTCTCAAGGTCATTCCCACATACGTTACAGAAAGAGACAGTTTGTCAAGAAGAAGGGGGCTCCAACCTCCATTTTGTCACTGCCAAGCCCCGTTAGCAGACAATCAAAACACACACTCATTGTCATGTAAACCTCTCAGATTACTTTCCCATGCAAAGGAACACATATCACACTCAGCCAGAAACAACAGAGGGTTGGCTCAAAATGTTTTAAGAACGGCAAAGGCAATATTGTAAGCCTCTGCTGGGTCTCAGGAGCTATGAGTTCTGCCATGTGCCAAGCCAGAGCGGCACCAGTGGGTTTCTCAAAAAAAAAAAAAAAAAACACACACATACACACAGAGTGACCCATTCTGAAGAGGATGCGCACATCCCACAGAAAGTGGGAAATCCAAACAAACAGAGCAGTGTTTCTCAACCTCAGCAACTCTAAGATGCGTGGACTTCAACTCCCAGAATTCCCCAGCCAACCATGCTGGCTGGGGAATTCTGGGAGTTGAAGTCCACCCATCTTAAAGTTGCTGAGGTTGAGAAACACTGAAATAGAGCTTCTACGAAGGCTTGAGCATAACAAGTGCATCCATTGCAACAAGGCAACCTCCACCTGAAGGCTTTGCCCCAACTTGCCACCTCTGTTTGAGAGAAAAAAATTCTGCCTGTGCAGAGAACCTGCTTTTCTTGAGCAAAGGAGAGCAATGCAGCCCACCTTCCTTAGAAGATGGGGCTACTCCTCTCCATAAAGATATTTTGATGGAAACTTAATGAAAGCTAAGTGACCCTCTGAAGCCCTGCATTACAACCTAGTTCTAACATGGGTAAAAGTCCATGTCTGAACTCCATCTTTCATTTCATCTCACTTCTTGAGACATGAGAGATGGGGTCAGGGGTGGAAGAGACTGAAGAAAAAAAAGATACGATGGTCTCATCTAATGGCTTCACAATTTAGCACCAAATCAAGATCCACCATCAAGCAACCATAAAAGCCAGTGTGGTGTAGTGGTTTAGGTCCACGGGTGACTTTGAATCAGTCCCTCTCTCACATCCCAACCTACCTCACAGAGCTGTTGCTGAAGGAGAGAGCCTTATATATACCACCTTGAGCTCCTAAAGGAAATACCAGGTATAAATCTAACAAACTCATGGGTTGGGTTCACTCAACACACAGAACCCCAGTGTGATCTCTCTGGGTTTGGCTTAGCATGTCATTCAAAATCAATGTTACCTTATTCAACAAACCATGGCTTAATGCAACATATGAATCCAGCCACTAGGTGGTTTCTTGGCCTCACTACCATTGTAGGACATTGTTAAGGATTACAACTTGATAAGGCACATGAAACCTTTGGGATACTTCCAAGCATTCAACAAGTACTATGCTGACGATATTACACATGATTGAACAAGAAAAACCATGATAGAAGTCAACACTTATTCATTAAAAATTAAGTGAGATTCTTTGCAGATATAAATGACTGGCACCTATAAGAGGAATTAGAAAATAAAACAAAAGCAAAAAAGAAAATTTACACTTTTAATTGTTACAGTTTTCCTCAGCATTGCTCTTTCCAGATGGCTGAGATGCAACTCCCAAGAATTTCCGGCCAGAATTCTTCCTTGCTCTCCGTTATCGTTTTTGGGTAGGTTCAAACACCACCCAAACTCATAACTTGCTTTCTCTGGTTTTGGCTTAATGATTTCCATGAACCCATCATTCATGACTGTTCAATAAACCAGGATTAAGCAAACCAGGATTTAGCACAATGTGTGTGTTAATCCCAGTCTCTGTATATTTGATAGATGCCTAATTTTTAAGAGGACTTTTGACTGTAAAGAAAATCCATTAAAATAGGTTTCATATTGTGAATTAAAAATAGCTTCCAGGTCTGAAGTAGGATAGCTCTATTTCGTCTTTATGGGCCTCTATTTCAAGAGCTATTCACTCCAAGTGCAAGTTAAGGAAGAGGATAGAAATTGCCCACCAATACTTGGTATCATTTAGAACAAAGTTTGAAGAGTACCAGGACATTGTCTTCCCTTAATGAGACAAATCGTTATTTCTATTTAAGCTACAGTAATTCTAAGTTTGCATCTACATGCAAATGTCCCAGCATAGTGTATCTGTTCCTTGATGATGAGTTTCTGCTTTTCTCCAATGTACAAATATCTACCCCAACTTGAAAAAGAAGGAAAGGGGTTCACACATTGCGATAAACTTTGTTTATAAACTATAATCACAATGGGTTGGATTCACATAACAGGGTAAGCCATAAACTATG
The DNA here is from genome assembly GCF_035149785.1 of Candoia aspera. Taxonomy (NCBI): domain Eukaryota; kingdom Metazoa; phylum Chordata; class Lepidosauria; order Squamata; family Candoiidae; genus Candoia; species Candoia aspera. The sequence continues at coordinate 252,907,019 of NC_086154.1, read as the reverse complement.
GTTTACAAGTTATAACAGCTGAGATCACCCTACAGAGCCTCTTGTATAAGTCAGTGTTTCCCAACCTCAGCCACTTTAAGAAGTGTGGATTTCAGTTCCCAGAACTTCCTAGCATGCTGGCTGGGGAATTCTGGGAATTGAAGTCCACACATCTTAAAGTTGCAGAGGCTGGAAAAAACTGGTATAACTAATGTACTCTCCAATGGGAATCCTGATGATATGCATTCCTTAGGTGGAGATCTCCTGGTTAAAACAGTTCTGTGCTTTTTTCCCTGTCTCTCCACCAGTTGGCCAACAAACAGCATTACAAGATATACAGAGATGTTTTGCAAGATCAAGAAATACTCACATCTGTAGAAAAACACATCAAACAAGCCTCAAACTGCCTAGCAGGCACTTCATGTCAAGTTTTTTGGCAGAAGACTAACATCATTGCTTAGGGCTCTGAACTGAACATACTCTGAAATTTTTTTCCCACAGGGAATTCCAGTATCAGAAGTCATCCTTGCTACACCTTAAAATACATATTAAGAACTGATTATATTAAAAAAAAGTTACCTTCAGTTCAAATGTTCTTTCTACCTAGTTTTTTTTCCTCCCAACCAACACCTTTTAGCTTTTTAAGGCATGAAACACTGAAATCCTAAAATCACTGACCTGATTTAACACCGTTTTCTTAACCCTGTTTTGCTGAATAAGCCCCAACTAGCTGAGTTAACTCTATCTTGAGTCATAAATCATTGGTTACGAAGTATAATGGCCAGTCCCTACAACCACACACCAAACCAACTTATAGCTTATATTTACAGCCTTAATATTCAAAAAACCAAAAACAGCCTTGCTGGATCATTTCCCAGTTGGGCAGCCAGGTGTCTCACTTCTTTTCACTGCTCTTCCCCTGCATTGGAAATCTGAAGCGCACCAAAGAGTGTGGAAATAAATACATTACACTTTTTTTGGCATGTTCAGGCTTTAGGAAGTGTGGGGAGCAAAACAGGTGTGTTAAGTCTTGCAAACGCCTAAGACACCCACCTCACCCCTTCACATTCCCAACTCACTCCCCAGGCAGACCCTGGCCCAGCTGATTTCTGGAAAGTGGCTCTCATCACACCACCCAAACCCAGGTGCACCCTTGAGAATTGTGCAATACCTCCCTAAGCAATCCTGCTTCAAACCACCATGGTTTGCAAGTTCACAGACCTTGCAATGTGTGTTTGGGGGGGGGGTGTAAGAAGATCCACAGCACCCCAGTTATCAAACTACAGTACAGGTAGTCCTCGCTTAACAGCCACAATCGGGACTGGAAGTGAAGAGGTTATTAAGCGAATCCAACCCAATTTTATGACCTTTCTTGTGCCAGTCATTAAGTGAATCACCAGTCATAAAGTGAACCATGTGGTCATTAAGCAAATCACACAGTCGCCATTGATTTTGCTTCCCGGAAGCCAGCTGAGAAGGACAAATATGGCGATCAAGTGACAGTGGGTCACTGCAACAGTCATTAATGCAAACTGGTTGCCAAGTGCCCAAACTGTGATTATGTGACCACGGGAGCACTGCAATGGTCATAAGTGTGAGGACCGGTTGCAAGTTGGATTTTTTTCAGGACTGTTGTAAGTCTGGACCATCACTAAATGAATCATCATTAAGTGAGGACTACCTGTAATGGCCACTCAGTAGGGGGAAGTGATTGATGCTAAGGGCCAAGGACTAACCAGATACATGCTGAACAGTGCATTAACATTATGCCCAGTGCAGCTTTTATCAAAAAAAATACCATTATTATTTCTTAGTTATTTACACAAACAGCATTTTGCACAAAATAAGTGTCTCTTGATTTGCAGCCCTACTTTTCCCCAGAGCAATAAATCAACTAAAGCCTGAGTTGACCGCTCTGGTTGTTGTTTTCAACACTGGGATTATATTTTTCTACTACCAATGTCTAAACCAGATAGCGTTGCCTAGCAGTATTCCAAGCCCATGCTTTAACCATTTGGAACACTGTCACTGATAAGCTGAATTATTTGAATTCATAATATCAATCGATATTTTATATCTGAAGGCTGGGAAATTCTATTCCCCCTGTGTTGCCTTGCTTTATGGCTCCGTATACAGCCAAACCAATTATATTCATCCAGGTCAGGGAATCAGGCATATTTTTAATAGTAAAACTAAGTAGTACAATCCTGAAAAAAAGTTCAAAATGTAAGTGAAGAGATTGCACCATAAAAATTTGGAAAGTCTGCCTTTATTATATACTGTATTTACATCAGGTCTCTCTCCTAACTGAAAGATTTATGAAACCTCTTCATTTCCTTTGCTTTATCTCCAAGGCTTCTGAAAATGTCACACCCTCAGGATCTAAAACATGGGCTTCAGGCCCAAACATGCCCTTTTCTGTGTTTTTGTGGCCTGAACTCTGGGCACCTACAACAGTTGTAATTTTTTTCTTTAGCCCCTAACAAATCAGTTTATTTCAGCCTCATTCTGAAATGAAAATAATAGCAACCGGTTACCCAAAGTTGTTGCAAGTGTAAACGATGTCTGTGTTTATGCTTCATTCTTAACAAAATGTTACTCAATACACCATAGGGAACTGAGTTCACAGAACACACTAAAACCAGAGTAATATAATACAATTGCTGAGGTTATAGTAAGATAAAGGTCTGGTTCATACAGCTTGCTAAGATAATGGCTGGGTTCCTACAACACGCTGAACTACAGACTATCTCCCCTCATTTCAGTCTATTGAATATCCTTTGAGAACCCAGATTCTGAATCTTAAAGCTTGGTTTGCAAGGTACAATGACTGGGTTTGCACAAAACACTAAGCCAAAATCAAACAAACTATATTATAAAATAGAAGGTTTTGCATGGACTGGAGATGGAGTCAAAAGTTTCTAAACTGATAAATTTTGTTCGTCCATCATTATAATCTGGTAGGCTGTGTGAACCAGGCCTGTATCAGCAGCATTAGAAATAGAAAAAAAAAATAATTTACACTGAGTCTGAGTCCCCTTTCCTACCACATTTCAACACACTTTTTAAACATTACAAACTAAAGATACCCACAAGCTGAGCTCAATTCCTGGTGATAACTCAAGCAGGCACATATAATTTGGGGGGGCCGCAGTCCTGGTATGATGTGCCTTTGCCTTTTTCTGAGGTTCTGCTGACTCTATAGCTGTCGGAATTCCTGGTGGTCTCCTATCCAAGTACTAGCCCTGCTTAGCTTTTCCAAGATAGCCAGTGTTGGCTGGGTGCTACCACCTACCTGAGTTTTCAAGCATTGCCCTTATTCTGTATCAGCCACAATAAAGCTGAGTACTACCACAAAATCAGGGTCACTCCTCACATCAAAAACTTGCACATGCATACATGGGCCCAGGTAAGTAGCTTTCAGACTGACAGCATAACCTGATAAGACACAAGTTCAAGGAATGTGATTAAGAAACACATTCTCATGTGTATCTGAATGACTTTTCTTGGGGGCGGGATGCGCAGGAAAGGTCTGAATTGCTTTAATGATGCCAGGAGGGTGCACTGGATCTGAGGGAGGGAGGGAGGGAGGGAGGGAGGGAGACAGTCGATGAAGGTTGTCAGTCGTGCAGGTGGAATTGCCTGTAGGTTGAGTCATGGCAACTGGATTTCCTTCTTTTTGGTTGAAACGTTTCGCTGCTTGTCCAAGCAGCTTCTTCAGTCTGGGCAAAGGTTGGTGAGGGGACCCCATGTATGTCTTCCAGGGTGGCTGCATTGTCCCTACACCTGAATGGCTGTTCATTGTGCCATGGAGGTGTGGATTGCCTTTGGGATGTCAGAGGAGCAATGTAGTATATGCAATCCAGGGCAGTGAGGAGTGTTCTGAGCTCTACACTGGGGAAACAAAACAGCCTTTACACAAGAGGATGGCCCAACACAGGAGGAGCAACACCACAGGACCAGAATCAGCAGTTTACCTTATCTAAAAGAAAAAGGACACTCATCTGAGGACAATAATGTTCACACTTTGGACAGAGAAGATAGGTGGTTTGAGAGAGGGGTTAAGAAATCCATTCATGCCAAAGTGGAAAATCCTTCCCTCAATAGAGGCGGAGGCCCCAGACACAACTTGTTCCCCATTATTCATGCTGCTCTTTCGTCAGACCCCAGGAAGATTAAGACCACTTCACAAGTTCACCAGGAAGGCCACACTTAACCATCCACTTGGGGATGAGCGAGGGATTTATGAGTAAGACATCCCAGAGACAATCCACACCTCCATGGCACAATGAACAGCCATTCAGGCGTAGGGACAATGCAGCCACCCTGGAAGACATATATGGGGTCCCCTCACCAACCTTTGCCCAGACTGAAGAAGCTGCTTGGACAAGCAGCGAAACGTTTCAACCAAAAAGAAAGAAATCCAGTTGCCATGACTCAACCTACAGAGAGGCAGACAGGCAGCACCATGCCATTGAGGAGCTGTGCTGTGACGTTGGCTGCACCCCATTCTCAAAAACCCTTTTCCCAGAACCTGTGAAACTCTTTTTTTGGGGGGGTGAAGTTCAAGAGTAAGCACTGAAATCAAGGACAGGGAAGGACAGAGCGTGAGCAGGAGCACACACATGCACCCAATCTCCAAATCAGCAGTCCTCCAAATGCCAGGCTACCTACACCTGTCATCCCCAGCCAATCACAACAGAACCCATCCTGAACACTCCCACCGAGGAGAAGCTGGCCCGTGGGCTTATTTCAGAAGAAGCAGGGCAAAACTCTAGGGCACTCCCATCCCACCATCCCCTCCTTCGTCTCACAACGCCCTTCTGACAACGCTGTACTCCCTTCGCCCCCCCCCCCCCCGCAAAGGGTTGGCCTTTCCACACAGTCAGGTTTCCAAGCTGACTGCATCGCAAGGCCACGGTGGCCAGCTGGTGCCCAACGCTGGCCAATGGCAGGCTGACTCATTTGCATACGGCTGGGGACACTGGAGGAGGGGGACACGATGCAAGACAAAGGCAAAAGTAACCTTGGGAGGGGGAAATAAAAGAGGAAGGTGGGGAGGGCCGGACAGGTTTGGGAGACCAACGCAGAGCTTTCACCCGCTTTCCAAAGAGACGCCCAGCTCCCTGCCAGCAATTCCTTGACGGGAGGCCAGGACGCACAGGCATCTTTTTAAACAACTTGATGGTTGACAGAGCAAAAAATGGACACAAACATTTCTTTTCCTAGGAGAGCGGGGGGGGGGGTACAAGGAGCTTGTTCGACACTGCCAACGGTTGGTGCTAAACAATAGCAAGCAGAGGCTTTGCTGGCTGCAGCTGCTTGTGAACGGGTACAAAAGAAGCTGAGCATTAAAATTAAAGATGCAGAACTGAGACTAAAATGCCCAAGGCCTTCAAGGGACTATGGTTCTGAATCACAATCCAGGGCAAAGTTAAAGTTGCTGTGCACTCGGGAGGGTCTGAACCATGCTGTGAAGAGGGATATTTTTACAGCTGGGAAGGGCAGGGATAAAAAAACATCAATAATGTAATTGAATGAGGACTGTCCATTAGAACTGTCAAACTGCCCCCACAGTAGGTCTACAGCCTGTTCCCAACACCAATTTCTCCGTGCAATACATGTCACCAGCTTTCTTGAAAGGCAAACAATATTGCCCACTTACCCACCCACCCATGCTAAGTGTAAGTTATATGGTTTGGTTTTTTTTAATCCATTCAGTTGTGTCCAATTCTCAGAGACTGCCTGGACAAATCCCTGCAGTTTTCTTGGCAAGGTTTTTCAGAAGTGGTTTGCCATTGCCTCCTTCCTAGGGCTGAGAGAAAGTGGCCGGCCCAAGGTCACCTAGCTGGCTTTGTGCCCAAGGCGGGACTAGAACTCACAGTATCGCAATGTCTAGCCTGGTGCCTTAACCCAGTGTTAAGTGCATGCTGGCTGTGTTAAGTGCATGCTGGCTGGGGAATTCTGGGAGTTGAAGTCCACACAGCTTAAAGTTGCCACGGCTGAGAAATGCTGCCTTAAGCACTACACCAAACTGGCTCTCAAGTTATGTTACTTTGACTTACAAAGTGGCAATGTCATCCAATTCACAAAAACAAATTGGGGCCATCGCTCAACTTCCCCCTCCCAAAGTTCTGCTTTTCTGTCTCATTCTTTAAATGATGTGTTTGAACTTTACTGCTACAAATAGTGGGATGTGTTCCTTTTTTCCTGCTTTCTCCCTCACTCTCCCTATTTTTCTGCAGCCTCCCTCAGTGCCCCATGTTCTAGTCCAGTGTTTCTCAACCTCAGCAACATTAAGATGTGTGGACTTCAACTCCCAGAATTCCCCAAGCTGCCTGGGGAATTCTGGGAGTTGAAGTCGACGCATCTTAGAGTTGCTGAGGTTGAGAAAGAGTGTTTTAGTCTGAAAAAGTCCGAATGGAGATTTTTCTGTGTTATGTTTCCTCCTGGAACTTAACCAATACATAGAAAGCAAAGAGGTTGAAAACTTCTGGAGAGAAGCTTGCGCAGTGACAAACAAGATGCTCCCCCACTGTCTTTAGCCACCTTGAATTTCAGCTCAAAGCAAGAATATCATACCCCCCCATGAGAATTTCATTCTTCAATTTGGGGTGTGTGTGAAAAAAAGTTATCTCATTGAACAAGAAGGGTGAAAATTAAAACTGAAGAAAATCCCAGCACTGTCCTATGAGAAACCATGCTTCATGCCTTCATATTTGTTGAAATATACATTTTAAAAATGGAAACGTGAGGGGAAGACCAGGCTAATATTACAGATACCTGGCCCACACAAGAATATTCCATATCTTCCACATTTAAGTTTTTACAAACATCTCTCTGGCCATCTTGGAATCAGGGTGGAACATCAGCTGCAGGTAACACCCCTCACAATTGGTCAGGAAGAGAAATAAGTTTATCTTCTGGCTGGTGTTAACCAAATGGAGGGATTATGATCCCACACTGTGTGACTGATGCTGAATGGGATATATGGGATGTGCTAAATGCCTAGAAACAGCATTTCCCATACAGTAGCTTCTCTACACTTTCCACCCAGGGCCTGCCAGAGGGAAAATACATGCATTTTCTAGTTAGTGAACATGTCTGTCATGAACTACCCTCACAACAGACTCACAGACCAGAAGGAGACTTGGCCACTGGGAGTGAGAGTCAAAGAGGGGCGACTGGCAAAAATGACATGCATCAAGTATGGGAAATGCCGCTGGGCAGCCCTAAGTGTTCAAGCGGGTGGTTGCTACGATTACAGCTGTGCCTGGTGAAGCAATAGATTGAAAAGGGGGTTATAATTCTTCAAAAGAAAGAACATAATAATAGCCTAACCTTCAGCTTAAAGCAGGCAATCCAAAGTGGCAGGCTTCCCAAGAAATGACTGCCCCACCAAAGAATGAAGACTTCCAGGAGGAGCAATTTAACCTGGGAACCAATTAATCTGTTGTTGTTTTTTCAAGTGAAATTTGTCTTGTCTTTGGGGACAGTGAGCAAGTACACCTTTGTTCTCTATATTTGGGGAGTAATGTTCCATCACACTGAGTCTGAACTTCTCTAGGCTAAGCCAATTTCTCTGCTGTCACATCCAAGGATTTCTCCCCATTTTTGCTGCCCTCCCCTGAGCATATTCCAATACCCTTCTTAAATAGCAGCATCCAGAAATACCTATTTGGAAGGTTCCCTCCCCACTTATTTATTTTCAGCCATTATATCGATGTGGGTATAACAACAGTCTTAGCACTTATCCATTCCTGCTGTCTCAGCAAACAGGAGCACTTGACAGGTTTTGTCTGAGCTCAGAAACTAAGCAGACTTGGACCTGATCAGGAGTTGGACGGGAGGTCACCAGAGAATTCCAGGGCTGGAAAGTCAACTGGAATGTTGAAAACCATCCCAGAAGGAAGCCGTGACAAACAGCACTTCTTCAGTTGCCAAGAAAACTCCATGATTGAGTTCACGTAGAGCCCAGGAGTCCAGCTCAACCCAAGGACCTCTTTGCCTTTACTTCTTGTTAGCAGTGGAATCCTGGCAACAATCCAGTCTAGGTTCAGAATCCAATCACATTGTTGGAGGACAGGAAAAAGAAAGCTGACTCAGAGAGACTGCCTTGCCCAAGGCCACCTAGTGAGTTTGTAGCAGAAGGAAGACTTGAACTCAATCCTTTCTGATTCATAATTACTAAGAAAGGCCCAAACATGCCTACTCAAAATAATGTTCCATACATCTGTAGATACATCTCTAGGGTTGTCCTGCCACCACAGCAATGAGGCCATCATACCAGCAGCCCCAGTGGGAGCTTTCCAGAGTGGCTACATAGAGAAGACCCAATCTATGGCCTTGACTATCAGAACACTAGAAGAAGATGGTAGCAAAGTTGACTTGTTTGATTAAGGAAAAGTGATTGGAAACCCTCTATGGACTTTTTGCTGAAAATGAGAAAAAAAATTAACTTGTGATTTATGGGTTTGATTATTAGAAAGGGTAGAATGTGGAAAGAAGGGAGCCATGATGTAACTTAGAGCAGTGTTTCTCAACCTTGGCAACTTTAAGTCATGTGGACTTCAACTTCCACAATTCCCCAGCCAGCATGTCTTAAAGTTGCCAAGGTTGAGAAAACCTGCCTTAGAGAGAGGGGATAAAACATGAATGCATTTATAATGGCTATAAAGAAGACTGGAAGCCACTTCTTTATATCTTTTTTTTTCTTTCTTGTCTTTTTTCTTTCATTTCTTTGCTATTTACTTATCACTGTTCTTTTACTTTTCTTTCTTTTTTCTTTAAATTTGTATTGCTTTTACTTTGCAAAAAACTTCTTTAATAAAAATTAATTTAAAAGAAGAATACTAGAAGAAGGTAGCTTCACAGAGCAGGTAGGCTGGTCTGAGGACCTGTGATTCTTGGAATCGTCAACAATAGACAAAGGTGGCTGTCCATATGGTGTTGGACTACAGCTCCCAACATTCCTCACTCTTAGCCTTATCAGCTGGAAGCTGTACTTCAGCAACATCTGGAGGGTCATAAACTCCATGCTCAAAATCATGTTCCTGAAACGGCAGGAACAAAGAAGACACCAAGCCTAATGCTATACCTCTGGAGTCCCCAGTATGGAGGGTGGTTATAGATATGAATGGGTCCAAGATCTCTCCTTTGGTCCCCTCCATGCTTTATAGCCTCATGACTTTTGGGTTTTATGTCCAGCCATAAAAACATGGCAGGCAAAATCCACTCTAAAAGTCTACCACGTGCTCTCAAAAGTCCAAATAAATGTGCCCACTGGCTAAAAAATTGAGGATTTCTGCTGTAAGCTTGAAACAGAGAGGTAAAAAATTAACGTTTTAAAATACAGGCCAGGAATCAAACAACAACTGCACCCTATATGAGTTATAGACCATTCAGGTCCTACAGTACTGTGTGTTTCATACAGTAGCATCGATAGCAGCTCTGTCCAAAGTAGCATAGCATTCTGTATTAAAATAAAAATAAAAATGGTCCTTGCTTTGAACCCTAATTCTCAAAGACTAGATTTAAACACCCTTTAATCATAGTTGACTGAACCATAGATTATTGAATAAACCACTCATCTAGGTTTGCCCAACAACAAAACAATGTTAAACAGGGTCAAACCATGACGATAGATCGTATAGTCCACTAATAATTAAAGGGCTAGCTTTACTTTTGATGGTCCCAAATGGATAAGATGGGGTCACTTGTAGAAATGCTGCATCTCTGTGCACCTTCTTAAACATTAGATACGTTTCCAGAGACCACACTTTCCGCCCTGCAAAATGAAGTCAAGCTGAGCAATTCTCAGCGCATTCTTGATCCTGGTGCTTCAGCTGTAGACCTCTGGCTCTAAGAGTTTCATCTATCTCTTGACTCAAGAATTTTAAATAAATCTCTCGTCTGACTCTCCCAGTTTTAAAAAAGCTGCCTTTCATTATAGGGATGAAATGGGTTAAACCCTTACCCTATTTCACTTCCTTTTTGGGTACTTTCTTCTACATTCCATCTAACATGTTTCAGGTTGTCATAAAGGCCTGGCAGGATTTCATTTGTAGAATGGTAGGCAAGTGCCACGAATCCAGTCAGACTTAGAAATAAACAGATCAATACATGAAATTGATAATAAATAGTAGTAAGTTGTTGACTGATGCAAGGTGGACTATTAACAGCAGAGGCAGACAAATTTTGGGCATCTGGCTGCAGCATGTAATGGTTTTGGAAGGCCCAAAGTGATGATGCATGGATGATGCTCCATGACACACTCACGAGCAGGCCAGAAATTCTGTGCACAGCATGCACCTTTCCTTTTTAACCATGCTGAGCCACTTTTAAGGCTTGCAATTTCTATGTTTCCTACTTTAAAATGCAATCTAAAATTCAGTGCCATGCTGGGCAGATTTGAGATGACAAACAGAGGTTACGAAGCCACGTGGCCCTTTGGTACTACAAATTGCCCACCTCTGGTTAATAAGAACTCTGCTGGTTTCTTAAAAGAGAAGGACAGAATATTTTGCTGGAATAAGTTAACATCTGTACAGCTACTGTGAAGGTCTGGCTTCCCAGGTGCTGAAACTGGGGGGTGCATGGCTTGCCAGGGACAGGAAAGGCAGCTGCTACAACATCAGCAGCATGCATGCAAACTAAGATTACAGATGAAGAAGGCTGTGGCTGTCACCTGCCTCCCTGACTTCCTCCAAACAACCAGTTACAGTTTTGTAAGTGTATCCTTAGCAGAGTTTGATGTTTCTTTCTCCCCCCCCCCCATATTTACAAAGAGGAAAGGACAGCTCACACAGGTGCAAAATCCACATCCCATCAACGAACAGCTTAGTATGCTAAGAAACATGCTAAACGGCATACCTCAAGCTAACATATAGAGTTTACAAAGAACACCCCCCCAACCTATAGAAATAAGAAGGGTAATAAATAAAAAGAGCTGCATGTTTTCTGCTTGAAGCTCTCCAGAAATGCAACATTGGAAGCCAATTCACAGAGACAGCCCTCCTTTTCCTAAAGAACCAGAGGATATAACAAGAAAACCAAACAGACTTGAATTAACGTATATCACACCTTTGCCACTAATTTACTATGTGACCTCAGATACGGAACTTTCTTCCTGTGTTTTTACTTTATATAAACACACACCCAAATACACACAGACACATATAAAGAGAAAGAACAAGGAGCTCTAGGTTGCAGGTAGAGAAGAAAAGCTGTTTAGCTATTTCTTTACCAGCTATTCCCTCAGTAAATATTACTCATGAGGAACTTCCAACGTGATGCATGGATGAAAAGAAAGTTGTTGGGGTTTTGGGGGGAGGGGGTAAAATAAGGTTTAAGTATCCCTCCCTTCTAACTGGTTTTTTGTACCCAGCTGAGCACCCAGTTCCTTTTTATTTATTTGATGTTGCTGAATATTGGGAGAGCACTGTGTCAATCTGTGATAGCAAAAAGGGAAAAGTCTGGTAGCACCTTTTGCAGCTGACACATTTTACTAAAAGGCTTCAGCTCACAAAAGCTTATGCCTTTTAATAAAATCTGTTGGTTGGAAAAGATGCTACCAGACCCCTTCAGAAAATTATGTGAGACTTCCAAGTGATTCGCCTCTCAATGGTAAAGGATTTGTAACAACCTCACTAACAGTTTACAAGCTATAAGGTTTACACCAGTGTTTGTCAACCTTGGCAACTTGAAGATGCGTGGACTTCAATTCTTCAATTCAGTGCTGGCTGGGGAATTCTGGGAGTTGAAGTCCACACATCTTCAAGTTGCTAAGAATGAGAAACACTGGTTTATACAGTACAGTAGGTGAAATTAGTAGAGGCAGGATGACTGCAATGCTGCTAGTCTCAGCCAAAGTAATAGGTGAGCATGGAGCTGTTTTCAGCTGGAAAAGGGAAGGAGAAAAGATGAAGCTGAAGATCAAAGTTGAAGGCCCATGGAAGATAAGAAGTCAGGGTGCTTTTCTGCAGTGCTGTCCTGATAGCTAATAAAAATGGAGGAACACCCAGCCCTGGATTCCAGCCCACATGAGCAAGGAATGGAATCATGGGAATATTATGCAGGATTCCCTTCAAGCAGAAACAAGAATGCCAAGTTGCTTTGATTAGACAGACCTGCAGTGACAATTTTCTCAAGTACAGCGTACCACCCAAAAGTGGGGAGTGTCAGTTCAGACCTCGGGAATGGCATACCAGGTTGATGGAGGAAAGGAACCGTGTATTACTGCCTTGGGCTGAACAAGACTAAGCAGTGCTGCCTTTGAGTTTAAAGCTGGGGTTCTAACAAGATGCTTTCCTCACTTACTGAAGCAATCCACCAAACAGGCTGAGTTTGCACAGCTTGCTAAACCACCAACCCCTGCCAACCACAGTTAAATTAACCAAGCATGGTAAGCTGTTAGGTTTTAACTGACTTGGTTAAGCATGAGGGTGGGCGCAGAGTTTTCACAAGCATCGCCAAGCACTCATCAAGGCTTATGCCTTGTAAAACCTCCCACCATCCTCCAGTGCACAAGCCCTGCACCTTGTTCTTTCCTCAAGCACATCACCTGGAAAGAGGCAGAGTGCATGGACAGAAGCAAGCAAGGGGCCAGCTGAGGCCTCCTTCCTAGCCCAACCTAGAAGAGCCACATGTCCTGGACTTCACTCCACAAACATTGCCAAGTTCACCTTATCAGGCACAAACAGCTCTGTTTTTCATAGGGAAAGGTCACTGTTTTTCACATCATGATCTAAGAGCTATAAATGGATTCATACAAATAAACAGAGCCCTTTTCTGAGTAGCCAGGCCGAAACCTTAACTCAGGAGGTGCGGAACACATGGCCTCAGACATAATGTACAAAACTGAAAGAAAAATGGAATTGAAAGCAGTCTTCTTCCTTGCCATTTCCCTGTGCCAGATTAAAATCTTCAAAATGTGCAGCTCACCCAACCAGCCAAGTGGGTTGGCAAATCGAATCTAACACATCTGGAGGGCACCAAGTTGAGGAAGGCTGTCTTCATCCTTGCCCCACCCAGAGCTTTTAACAGCCAGGTTCCTACACTGGGCAAGCAGAACTGCAGCCAAAAAGTTTTATCATGCCTCCGCAGGATTGCCATGAAGCTACCAGGCCGCTCAGAGTTTCAGGAGGAAGGCTGGGCTATCAAGAGTAAGAAGTTTAAAAACTGAAGAGGCCACCTGTGATCTGGTATAACGCAGGGCCCAACTAGATCTGTCAGTTGACCATTGCAGCCAAAGGCTCAGGGTCTATTTTCACAAGACAGGGAGATGAAACTGTAAGGAAGAATTGGGGGTGAAGGAAAAGAATGGAAGGGAGTGGTACCCGAGGGGAGTGATGCAGGGAAATGCAAAACCATGCCAAGGGGGTGGAAAGGAGAAACTGCCCTACTTTACCCTTTGCACAAGACCCAGGGACTAGACCCCTCTCCCAGCGATAAAAGTTGAACTCCTCCTTCCGTTCTAAAATTAGGAATTTCAAATTGCCAGCTTTCCTGAAAGTTACAACTCTAAGCTTTAGTTCCTAATCCCCACGTGTCTGAAATGCCAAGTTCTCCAGAACTGGGATGAATCGCGACTGCACACGTTCAGAGGCACCGTCTCCAAAGTTGGAGCTCCCCGGGAGCCGGCCCCCTTCTAGACATGCTCAGAGGCACAGCCGCTTCTGCTCTGGCAAGCGAGAACCCGAGCATTACGAAACAGCCTCCGGGGTTACGCCCTGATTCAACCCTGGCAGCTCGCACTTCCTACGCAGACTGGAGGCCAGGTCCCGGGGGAGGCAGGCTCCGGCTATCCCCAGCCGGCGGCCCCTTCTTCGGCCCCGGACACCCCGCAGTTCCCCGCCGGCTTACCTGAAATAGTAGACATCACTCTTCCCGGCGCTCAGCCCCGATTTGCGGATGACCTCTTCCTTCTTCCAGCCGGGGGGCAACGCCGGACAGTCCACCCTCTTGCCCCGCTTCTCCATCCGGGGGCCTCGGCGGTGGCCCTCGGCCAGAGCCGGAGCGGGGGAAAGTGGGGCGCTCCCGGGCCGAGGCCTGCCGGCCAGCTCACCGGCCCCTTTGGCAGGGGCGGAGGGGAGAGGGCGGAGGGGCGCGCTGCCGGGCACACGCGAGGAGCGGCGCTGGCACTCTCTCGCCCGGGCGCGTCGGGGCGGCTGTCCAGCAGCGGCGGCAGAAGCAGCGGCGGCCGCGGCGTTAGAGGTGCCCACCCCGGCCGCCCCCTTCCCCGCCTCCGCTGCTGCCGCCGTCGAGCCCCCTCGGCCAGCGCTGGGGGAAAGAGTCGGGGCCGCGCGCGCAGGGCTTTCCTTCGGCCAGGCGGCGAGGGCGACGGCGGCGGCGGCGGCGGAGGAGGAGAAGGAGGCGGCGGCGGCGGCGGCGGCGGCGGCGGCGGCGGCTGCTGCTGCTGCGGCTGCTTCCGTAACTGAGCCTCGGAATCCGTGTCATCGGCGCTCGGAACCTCGGGGTCATAGAGCCCGCGCGGCACAGCCAAGGGAGGGAGGAGAGTGGGAAGGATGACGGCGCGCCAGCCAGCCAGCCAGCGAGCCTCCGCGCCCGCGCCCGCCCCAGCCCCAGCCGGGCAAGCATTCCCGGCTTCCCAGGCCCGCCCCCTTCCTCAAGCCTGCCCCGCTTCGGACTGGAGCGGCGCCGCGCAGCGCTGCCCGGGTGCTTCGAATCCGACGCCTCCCTTGCGCCAAGCCTCGGAGGATGGCCGCGCCCGGCTGCGCGCCTGGGGTCGGAAGTAAGTCGCGCCTTAACGCGCCCGTGGTGGCGGCTGGTCGGAAATCCTGGAGGCTCTTCCGCCGGGATCAAGGCTTAAGGCTTGCAGTACGAGACGCGGGCGTGTCTAGAACCATATGCAGAGTTCTTTTCCCCCTAGATCCCGGGGCGCTCAAGAGTCCACGTTTTTGGGACCGAGCGAAGGAGGACAATGATGAAGTTGTAACTTTTAGGCCGGACCTCTGAGCGTGTCCAGAGTAGCTTTTTTTTTCATTGCCACTAAGACCGACCGATTTCAGACATCTAAACGGGAATGAAACTTTCCATTCGGGCAGTGCTTCTGAGCATAAACGGAGTGGTATTTTCCCCGGGCTACGCATCTGGGGCTAGGAATCGGGGGGCGAGGACAGAGTTGCGATTTTCAAGATGATCTCTGACCAGCTGCAGAGTGACTCTTCCCTGAGCAACCCCATAACACGCCGAATCGGATCTAGTGGATGCAACAGTGCGTCCTGGTGAGCAGTAATTTTCAGCAGCCCAGATTTCTAATATTAGACACGAAACACCGCGTGGATGGGCAGAACTTCAGTCGGGAGTTGCTATGCCGGACCTCGAAGGCGCGAGGAGCCGACGAGAGGCTTCAAGCGTTACGTGTTTCCCATTCGGAAAGTCTCTGGGCATGAAAATTGCTCTGGGCAGTGAAAGATGCCAAGGTCGCGGTGGCATAGTGAGCTCCTTTGCTGGTCGCGGAACAGACGCGGCCTCCCTTCTCCGCACCTCCACTCCTCTCCCGGATTAAAAAAAAACAACCGGATAAAAGCCTGTGGAAATTAAAGAAGTTCGTCTCTTTGCAACGGACTGTCATTTGAGTTTTCTAAGTGGGTCAAAATGAGCTTTAAAGAAGGTGAAGAGGAGAAGGAAGGCCACTAAAAGTAGCAACGTGACAGGAGAGGGATTCGGTGAATTTAAGGTGGAATTTTTAGAAAGAGGCTTGCGGGCCACTTTTTCCTAACTCAGCGTCCTCTGATGCATATTGGCTCGGGGAGGGAGTGAAAGTCAAACCCTGCACCTGCCCGGAGAAGTTAACTCCACAGGCTTGCTGTCACACAGTAGCTTAACCCCGGGGGTAAAGACCGATCTGCTACTTTTCACTTGCTAAATCTGGCTTTATGAAGCTGTTGTATGAATCCAGTTTCTTGGGTAACTTTATGATTTGGAGTATTGTGCAATCCAGAAAATGGGTTAATTCAGTAACCAGATAAAGTGGGTTGTGAGAACACTGTCACACATATTAGTTAGCCAGATTTCAGCCTAGCGCAGCGTTTCTCAACCTCGACAACTTTAAGATGTGTGGATTTCGACTCCCAGAATTCCCCAGCCAGATTGTGCAATCCAGAAAATGGGTTAATTCAGTAAATCCATCAGTGGAACGGGCGATGTTCCCTTAATAGGCTAACCCATGATTTAACACGAATAAGCCACATTGGCTGGATACACACCACACACTTAGCCCGAACAATCAAACTACGTTTTGGGTTGGTGTATGGTGTGAACCCAGAGACTGAATTTCCCACGCAATTTCGTTTGTAAAAGGCTGTGCCTTTGTTTTCTGATAAAAAGGATACAATTTGGATCTTCTTTTCCATTCCCTGGAAGAAAGTTTGTAAGTAACTTCTGCAGCTACAGTTCAACTTTCTTTTTCGTTGCGGAGCAGATACTTCCAAATGTTACAAAGGACGTTGGATTCTCCCTCCTTCGGGGAATTAATAGGTTTATTCACCGCAGTACTTCTCTACCTTCTTTTAGCACACACACCAACGAACCACTAAGGACCCCTGCCCCTCCCAGATGGGCTTTTCAAACACGGCTGTCATTCGTTAAGAGATGACTTGATCGCTTTCACTTTCTTAGAACGCGAACTTGACAAGCGGGTCAACGAGAGTGGCTGAAGGCGTTGATTTCGCGCTCAACCCTTGCAAGGAAGGATATGGCTTGTTCCCAGGACACACTGAACCCCGAGCTAACCCCAGGGGCTGAGTTTGCACAACCCGCTGGGCTAGGCTAAAATGATGCGGACTAGTTACTGGATCGGATCGAGGCAACCTCCACATTCTGCCCAGAGAAAGACGTTCGAGGGTCTAAACCAGGCCGGCCAGCCGGCCGACCCGACGCATGGCCAGCCCCGGACTCTCATTGGTGCGCGCAAAGAGAACGGAAGGACGATTGGACGGCTGCTCCTTAGCTCCTCCTTCCAGGCCAGGCATCTGAGTTCAGCGACCGGCTGTAGCTCAGGACGGAGGTGGGGCGTGTTCGCTGCTCCGGCGGCGCCACCGCTGCTGCGCGAACGCCGCGCGAAATGGAGGACTCGGGAGGCGAGCGGGAGGCGACCGAGGTCGAGTGGCTGTTCCCGGATCCCAACAGCGGACTCCGGCGGGATTCACCTGCTGCTGTAGAAGGAGTCTCGTGTAAAGTCCTCGGAAATCTTCCGCCTGGGTCCCGCGGACTAGGAGCAGGGCGGCGCCTACTCCAAGAGAAAGCACGGCAGCTAAGACGGGGGGGCGGGGGAGGCTACGATCCGGTGCTTTAAAAAAAAACACTATTTGGAAACGCTGTCCCGTGTTCACACGGCACACCGCACCCTAATCTTGCCACATTTTCACCTGGTGTGTTATGTGAGTCCAGCCCAAGTAGTTTATGGTGCAATGTGAGGTGGGAATTCAGAATAAATAGGAGAAGGCAATCTTGGGCCTGGTGTCTCCCAACTTTGTAGTCGATGTGGGCTGTGCATCAGAGCTGGTGGAAGAGCTTCCCTTCTGCCAAAGAGAAGGATCTGCAGGAAGCGCATTCAAGGCGGGGGTTAGGAAGAGGACGTTGACCGTTTCTTGCTTGCCCAAAAGGGAAACAAGCCAGGATGCTTTGCAAAAAGGGATTAATCTTGGCTCAGTTAGGGAGACCATCTTTACTGCTTAAAGAGCCTTTGCTCCCTAGAATTTTGCCCTCTACTTCTGGGAGAGAGTAGGGTTGTGAATGTTACTGTGATTACCATTTCAGCAGATTTCTGCATTCACTCAACACTTTGAAGCAGAAACTAATGGCAGGAGCTGGGTTTGCATAGCACTCCTGGCCAAAGTGTGCTTGGCTTAATTGTAATTCCTTGTGCTGTGCAAATACAGAGATTGAGAATTATTCTACGGGCTGCAGCTTGCAGCTCCATGGAAAGGGGTAATATGTGTCTCCAGATGCAGCAGTGGTCATCTGCTTGCATTCACACAGCATGCTAACTAGCCCATGGTTTACTAAAGTAACCCATTTGCCTGGGAACAGTTCACACTGAACAATAAACTAACCTAATAAACTATTAATAAATAAATAATAAACTAATAAGCTAACAGCTGGGTTCACACAACAACTGGGCCACAAACCAGCCAACCCTATTTTGGCCCAATCTGCAGGCTTGCCTGTGAGATAAGATCCTTAGGATGCTTGATGCTAGACAGGCCCACAACTAGGGTCTCTTTCACCCAGAGCAAACATGGATTCTGCACCCATTCTGGAGCCCCCCCAGCACGGTGCCCTGGGCACATGCCCTGCTTGCCCCCCCAAGTGCGGCCCTGGTGCTAGATGGGAAGAAAATGACATATTTACTGAGTGAATTTTTAAACTGAAAGTTCTGATTGATAGCCTTTTAGCCAATGTAGGATTTTATTTACAAAATTGATTGATTGATTTAATTTTTATCCAGCCTTATTTATTTATTTTCTATCCGGCCTTTATTATTTTTATAAATAACTCAAGGCGGGGAACATGCCTAATATTCCTTCCTCCTCCTATTTTCCCCACAACAACAACCCTGTGAGGTGAGTTGGGCTGAGAGAGGGGGACTGGCCCAAGGTCACCCAGCCGGCTTTTGTGCCTAAGGCGGGACTAGAACTCAAAGTTTCCTGGTTTCTAACCTGGGGCCATAACCGCTAGACCAAACTATATTACTGTTAGAAAATCACAGATAATTAAAGCAGTCTAAACTTCAGCATCATGGTGTGAAAGAAGCAGAGCCTGGTCCGAAGAAGTGGCTGTGACTATGCTGAGTGGTGAGTTAGGCTGGATACTACAAAGGTAATGGGAAACAGATTTTTCTGAACTTTAATCTTTGTTGCAGTTTATCATGCCCAAGCTGTGCCAACTGGAAATGCCTGGAACCGAATCATTGTGCATCTGGACTTGGACTGTTTTTATGCCCAGGTAGAAATGAACTGCAATCCTGAATTTAGAAGCAAACCCTTAGGTAATCTTAGAATTTTGATGGTGAATACTGTTCCATGGGATATATTAAAAGGGTGGCTCTGCCTGTACTCTCTTCTTTTTCAAAGGAAACAAGCAATACATATTTTGTTTTCCATCATAATCAAGATAGTAAGGAAACTGCTTGCTCTTGTGGTGGTTTAGCAATTCTCATTGGCTGAGTTAACCATTGGGACAGGGTTTACACAGGATGCTAATCCATAATGTGGTTTATTTGGGTCTTGGCTTCATATGTTGTATGACCCCTGTCAACAGTTTAAGATTTAGTGTGCTCTGTGAATCTAGTCAATTGTTGTTTGTTTACTAAAATTCTGGCCAACATAATGTAATACCTTGTGTGAATTAAGTGTGCAGATTGGCTGTGATCCAACTCATTTACTTGATTCGGAATGCCAGGTTGATTCAGAAAGTCAAGTCAACCCAAACATGCTTCAACTCACTTTGGAAAAAGAAGGGCTGAGTTTTCAGTCTGATTCAGAAAAGGGATTCGGTTCAGAGATTCAGTCAAACTGCAGCTGCGTGTTTTCAATTTCAGTCATATTATTGACAGCTATCAGAGCTGGCGGTGGCGCTGCGGGTTAAACCGCTGAGCTGCCGATCGGAAGGTCGGCGGTTCGAAACCGCGCGGCGGGGTGAGCTCCCGTTGTTAATCCCAGCTCCTGCTCACCTAGCAGTTCAAAAACATGCAAATGTGAGTAGATCAATAGGTACCGCTTCGGCGGGAAGGTAACGGCGTTCCGAGTCGTCATGACGACCACATGACCCGGAAGTGTCTATGACAACGCCGGCTCCAAGGCTTAGAAACGGAGATGAGCAGCGCCCCCTAGAGTCAGACTCGACTGGACTTTACGTCAAGGGAAACCTTTACCTTTACCTATCAGAGCTGGATTGCCCATTTCAGCATTGGGCTGCTTCTGAACACCGAGAATAGTCTGTTCCCCTACCTCCAGCAAATTTTAAGCGCTGCCCCATCCACCAAAAAACCAAAGGTCGAGTTCCACAGCTCAACTTGAGAAGATGAGAAGTTTGTGCAAAATACTCCAAAAGTCTGAGTCTTGTTTTTAATTTTCAGTAGCTCCAAATGCAGTCCTTGGCGATATAATGTGATTCGGGGCTTATTGCAATGTATGAAGCCAGGCATGGCATATAGCAGGAAACGTGGCTTATTCAATAAGCCACAGTTAAAATAAATCAGGGCTTAGTGTGATGCATGAAGCCAACTACCCTGAGAGTGCTAATACTTCAGCATTGAATGCATCAAGAAGCCATCTCCATTGAACGGATGGAATTGCAGCTGAGAGTAAATTTACATAAAGTTGCTTTTCTGGCAACTTTGGCAATAATAGAAGC
Organism: Candoia aspera; assembly: GCF_035149785.1. Classification (NCBI taxonomy): domain Eukaryota; kingdom Metazoa; phylum Chordata; class Lepidosauria; order Squamata; family Candoiidae; genus Candoia; species Candoia aspera. The sequence goes on along the minus strand of NC_086154.1, from coordinate 252,886,661 downwards.
TATATTGTGAAAATTATTGAAAGGCATTTGGCATGTAGCCACTGCCATATGGAGTCTTACTGCTAAGTCTGTACTTACTTTCAGTTGTGCGGCAGAAACACCTGGTAGTCGCCTGCAATTATGAAGCCAGGAATGTTGGTGTGCAAAGACTCATGAATGTGAAAGAAGCAAAAGAAAAATGTCCAGATATGGTGCTGGTTAATGGAGAGGATCTGACAAAATATAGGGAAATCTCTTGCAGAGTGACAGGTATTGCTTTGATAATCTTATCCTTGTAGCACTGGAAAATGTTGAGCTTATTTTCTTGGGTTTGGTATTTTGAGAGTATTCCTACATCATAGGAATCCATCCTTACTTTAATCCATCCTTACCTTAATCATGGCTTGTTGAATTGACCAGAAGCCTGGCTTCATACACAGTGCTAAGTCATAAAGCATGATTTATAAGCCACAATGGCTGAGTTGACATCTTACATTAATTCCAAACCAAAAAAAATGTGCTATGATGCAATATGATATGTAAACCTGGCCATTGAGGTTGTAAACCATGATATAGACCTTAACAGGTTATGTGAACCCAGCCAGGAATAGCTTATTCAAAGCATGGTTTGGCAAACTATGGATCAGCATATGTGAATCCGGTCTGTGTTAACTGAATCTTGTGATGTTGCTCCTTCAAATACTTTTTGTCAAATTTCTGTGAAGATCGATGTTGCCATTCATGAAAGGATTATCAGAAAACAAATGGATGAGGGAAGATTCCAGGAATTACTCTCTCCATTCCCACTTTTGTTACACAATGTGTAATCAAGCCAGGAGACAGTATTTGAGGATCTTCTTGAGCAATTTACTCTGTAGGAATGATGTCACAGGACCGTGTTCTGATGTATTGTCTGTTAGGTGCAGATAGATTTCTCAGCCAGAAGCCATTCTGCTCAGAGTAAGTTCTACAGATGGCCAAGTTAGCAGGCATATTTCCTATCTTGTTTTTGTTCATTTCAGCAGTAGCTTGTTCCTTTTAACCCGAGGATGGAAGCCCAGTATCAGATTTGCTTAAACAAGAAGTCATGTTCCATTTTGGGATCCTGTCTAAAATGATTTTCTCAGGAGGGTGCCCAAGAGATGTAGACTGAAGAAATAGTCATAGGGTCATCTCACAATGGCAGTGGGAATCAAAAGAATCAGCCTCTTCCAAAGCCATCTCAACAATGTTGGGTGTTATTCCAGTGTGTGTGTGCGTGTGCGTGCACATGTGTGTGTGGAGAGAGAGAGCTGAAAATTGTATCTCTGCCTTTCCAAAGTAAAAATGAAACTTAGGATGACTCAACAAGAGGTTAAACATTACTGAATCATAAAACATGGTAACCCTGTACAGTCATGGACCTTACAGGGCTTATCAAATGCTTGCTGGAACACATTGTTAAAGTAAAATAGGGAGGTTTGAAAAAAGAGGTTTCTAAAGCAGACCTCTGTAGGTGAAAAGTTCCGTAATCACAATTAGACGGGAAATGGAATAAAACTCAAGAGGCTAGCACACACCATGACTGCATTTGCATAGCTGGCTCACCCATGACTAACTTATCCATAGCTTGTTCAACTCAGTTTTCTGGATTTGCACAATATGCTGAAGCATAAACTAACCACTCAGGCTCAAAAAAAGAAGCTAGATTAAAATGTGTCTTGATAGATTGTGGTCCAGTTTGTGTGTGTGTGTGTGGGGTGATTATGGACATTTTTTAATAGAGAAAATATATGCGGTCACATATGTGCGGTTGATAGCAACTTGATGGCATATAATCAATGTTTTGTGAACCAAGCCATTGTGTTAAGCTGTAAACCAGGTTTTTCAACCCACAAGAGCTAGATTCACACATCAGGCTAACTCACAAACCAACCACTGATTTGAACATAGTACCTGCATAGAGTCTTTTTAGATAGAAGTGGTCTATACATTGTATAAATTAATCAAGTTATATACTACAAAGTCTTCTGAATGATGGCAAAACTCTAGTGTGGATCCCCTAAAACTCTTCCAAAACAAGACTGCAGTCTCCAGAAAGCATCTTTTTAGCTATAAACCAAGATGTCCCCTATGAAGCTGGTCTGTATCTCCTGTGATTGGATCTATAGACTTTGACCTCCCAGGCACTAAGATTCATTTATATGATAATATCTTTATGTGTGAACCATGTTAATGTTCATGAACTACTGTTGAGCCTAATGCAATTAAGTTTTCAGTGACGTAGTGATGAACATCAATGCTGAGCAATAATCCCTGCATCACCTTTTCCTTAGGCCTTGGCAAGGTGGCTTGCTTTGCCTCAGTGAGATGCTAGACCACCTAGATGGGGCCAGTTCTTAAAGGAGCAACATCTCCAGTGTTTCCAGTAGATGCCTCTAGCAAGCGTCTTTTGGCTCCTGAATTGGACAAGGCCTTAAAGCATAGCATAGCAAAGCAAAGCAATGTAATGGATTTGCATTAAAATAAAACCGTGGAAGGGAAGTGTTGGATTGCAAAGTTCCTTTCCAGCCACTGTTGTAGCAAAACACCCCTTCAAGCTTTGTGTGATATAAAAGTATGCCAAGATGATCCTGTAGTTTATATATGATGCATTTAGTTAATCATGTCTCCTATATGTGTGTGTGGATTGGTATGTTAGAGACCACATGGTAGCTTATTACACTTTGTACAACACTAAAGCAGCATATGGTTTGCTTGGAGGAGGGCTGGGCGTTTGTGTGAATTCAGCTACTTCGGTTTGTAACCTGTAGCGTGTTGTGTGGACTCAGCCAGTTGTGGCCCTTAATATCCCTAGCTTATTAAGATGTGTGGGTTTTTATGTATTTAATAACTTCGTTGCTGCGATTATTTATTACTTGAGAGAATAATATGGATTTTTTTATATTTAAAAGGTTTACAGTGTATTTGCCCTCTTCACCCTGTACCACATATTAACTTGATTACATTCTTTTTTTTTTTTTAAACACTTACAGCATTGTTAAAAACATTTACTCCACTGGTAGAAAGGTTTGGAATTGATGAAAATTTTGTGGACATCACTGAATTAGTGAAAAAGAGACTGATACAGTGGGAAAAAACAGCTTTTCCTAAAATTTCTGTTTGTGGTCATGTATATAATAATCAAAGTAAGTATTATTTTTTTTTTACTACAAGGTCAGATGTACAGTCCAGATCCTATAATAATGCGATGTTGCATAAAACAAAGGGCATTTGCAGTACAGAACGACTGCTATTTATGTTGGTTCTTCTTTGTTTTATTCATGACCTTGCTTGGTTTTATTTTTTTGTCTCGTTAACACAGCAGACTGAGTTACCTCGTAAACATGTTTAGATTTCTTACCACAGGGACCTTTACTCGTAAGTGTCATATAGTTTGAAAAACATCTTGAATTGTAGTTTACTAAAACTGCAGCTATGCCAAAATGACTTTGTGCTGGCTCAGTTTCGGTATAATGCCAAATAAAATAAGATTCACATTTATATATTCATAAAACAATTTCTGTCCCACCTTTTGGTCATGAAAACAATCCCAGGATAATGACAGTTCTTTAAAAGGTAAAGTTTTCTTTGAGTCAAAGCTCAGCTTCTGGCAACTTCACAGACACGTCCATGTAATTTTCTTGGCAACAGTTCAGAAGTGGGTGTTTTTCCAACTTCCTAGTCTAACCCAGAGTCCTGGGATTTTCTGTTGGCCTCCAATCCAAGAATTAACCAGGTTTGACCCTGTTTGGAGGTTCAGTGGCAAATGGCTTCCTTACTGTTGCCAGAAAACCCCTGTGGAGACTAGTCTGCAAAGCAATCGAAAGGTGAGCTTGACTTGAAAAAAACTTTAACTTTCCTTGAGGCTCTGTATCTCAAATAAATAAATGGGAAAATTTCAGCCTTGCTTTTAGCAGCCTTTGAAAATCACACCTATTTTAAAAAGCATGGTCCCCAGCCACAAATAGAACACCTATTCATTTCAATTTCATATTGCATTTGGATAACCCACAATTAGTCTTTGAAGGCATGTAACTTGTACTGCCCATTTCCCAGAGTTGGTATCCTGGCAGAGTGAAAGTTTTCCTTTAACATGCAGTGTCTTGTGGGCTCCGTAAGAGGGATGGCTCTGTCAGGTGGCCTCCTCAGATTTTTTTTTTCTGTTGGCTTCACAGCTGTCAATTTGCACGACCCAATGCACGTAAAACTAGCTGTGGGATCTCAGATTGCAGAGGAGATGAGAGATGCCATGTGCAGCAGGCTAGGGCTCACAAGCTGTGCAGGTGTGGCCACCAATAAATACCTCTCCAAGCTGGTCTCTGGGACCTTTAAACCAAATCAGCAAACAATTCTTCTGCCTGAGAGCCGGCAGAACCTGATGGCCAGCCTTGACCACATAAGGAAACTACCAGGTAAGATGGGAAAAAACACCCTTGTTTTTGCTTTTCTTCCGTGCATGCAGCTGAAAGGAGAGCGCAGGCATCTTGCGGCCTCTGTGGGAACTTCATTTTAGCCCCCATGAGAGTGATTTGCCTGGCAAGCTGCTGTTCAAAAAGCTGGGGGGGCAGGTGGAGAGAGAAGTAAAAATTAGAGAGGGTTAAAAAAAGGATATCTGCTAGAGCTATGCAAATCTGCCAAGGGCAGTTTAAGGCCCTCACACAGCAGCTGCATTGCTTACAGACCCGGGAAACAGCCTTTGAGGAGTCTGCGTGCAGATGCCTCTTTTGATTTTTGCCATGGAGGTGGAGTAAGAGGCAATGAACAGCCTGTGAGATGGTGCAAAACTTTCAGCCAGAGCAATTAAACTTGCCTTGCACAGGTCTAATGCTGGAAGGGGAAAATCAAGGTGTCAGAAAAGGGGGGACTTCAGGCCCTTTGGTCTTCAGCTGCCCACCACTTAGCTCATAGCCCCCCATTTATGTTGTTACTAAAATGCCCCATTGCTGTGAGGAAAGGGGCAATGAGAGATGGAAAGGGAAGTACGGTATTCCCATTTCCTCTGTTGTTTCTCAGGAGGTGACCTCATCCAGCCTCAGAAGCTAAGCAGGGTCAGCCCTACTTAATGCTTGGATGGGAGATCTTCAGGGAATTCCAAGGCTTTAGGCTAGACTGGGAATTTGGGGGACGGGGAAATTCCCACACTCCTAAGAAAGCAGTAGCAAACCAATTCTGTGGCATTGCCAAGAATGCTCTATGGGAATGTCCATGAGTGTTTTGGAGTTAGGCGTGACTTGAAGACTTGACTTTGGTGTTCTGTCTGTATATTGATTGGTTTCATACACATTTTCCAGTTCAAGTCCTGTCTTCTGTCTCACTAGAAGACTTGGATTCCTCAGCGTACCTCAAGTGCTACGTATATAGCCAATTATCTTTCTTATGCAGGGATTGGCTTTAGAACAGCAAAGCACCTCCTAAATCTTGGGCTTTGCACGGTGCAGGATCTCCAGGCCTGTTCAGCTGAGATCCTGGAAAAAGAACTGGGAACTCCAGGTGCACATCTCATCCAGAAGCTCAGCTGGGGCGAAGACCACTCTCCAGTCATCCCATCAGGAGCTCCTCAGGTAGAACTGAAAGCAGCATCCGAAGACAAGAATTGCCCTGTCCCTTATTTCTAAGAATTCTGTGCGGTCCCCAGGCATCTTTCTCCAGTGTGGACTCTCCAGATGTGAAGACTACAGCTTCTTGATTTCCCACTCAGCAAAGACCAGGGTTGTCTAAATCGGACTTCTAGAGTTTGTGGTCCCAATGCATCTGGAGAACTACCTTGAGAACTTTTCTCCCATATAATTGAATGAGTAACTGCATTTTTCAGAAAGAGATCCTACGTGTCCACACATTGGATTAAACAATTCTGGTTTTGTTAGTTCTGGCTTAGTGGTTGCATGAACTCAGCTATTGTGGTTTGCAAGCCATAGTTTATGACAATGCAGGAGGGCTTAGGCATTTATTAAAATTTAATTGAAAGTTCCATTGATGTTTTAAAGACTGGCAGATGTGCCCTGATCCAGGGCCTAGTATGTTGGGCAGGCAGTTATAGTTTACTCAATAAACCATAATTAAACCATAGCTTAGCATCATAAAAACAGAACAATTTTTTGAAATATGTAGATTTTTCTACTACACCTCCCCCTTGTTATAACAGTGAGAATCTTATCTGTATTTTAGTAAGAAACAGAGGATTAATCAGAAATGTTTGGCCAATCCAATTCACTATTTGAAATAATATAATTTTACGGCATAATATTCTGAATTCTTGAAAAGGAAACTTTTGGGGCAGAAAAATCAACTGAATTTGCAAATACCTCATTTTCTGTTTTGTATATTACTTGTGCATTTATTGGTCAAATTATAATAACATTCATTGTTTTATTTTTAAATACTATTTTGCAGTCTCTCAGTGACGAGGACTCCTTTAAAAAGTGCTCTTCTGAAGCAGAAGTTAAAAAGAAAATTGAAGAATTGCTCACTAACCTTTTAGACAGGTGATGTTAACTTAAGCAGTTACAGAGTATTTTGGGGCTGAGCAAGATTTTGGGAACTGGGGACTGCAGTGTGTTTGTGTGAATGTATAAAGTGGGTAGAGCAGTAGCATTATGAGATCACAAGTAAATGTTCAGTCCCTTTTTTTAGTTATTTGTATTTTAAACACTTCAGCTTGAGATTTAACACTTTCTTCACCACAGGGTCCATTCAGTGGGGTAGTAGCTGTCCTTGACCTACATTGGCATGGCAGGAACATAAGAAAGCATCACTTGCAGACCCTCAAAGCAACGTAAACTTCTTGGGCTGTTCCTGGGGGTCTCCATATGTCTTGAGCTACAGCACAAGCTGTGCTGGCAGGAAACTATAGCCCAGTGATCTGAAGTGTACCAGCTTGAGGAACACAGAATTAAGCAGTCACCTCTCCTCAACCTACCATCTTGTTTGCTGCTTTCTTTTTTCTACAAATTGCTGATGATCCTCCAAGAGATTATACCTGTTGGTTAATTGACAGTTTACATAAATGCTTGACATGGATTACCCTTCTAGATGGGAATACCACTGTTTCTTGGGCCAGGCCAGACTGAAATGTGGAAATGGTCACGTTGATTGCTGATGGCTTTATGTTTTCAACAGGTTGTACAAGGATGGCAGAAAACCGCATACCGTCAGATTAACCATCCGTCGGCTTTCTGCTACCGATAATTGGTTTCATCGGGAGAGCCGTCAGTGTCCTATTCCATCTCACTTGGCCCAGAAGGTTGGAACAGGTAATTGTGCCTCATGGGGTCTTAATTTGCTCCTTTGACTTGATGCTGTAGAGAGTTCATCAATATATTGCCTCTTTCTCACTCCTCTTCCTCATTTACCCGGTAACATGCAGCACTGGACTAAGTATATCAATTTTTCTAACATGCTCCCTCCACATTTCTTGGGATTGCAGTGGGGGTTGCAAGATCCTACTGTCTTGGAATTCTGGGAGTTGTAGTTCCACCATATTTGATGGGTAGTAGATTGCCCACTGCACAAGTCTCCATTTCAAGCAGATCTCCATGATGCTCATTTGTGCATCACCCCAGATCCTCAGGTCTACAGCTGGTGCTCAAAGACAGAATGAGATACTGCCTCAGGAACTCTGTTCCATGATTTTATGAAGTCATGTCCCAAATCCTCAATGCTGTCCTTGCCTCTGTCAGTCAGCCTTTGTCCTCAAGTTCACTGTCTCTTTGTACATGGGCATCCTTCAGCTGCTTCCCAAGCTTTTCAATCCCAGCCAATCTGATAGTTTTCTTTCACAGAAACCATCACCATGCTTGCTGGGAAATGTCTATTCTTAAGCTCCTTAAAAGGTGGGTTGGCTCAAGGCTTAAGCTTGGAGGACTCTCACTTCTCAACAAGAATTCAATTTGACAGGTGCCAGCAGTTCTGTCATTTTGAGCTTGGCATTAATCAGTACCCAAACACATTCATTGTTAGTCATTAGCTCATCCATTCACCATCTTCCCAGAGCTATTCTTGCAGGTTGGACTGTTGCACTGATTGCACAGTGTTGATGTCTCACCTATTTCTTGCTTTTTAATTTCACCAATGCCTTGTTCAATAAAATACCCAATTTCTGCATCTTTCCATTCCTTTGTTATCCAAGGTTGGGTGTTTTTAGGTGGTTGTTGTTTTTTTACATTTAGCTTTCTCCTTAATTAAGAGTCTGCTTAAATGCTTTTTTTCTCCATAATTTATTTCCAGGTGACCCCAGTGTAAAGGCTCACCTCTTTTCCGTTCTTATGAAACTGTTTCGAAAAATGATAAATGTTGAGATTCCATTTCATCTGACCTTACTGAGCATCCGGTTTTCCAACCTTAAGGCCCCACCAGCTTCTTCTAAGGAGTCTATTCAATTTTATTTGAGTCAGTCATCTCCTTCCTTAAGCTGCAACAAAGTTATCCATGTAAGTTTTTCACTTTTTAATATTTATTTATTTATTTATTCACATTTCTATCACTGCCCATCTCCCCCTAAAAGGGGGAGTATGGGCGGTTTACAATAAAATAACACTAAAAACAACCACCTAAAATTACCATTAAAATATACATAAAAACAAATGTAAAATTCAAGTGGAGATGGAACACAATCACATCATATATGGTACAGAGCCTGCCCTCTGGAATGAGGTTGCCTTGAGATTGAAATGGCCCCACCCTGTTGCAGAGGGTCTTGGAGACCTGGCTCTTTGCCCAGGCCTTTGGCAAGAGTGATTGAAGCCCCCTTCTGGGTGGAGTGGGCATTTTTCTTGTGTTGCCTAGTTCTTACCATCTCTTGTTCCTTGTTTTTACTACTGTATTGGTTTTTTCTGTGTTTTTTTTTTATTTGTGAACCGCCCAGAGTCACTGTGTGTCAGGTGGTGTACAATTTTAAAATAATAATAATAATAAATGTACACTCAGGTCTCTCTAAAAAGGCCAAGATGTCAGCAGAACCGCATTTTTTATTAGAAGTGTTGAGAAAAAGAAAGTCATAAGAATAGCTGAGATCTGTACCTCACCCTAAGTTACAACTTTTTAGGAATTGTTGGTTGAGTAAATGTTAATTGGTAGGGCTTTTACAGTAGACAAAAATATAAACCGTAATTTAGAAACTACAGTGGGTAGATTTTCAAATCTAAATCATTATGTGGTTTGGCTTAATGCTCATTGACTTTGTTCTGCACACAGCATGCTGCATTTTCAGTGTGGGTTTTTTTTAATCTTTAAGATTGCCTCTTGATAGCTCTTTGCCTATTTAGTATGCTATCTCCATTTTCTTTCAACAATTACTAGGGTATAAAATAAATATTTATTAGTGCAGCAATGTATCCTAAACTAGCTAATTTCTTAATAACTGGATAAACTATGTTAAGAAGGTCTGATATCAGTTTTGTGTGTCCACCTGTCTCCACCCCAGGATTAACTGAAGTGGATAGATTGGTTCATTCCCAGTCCATGCCACTTTCACAGCTGTTCTATCTCACTTTTGCATTAATGTGAATTATAAAAATACTACTGTATTTGAATAGATACATCTGAACATACATATAGTATGTGAGGGGTCCACAATTTATCATGCATGTAACATGCTTACAGAAGGATGATCATTCTCTTTTGTATACAGTCTAAAAAACTTCTCATTTGCTACACAGACAACTGAGGACAGAAACACAGAATATACAAGTTCAGAACGTCGAGGAGAGTTCAGTGATGTTTTACCAGGAGAAAGAAACACAAGATGTGTAAATTCTCAGCTGCACAGTCCTTGTCTGCCAAAAGCAAGTGATCGTGAGTGCCCAAGTCACCTGCTTCCTGCTGGAGTAGATTACGATGTGTTCAACCAGCTTCCAAGTGACATTAAGGAGGAAATAATCTCTAGCCAAAAGAAGGACAGAGATTCCACAGTGACTTTGTGGAGCCACGGAGTATCTGAACTGAGGGAAGAATTACCATGCCACACAAAAGCCAAAGGAAGCCCTGTTTCCCTGAATTCTGGAGACCTCTGTCCACATACTAGGGCTCTGGCATTTCTTGGCATTGCACCCACAAATGAAGAACCGCCATTAGAAAAGCAAAATCCCCATGGAGAAAACTCTTCCCAGAATGATTGGCGAGAAGGCTCAAAAGTGGCTCTTCCTCCTTCTGTTGATCCCAAAACATTTTCTGAGCTGCCTGCTGAGATGCAGAAAGAACTGCTGGCAGAATGGAAGAGTCAAGAATCTGTTTCCAAAATGCACGTCAGCAAAGATGTGGCCCTCAAAGGGACAAAGAAAAGGCAGAGTTCATCTCCAGGGTCAAATAGTTTACTGCGCTATTTCAAACCAAGATGATTCCAGTGCATGTTTGGTGTAGTGACTATGGAGTAGATGGAATGTAGATCCGGAGATGGAGGCCTATCTTCAGTCAAATCATATGGCTACTTTCTAGGATGGTACTGTTTAAGGAAGTAAGTGGGGAAGACTTTTTTTTTAATGCATCCGTACAACATACTCTCCAGATACTGTATTTTCAAAGAATACCTATCCAGGATAACTTAAAGCCATGCTAGCTGGGAATTTTGGGAACCGTCACCCCAAATACATCCAGAAGGTAGCAGGCTGGGAAGGCCAAGTTTGTATGTGTACGTATTTGCAAATAGAACATAGACACTCCACACACAATTTTGATATTTTATGTACATGAGCCTGAAAATGGTTTCCCATCTCTCTAAAATCAGTGTCTCAAAATCTGGGGAGTGGGTAGAAGCAAGGGAAAGGATGTTGAAATAAAAAGCAGTCCCAGTAATTTTTTCTCCCTTCATTTCTTTAGTCACAGATGCTCGAGGGGTAGGGTATACCAACCTGGTCAACTTTGAGATGTGTAGACTTCCAACTCCTAGAATTCTTAGCAATGGCCATGCTGGATGGAGCATTCTGGGAGTTGAAGTCCAGACATCTTAAAGTTGCCCAGGTTGAGAAATACTGCTATAGGGTTACACATTCTCACCAATGGAAGAACAAGCAGAACAAGGCCAAGGGGATAGACACAAGAATATATCCCTCCAGATCAGAAGGGCCACACTTAGCAAAGCCCTTTTTGGTCTTGGTTCCCCCTCCCAAAATGTTCCTGCCTCTTCTACCAGAGAAAAAGAAAACGTCAGGCTGAAAAGAAGTCAATTGTGGGTATTTGGCAGAGGCGGGGGGAACCATAGAAGACAGATCAGTCTTCAGAATGCCTAGATCAGTGTTTCTCAACCTTTGCAACTTGAAGATGTGTGGACTCCAACTCCCCGAATTCCCCAGCCAGCTTCAACTTCAACTCTGGGAGTTGAAGTCCACACATCTTCAAGCTGCCAGGATTGAGAAACACTGGCCTAGATGTTGTCATCCATGGTTTAGTTGATCAGCATATCTGCTTCCAGCTGTATTCCAGGTTCCCCTCCAGCAGCCAGGGAAGGACACACTGGCTAGAAATACAAGCACATTAGAGAGAATCTGGATGAATAAGAAAAGGTGAAGGGACAGTCCCTGGCCACTGCCAACATAGAGCTCTTGATCACTTCCCCAGCTTAAAACATAGCTTTAGATAAGAAAAAAGCCTCCTTGTTCTGATGTAAGCGGGAATTTGGATCAAGGAGAGTGGTTTTTTTTTTGTCCTGGGTACTTGGAAGAGTAGGAAATTGCAGGAAATCTGTGTTTATGAAGAAGTATCCTTCCGGTTCTAGTGTAGAGTGAGCCTATCAGGTCCTCACCCTCAATTAATTTATGCTCTTTAGGTAACCTTGAAGCAAGGAGAAATTTTAGTTGCACCTGCTTCCATCTGAGATTTTTGGCTATCTGATCGGAAGGTCGGCGGTTCGAAACCGCGCGGCGGGGTGAGCTCCCGTTGCTAGTCCCAGCTCCTGCTCACCTAGCAGTTCGAAAACATGCAAATGTGAGTAGATCAATAGGTACCGCTTCGGCGGGAAGGTAACGGCGTTCCGAGTCGTCATGACGACCACATGACCCGGAAGTGTTTACAGACAACGCCGGCTCCAAGGCTTAGAAACGGAGATGAGCACCGCCCCCTAGAGTCGGACACGACTGGACTTTACGTCAAGGGAAACCTTTACCTTTACCTTATGGTATCAGACCTCAATTTGTAGTCATTATTCTATATGGTTAAACCCCTCTTCTCTGAATGATTCCAAAGCTACCTTTGTGTTTTTTAACTTGTTTCTGTTACTCTTGGAAGCCTCGCAAATTGAAAACACCTTTCACTTGATGGTAATACAGAGGAGAGGGCAAGAAGTCACATAGGTCTACCTCTGTTTTATCCCTGATGATGGTAAAATTGCTGTCTGGCGCTAGATCAGTAGCTGTACTCCCACCATCAGGAAAGGTTGCCAATCTCCTGCAGTGTTACAGATAAATATCCACATGTTTTGAAAATCACTCAAAATCTCAGAATCCAAATGAGATTTTGATGATCTCATTTTTGAGATCTTGTATGAGAATGCCTGCAAGCTTGTCAGATTTCTGATTTACAAAAAAAAAAACCCTTGCTTCAGAATCTGTTGTCTCACAAAGTTTGGCAGTCTTAACAATATTACAGTCATTTTGCTATAATGTTAATTCACTTTTATTTAAAGTGGGTTCCTGAATGCCATTTTACAGGAAGCCTGTTGACAACATGGGTCAAATTACTGACCTTGGTGCCAGATAAAACCTTCATGGGGTAGCAGCAGCTGAAATGCAGTTTGCTTTGTGAGTCTGAAAGGGTCATACTCTGCAGCATTTCATGTTCAAAGGGAAAAAGGTGTTCTAGAGCATTACATGGATGCACACCAAATGCATCTTTTCCTGTGCCTATACTACAGCTGCGAAGGGTAGCCAAGATCCTGGGAAAAGACACAGCTGCTTTAAAGAGGTAGTGACAGCTGCTGCACACTCAAAAACACCCTTTTCCCATTGAAGCACTGCAAAGCCCTGTTAAAGGATCATATCAGAGTGTTTTAGAAGAGAGAGTTGTGAGTCTCCCAGGCACATTTGTAATAAAGATTTGGGCACTGGGAAGATACTCAATTTCCATTTTGTTAGCTTCTTTGCCAAGAGTCAGTCTGGTGTTGTGGTGAAGGTGCTGGCCTAGAAACTGGGAGACTGTGAATTCCAGTCCTCCCTTAGGGGCTGGCTGTGTGACTCTGAGCCAGTCGCTCTTTCTCAGCCCAATCTACTTCACAGGTTAGTTGTTGTGGGTGGCGGTTGTGGGGAATATAGGAAGACAGAGCATTATGTATGCATTTGAGTTGCACAAAGTTGAGATATACATCTGGTAAATACAATGGTGCTTAAAAATATGTGAAGCCTTTTGGATTTTCATTATTTCTGCATAAATATGACCTAAAACATCTGCTCTCCACACAGCCAGTTTGGTTTAGTGGTTAAGGTGGTGAGCTAGAAACCAGGAGACTGAGTTCTAGTCCTGCCTTAGGCACAAAAGCCGGCTGGTGACCTTGCGCCAGTCACACACACTCAGCCCGAGAGCCAATCAGGCGTGGTATAAGAGTTCTAGTCCCGCCTTGGGCATGAAAGCCGGCTGGGTGACCTTGGGCCGGTCCCCCTCTCTCAGCCCAACCCACCTCACAGGGCTGCTGTTGTGGGGAAAATAGGAGGAGGAAGGAGAATTAGGTATGCTCACCGCCTTGAGTTATTTATTAAAAAATAAGGCAGGATAGAAAATAAATAAATAAATAAAATCTGTATCACGAAGAATACAAAAAATCCCCCAAAACCTTCCACTACCACCAGAGGGTAATTGGAATGCCCATCATCAATGTGTGTTAAGTTTGCAAATTAGAAATGAACATTCAGAATTTCTTCAGAATTAAGGCATAAGAAATCTCTAGTTTGTGATACTGTTAGCCTTGCAAGATAGACAGCCAATTTGGTCTAGTGGTTAAGGCTCCAGGTTAGAAACCAGGAGATTAAGAGTTCTAGTCCTGCCGTAGGCATGAAAGCCGTCTGGGTGACTTTGGGCCAGTCCCTCTCTTGCAGCCCAAGAGCCAATCAGGCGTAGTAGGAGAGTTCTAGTCCCGCCTTAGGCCTGAAAGCCAGCTGGGTGACTTTGGGCCAGTCCCTCTCTCTCAGCCCAACTCACCTCACAGGGTTGTTGTTGTGGGGAAAAGAGAAGGAAGGAGTATTAGGTATGTTCGCTGCCTTGAGTTTTTTATAAAAATAATAAAGGCAGGATTAAAAAATCTAAAAACTAGATAAAGAGAACCCAATTAAATGAGTCGCAAACATTATATTGTATACTATATACAGATCATGTTTTAGCTCATCTTTATGCAGAAATACTGAAAATTCCAAAGGCTTCATAAACTTTAAAGCACCACTGTAAATAAAAATATTCACCCTGGCGGTTTGGGACATAGAATAGTTGGGCTGGAATTTTAGTCTTGCCCATTTGGGCAATGCTTACCTAGTCCATGATGGGTCCACTGAACACAGTGCCTTTAACCCTTCATGTCAGGGATGGGCAACCTGAGGAAATTGCATGAAGCGCCCACCCTCTTTTTCTGGCCTGTTCTGACCACAACTGCTGAAAACCAGCTGCGTGGCTCCCCACCATCGTGAGACGGGAAACGCACACAAACTGACATGAAACCATCCAACAGGCTTCATGCAGCTAAGAAGACAATATCCTTTCCTGTAAACGTGGAGGGGAAGGGAAGGGGGAAAGAAAATTCTGACCTCACCTGGGCTTCTCTATTTTGCATCACTATCATCACTATCCTGCCCATATTGTCTCCACCCCCGCACCGAAAAAAAACATTGAGTGAAGTTCTCAACTGCAAAAAGCTTGCCCATCTCTTCTTGACATTAGACCAAATGCAGGGGTCTGTTGTGTATTGCAGACAAGCTTTCTTGTATCCTCTGGCAGGTTTTTACCTCTCTCTTTCCTTTAGCATTTTAAATCCAGCTTTGCAATCTGTCACGAAGTTTATGAGGCTCAAGGGCATAACGGAATCGATCACCGAACGCTTTAGCAGGCCTCCCATGTCCACCTGGATGATCACGGTAAATTTGCTTTGCTGTGGATTCCTGAAAGAGAAGAATGGAATTTTATCAGTAAGAGTCCTGAGTAAACCCACCATCCTGGCTTGCAGCACTTGGGCCAACAATGGATTTGCAAGTCTCTGCTTTCTTCAAAACCTCCAACTAAATCTTTAAAGATGACTGTAGAAAGATGGGAATAAGATGCACACATTCAGGTACAGATAGTCCTTGCTTAACCACCATTCATTTAGTGACAGTTCAGACTTACGACGGTGCTGAAAAAACTACTTGTGACCAGTCCTCACACTTACAACCATTGCGGCGTCTCTGTGGTCACATGATCACAGTTTGGGCACTTGGCAACCAGTTCACATTTATGACCATTGCAGCAACCCGTGGTCACGCGATCACCATTTTTTACCTTCCCGGCCAGCGTCTGGCAAGCAAAATCAATGGGGAACTGTGTGATTCACTTAACAACCATGTGGTTTGCTTAACACCCATGGTGATTCGCTTAACGGCCACTGCAGAAAAGGTGGTAACATCGAGTTGGACTCACTTAGCAACCAAAATTCTGGTCCCAGTTGTGGTCATAAGCAAGGACTGCCTCTAATATCAAACCATCATTTGGCACTGTAGGAGAATCAACAGTCAAGTTCATATAGAGTGCTTTCAGGTTAAATGTTTTCCCAGTAATAAATGTTTCTGCAATTGAGGCTCTCAAAATGCTTACTCTGGTAGTGGAAGACAGGCATAGCCAGAAGAGAAAGTAGTGCCCCGAACATAAGCTGGAGTTGGAGGGAAATCTGGATGATTCACACTGATACCTATAAGAAAGAACAAAGGGAATTTTAAAATCTGTTCAAATAGGCTGTATGAATCTGAAAGCCATCCAGATATGAAATCAGATTTCTCTAAACCATAGACCATGCAGGTCATTGCAGCAGAAGGAAGGGGTGTTTGGATCTTTATATAACCCATCTTTGAGTTTAGGACAGCTTTTTCACAACCTGATGCCATCAAGAAGTACAGGACCTTTAATTCCTAGCAAGCTTATTAAGATGAGTATTGTTGGCCAACACAGCACACCTGACAGTCCCTCAGATAAACTCGGACATAGAAGATAGGGTGGTGACGTGGTCTAGATGAATTCTTGTACCCCTCCTGAGGTTCTCAGAACAACCCCCCCCCAATAAATGGGACAGTTTAAGAGGTGAAATTGATTTCTTAAGACATTTCCCCCTTTAGAACAGTGTTTCTCAACCTCAGCAACTTTAAGATGTGTGGACTTCGATTCCCAGAATCCCCCAGGCTGGGGAATTCTGGGAATCAAAGTCCACACATCTTAAAGTTGCTGAGGTTGAGAAACACTGCTTTAGAACCTTGAAAGACTGGAGAAATGGGGCTGTTCTGTAAGGCTTAAGGTACCCACTTTACCACTTAAAACACTATCAATCCTACCAAAGCAATTTTAAAAAACAGCAAAATTTGGGGACCAGCCACTCAAATGACACCACTGACTCTCAGCTGCAGTCCACAGACTGGGCCCTCTGTTTGCCTTGTTCTCTCAGAGCGAGTAGAGTTTATATGCACTCAACACATTCTTATCTCTAATGGTTTTACCCAAGCTTCTTTCCAAGGTTTACTTCGCACACGTCTAATTCAGGGTTATCTGAATTGTGGCTTACTGAATTAACCCAATTGCCAGGTTCAAATAATACACTGTATCCTAAATGAACCCACCATATCTCCAGCCAGTTGAAGATTATAAAGTAGTTTGTAGGGACATTGTTTTACCGAGGCAAAGAGGAATTAGTTGTTAAATTAATTGTATAGATTTCTCTTTCCTGCATATTTGTGTATGCACACACACACACACAGTTTTTATCTTCTCCCAGTAAACAATTACTTACTGTTCGTTGTCATTAATTTTCCATCATATTTCTTTACATGCAACATGTAGACAAAATCTCTTGGTGAAATCAGTCCAAAGCCGTAACTGTGGGTTATACTGTGATAAATGAAAGTGTCCTATGGTTTAATGATAAAAAAATCCCCAAATGAAAATGTTGCCTAGCAAATTAAAACAGGTAGGTTGTCAGCTTAGAGAGAGAAAAGTGTAAATCAAACTATCAAATATTATGGCCTGAAACATCATTGCCCATCAATGGACCTTGCTTAAACAATTAGGCTTGTATGAAGGAACTACCAGTAAGTGACTTGAACACTATTTATTGCAATTCTTCACTGAATAAATTAAGGCACTACATATAATTGACTTAAAAACAATTCATTGCAACTCTTAATTGAATAAATCCTTTCCATTAACAAGCTGCTGAATAAGTGGTCTCGGGGGCGGTGGGGGGTGAACTTTGCCTATAGAGAATATGCCCTGCCATTAATTTATGGAGAACTTTGCATTCCTACACCCTGTTTGCTACTAATCACCCATTCTACAAATCTGTTTTGCAGAAGAAAAATGTTGCTTCGTGTTTCCAAACATTAGATGGCCCTAAAGCAGATCATGTGATCCCACCAGACTTTGTTTTTAGATAAGGTTGGTTCATTTAGCATTCCATGATTTGTCCCAAAAACAATTCTTGCACTTTCAGAAACTAATTTTTGTCTTTGGACCAAACTCATTGGCTATGTTCACACATGCCTAACTTGGTTATTGAATCAATATTTACATGGGTATTTACCTTAAAGACTGAAACATAAACTAACGAATGGGCTAGGTTTACACAACACACTACACTGAAGTTTTTCAACCTTGGCACCTAGAAGATGTGTGACTTCAACTCCCAGAGTTCCCCAGCTGGGGACTTCTGGGAATTGAAGTCCACACATCTTCAAGTTGCCAAGGTTGAAAACACTTCACTACACTACCCAAAAAGGAGAAGAGGCTTTCAGATCATAATGGTAGGTCTACGCAGCTGTTCGGTCTAAACAGATTGTGCATGTTGTGTGAACTTGGGCAAATTGAGTTTTTTTCATGCAACTTGATAATGTATAGGTGATTTTTATGAAACAGACAGCCAATTATGCACTGCAATCACAAGTGGAAAAAATAAGACGGGGGACCCACATCATGCTAAGCCACATTTTTTAAAACTGTGGTTTGATAAATAGAGTCTAGCTAGATGGAACCACAGAGCATGTTAAGCCAAAACCAAACACATCATGCTTTTGCATGATGTTTAAATGAAGCTTTGGTTTTCCACTTTGTCCTAGAGTGCATAATTTCTTGCACAGCTGAAAGCTGTTGGCACATGTAATTTTATGGAAGCTGTAATGATCTGTGGGAATGACCTTGGGAGACAGGAGGAAGAGCTGCAGACTAGACTATGGTCATGCAAAAGTTATCTCAGCCCACAGAAGGAAAAGAGGAGTGAGAAGTGTTTCAGAAGGGACCCTCCATAATTTTCTGGAGAGTAAAAGGAAAGGAGGGTAGAAATACTTTCAGTCTTGCAAGATTCTGTTACTGTAAAGGTAAAGGTAAAGGTTTCCTTGACATAAAGTCCAGTCGTGTCCGACTCTAGGGGGTGGTGCTCATCTTCGTTTCTAAGCCTTAGAGCCGGCGTTGTCCGTAGACATTTCCGGGTCATGTGGCCAGCATGACGACACGAACGCCGTTACCTTCCCGCCGAAGCGGTACCTATTGATCTCTTAAATTTCAGTTCCCGTAGAAACTTCTAAAGCCATTTTGGTGTGGTAGGTAAGGCACCAGGTGAGAAAACCAGGAGACCAGGAGTTCTAGTCTCACCTTGGGCACAAAGCCTGCTGGGTGACCTTGGGCCAGTCCCTCTCTGTCAGCCCTAGGAAGGAGGCAATGGCAAACCACTTCTGAAAAACCTTGCCAAGAAAACTGCAGGACTAGTCCAGGCAGCCTCCAAGAATCGGACACGGCTGAACCGATTAAAAATGAGAAAAAGGAAAGAAAGAAACATCTATCCTGTGAAAAAGACATCGACCTAAATTGCAACATATGGATGCTCTCCCCTATCTCACTGAATCACCTGGTCAATTGTTCTTACAAGTTTGTATGACTGTAACGATTTGTCCCACTTGCTGCGATACTCAGGCAGGTAAACAAAAGGGAATAATTTGTCAGACGAGATGTCCATTAACACTTCAGTCCGGTATCTGGAAAGAAGTATTTCAGTGTTAATTGATATACTGATGATGATTGCAATGCACCTCTCAGGAAAAAATCCTACCAAATCCTATATGGATAAATTGTAGTGGGGAAGAAAGTGTTGTTGGGGTTTTTTTTTTATGCCCTTTCTGTTAGAGTGAGAGTTGCTGGGAGTTGGGAGGCATATAAATATTATTATTATTATTATTATTATTATTATTATTATTATTATTATTATTAAGTAATCTTCAATTAGATTCACAGTCTAAGACTGGTGGTGCTTAATAATTCAAGTCCTAACCAGGACCTAAGCATTATTAAGGTAGTGTCTAAGAATATAGGCAGTTCCAAGCAGGATGTTTTTTGTAAAATTAGGGTGTTCAGGTCCAATACATTTCCAATTATCAAGGGAGTCCTTTAGGTATTGCTCCAAGGACTCCAATTACGATTGGTATAATAGAGGATTTCTTTTTCCATAGGCATTCTAACTTCAATCTACAAGTCCTGGTATTTTGTAATTTTTTCCAATTGTTTTTCCTCAATCCTAGCATCACCCGGTATAGCAACATCAGTGAACCAGACTTTCTTTCTTTTCAATGACTGTTATATCAGGCATGTTATGAGCAAGATGCCTGTCTGTTTGGATCTTGAAGTCCCATAAGATCTTAACCCACTCATTTTCCAAAACCTTCTCAACTTGATGGTCCCAGTGCTTCTGGCTACAATCAGATCTAATCCTCTGGCAAAGTTTCCAGTGAATAATTTTGGCAATTCAGTCATGACGCTGCTTGTAGTCAATTTATGAAATTTCGCTGCAGCCACTGATCAAATGATTAATCATTTCATCATTATTATTTTATTTCCACTCCTTGCCAAATATCATTGCATTTTGTCAAAACAACCTTAACAATCACCACTCAATGTATTACCAAGGAGCAAGCACAAGAAAAAAAAATTATAGGGGTGGAATGAAAGAACAACACTTTACTAAGTCCAAACAGGGTAAATGATGGAAAGGGGCATTGTTAATTTTTTCTTCCCACAACCAATCTTTTCTTCCCTGGACACCAAAAAGAGGGAAGCTAAATATATCAGCTCCAAAAATAGTAACCTTATTTTGTATGTGTTGGGAGAATTAGGAATGTATGGTGGATTCCACCCTGGGGGATCAAAAAAGGATGGATGGATGGATGGATGGATGGATGGATGGAGAGAGAGAGATACAGTAGATAGATGCTATCTATCTATCTATCTATCTATCTATCTATCCATCCATCCATCCATCCATCCATCCATCCATCCATCCATCCATCTATCTATCTATCTATCTATCTATCTATCTATCAAATTCATTCCCTGCCCATCTCACTCAGAGAGCAATACATGTAAAAAGGGGTGAACTTCAATCCTGGGTTCACAACCACCATCCTGACTTTTGACGCCCACCTCCCCATGGATGCCCCTGGATTCTCTTCACATGCTCCCAACACAACTACGAAGCACCCAGGATGCTGTCTTGCTACCTTAAGACCAAGGAGAGAGGTACCCATTGGAATCCATTGTTCTGCAAAGCCTGCACGCTGAAAAGTCCACAGTTAAAGAAATAATTTATACAGTTTAATACAGGAAGCTGCTGCATCCTGATTTATCAAGTCAGTCCTTTTGATCAAAGGTCATGAGCAACACTGGCAGGAAGAGTTTCAGGCCAGAATTATTCTGTGCCAGGAACTGAACCTGCAGCTTCTGAATCAAAGCAGGCCCTCTGTCCCTCTTCCCAGTTACCTAACAATATTAGATAAGGTTGCTGGAAATGTCAATCATTAACTGAACAGCTCTCTCTCTCTGGCTTTTATCCTAGGAAACCAAGTCAGTCAACATTTAAGAAAGAAATATTGTCAATAAAAAGAAAGTAATGGCCACCTTATTTGTTTTTTTAAGATAATTTTAAAGGCAATTGTACTAGATATTAGGGTGCTGAGGTTGTCCCAAGTGATTCAGAGTGAGGCATGTCACACTTTAAAGAAGTTACATTTTTTCCTAGGCTCACATGCAATTCACACGCAGATAAAAACAATTGATTTAAGGAGGTGTCAATAGATCATCCACACGTATCCACAATCACCTTTTGACCATGGATCACTGCACAGCCTTACTAAGTATATGGAAATCAGTCCATTAGATGCAGTTGTCTTCTTCAATTGCTTGGATACAATCAAAAAATGATAGAATGATCTCAATTTGAATTCAGGGCAAGCCATCTAACATCACAGTGATCCAAATATATGCCCCAACCACAGATGCTGAAGAAGCTGAAGTAGAGCAGTTCTATGAGGATCTGCAGCACCTACTGGACAACACGCCTAAAAGAGATGTTATTTTCATCACAGGAGACTGGAATGCTAAGGTGGGCAGTCAAATGACACCTGGAACTAGAGGTAAGCATGGCCTGGAGAACAAAACGAAGCAGGACATAGGCTGATAGAATTTTGCCAAAACTACTCATTCTGCATAACAAACACTCTCTTCCAACAACCTAAGAGATGGCTTTATACATGGACGTCACCAGATGGACAACACTGAAATCAGATTGACTACATCCTTTGCAGCCAAAGGTGGCGGACATCTATACAGTTGTAAAAACAAGACCTGGAGCTGACTGTAGTTCAGATCACGAGCTGCTTCTTGCACAATTTAGGATCAGACTAAAGAGATTAGGGAAGACCCACAGATCAGCTAGATATGAGCTCACTAATATTCCTAAGGAATATGCAGTGGAGGTGAAGATAAAGGACTGGACTTAGTAGATAGAGTCCCGGAAGAACTCTGGACAGAAGTTCGCAACATTGTTCAGGAGGCGGCAACAAAATACATCCCAAAGAAAGAGAAAACCAAGAAGGCAAAACGGCTGTATGCTGAGACACTAGAAGTAGCCCAAGAAAGAAGGAAAGCAAAAGGCAACAGTGATAGGGGGAGATATGCCCAATTAAATGCAAAATTCCAGAGGTTAGCCAGAAGAGATAAGGAATTATTTTTAAACAAGCAATGCGCAGAAGTGGAAGAAGACAATAGAATAGGAAGGACAACAGACCTCTTCCAGAAAATTAGAAACATTCCAGGCCAAAATGGGTATGATCAAAAACAAAGATGGCAAGGACCTAACAGAAGAAGAAGAGATCAAGAAAAGGTGGCAAGAATATATGGAAGATTTGTATAGGAAGTATAACAATATTTGGGATAGCTTTGACGGTGTGGTCAGTGAGCTAGAGCCAGACATCCTGAAGAGTGAGGTTGAGTGGGCCTTAAGAAGCATTGCTAATAACAAGGCAGCAGGAGACGACGGCATCCCAGCTGGACTGTTCAAAATCTTGCAAGATGATGCTGTCAAGGTAATGCATGCTATATGCCAGCAAATTTGGAAAACACAAGAATGGCCATCAGACTGGAAAAAATCAACTTATATCCCCATACCAAAAAAGGGAAACACTAAAGAATGTTCAAACTATCGAACAGTGGCACTCATTTCACATGCCAGTAAGGTAATGCTCAAGATCCTGCAAGGTAGACTTCAGCAGTTCATGGAGCGAGAATTGCCAGATGTACAAGCTGGGTTTAGAAAAGGCAGAGGAACTAGAGACCAAATTGCCAATATCCGCTGGATAATGGAAAAAGCCAGGGAGTTTCAGAAAAACATCTATTTCTGTTTTATTGACTATTCTAAAGCCTTTGACTGTGTGGACCATAACAAATTGTGGCAAGTTCTTAGTGGTATGGGGATACCAAGTCATCTTGTATGCCTCCTGAAGAATCTCTATAACGACCAAGTAGCAACAGTAAGAACAGACCACGGAACAACGGACTGGTTTAAGATTGGGAAAGGAGTACGGCAGGGCTGTATCCTCTCACCCTACCTATTCAACTTGTACGCAGAACACATCATGCGACATGCTGGGCTTGAGGAATCCAAGGCTGGAGTTAAAATCGCTGGAGGAAACATTAACAATCTCAGATATGCAGATGATACCACTTGGATGGCTGAAAGCGAAGAGGAACTGAGGAGCCTTATGATGAAGGTGAAAGAAGAAAGTGCAAAAGCTGGCTTGCAGCTAAAGGTCAAAAAAACCAAGATTATGGCAACCAGCTTGATTGATAACTGCCAAATAGAGGGAGAAAATGTAGCAGCAGTGAAAGACTTTGTATTTCTAGTTGCGAAGATTACTGCAGATGCTGACTGCAGTCAGGAAATCAGAAGACGTTTAATCCTTGGGAGAAGAGCAATGACAAATCTCGATAAAATAGTTAAGAGCAGAGACATCACACTGACAACAAAGGTCCGCATAGTTAAAGCAATGGTGTTCCCCGTAGTAACATATGGCTGCGAGAGCTGGACCATAAGGAAGGCTGAGAGAAGGAAGATCGATGCTTTTGAACTGTGGTGTTGGAGGAAAATTCTGAGAGTGCCTTGGACTGCAAGAAGATCAAACCAGTCCATCCTCCAGGAAATAAAGCCAGACTGCTCACTTGAGGGAACGATATTAAAGGCAAAACTGAAATACTTTGGCCACATCATGAGAAGACAGGACACCCTGGAGAAGATGCTGATGCTAGGGAGAGTGGAGGGCAAAAGGAAGAGGGGCCGACCAAGGGCAAGGTGGGTGGATGATATTCTAGAGGTGGCGGACTTGTCCCTGGGGGAGCTGGGGGTGTTGACCAACAGGAAGCTCTGGCATGGGCTGGTCCATGAAGTGACGAAGAGTCGGAAGCGACTAAACAAATAAACAACAACATCTTCAATAATACAGAAGATTTTAAAGATTAATATATACAGTACAATTGAAACCAGAGACTTTTCTTTTGGGACTGATGGATAAACAGTTGGGAAAAAAAACCATGGAACTTTGGTTTGTATAAGACAACTGCAGTGAGATTATTATATACCCAAAGGTGGAAAGATTTGACTTTACCCACAATGGAGAAATGGACTTTACCCACAATGGAGAAATGGATGGAATGGATCGAACTTGCTGAGATGGCAAAATTGACAGCTTTAATTAGAGATGAGACATTGTCTAAGTTTAATGCTGTTTGGAAGCCCCTTACTGACTTTTTGCATGAAACAGAAAAAAATAAAATTATGATGTATGGTTTTGATGATCAGAAAAAAAAAAATAGGTTATAGAAAAAATGTAAGCAATGCTGTAACCATACAGTAAAAGTATAATTTACATTTATACTTTTAATAGTTGTAAAAGAACATTGGAAGTCATTTCTTTATAATCCTTTTCCTTTTTTTTCCTTTTTTCCTTTTAGCTTTGTTCTTTTCTTATTCCCTTCCTTTTTCTTCTCTTTCCATTCTACTTATTAGTTCCTGTTAGCTTTTAACTTCCTTTTTTAAATTTTAAGATAAATGGATCAATCGATAGATATAAAAGATGCAGCTATCTTCACAAGCACCATGGTGGCTGTCACGGAGAGAAAGCCTGCTTCTGTATGCGTTCAGATCAAGACCGGTTCATCTTCATCACAGCCAGAGGCCGGCCTAATAACTGTTATTGGACAGAATAAAACTCTTTGCTATGTGTATTGCCCACTGCTGGGCCATTAGGAGTGAGAGAAGTAGTTAGTGAGGGATTCTCCTTGTCTCCTTTCCTATGAAAACTGTGAGGTGTCTTCTCCACAGAACCTGATTGGAGAAATACATTCTTAGTACAGTGCCAGTGGAAGAAATACTAGTGAAGGAAGGTGCCAAACCAGGCCGCCTTCCTTTGGTTAATGCAAGTATTATCCTATCATTCTGTATCTGCACATGAACACAGCCTCCTTTAGCCATTCTTAGAAGGGAGAAGCCTCCCTCAGAGTATTTTGCCTGTTGATGCTGCTTATCACACGGAAAGCGAAAGGAATACTTACAAGATTCCTGGAAATTCTGTTGAAGGTTTGGCTAGCACATCCATGTGTTTCTCAGGTGGAAAAGAAAGGGAACAGGAATTAACTGTCTGTCTTTCCACAATATCCATATAATTTTTAACTGCAGAAAGTATTGTTTTATTCCCACTAGCAAAGCTATATATACCGCAAGGGGACTTATTCCTAAATGAACACAGATGCTGGATATAAGGAATCGGTGGCATTCCAGAAACTGGGAATTACAACTCCAGGCGCCTCTCGTTTCAATTGCCTGTTTGCAGGGCCACAACGAGGGTCTGTGTCACCCGGGGCAAACATGGATTCCCTGCCCATTTTGGCACCCCACCAGCGCTCATTTTGGCGCCCCACCAGCAAGGTGCCCGGGGCACATGCCCGGTTGCACCCCCCTGGTTGCGGCCCTGCCTGTTTGCCCCAAGCTACAGACTGAACAAAGCTTTCTGGATATTCTTATAATTAACTATCGCCTGCCTGGGAGGGTATCACTGTGCTGCAACTAATTCTTTTTTGTTTTATTTGCAAGAGGGAACAAGATCAAACAAGACAAACATATGTCATTTTCTTACTGTAGATTTTACCACGTTCCATCCTTCTGTATCATGGAGATAGAAAAAAACTTTTGCGGAGACGTCCTCAGCATCTTTCCTATAATCCATCTATCTGGGAAGACATCAAAGCAGTGTGTATGTCAATGGCATGGAATATCACAACAGCAGGAGAAAAAAATAAATTCTGCCCCACCTCCCCACCCCGTCCTTCAAAGTACTTCTGTTCAAAGTATTTAAGCACAAGGTGTGCAACAGCACACACACAAAAAAAAGTTGAACCAGGGCAGGCTTCTCCAACTTGATGCTCTCTGGAGGGAACTGGGGATGGCTGACCTGGGAATTCTGGGAATTGCAGTCTCAACACATCTGGAGTTTGGGGACTATTGTGAACTCATCCAAAAATTACTTTCTAATATTCAATCTCATTTCCACAGGAATGTATCCTACTTTCAGGAAATCAAAAAGCAAAAGAGAATAAAACAAACCTTATTAATAACTTAATCTTCAAAGGCTGATGCTATCAGGCAAGCAATAAGTCTTGTTTTATATATGAAACAAAACAATAAAAAATGTAGTTAAGAATTATAATACAGTGGTTATACTGCTGAAAGGAAGGTTTAAAGTGAACTAAACCTGAAAGAAAAAAGGGATTTATATTCACACATGTTCAATCTTGGAGATTCTTGGAGACTGCCTGGACATGTCCCTGCAGTTTCCTTGGAAAGATCTTTCAGGAGTGGTTTGCCATTGCCTTCTTCCTAGGGCTGAGAGGATGTGACTGGCCCAAGGTCACCCAGCTTGCTTCGTGCCCAAGGCAGGACTAGAACTCACAGTCTCCTGGTTTCTAGCCTGGTGCCTTAACCACCACACCAAATTGGCTCTCTATATTAATATAAAACTAGTTCAATCTTTTAACGTATCTTTAAATCTATGAATCCTTTAGCATGCACTAAATCTACTAATGTAAAACTAGCTCAGTCTTATTAAATCTAGTCCGTATAGAAGCATATTGCAATGGTATATCAGAGTGGTGTGTCAATCAATAAGAAACATAAAGCTTGTTTCTTCCTAAATGTCAGGCCACGATGTTCACTTTCTAATTGTGTTTTATTTACAAGGATTTGTACAGGAAAGTCAGTAGCACCCCAAAGCTTTCTGCTCCACTGAGTTGTTCCCTTAGGGATCTAGCCTCCATAAACTCTGTGTGTGCAGCGTTTGATCCCAAAGGATCATTTTAGGACAACTGTTTGAAAGTTGCCTTTGGAAATATTAAGAGCCAGACTGGGGCAGTGGTGAAGGTGCTGGCCTAGAAACCAGGACACGGTGAGTTCTAGTCTTCCATTTGGCATGAAAGCCGGCTGGGTGACTTTGGGCCAGTCACTCACTCTCTCTCTGTCGAACCCACCTCACAGGGTTGTTATTGTGGGGGAAATTATGTGTGCCACCTTGAGTTGTACCAAATAAAAGCCAGGTAGAAATCTAATAAATTAATAATAGATATTGCTGGCTTAAGTGTGAATAAAATCTGACTTCTCTCATCCCTTTCTCTCACATATAACTTCTCAGTCATCAAGCTGGTTTACTGATTTGATCCTTCAGGCATCACCCTTGAAAACATATAGTACTAGGTCTGAGTAATGTTGGGAAAGAAAGGAAGTGCATGCAGGGGTCCTTTTTTTAAAGATTTTTTATCCATCTTTATTATTTTTATAAACTCAAGGTGGCAAACATACCTAATACTCCTTCCTTCTATTTTCCCCGAAACAACAACCCTGTGAGGTGAGTTGGGCTGAGAGAGAGGGACTGGCCCAAGGTCACCCAGCCGGCTTTCATGCCTAAGGTGGGACTAGAACTCACAGTCTCCTGGTTTCTAGCCTGGAGCCTTAACCCCTACACCAAACTGGCTCTCCTCTTTTAAATTACAAACATCACCCCTGAGTTCTTAACTTGTCAGGAAGAAATACCTAAGAGCCTTGTGGAAAGTTTTTAAGTTTGAAAGAGTATGCTGAGTACACAGCACATGATGATGGAGACAGCTGTACATAAGACTGCATATGTGAATGTGGATGCTTGTAAGCTGGCCTTCTACAAATCTCCATTGATTTTGTAGTCAGCGAATATCTCTATAAATCAGGCTGCAACAGCTCCTTTAAAAGGTCAGTTCTCTCTGGAGTCCCTGTCATGGAAATGCCTACATCATTTTACTACATCTTGATTGCAGTAAAGAAGTGGTTTGCTATTGATTTCTTCCAGAAATTTCATTTCATCTTCCGGTCCTCGCTTCTAGGATTTGCTTTCATATATATACATACACACACACACACACACAAACACACACACACACACACGATTTTTATTGAAACTTTAAAAAAAGATAAAAACTAATACAAACTAGTATAAAGTAAGGAAGAAAGAAAAAGAAAGAAAGGAAGCAAAGAGCAAGCAAAAAGTGCTAGAAAAGAAAAAAGTTGAAGAAAAATAGAAAAGAAAGAGAAAAGATACAAAGAACTGGCTTCCAATATTCTTCACAGCAGCTATAAGGAAAATTGTATGTTAACCTCTAAAGTTGCAACATAATACTCATCTGTCTAATCATGAAGCTCCTGGGATTTCCTGAAACTCTGGCCCCCACTCGTTTTTTAAAATCAGCATCTAAAAAACTTGAGCAGGGTCAGGTGGATGGGAGACCACCAGGAAGCTCCAAGGCTGTGCCACCAAGCTCTTAGGATACCCGAGATCAGGGAAAGGGTTTTCCAGGACCCATTGCCATGAAATGGTTTTTGGAATCCGTGCTAGCAATTTTATTTTGGGGGGGGAGGGAGTGCAACACATCTTGTGCGACCTTCTTGACGCTGCTGCCTTCCAGATGCGCCGGGCAGCTGTGGTCCTCCCCCCTCTCGAGATCCCCGCTTGGCTTGGGCGAAAGGGATCGAAAGAACCCGCTCCTGGCGTTAACGTCGATCACTCGCCGCCAAGAGAACTGCACGCCCGCCCAAGCCCGCGGCACCCTCCCCTCACCTCCGAGCATCCTTAGCCGCCTCCGCCTCCCAGGCTGCCAGCTGTCACTGTGGGGTTTCGGCAGGAGAGGGCGGTGTGGCGGGCCAGCATTGTGATGCCTTCGGCCCCGACGCCTGCTGGGAGTTGTGGTCCCAGGCTCTCTCCTGTCCTGCCGGGGGCCAATGAGCGCGCGGCAGAGACGGAGCATGCGCCTTCGAGTCCAGCCGGCGCCATTGGCGAAGAGGGAGGATTCGCTTTCAAACCGGCGGGCGGGAGGAGGAGAGTCCGCCGCCGGGGATGTAGGTGAGGCGAAAGGATAGGCGATTGTAGTTTTACGCGAACGGGAGAGCCCAGAGTAATTAGATTCGCGTCTGAGCTACCGAAACCCGTGTTGCCCGGTGACGCATTCACACGCGTCCATAGGGCGTTACACGCGTCGAGTTAACTGAACGTGCGAAGGGGCGACTTACACTGATCACAACCGAAGGTACTTTCTGGGAAGGGAAAGGGCTGTAAAGCATGGTTTCCAGGGAGGGGCCTATGCTCAAGTGTTGCAGCTAAAGTAACATTGAGTTTTGTGGCATTCAGCCAATATACCTGAGCAAAATAATTGACCTTGCCTGACCTAGACAGCTAAGGAGGGTGAGACCTGGGATGGAGACCACTGAGCGGTCCATCCCTGGTGGTGTAGTGGGATGGGAGACCACCAGGAAATCCCAAACTGTAGATTGGGCTGGAAAGCGTTTAAAAAATCCATCCTGGAAGCAGGCAGGCAAAGGCAAATCTTTTCCATACAATTCATAAGAAAACAGAATGGAAGTTGGAATCAACTTGGGTCAAAGGCAACTCTACTTCACAGATTAAAACTTACCATGGCCTTAGGTGCCATGGATTACAGTTCACTGTAAAAGGATGCCTGAAGTCTTTTCCTGAGAGCAGAGCATACCTGCCCCGTCTGCACAGCGTTTCTGTTCGATTCCTGATCTGCCCTGGTCTGCGGCTCTTTAAAGCAGCTGTGTCCCGTCCAAGGATCGGAAGTGCAGCAAAAACCAAATAGTTGCCCCTTCCATGAAAAAGAAGGAGGCTGAATTTAGGAGGAGTGGACAGAGATAAATCACCTACAGTAATATGCTCAAGTGTTGCAGCTAAAGTAACCCACTATATCTGACAACCTCCAGATATAGTGAGGTTCAAGCTCCCAGAATTTCCTGCTATCTTATCCAAAAGCTGTATGTTTTGGAAATTTAGGGAATAGAAGCAATTTAGAACTTGGTCTCTATGTCCAGTCCTTGAGAATTGGTATGGGACCTTCCAATACATGCCGGCTCAGCTATTTTGCATTGAAATAAATCCTTTTAATTGCCTCTCAGTCCTAAAAACAGTGAAGCCTGTGAGACTAAAAAATTCTGTATATGTTCTGAGATGTAAGGCCATTTGGCTTCAGGATTTTGTATCCCAGGTAACTATACGATTACAGTTTTAGGTTATTTTTTGGTAAATGGAAGTAAATTGATGGTTTAGGCATGAAGTTAATCTTAGATGCACGGCAGAAACAAGTAATTAACTACAAATGGTAATTTAAGTCTATGATTTAATTCAGGAGCAACTGAACTTGATGGAATCTAAGTATGTACAGTCATGCATAATATTGGACTGTTGTGAGATCCACTTGCATAATAATAAGGCATGACAGAGTTGTTGTAATACGAGAGGGGTGGTAAAGAAATATGACAAATAAATAAATGACTGGGTTCATATGGCATGTTATAGCTCCTTTATTAGATAAATCATAATTGACTGGGTTACACAATCCAGTAAGCCACTTACCACATGTGCAGGCCATAATGTCTGGGTAAACACAAAACTGAACTAGCAAAACACTCCATGTACAGAACAGCCAGCATTGCTTCATTCACAATATATTCCTCTTCCCGTAAAATGTTGAGTATAAAATCAGTTTGCATAGCATCCTTCTTCCTGTTTTTTTTTTAAACTCTGTAATCTTTGCCATAGATCTCACAAGCCAATGAGCAGCATGATTGGACCAAACGGGTGTATCTGACTGCGCAGTTTAGTTTCTAACTCTTTTTCAGGACTGTGATTTAATCTTGACACAAGGAAACACTTCTTGCTGTCCGATTTAGCAAAAATACTATTTTGGTGGTTTTCTGTCATAAACTGTACCGTATACCTACAGGATTATAAAAGTACCGCAGTCAATAGAAATGATAAAGAAATTACTAAAACAAAATACCCTGTCTTTTGGGGGGTGGGCTAAATGTGAAAATTTTAAACGCATTATTGTGGCTTGCTCAAGATCCATACTTCCTTGCTTACTGACAGTTTTCACAAGGTTCGGGATCAGCTCCAGAAGGCCCCTGAGTGAAAAGTAATGTCCTGCTTGGTTAAAAAAAATAACGTCTGCTCTCCAGAAGCAACTGTGTCATCTCTTCTAGCAAGTGGTAGCCTTCAGAGTGGCCATGACTCCTTGAATATCCACAGTCCAGTCCAATACAAGGACAAGTTGTATAGTTCGGCCACTCAAGCTTTAGAGGCCTATATTGAAGATTTCAATCTCAGTCTTTCATCACCAGACATCAGACCTGGAAAAATTGGCATTCCTCAGAAGGCTCCTAAGAACTCCAAGTCCTCAAGGGACAGTTTTAAGCCCAAGTGCGGTACGTTTGTATGCTTCCTTTTTCAGTAATGTGTGTGGGGAGAAATACTTTTATAATCTTGACCTGTAAGATTAGAGGTCACTCTGAAAATGGCATCAAAATGTCACAGCTAATGCATATTTCTTGTTATGCTCCTTATACAATGTTGGTGTTATTTGGATTCCCTGTGTGGTGGTTCGTTTGTGTTTTTTAATATGAGTTGGTGATATGGTTTATGGAGGATATAAGTGAAAGCTAACCCATTTAGTTGACATGATCATCATCAACTCATATTATTATTATTATTACATCCATATCTTGCATTATTATTATTATTTTCATCTCTTGCATAGAAGTCGAGGTGGCGTGCGTATAGTCCTGCCTCCTTTTTTCCCCACAGCAACAACCCTGTGAGGTGGGTTGGGCTAAGAATGACTCACTGGCCCAAAGTCACCCTGCCAGCAATATAACTTAAAATGTTGGTCACTAATTTATGGTATATTATTTTATCTTTGCACATTTATGTTAAATGCTACTTGCATGATTTAACAGTGAAAATAATATATTTGGATTTAAGTAGTACCAGTAGAAGTAGTCGACAAAAAGCATACAGTATGTCTAGCAAGAAAATGTAGGGCTGCAGTTAGCAACAGCCAGTGGCTGATGCATCACCATCTATATCCCACTAAAACTTCCGTGTCTGTCTGTAACCTTTACGTGAGCTAAATGGTGCATCACAGGGCAACAATTTTTGAACCAAGGTACCTCAAATGGGCTAACCTACAGAATGCATCCAAAATCCAGGACCCATGACTCCCATGGAACTGAAATTTGACAAATTTTGTAAAACATTTTATATACATAAGACATTATACATTACATACATAAACATCAAGATGACCATAAAACATTTTATGACATAATACAAAATGGTTAACACCTGATGTTTGACTGTGCTGTACAGCTCAATATGAAGGACATGGCTATGTTCAAGGCAGATACATCTCTGAATATCTCCTTGAATTTTTAAGAACTTTTCCAGGGAAGGCAGCACATTAGAAGCTCTGCCATTGTTGAAGGCATTCAGGGATCTGGTGAGGAAATATCTCTGAAACGATGACCCGACGGGTCACGGGTTGTCTAGTTATATCCTAAAATGAGGCCTGTAGTTCCTCAAATCAATTTTAGTAGATGCCCCAAGCCTCGCAATATCAGGAAATCTCCCAACATTTCAGCACTGTCGTATGAATTTTTTAGTTTGCGATAATTGGAATCTTCAAACTTTCAGGCTTTAAAGAATGTGGCACCCAGGCCATCATTTGATAGCACCCAGGGCCTGAAAAAAATGGCTCGTTCCTTGATGAAAACGTGTCTTTTAATCTGTAGAAATGAATCTCAATATTAGAAGGAAGAGGTGAGATGGAATGTTCTGTGGCTGGCTGACACGAATGATCACAAGTAATTTGTACTTGTGCAAGATCATCTAATGTAGTTCTGAGATATGTATTGCTTGGTGTGTCATCTGGGACACCCATACATCCTGGTATTTATACTTCATTGTATGGTTTGGAAATCTAATCCACTGAAGATCAGTTAAGCAAAGGTAAAGGTTTCCCTTGACATTAAGTCCAGTCGTGTCCGACTCTAGGGGGCGGTGCTCATCTCCGTTTCAAAGCCGAAGAGCCGGCGTTTGTCCGTAGACACTTCCGTGGTCATGTGGCCGGCATGACTACACGGAACGCCGTTACCTACTCACATTGGCATGTTTTCAAACTGCTAGGTTGGCAGGAGCTGGGACTAGCAACGGGAGCTCACCCCATCACGCGGATTCGAACCGCCGACCTTCCGATCGGCAAGCCCAGCAGCTCAGCTGTTTAACCCACAGTGCCACCACGTCCCTATCAGTTAGATCTCTCTTAATTATATAAAATAAACAGCAATTTTCTAACTTTTAAAATGGCCCCTGTAAGGTTGATTATATAACATTATACTTGTATTTTTCAGTTAACATTGTAAGTGACTCAAATGGCCCATATGTGTTCCATATCCAAAGTGACTGACTTAGTCCCATTAAACAAGTGGGATTTGCTTCTGAATAAACCAATATTGTGATGAACTCCAAGAAGCCAAAAAGTTAGTATTAAAAGAGTTTCATCGTTATCCTTAACCTTAAAGTTGCAGAATGGTTATCTGTGAACTCCCAAAAGAGATTTGTGTAGATTTTTATCTATACACGCTTACCTGTAGTGGTCTGGTGCTATTCTGAACATACTGGAAATGTTCTGAGCTCTGACCAGCCCATTGGAACAGCCTGGGTGAGGTGATGAGGCGTTTCAAACTTGAAACTTTTTGCATACCAGTAATACACCTTGCTGAAAACTATTAAAATATAGACATAAAATCATAACCAGGAGCATAGCATTCAGAATTGCACCAGAATATAAGTAATCAAACTATAAGTCATAACAAATAAATATTACTTTCTTTTAAGAATCTTTTAGACATCATGAAACAGTACAAGATATTTCATATATTGCTTTTGGTATTGTTTTATTAATTAAGAGAATAAATCATTGCTAAAAAAACAATTTCTTCCGCTCAGGTTGTCCTCTAGAAAAGGACAAAGCTTCTCAAAGAAAGTTATGTTGTTGTTGTTTATTCGTTTAGTCGCTTCCGACTCTTCGTGACTTCATGGACCAGCCCACGCCAGAGCTTCCTGTCAGTCGTCAACACCCCCAGCTCCCCCAGGGACGAGTCCGTCACCTCTAGAATATCATCCATCCACCTTGCCCTTGGTTGGCCCCCCTTCCTTTTGCCCTCCACTCTCCCTAGCATCAGCATCTTCTCCAGGGTGTCCTGTCTTCTCATTATGTGGCCAAAGTATTTCAGTTTTGCCTTTAATGTCATTCCCGCAAGTGAGCAGTCTGGCTTTATTTCCTGGAGGATGGACTGGTTGGATCTTCTTGCAGTCCAAGGCACTCTCAGAATTTTCCTCCAACACCACAGTTCAAAAGCATCGATCTTCCTTCTCTCAGCCTTCCTTATGGTCCAGCTCTCGCAGCCATATGTTACTACAGGGAACACCATTGCTTTAACTATGCGGGCCTTTGTTGTCAGTGTGATGTCTCTGCTCTTAACTATTTTATCGAGATTTGTCATTGCTCTTCTTCCAAGGATTAAGTGTCTTCTGATTTCCTGACTGCAGTCAGCATCTGCAGTAATCTTTGCACCTAGGAATACAAAGTCTTTCACTGCTTCTACATTTTCTCCCTCTATTTGCCAGTTATCAATCAAGCTGGTTGCCATAATCTTGGTTTTTTTGAGGTTTAGCTGCAAGCCAGCTTTTGCACTTTCTTCTTTCACCTTCATCATAAGGCTCCTCAGTTCCTCTTCACTTTCAGCCATCAAAGTGGTATCATCTGCATATCTGAGATTGTTAATGTTTCTTCCAGAGATTTTAACTCCAGCCTTGGATTCCTCAAGGCCAGCTTGTCGCATGATGTGTTCTGCATACAAGTTGAATAGGTAGGGTGAGAGTATACAGCCCTGCCATACTCCTTTCCCAATCTGAAAACAGTCTGTTGTTCCGTGGTCTGTTCTTACTGTTGCTACTTGGTCGTTATACAGATTCCTCAGGAGGCATACAAGATGACTTGGTATCCCCATACCACTAAGAACTTGCCACAATTTGTTATGGTCCACACAGTCAAAGGCTTTAGAATAGTCAATAAAACAGAAATAGATGTTTTTCTGAAACTCCCTGGCTTTTTCCATTATCCAGTGGATATTGGCAATTTGGTCTGTAGTTCCTCTGCCTTTTCTAAACCCAGCTTGTACATCTGGCAATTCTCGCTCCATGAACTGCTGAAGTCTACCTTGCAGGATCTTGAGCATTACCTTACTGGCATGTGAAATGAGTGCCACTGTTCGATAGTTTGAACATTCTTTAGTGTTTCCCTTTTTTGGTATGGGGATATAAGTTGATTTTTTCCAGTCTGATGGCCATTCTTGTGTTTTCCAAATTTGCTGGCATATAGCATGCATTACCTTGACAGCATCATCTTGCAAGATTTTGAACAGTTCAGCTGGGATGCCGTCATCTCCTGCTGCCTTGTTATTAGCAATGCTTCTTAAGGCCCACTCAACCTCACTCTTCAGGATGTCTGGCTCTAGCTCACCGACCACACTGGCAAAGCTATCCCCGATATTGTTATCCTTCCTATACAGGTTTTCTGTATATTCTTGCCACCTTTTCTTGATCTCTTCTTCTTCTGTTAGGTCCTTGCCATCTTTGTTTTTGATCATACCCATTTTTGCCTGGAATTTACCTCCAATGTTTCTAATTTTCTGGAAGAGGTCTCTTGTCCTTCCTATTCTATTATCTTCTTCCACTTCCGCGTATTGCTTGTTTAAAAATAATTCCTTATCTCTTCTGGCTAACCTCTGGAATTTTGCATTTAATTGGGCATATCTCCCCCTATCACTGTTGCCTTTTGCTTTCCTTCTTTCTTGGGCTACTTCTAGTGTCTCAGCAGACAGCCATTTTGCCTTCTTGGTTTTCTCTTTCTTTGGGATGTATTTTGTTGCCGCCTCCTGAACAACGTTGCGAACTTCTGTCCAGAGTTCTTCCGGGACCCTATCTACTAAGTCCAGTCCCTTAAATCGATTCTTCACCTCCACTGCATATTCCTTAGGAATATTAGTAAGCTCATGTCTAGCTGATCTGTGGGTCTTCCCTAATCTCTTTAGTCTGATCCTAAATTGTGCAAGAAGAAGTTCGTGATCTGAACTACAGTCAGCTCCAGGCC
Source organism: Candoia aspera (assembly GCF_035149785.1). NCBI lineage: Eukaryota > Metazoa > Chordata > Lepidosauria > Squamata > Candoiidae > Candoia > Candoia aspera. The sequence continues at coordinate 252,850,574 of NC_086154.1, read as the reverse complement.
TTGTTTTTACCGACTGTACAGATGTCCGCCACCTTTGGCTGCAAAGGATGTAATCAATCTGATTTCAGTGTTGTCCATCTGGTGAAGTCCATGTATAAAGCCATCTCTTAGGTTGTTGGAAGAGAGTGTTTGTTATGCAGAGTGAATTGTCTTGGCAAAATTCTATCAGCCTGTGTCCTGCTTCGTTTTGTTCTCCCAGGCCATACTTACCTGTAATTCGAGGTGTCATTTGACTGCCCACCTTAGCATTCCAGTCTCCTGTGATGAAAATAACATCTCTTTTAGGCGTGTTGTCCAGTAGGTGCTGCAGATCCTCATAGAACTGCTCTACTTCAGCTTCTTCAGCATTTGTGGTTGGGGCGTATATTTGGATCACTGTGATGTTAGATGGCTTGCCCTGAATTCGAATTGAGATCATTCTGTCGTTTTTTGGGTTGTATCCAAGCACTGCTTTAGCCACTTTACTATTAATTATGAAGGCTACTCCATTTCTTCTGTGGTCCTCTTGTCCGCAGTAGTAGATCTGGTGGTCATTTGATGTGAAGTGGCCCATTCCAGTCCATTTCAGTTCACTGACGCCCAGAATGTCTATCTTTAATCTTGACATCTCACCAATAACCACATCCAATTTGCCCTGGCTCATAGATCTTACATTCCAGGTTCCGATGGTGTGTTGATCCTTAGAACATCGGATTCGCCGTTCACCACCAGCACCGTCGGCCGCTAGCCGTCCTTTCGGCTTTGAGCTAGCTGCGTCGTCACGTCTGGGGCTAGTTGAGCTCATCCTCTGTTCCTCCCCAGTAGCATTTTGACCATCTTCCGACCTGGGGGTCTCATCTTCCGATGGTATACCGACATATCTCTGGTTGTACTGATCCATTTAGTTTTCACGGCAAGAATACTGAGGTGGGTTGCCATTACCTTCCCCAGGGATCACATTTAGTCTGACCTCTCTGTCATGACCTTCCCGTCTTGGGTGGCCCTTCATGGTTTAGCTCATGGCATCATTGAGGTGCTCAAGCTCCAGCACCACGACAAGGTAACGATCCTTTGCTGAAGAAAGAAAGTTATGGTTTTTTTTTAAAAAAAAAAATGTACCAAAATTTAGTTTTATAGTTCACTTAGAAGTTTTCAATTCTAGGCTGTTTCGGTGGAACAGTTGACAGGGCTAACTTGGAGACCAGCTTTGCATTTTATCCTATGTTAATAAGGTTTTTTTAATCTCAATGTCTGTTGACTGTGGTTCAGTCTAAGAATTCTCTTGCATTTACATCTACAAGCACCAATTAATAGTAAAAAATACAGTACTACAGTACTAATCTCCATACACACAGACAACCTAAGTCATAATTTTAACTGGGAAACAGTACAAGTTTGAGCACAAGCCAGATCAAATAATACTTCTCTTGCATTGTTAAGTTCAAAGGCTGAGAGTGCACACATTTTGTCAAGCCAGACTTTCGTATCTGGTGTACAGGTGACTTTCGAAGAACATGTACATCTGTTTTACAGCAGTCCAAATGCAGTAAATCCAACACTCTTCATAAATTGATGAATCCCAATTTTAGGAATATAATTGAATAGCACTTCAGCATCCCTGAATCTTACATCCCTTACTAAAGCCTTATTATCAATATTAATAATATTCAACCAATATGGGACAACCATAGGGTGTGACCAAATCATGAGTCTTACTATACTTCCAAATGTATTTTGTCTCCAACATGAAAAGATTGTTAATCAACAGGCATCCACTGAAGTTTTCAATAGGACTGCAGTCCTGTACGTTGTTTCCTGGGAATAATTTCCAATGAACTGAAATGAATATAATGCAAATACATATATTTTTACATCATTTGAAATGTTTTTTCTTTCTTGCATATTGTAGATTAAATAAAACCATGTCTCTTCTTGCCTTAGAGAACGTTAAGTGGCGTACACATCTTGGAAGAATTGCTTATGAGCCAGATATAGTCAGCCTGACTACAGATGACCTTTTAGCATTCCCTGCAGATGGATCTGTATCTTTCAAGATTTCTAGGCCACTAACTCAGAGAGGCCATGTGAACAGGAGGTCATGGACAGCACCTGCTTCTCGTTCTCATCACTGGACTTCGTCCTTCAGCAATAAAGAAAAAAAAGATTCTCTGGAAAATTTCTTGTTTCCTTCTTCATACCAAGAAGCTAGCAGAAAAAAATGTGCACAGCATAAATTTCACAAACATGATCCTGTGTTGCCTGGGAATGACCAGGTCGCCCACAAAGAGACCATTTTTCATAAGAACTATCCAAGATGGTTGACAAGTCATAAAACGGACTTGAGCATCTCAGAGATAAATAGTATCCCTGAATCCAAATATCCTGTCTGGCTGAAGAACCATAATCTCTTGTTGGATTCAAGTAATGAAAATTCCACACAGACCTCACATGTGGAAAGTGAACTTCTGTCTTTGCAAGATAATAAGGAGCTGATGAAGTTTCAAAATCTTAACAGATTAAGCATCTCTGAGTGCTCAAGACATAACAATGCGGTGAGCCCAAAGCACAAGTGTGATATTCAAACAAATTGCCAAAATGATTCTCCAGGTACCTATTTTCTACTTCAAGGCCTAAGAGAGCACAAGGATCCACTTAGAGGTAATACATAATAGTACTTATTTTGATGTCAGAATTTGTCAGCTTTTTGGAATGTGGCATGATAGTGACTAGGTTCAGACACTGATGAACCATGGTTTATTTAGCAATAGTTTAATGAATAAGTTGCAATTGTCTGGGTTCACATAACTCTTTCAGCAACAAACTGCTTTGCCAACCACAATCACTGAAAGGCCAGTGTGTGAACTTTGCCAATGAATCCTAGATATTTCTTAGAAAAAAAGTGTTCTGCTACCTTTATGCCCATTAAACTGATGCAGAAATAATACGATCTAATCCTTCATCATAATTGGGTATTAGGTGCACCCAGCAAGCTCATATGCTTCTCCCTCCCTCCTGCTATAGTCTTAAAATTAAGAATATATAGTAAAGACTGGAATGCATGCATTAATTACAACCAAAATATGGTTTGAAGCCATTTTCTAAAATGGATTTTCAAATAATTTGAGTTTACCATGTTAATACATGTGTAACATTTTATGGCCGAGTCCATATTAAATTAGTTTGTTCTGACCATGATTTGTTGAATAAGTCGTCGTGTCTTAGGTCGCATACAACGCTATGCTATTAATTATATTTTATAAAATATAATTACTCAGTTCATACAGTATGCTCAGCCAAAATCAAATAACGACTTGGCCAACAGCAGGTTCAAAGTTGCAAAGATGTTCTACTAAACTTTCTGTTTCTCTGTTGTGCTGCTAAAGCCCAAACCTTTGTAGCCTCCTTTCCACTTTCCCTAAATGGATGGATTGATTATGTGCCATCAAGTTGGTGTCACCTCTTAGCAACCACATAGATAGATTGTCTCTACAACTATCTGTCCCTAACATGGTCCTTCAGGTCTTCCAACAGTGCGCCCATTGCCATTGTAATTAAGACCATCCACCCTTGCTGCTGGTCATCATCCTCTTCCCTTTCCTTCCTCCTTTCCCAGCATCAGAGACTTCTCCAGAGAGCTGGGTCTTGACGTAATGTGTCCGAAGCTTCCTTACAGAGTTGCTTTAATCAGCTGCAGTGCCTGTATTTGCAAGGACACCCATCTGTAGACTTCAGTGCACGCAAGAGTTTGTTCACTTACCCTGTCATTTGAAGCACAAAAGGTCACCATTTTGTCCCAGATGTACCTTGAATAGCTTGTAAATTAAAACATCCAAGTTTAAAGGCATCCAGAAAAGTCAGCCTTTTTATCCTCCACGGGTTTTTAGGGTTCTGTTGACATATTTTTAAAGCATTCAGTTAAAAAGCCATAAGCAGGGAATTAAAAATGGTGCTGGGCTCACCAATACAGGTTTATAGCTAAGTGTACATAGCCAGTATGTGCACAAAGTACATTGTTGTGTATGTCTCCTTACCAGCATGTACTCTGCTTAAAGGGAAAGTGCTGATGAAGATGATGATCTACAACAATGTTTTTCAACCGTGACAACTTTAAGATGTGTGGCCTTCAACTCCCAGAATTCCTCAGCCAGCATACTGGCTGAGGAATTCTGAGAGTTGAAGTCCACACATCTTAAAATTGTTAAGATTGAGAAATACTGATCTACATAATTGATCCTAATGATGCAGTTGAATGTATATAACGATACAGAGTCCATCGGATTTGGGCAGCTATAAAAATTTGAATAAATGTAGTTGAATCGGCTAACGCCGTACAAGGTTGTTCCCTTGCGACTTGTGAGTGTGCATGGGGAGTCCAGTGGTGGCTTAGTTAGGGCAGGGCAGCATAAATCAGAGTCATTGGGATTCTTTTGATTAACATATAGTTGCAGAGGTGGAGAAGCAAAGCAAAGCATTCTTGGAGGGTTCCCATCATTATGGGATAGTTTGCCCCCAGAAGCCAAGATTGTTTAACAGTCTTTAGGAAGGCAGCAAAAACGGTTTATTTTTTGCTGGGCATTTCAGGAATAAACACCTTATGACTTTGTATTTATTTGTTAATTTTTTCTTTTAATTTTTCACAAGGGCCTTGGCATGAATTCTATAGTTTTCTGCAGTTAGAAGTTGTTTTATTTATTTTTATTGAATTTAAACTGCTCAGAGGGTAGTATATAAGTATTGCAATAAATAAGTTGCAATTAACATGGTAGCTACCCCAAGTCCTTCATTTGCAGCATGGTAGTTTGTTTTATCTTCCCTCACCTGCCTGCTTCTAGGGAGGGAAGCCCCCAGGTGAAGCCTTGGGCCGAGGGATCTGCCGATGGATTGTTAGTCTACAGGCCAGGTTCTTTCTTGACTTTTAATTATGGTCCTGTCTTTCTTATGAAATAAAGCAGTTTGGGCTTCTCCCTGAACATCCTTATCTGGGCTTTAGCTCTTTTGAAATCAGGGAGTCATAAATACACAAGTAGGAAGGTGTTGTGAGAAATAATTAATACAATCAAGGTTAGGTCTTCAGAAGGCCATTGGACTGCACTGCATTGCTTTAGATTGATTATTAGGTGTTCAGATCTGGGCCCATTTCATCAAATCTATAGGGTCTTTGTCCTTAGTTGAAAGAGGCATCTGTAAACAGAAGGAAATGGTTAACCTTAAAAATTAATTAATGATTCACAAGTACATTAACAAATTGCAGTAGTCAATGCAGTCCTGAAATGTATTGTTTTAGAATGTTGAATAAAGTCCATTTCCACATGGACTTGTTTGAATATTCATACAAAGACTTTCTATAATAAGGCAGTTTTATTGTCTGATGTGAATAATCTTCTACGATGTTGTATAGTTTATGTAATTTATATTCAATTCCATGTGAGCTCTTATTTTTTGTCTTTTGGTATCTTGAGTTTGAGCTGAGGGCAGAATATACAGTAAATATCCACATAAAGGAATGAAATGGATACTGGATAACATTCTGAAGTAGGAGAAGTAAATTAATTTTTTTTCATCTTGATTGTTTTCTCATATGCAGTAATTAGATTCATGCACTTCTAATACTGAAATATAAATCCACCCAAATAATTTGGGTACGTCTGTGACACTCCCATGTAGTCAAAATCTGTTTGTTTCTTTATTTGATTTATATCCTGCCTTTCTGCTCAATTTTCTCTTCAAAGTAGCTGGCTAATATGTAGGAAATAAGAAACAGTAACCAGCCACTGTTTCTTACTTCATATACATTTGTCCCATGCATAGAAATCAGATCTGTATCTAGATTTATCAGACCCTTCCTTCCTTGTGGCCTGCTGACCCCACTGCTCTAGCTTTTTTCTCATACCACTTGTTTACCTTCTACCAGGACCGTGCATGTGATGACCCCCCCCCAAAGTAAATTAAAATTAAAACCACCGATCATTTAAATTATATAGTGTAACTTCTTTTATGACAAATGTTTTTAAAAAATCCTGAATTTCCAATTTAGGATAAGACTTTAGACACCCGTACTTATTTGAAATCATATGTATCAGGTGTGTGATATGAATGTGACATTTTTAATTGTGACATCTATAATGATTTTAGATGAGACAGAGTTTCTAATTCAGAAAGCAAGGAGAGCATTGGAATCTTCTGCTGAGGAATCAACTCGTCTCCTGAAAAACGATGGCAGCCCTTGTACAGTGGATGTCCTAGAAGCGGAAAGGTCGTGGGATAATGTCCCAGTTGGCTTGTGAGTATACTAGAATCCCATTTAGTTTTTTTATGGAAACACAGAGTGGGATTCTTCAGTAACATCCTGATAATACCACCTTCTTCAACCTATCTGAATGTGGTAAAATGATGGAGTTTGTACAAGAAATCTAAGAAGACCCCTGCTGGATCCTGTTGTCACAGTGGTGAAGCCAGATTCTTCATGAGTTTGTCTACTCCCCTTTGAAGGTCATCCGTTTCTCTTGCACAGCTGCCTTTGTAGCTTAACTGTATGCTGTATCTCTCCTGATTCCTTAACCACGTAGCTTCGTCAGAAGTCTCCAGATCATAATATTAAGAAAGAGGGAGCAAAGAATTCCAGATCTACTTCTCATTAGTAGCCTGAGAAGCTAATTGCAAGTGGCACCCACAGAACTCTTGACTGCTATTATGATCAGCCAGCCCCTGTTACTTACTCACTTAACTTTGGCTCAAAATCCCCAAAGGGGCAAATAATTTTCTTTAAAGATCTTTGGCCATTTTCTCGATGTCAAGAGCCAAGCCTGCATCCCCAGTGGAAGTTGTGTTCATAAACTGGTTACCCCTTTTGTGCTCACTACATTCCCACAGGATTTTCTGTCACAGAAGCGTACAGCCCTTTTTGAAGATCCAGGGTTATTTGAGTAATGGCCAGGAACTGGGTCAAACATGGGCAGGGCTGGGTTTTAGGAAGAGTTCTGGGTGTTTTCTTTGAAAATGTGATATGCTTATTTTAGGAACATTTACTCTAGTCCCCATGTGCTTCCACCTTTAATATGGTGGGAAATGGCTGTCAATAGTCAAGGTCAGAGGGCAACAAAAAGGAGAGTTGGGAAGTGCAGGTTGCCCCTCCCACCCCCCAGTTTGTTAGCCATTGACACTGAATATTGAGAAACAAAATGACTCTATACTTTCCCTAATTAGTGATCAGTGGCTTTATTGTTCCTGTAAATACTGTTTATCCAATAATGCTCCAGAGACTTTCAATATACATATTATTTATTACAACCATTTATACCACCCAGTCTAGAGAAGCAAAGATATCAGATAAGATATCAAACATGGGTATAATGGAAATAGAGAGCCAGGTGAAGGCACCTGGCTGGAAACCAGGAGACTGAGAATTCTGGTCTCGCCTTGGGCATGGAAGCCGGCTGGATGACTTTGGGCCAGCCCCTCCCTCTCAGCCCAAGAGCCAGTCAGGCTTGGTAGGAGAGTTCTAGTCCCACCTTGGGCATGAAAGCCAGCTGGGTGACCTTGGGCCAGTCCCCCTCTCTCAGCCCAAGAGCCAATCAGGCGTGGTAGGAGAGTTCTAGTCCCACCTTAGGCCTGAAAGCCAGCTGGGTGACTTTGGGCTAGCCCCTCCCTCTCAGCCCAAGAGCCAGTCAGGCTTGGTATGAGAGTTCTAGTCCCGCCTTAGACCTGAAAGCCAGCTGGGTGACTTTGGGCCAGCCCCTCCCTCTCAGCCCAAGAGCCAATCAGGCATGGTATGAGAGTTCTAGTCCCGCCTTAGACCTGAAAGCCGGCTGGGTGACCTTGGGCCAGTCCCTCTCTCTCAGCCCAACTCACCTCACAGGGTGGTTGTTGTGGGGAAAATAGGAGGAGGAAGGAGTGTTAGGTATGTTCGCCACCTTGAGTTACTTATAAAAATAATAAAGGCGGGATAGAAATTTTTTTTTTAAAAAAATAGAAAGTGCTTCTTCATTTACTTCCCAATCTCTTTGTGACTGGAGAGGTGAGGTAAATTCTCTTTTGAGCCAAGTTCAACTTCTGGTGGCTTCACGGATCTGTCCATGTAGTTTTCTCTTTCAACATTGCAGAAGGGATTTGATGCTGCCTTGTTCCAGGGAAGGTTTTCCCACTTCTCTGTCCAGCCTACAACCCTGTTATTTCCCTCGTGGCCTCCCATGAAAGTAGTAAATGATTGGGTACCATGCCACGGTTGCCTAGTCTCTGATTCCAGAGTGGGAATGTTTCCAGCATTATGAGAGGCGTAACTGCCTAGTCAGAGGGAGCAACACAAGTGGTACCTTCTCTACGTATGCCTCTGCAGATCCTTCCGGTCCCTTTTAGTGCAGTTCAGGTGAGCCCAGTAAATGTTTCCAAGCAAACTGGACCATAAGAGAGCATTTGAAAGCACCAACAGCTCTACTATAAGCAGGTTTTTTTTAAGAAACAAAATGAGGAGGAGCACAGATTTGCTCAAGGCTCAACTGCATTTTCTGCATAGCTCTTTACTGAATCAGCCTGGGAGAGACAGTGGGAAAGTTCATCCAGGAACATCCAAGAACCACAGTATTTCCCCCAGTTTTAGCTTTTCAGCAAGGGTTCTTCCTCTGGTCAGTGAAAAACATGGCAGTAGAGGATGGCTCTGAGCAAATATAGCTGAGGTTTACTTGGGTAAGGGAGGATTTGTGAGACGTTCTTGGCATTTGCAAAGGGATGCTGGGAGGAACTTAGTCAACTAAGGCCTGTGAAGTCCTTGGCACTCTCTGAGCTTGGTTGTTTGCTGGCAGGTGTTTCATTGTAACATCTACGTAACATCATCAGTGCCTGCAAGCAGACAACCACAGAGCCCCGAGCACTCCACAGTTGCAAGCTACAACTTGCAACGAAGGCCTTTTCTTGGCAGGTTTTGAGCTTAGTGAGCCAACCAGGGCCAGACTTTGTTACATTTCAGCAGTCCACCCCAGCAATTTGCTTGTGTGAAGTTCATGCTGTCCTTCACTCAACAAAAGGTGGGGGAGAAAGATCTTTTTTATGCCTCTGGAGACCATTTCTGTCAGTTCATCATTTCCCTGAATTCCACTCCAAAACCTTTCTGTTTTTCCCTAACACCCACACAACTAATAAGCACTCGTGTTTAGTCAACAAGGTGACAAGTGTCTTGACAAGTCATTTTCCCAGCAACAAAGATGGGGAACAAAATCCAGGTCAGTAATTCTTGGTTCACTTTGGCATTTGTTTATTTTGCCCCCTGTCCTGGGGAATTCTGCTAAGAACTGTATTGCATTTTCAAAGTACAGTTTTTCAGAGAGCACAATAAAGCCGGGACAGCCTCTTTAGGGAGGATTGGGGAGTTGGAAAAATTGCAGCTGAGAATCTGCCTGTGCAGCTTTATTATTTTCTAGCCACCCTTGCCTTGTGTATTTGTTGCTTGGTGACTAATAGTTCAACTTACTGGGAAGATGTGGGTTTTTTTGTGTGTGTGTGCCTTTGAGTCAGCTTTTGTCTCCTGACGACTGCCTGGACTAGTCCCTGCAGTTTTGTTGGCAAGGTCTTTTGGAAGTGGCTTGCCATTGCCTCCATCCTAGGGCTGAGAAAGAGAGAGACTGGCCCGAGGTCACCCAGCTTCATGCCTAAGGCAGGACTAGAACTTACAGTCTCCCGGTTTATAGCCTGATGCTTTAACCATTAACACCAAACTCTCTCTCTACTGGGAAGTACCCTTCTTGTTACTGATAAATGGAACAAACAAGAAAGGATTAACTTCACCCTTTCAAGCAAGAAGGCAAGGCTTAACTTTCTTCCTGTCCCACGAAGAAACCCATCCTTGTCAGTAGCATGCATCAACTTCAGCTGAGTGTAGTTCAGCTTCTTCTTTATTAAATAATTCACTGTATCAAGAAAAAAAACCTTGTCTAGCAAGAAGCACCAGAAAACAAAAGTAATTACAGTAGCAGACACAGAGACATAGTTAATGATTAAATCTTTAGCTACTAGAACTATCTCTGACTCTGGTCCCTTCTTGTAGGGTGGAACCATCTGGTCAGTGACTAGAATGGTACTTCATAGTGAGTCTAATATACCATTCTCAGTGATCAAGGATGGAGCTGACAGGAAATGGTTACTGTATAGCAGGGAGGCAAATATGTCTATTTTATAATGAACATAGATGGCTTGGCTCAAGTCCCCATATTTCAAATTCCTATTAGTAGGACCTCTGGTAGTAGAACTGTTAATGTAGCCTGGCGGAGTGAGTTGTGATGCCATAAGATAGCTGAATCTTGCTGGTGGATTATATCAAAGCAACGCATTCCCTGGCCCGCTAACTGATGATGGGCCAAGTAGCCCATCTTCCCAGATTTCTTGCTCTGGCGGAGACAAATAGGCTTTCAGCCCTCTGCCCCTCTAGGTTACATTTGAGGTATATTCTTAATAACCTGGATGCATCTAGCTGGTGCCAGGTTCATTCTGTCTGAGGGGTAGGGAAGAAATTGGGAAGCTCCATCCCTTGGGCTCAGTGAAGTCTGGCACTGACCTTGGTCACGAAACAGATCCCGGTTTAGCAGCACCTCGCCTTGATGGAACTTGCCTGGGCCCCTTCGTACAGAGGAAACCCCTAGTTCTCCCGGTGCCCTGTCTGAGATTAAGGCTACCAAAAAGGCTGTCTTCCAGGTGAGGCTTTTAATGAGGGTCTATCTGATGGGGTTGAAGGGAGCAGTGGTTAGAGCTCTCAGAACCAATAACAATAACAATTCCATGAAGGAAAAAAGGATAAGCAGCTAAAGATCAGAGGGAATATATGCCTGCATTTGACTGGCTGTTCTGTGGTTATCAGGACCTTTCCAATTACAATCTGTAAACGTAACGCAGAAAGTAAGAAACCATTTCAGTGCTTCAAGCTCTTAACCCCTACATTTCTATCTACAGAAAACCACCCATACCTGTATCCTGTGGGGAGGAGAATTCTCCATCAAACCCCAAAGCCATCATGGTCAATAGCTTTTTAGACGACTGTTTGCAGAATGGACAACAGGTAAATTAAAAGTGAAGCTCTGGTTCAAGCCCGCCTTTCTTAAAGCAGGGCTTTCCAAAGATTTTGCAGAATTCTCAGTGCCAGCCGCATCTGTGGGTGAATGCTCTCAACTCAGCGGAGGCGACAGTAAAGCAGCAGCGCTGACCTGACGGTTTATTATGTGTGCATGCGTACATATCTATCACACTGTTCTCTTCCTAGCTAAGCAGCGCTGTGCAAAGTGCAGAACGAAAGTAAGTGGTAAGCAGAATAAGTGAAAGGCAGAAGCTAAGAGAAAAGGAAAGGAAATTCAAGTCTAGATTTCCATTCACTGAACTTCTCCATAGCTTTCTTTCCCTCATCTGTCTTCACTTTTCCTTACTACGTCCAAACACTATTCTTCTTGTTTTGCCTTTTGTTCTATAATCACCTCATCTCTTTTGGAACTGTCTTCAACCTCATCCGACCATAACTTTCCCAGTCTTCCCTTTCTTCCTTCATACAGCTTAGTGCTTCATTCATTCTTTCTGTATGACCAAATCAATTCAAAGTACTTCTTTCATACTGGTCACTCACTGGCATTCAGTCCACATTCATTCTTCACACATCCTTTCTATTCAATAAAAGAGCAGAAGGGTGCTCTTACACACAGCCATTTTTCATTATTTCAGCAAACATTAAGACCTCACAACAGACCGCATACTGTCCATTATCTTTCTGCCAGCATTTGCATGTCTTAAAATGTCTCTCCATTTTTTCCATCTTTACTGAATATTCTGTGAAGGTACACAAATTAATCTCTCTGCTCCAATTGTTTGCCATTGGTGTATAACTTGCAATCATTTGTGCTGCTTCCCTCTACAAACAAAACTACCTTGCTCTACCTTTGGTTCCAGAAAAGCCCATATTCTGGAGGGAGTCATCATTTCTATTTCAAGCGCCAATGTTGTCACAATGTCCAGGGCTTAAAGAGTATGTTTTCTTAACTTCTAGGCTTCTTAACTTCTAGGTTTCAAATCTCTGATTGAGTGTAACATTTCTATATTAGCACATAGCAAAGGCTAAAGAAGAGGTGTCCTACAGAGACTGCAGAATGTTCTTTATATTTATACCTGTAAATGTAAGGGGGGGGGGAAATCACTTTTACATCACAGTCTTTCATTTGGGGAAGATAATTTTTTCAATGTTCTTTGACAGGCAGTGTCTTTCTTTGATTCCAGGAGAGTACGTTTTCTGGTGGAAATCATCATGGTCCTGTGGAAGCTTTGAAACTCATGCTATTTAACCTTCAAGCAGTTCAGCACAGCTTTAACAAAAACAGATCTGATAGACCAAATGAAGAGTCCAAAAAAGTAAGAAGTTCTGTGTAAAATGAGATTCTGCTTGGTGTTTAATGATTGTGTATTCTTCCCACCATCCCTGTCTCCTACTGAAAGAATAAGCTTTAAGAATGTGTGCATAGTTGCCCAGTTTGAAGGGCTTGGAAATAATAAAACCGTACCTATTGAGAGTTCATTAAAACAACTGACTCTGTTTTGGTCAGGGGGGAAGCTGTAAGAAAAGATTCCTAAAGCATTTAAGTTCATAATACGCTCAATCTGATAAAAATACCAGTAAAGCAATCTTTAAAGTATGTTTTTTTGAAGATCCCGCAAAGCGTATCCATAAATATGGCTGTCTGATTCAGGGAGCTAACCAATTAAAACTCAGTACAGGAGAACAGATGGAATGTTTTGTTTTCATTATTATGCTTAGCTTTTGTTCATAAAATAACCAGAATAGCAATATGCTATAGGAGAATTTTCCCAGTGGTATGTACGAACCAAGACTAAGACATACTACATTGAAGCACAAATTGGTTTATTGACAGTGCAGAGCCAGGCCTAAAGAACGGAGGAGTTACAGTCCCTCTTTATAAATATATGCAAATTAGAGTATATACAGTAGCAAGGTGTATCCAGTTACGCTGGATATAAACAACAGCAAGTGAAAATAGTGAGGCAGTTAGGGTGAAACTATGAGGCAATGGGGCAGAACTACAAAGACAATGGAGTTTTGAAAGAATAATGAGGCAGTTATCCCAAGAACATAGTTTCCTGCTAGGAAGTGACTTCCTTCTGTTTTCCCAGAACTCTGCTTGCCTCTCAATATTTTTCCCAAGATTATCATCATCAGCGCCAGTTTGGTCTAGTGGTTAAGGCAACGGGCTGCAATCCAGGAGACTGAGAGTTCTAGTCCCGCCTGAGGCATGAAAGCCGGTTGGGTGACCTTGGGCCAGTCACTCGCGCTCTGCCCAACCCACCTCACAGGGTTGTTGTTGTGGGGAAAATAGGAGGAGGAAGGAGTGTTAGATATGTTCGCCACCTTGAGTTACTTATAAAAATAATGAAGGCGGGATAGAAAATAAATAAATTCCTTGCTCTTCTAAGTGTTTATGGCTGTGCTGACAGGGTTAGTTTCCCTGGAATGATGTATTGGGGTTAGGGGCTTTTAGCTTGACCCCCACAATTCTCCTTCAACGTCTACAGCACGGTTTCTCAACCAGGGTTCCGTGGCACCCTCGGGTTTCATGAGAGGTCACTAGGGAGTCCCTGGGAGATCATGATTTATTTAAAAAATTATTTCAAATTCAGGGAACTTCGCATTAAAGAGATAAGTTTCGTTCTTTATTTTTAGTTTAAGAACACTGTTAATGCATATATACAGGCCTACACGTGAAAGGAATATAATAATTTTGTAACTTCTGGCCTATATTTGAACCTGAATGTGCAGGGGCTCTCCGAGGCCTGAAAAATATGTCAAGGGTTCCTCCAGGGTCAAAAGGTCGAGAAAGGCTGGTCTACAGCATTTTAGATAATGGCTATTTTGTTACTGGTCTCCATGCATCCTATTTTATTATTACAATAACTCTCCTTCCAAGTGAACCAGAGATTTCATGGCTCATAATAATGGGTGTTGCAGTTTTTCCAATATGCTTTTATTTATTTATTTGATGTCGGGAAGCCACCTAGAGTTCTTGATGATTCTAGGGAGCTTCCATATAAATGCAGGTAATAAATCAATAAATGATTACCCCCCTTACCCTACTTTATGTTATCTATAAATCTGATAAGCATCCCCTCCATCTCTTCATCCAAGTCCTGAATGACAATTTTGGGCTCAGGACTGAGTTCTATGGTAGTCCATTTGGTATCTCCCTCCAGTGTCATGAGGAATCATTGCTGAACACGTGCTTCATGAGACCAGTAAACACTCTGTTGTTATATCAGGTGTGAAGGTGATCCCCCTATTTAAAAAAAATCTGCCCAGCTTTTATATTTTGTGTGAGGGCTGCAGCTGGGAAGGGCAGGAGCAAAGAGCCTGAGATGAGGCAAGATCATCACCAAAACTCAGTGCAGGCACCTTGTATATATACAGGGCTGAGACACAAGCAGCAAGGAATCTATTCCCATGTAAGAATGGGAGAAAGAAGTCTTGGGGCTGTTAGGAATCACGGGCTAGATTGCTTGGCTCTGCTGTGGCTGATCAGCTTGGTTCTTCGAGCTTTGCAATAAAAACTTCACTGCCCATGCCTTGTCTGTGGCTGGGTGCTACTGTATTAGCTCGGGACTGCAGGTCTGAGTTCCTAGATTTATTCTTGCGTGGTGAAGAGGCGAACCTTTGACCTTCTCTCCCAAAGGGGGTATCTCGGTGGATGGATGGATGGATGGATGGATGTGTCCAAGGAGGCCTGCAGGAAACAACTCATACAAACGCATGTGCTTTTTAGCTTCACCCCAATGCAGTTCTGTGAAGAAGAAAAGAATTCACCTTCTTTTGGCTTCTCTGAATTTTTGTGTATCTTTGCCACTGAATATTTTCAGTTTCCTATGGGTCCTGCTGATAAATTATTGGAATCTGAGTGACCTAGTTACATTATAGTTTGGTGCTTTTTTTTTTAATCCGTTCTCAGTCAGCTGATGTAGCCCTACAGCTCTGCCTTTTAGAGAATAAGTGCATTTCCTCTAAGCTCCATTCTGGGACGATAACAACAACAGCATTATATTGCATCCCCCACATACAAAAAGAATGAGAGAGAAAGAAGATCAAACAAGATCAAACAAAGAGCATGCAAGCATGCAAGGACAAGACACCATAGGCAACGTGGAGGTAAAAAAATCGGCAGGACCCAACACGGTCATCAAAATATGGATCCACGGGGTCTTTTTTTTTTGAGCGGTGGAAGCGTCTGAAACCAGCTGGAAGACAGATTCCACTGGAGGACATGAGATCAGAGCACCAAGTGATGCTGTGCCAGGAGATTCCTTATCCATTTTCCCTACCCTTTTCCTCTTGATGGCGGAAAGAGAGGAGGTCTGCAGGTTGACAAGTGGCAGGGAGAAAAGCAGAAGTCAGAGTGAGTGGCATGCAGATGGGCATGACCATGTGGGTGGTGAGCTACCAGCCACCTTCTTTCCCCCTAACAGCCAACCTGCCTTGAGATGCTTTCAGCCTTAAGGACAGTGGTGAGGCCAGGGCAGCACCAACAGTGGTGACCTCCTCCCTCCCTCCCACTTCTAACACAGAAAGTTGGATAGGCCAGCAGCCCTTGGGAATTAAAAGAGGGGGCGGGCAACAGTAACATACCCCTCATCCTCCTCTAAGCTCTAGGAGATGTAAGAGTCTCCCCGTCAGATGGGGCAGCGCCTGTGAGAGACAACCCATCAAAATGAAGGCAGATCGTGGCAAATTTATTTTTATTTATTTATTTATTTTACTTATTTTCTATCCCGCATTTATTATTATTATAAATAACTCAAGGCGGTGAACATACCTAATACTCCTTCCTCCTCCTATTTTCCTCACAACAGCAGCCCTGTGAGGTGAGTTGGGCTGAGAGAGAGAGAGAATGATTGGCCCAAGGTCACCCAGCCGGCTTTTGTGCCCACGGTGGGACTAGAACTCACAGTCTCCTGGTTTCTATCCCAGCACCTTAACCACTAGACCCAGCTGGCTCTCTTTGTCCTCTCCCTCCCCTGCATCATCTTCAGGATATTCATGGATTCTTCCTCACACTCTGGGGGGAACCAGGGAATGAAAATGGAGAAGTAACAGGTTTGAGAAGTTTAGGGGGAGGAACTTTAGGAGACAAGAAAAGATGCTCCAAGAGGGCATCTTGCCCTGTTTCTCAGCCTCCAGGGTTCTGACTCTCCCGCTATTTAGGAAGACGGTTAAACACATTTCCTTTGCCAAGCTTTTAATTGTTAGCATATTAATGGCTGACCAAATTTTCATTTCATATGTATTAATTGTCTTTTGTTTCACATTTTATTATTGTAAGCCACCTTGAAAATTGGAATAAATGGTAATGCAGGGCATATATTGAATAATCGAAACAAAAATAACACACTCGTTTGGTCGATTTAGTTAAAGAGATAATTAGGGCCACTTCACTGAACAATTAGATACGATTTGGGTCAGCCCTCCCCTATATCAATTTCACAAACTTTTGACTTTTTTCCCACATCACAGTAAAGTCCTCACCATATCAATTAAAGGGGCAGGTCATGCCTGGCTCAAAGAAATTTCTGAACACCTCCATTTAACAAAAAAACAAAAAAAACACTGAGGCCTGTTATTCTGGAAAAAGTTGGAGAAGTAGAACTTTTAGGGCTTTTGGGGTGTTATGCCAGGAGGAAACCAAACCCTACATTCCCCAATAAGAGCCTCATATCAGCTGCCAAGCAGGGCAGAAGCAGCGGCATGCTTTGGGGGTGTTTTCCTCCGTAGGAACTGGACATCTTTCCATCACTGAAGGAAGCAGGACTTCAGCATAACAGGCAATTGTAAAGGAGACTGTCAAGCCATCTAGCTCACCGCTGACATGGAAGCACACCTGGCTCATGCAGACAGTGTTCCCAAACACAGAGGCAAGTCCCCAAGAGAAGACCGGGCCAGTGTTTTGCCGTTTTGCTAAGTCAGGAGTCCAAGACATAAACCTCAGAGAAATGTTGGGCAGGATTTGACATGAGCAGTTCATGCTAGAAAACCCTCAGATGTTCCTGAGCTGAAGCAGTTTGCCAGGCAGAGTGATGTGAAAGTCTGATCACCAATTACAGGAAGTATTTGCCTGCAGTTATTACAGCTACAGTAAAAGGTTGTGTAACCAGTAACTAAAATCTAAGGTGATGATTACGTTTTCACACAGGCATATTGCATGTTGGATAGCTTTGTTATGAAATAATTGAAACAAGCACCTATTTCACTGTTATTTGTTCACTCAGACTTCCTTGTGTCTTCATGCAGCAGCAGGATTCAAACGAACCTTTGATAATATTTAGTGCCACAGATAATACAAATTTCAGAAATCTGAAAGGCGGCAAATAACTTTTTCATGGAATTGCACCAAGTTCCAGAAATTTAAATTGGAGCAAGCTGTAATATGCTAATACTGTACAATGAAGTCATTCTTATTTGTTAATCCATTGGAAAATGAAATGGCCTTTTAAATTTTACCTTGGATTTTTCCCAGAGGAGAAATAATAAGTTAAACATAGCAAAGCTAACTTTGTTGAGCAAAGTTTCCTTCTTCTTTAGGTTTCAAGTGAAGATGAGGATTTCAAGTTGAACGATTGTGATATGATCCCTGTTGCCAGATCTCTCCAGAGGTAAGCATGCTGACGTTCAGAGGCCGAGATTCCCAGTCCAGCTACACTGAAGTAATTGAGTGTGGCTGGGTTGTGGTTGATGCTTTGAAGCACCCCTCTCAGAGAAACCCCTTTGCCCCGACTAGGAGCTTGAGGATGCATGCCAGTAGCCTATCCTAAGGTGACCTCATTTGCATGATTTGATTTTCTTTCTTCTTCAGCTCTTTTCACATGCAAGAGAAATCATGGGAATGCTGCCCCTTCAAGATGACATTTTCACTGACGATGCCCTGGCTCAGGGACCCACAAGGCAAAATCTATGACTACCATGACATACATACCCCCTCCCCAGAATGGCACCCACAAGTCCTCAAACCTGAATATGAATTAATTTTTTAAAAATTTAAAATGATAGAAGTCTCATAAGATCAATTAAAAATGAGAGAAATCTCATAAGATTGCCAAGTCACATGAGAATTCAGTGTTCTTGTTCAACACCCTGTGGTAAGAGGAATTATGTCATGAAGTCTCATGTCCAAAAAAGGTTGGACCCCAGCACGTGCTTACAGTTGCTTTGTAACTGGTCCTTTTCAAATGGTGTTTTTAAAAAATAATTAAAAAAATCACTGGGCTTTCCTAAATTATATTACAAATTGATATGTAATTATTATGTTATTTTTAAACCTGGATTACATGGACAGGAGGTTGTGAATTTATTCTGTTCGTAAATCTTAAAATCGTTCCATTGAGATTTCTTAGACCTTCACTGAGGCATTTAAAATTTTCCTGTAGTTACCCAGCTGGCTGTGATCCGAAGCATGTTGCTGAACTAAAACATATGTTGGTGCCAATTCTTTGATGCCTTATAAAAAATAATCACTGGGTCACTTTTTTTTGTGACCTATGGATATGCGGTGACCTATGGGAGGTGGTGGCGCTGGATATGCGGTGACCTATGGGACGTGGTGGCGCTGCGGGTTAAACCGCTGAGCTGCTGAGCTTGCTGATCGGAAGGTCGGCGGTTCGAATCCGCGTGACAGGGTGAGCTCCCGTTGGTAGTCCCAGCTCCTGCCAACCTAGCAGTTCGAAAACATGCAAATGTGAGTAGATTAATAGGTACCGCTTCGGCGGGCAGGTACCGGTGTTCCATGTAGTCATGCCGGCCACATGACCACGGAAGTGTCTACGGGCAAACGCCGGCTCTTCGGCTTTGAAACGGAGATGAGCACCACCCCCTAGAGTCGGACACGACTGGACCTAATGTCAAGGGCAACCTTTACCTTTACCTATGGATATGCTACTCTGTGGTCATCTAGCATATTCTAAAAATATGCATGTGGAGAGAGAGATGAAAAATGCAACTATGCCCTTTTCTTCCATGATGCATCTAAATAAGAGCAACCACCCTTCAGCCTAAACAGAAATGCCCCAAAGCCACATTAAATTATGCATTTGGCTTGTACGCAGAAGACATCATGCAACATGCTGGACTTGATGAATCCAAGGCTGGGATTAAAATCGCTGGAAGAAACATTAACAATCTCAGATATGCAGATGATACCACTTTGATGGCTGAAAGCAAGGTGGAACTGAGGAGCTTATGAGGAAGCTGAAAGAAGGAAGTGCAAAAGCTGGTTTGCAGCTAAACCTCAAAAAAACCAAGATTATGGCAACCAGCTTGATTGATAACTGGCAAATAGAGGGAGAAAACATAGAGGCAGTGAAAGATTTTGTATTTCTAGGTGTGAAGATTACTGCAGATGCTGACTGCAGTCAGGAAATCAGAAGACGTTTAATCCTTGGGAGAAGAGCAATGACAAATCTTGATAAAATAGTGAAGAGCAGAGACATCACACTGACAACAAAGATCTGCATAGTTAAAGCAATGGTGTTCCCCGTAGTAACATATGGCTGCGAGAGCTGGACCATAAGGAAGGCTGAGAGAAGGAAGATCGATGCTTTTGAACTGTGGTGTTGGAGGAAAATTCTGGGAGTGCCTTGGACTGCAAGAAGATCAAACCAGTCCATCCTCCAGGAAATAAAGCCAGACTGCTCACTTGCGGGAATGATATTAAAGGCAAAACTGAAATACTTTGGCCACATAATGAGAAGACAGGACACCCTGGAGAAGATGCTGATGCTAGGGAGAGTGGAGGGCAAAAGGAAGAGGGGCCGACCAAGGGCAAGATGGATAGATGATATTATAGAGGTAATGGATTCGTCCCTGGGGGAGCTGGGGGTGTTGACGACTGACAGGAAGCTCTGGCGTGGGCTGGTCCATGAAGTCACGAAGAGTCGGAAGCAACTGGACAAATAAACAACAACAATCTGCATTAAGAGGAATATAGAGTAGCATTGTCTTTGCAGGTTAGCAGCTGAGTCTTTGGAATTCAGTATTCTGGTTCACACATAATAGTAACAATGTTTTGTTTTGGGATCAGCATAATGTGTAATACCTTCCCCCTTATTGTGTGAACCATGATATTATAGATTGCTCAATAAACCATGAACTAAAAGTCCTAGCTTGGCAAACTATGAATACAACCATTGTGGGGTTAGTCTGTCAATCAACTTTATATTTCTGTATACTTACATTGTAAGCAAAATAGCCCTCTTTTTTTTTTTTTTAGAGCTTTGCATCATTTATCTCGACTTAAAGGATTGGTTGAAGATACAAGTGGCAAAGAAGACTGAAAAGAATTGCTGAGGACATGAAGCATTGCTTATAAATCTGTCTACAGAATAAATACAATGTAAAACAGCAATTAAATGCAGGGGCAAGTACTAAGACAGTCATGAACTCTGGACAGAGCTACAGCTTTTTTTACAAGTCCTGTATTTCTGTAAAGCTACATGCATCTCATTTGAGTCTCCAGAGGCATGTTATCTTTTATGAAAATTTGCCAGGGCCCAAAGAAACATGAAGACTATAGAAAGGGGTTGCCCTGCTTTGAGGCTTTCCTTCCTTAACAGCTCTGTTCTTCCCAGCTGGATAGAAATAGTGGGAGCATCATAGGCAGCTGCTAAAGAAAAGAGCAAGTCTTTAAGCTCCAAAAATTAATTTTACATTTTTTTTTAATATTCCTGACCATAGAGGCCAGAATACAGATGATGATTATTACTTCAGAAGCAATATTGTTGAAAATAATCCTGTATGAAGTGATACAGATAATCCAGATCACAAAATGAAGTGTTAAGGCAACATTATTGCAGAAATGAGTTCTTGTGAGTCACTGTAACACGACCACATAGATATAACTTACTGTTAAATACATGACTGGTCTGTCGAAATTAGAAATAGTTATGTCTCCAAAGATATGAGGACTCTGTTCCTCATATTTCTTACTCCTTTTGCCCTAATCGCCAGCATTGTAAAACTGGATTTCAGCATAACAAATATATTGGATATATGCAGAATGACATCACAATTCTCTGGAAAACCATCAAAGTCAAGCTATGTTGTATAGTGGTTACTGCTGAACTCTATACTAGTTTTGGATCTCTACATTGGGATCCACTATTATTTATCCAGACACTTGTGTTTGAGAAGGAAGACAATTAAAAAACACAGAAGGCATATACATTTGTTTTTTACTCTAAACAAATGTATATTTGGTTCTAGTCAATCCAATTCAAATTGTCTGATTCAGATTTTCAAAACAATTTGACCTCTGAATTAGATCATCACTGAGTCAATCTCATTGGAAAACTGATTCAGTTGGAGGGGGGGAAAGCCCTTTTTATACATGTGCAGAAGACCATCAGATAATTGGATCAATTTGGGGGACATTGATTCAGGTTAATGATTCAGTAGGAGTCGATCCAATTTGAAAGTCAATTTAGTTCAGAGGTTTGATTGAATTTCCTTCAAACTGCAACTTCAAAGCAACCCTTTGTGCAGCCATAATCCACCTGAAATGAGCTGTAAATTCTTAAGGTTCAATATCAACCAAGATTGGCTAAGTGCTTCTGTCTGCTGTAATTTATTCAATAAACCATGTTTGAACAAACTATGCATAAGTATGATTTGTGAATCTAAGCTATATATGCAAATAGTCTAAAACACCTTGAAATATGTTCATCGTGATTTATCTTATAGTTGAGTAAGTGATAGAAGAAGGTCCACAGTGATTGGACTTCCAGCTCAGAAGATAATTGGTCCCCGCCATCTTTCCTAGAAATTAGAAACTGGAGAGAACTTCAAGTAGTTCCCTATGGGCTTCCTTTTTAACATACTAATTCCAATGGAACCTTTGATCTGTCGCTGCAACAGAATCTGAGTTATGGGTATTCCTGATGCTCTTGGCCAATCCGTGAGCCATAAGTTCTAGAATGGTTGTGAAAGTTGTTGCACATGGCTGAAAATAGGAAACTCAGGTTTAGTTCCTTACATAGCCATGAAGCCGGAGAAGACTAAGTGGGGGGCTGAAAGTAAACAGCTTCCTTTACTTCTGTTCCTCAGAAAGTTATAAAGGCATGTATAAGGCCAGTGTACATTTCCTTTATGAAAAAAGATGTCTGCTTTGAAGATAGATGTATACGAGGATTTACTCATACCGCTGGTAGCAATCTTACGAGTATAACTGGAATTGTCAGTATGCCAGATAACTCAAGAATTCTGCTATAAATGTACCAGATCATTTATCAGAACTGAATACGATGTTTTGACAAATACTTTAAATTTTCAATGTGTTTATAGCAAAATACAATACAATTAAAAGAAACCATTGCATTTTCAATGCTATTTTTCAGTAGTGCACTCTAGCCCAAAGTTAGAAATGCACTGACTTGATCTGATTATGTAGGAGTAACGCTGCTTAAGTTTAGCTTACAATTGTACTGCATAAATGTTGCTAATGAGCACAGGCAAAAGATTTGGGTCACCTTGACACACAATTTTTGTAGCGAATAAATGTCTTGAATTCAAAATCTTGAGCAAACTCAAAATCTGGTTTGCTATGAGATGTCCCTATGTTGGGGAGTTTCTCAAATGAAACAACCAAAGACTGGAAAGAGTTAAGGTGTATCTTTATTTAAAAAAGAACAATGAGCATGGGGAACTTCTGCCTAGTGGGGAATAGCCACTAGGATAGATACAAGAGCAGAATATATACATACATACAATTTTTTAAAAATTTCCAGTATGCGCGTTTAACCAATATTCATATAATTAATTATGAATAGCCAACGAAGGCTACATCGTGCCATCTGCAGATTGTTCTTCTAGAAGATTCATAGCAGCTGCATTCTGTATAGACATACAGTAATTTACCTGTAAATAAGGACTAGTTCTGGTCAGCTTATGACGAAGGTGGTTTGCCAACTCATAAAGTTATTTCAGAAGTTTTCTTCAAGGCTATCTAGTTCCTACTACTGTCTGCATAAGCTGCTCGCTTCATATATTTATTAACCAAGCTCCCTCCATACCTGAAAAGTGCTATGTGTCATACTGGTTAAGCATGGACTTGGTGCCATATCTTAGGTTAAAACCATGGTCAGTACATGTTCAGCAATGATACCTCATGACACTGGAGGGAGATACCAAATGGACTACCATAGAATTCAGTCCTGAGCCCAAAATTGTCATTCAGGACTTGGATGAAGAAGCAAAGGGAATGCTTGTCAGATTTATTGATAACACAAAGTAGGGTAAGGTGGGTAATGTTCATTTATTGATTTATTACCTGCATTTGTATAGAAGGTCCCTAGAATCATCAGGGACCTTAGGTAGCTTCCCTACATCAAATAAATAAAGACAGACAGCAGTCCCCAGCCAGGAGGGACTCCTTATAACCTCAGGGGGAAAGGTAGTCTAGAGCAAAGGGCTGTGACCAAGAAGGTCTGCCTCTGAGCCTAAGGACCCTTAACCTTTATGGGATGGCAACCACAGCCAGCTCTCTCAGCCAATGTATATTAGATGGGCAGATTCTACCTGGAGCAGATGGTCCTGAAGAGAACAAGGACTGGGACTCTAATGAGCTTTATAGGGGGTGATAAGTGCCTTGAACTGGACCAACCGACAGCTGATGCAGCTCCAATATATCTGTGTCAATTCTGTTCTAGCTACCGCCTGTCAGCAGGCAAGCTGCCACATTCTGCACCAGCTAGAGCTTCTGAGACCTCTTCAAGGGCATCCCCAAGTAGATCATATGAGACACATCACTGTTGCCATTGCTTGCTGATCCAGGAAAGATTGCAATCGGTACAGCAGCTGGCGCCGGCAAAGGTTGTCCTTGCTATGGCCTTCAGCTGCTGCACTAGCATGCGCTGTAAGTCCAGGAGGGCTTCAAGAAGATGGAAAGCAAAAATGGTTTTGCTAGATAAGAGAAATGGATTGAAAACAACAGAAAGGAATTTAACAGACAAATGCAAAGTTTTCACTTGGGAAAAATATCAAATGCAAAAATATAGAATGGAGAATACCTGGCTTGGCAAGAGTACTCATTTGCAAGCTGAATGTGAGTCAGCAGTGTGGGGTGGCTGTTGAAAAGGAAAGCAGCATCAGTAGAAGGATAATTTCCAAATCATGGGAAGCAAGAGTTCCTCTATATTTTAGCCAGGCTCCATCTTGAGTACTCTGTTGAAATTCAGAGAAACAGACAAGTGCAGAGAAATGCAATGAAGATTGTTAAGGGTTGGGAACTTGCTTTGATAACATTCAATGGCAAAAATATTTAAAAATTCAAAAAATCCAAAAGGGGCAAAACCTTACAAGGAAACAAAGTCTTTCATGGAAAGACTGAAGGAACTGAGCATGTTTAGCTTTGAGAAAGGACAACAAGGATTAGGATAGCCTGCTCCAAGTGCCCAAAGAGACGATACATAGAATAAAATCAAGTCTTCTATCACCCCCAAATGGCAGACGTGAATACAGGGAGTCCTTGCTTAACGAGCACTCGTTCAGCAACCATTCAAACTTACGATGGCACTGAATGAGTGGTGCTTAACGACCAGTCCTCAGAGTTCCAGCCATTGCAGTGTCCCTATGGTCATGTGATCACAATCCAGGCACTTGCAATGATGATATCACAGCATTCTGCAGTCACATGATCGCCATTTGCAACTTTCACTGCCATCTTCCAACATGCAAAGTCACTGGGGAAGTCGGCAGAAGGTTGCAAATGGCAACCATGGGACATCGCGCTTAAAGACCTCACGGGTTTTGCTTAACAATGGCAACCAGAAGTGCTGGAGCTGCCGTCACTAAGTGGCATGGTCACATGATGTTGCACTTTACAACCACGTAAGAGGCAGAAATTCTGGTCCCAATTGTTGTTAACCAAGGACCTCCTGTAATGGTCCTAAGTTAAGGAAGGCAGATTCCAATTGAACGTTGAACAACACTTCCTATGAATATGAGCAATTTAATGGTGGGATCAGTCACCTAGGAAATAGTGTGATACCCTTCATTGGATGTCTTCAAGCAGAAACTAGACAGCCATTTGTTGGGATGCTTTAACTTGGATTCTTGCATTGAGCAGGTAGTTGGACTTGACGGCCTCCATGGCCCTTTCCAACAGTATGTGTAGTATGAAAAGCCCAACCCCACACCGTGGTAATTGTTATATATCCCTGTGGCAGGAAAGCCTTGCACTGGCCAGCATGAGTCTTCTTTCCCTTTCTTTTCTCCCCTGGGACTTTAAGGCAGCCTGCAGAGCATTGCACCACACCCGGTTTCCAATTATAAAAGAAGATGCCAAGAGCACCAGGGTGTGGAGTTAGGTTTGAGTTGTGTGGGAGAGTGGGAAGGAAGACTGCAGCTGAAGGAGAGTAGTACCCATCAGCTCAACGGGTGGTAAAGAAGGAGCAAGCTTGGACTTCACCAAACTGGCAGCAGACAAGCTGAAAGGAGAAGCAGGGCCTTGCAGCTTCACCACTCCAGCAGCAACGCTGAGAAGTGGCAGCCAGCTGCTGGTAAAGCACCTTCTTTTTCTCACCCCAGCAGACTGAGAAACTGCCAAGCCACCACTTCCAGTTTAGAACAGCAGCTGGCAGCAACAGAAGCTAATTTGAAGTTGGCTAGATGGTGGCTAAAGACTTTGGTGCATGCTCAAGCAACAAAGAATAGACTGTAGGACTAAGACATAAACATAGATGTTGGTATAGTTTAAGATACATAGACTTGGTAATAAGTAAGTTTGTTAAGTATATAAGGTAGAAAATAGTTGGTGAATATTTTGTAACGAAAACCTCTGTGGGGAAACGCAGAGAAGATAGAAACAGTCTGTGCTGCTGGTCTGTACTGTTTACCAAAAGAACCCCTTCATAGTCTCTTCAGATAATTGATGCCTGTCGGGAATTATAAGAATTGACTGTTTGAGAGGTATTAGCTTGAACAGAGGAAAGAATAGGATGAAAGGGCTTTAAAAATATGTAACTTGAATGAAACCATTGCCTAAGAGAATGTATCTTGTGTTTATAATTTTGTTTTGATGTTTGCCCAATTTTTTAAAAGGATCTGAGCTAGACTAGGGCCTCTGTCTTGACTATTATATATATATATGTACTGAAGTGAAGTAATTTAACATGTATCTTGGATCAATAGAGCTTCATTAGAAGGGTCCAAGAATGATCTATTTTCCTGAACAACTTTACTAGAAGGTGGTCTGTATTTTCCCATCTGGTGTCTGTCTGTTGCTAGCTATCAATCACCTATCTAGCTATCATCTTGCTTTTATTATGCTGGTTAACTGAAGAATTCATAGCTGAATTTAGAAATAGATTACTCATTATGAAATCCTTCCTGACAGAAATAGTTCTGTTTAAAAAAGAGGATATCATTTGCATTCTCTCCTAACGTTCACACTGAAATTTCTATTACCAAATAGCTATCATAAAACAAAAATCAGTTGCCTCCTTCAACTACTGAAGTATTTTCCTTTTGATGTATGCAAAATTCTACTTTTTCTAATGTAAAATGGATAATTCAGGATTTGAGCCACATGGAGAAGTACCTCCAAGCAACTCCACTACGCCAGAGAGGATTAAGCAAAAATGTCACGTAAGTTGCATTTCTAAAATATTTAGAAAGCTATGTTGGTTCTTCTTAATGCAAGAAATCTGCATTAGAACATGAATGAAGTATAAAAATCTAAAGAAAGTACAATTAGACATTATCTTTTCCCCATTTCTAGTTGACAGAGAGAAACTGTTTTCAAAGGATTAGAGGTAATTGCAGAGCTAAATCATTGTTCCAGATCACTAGTCCACCAATGAGAACAGACAGGCCTACTGATGTTGCTTTCAGATCTTTGGAAGAACATGATGAGTAATTTCCATAGTCTGAACGCATGTTTCTCCTGCACAGGGTATAATATGCAATAGTGCTATGCATTCTAAATGGACAGATTCTGTCCCATCTTTAGTGTAATGAATTTATACTAAATTTACATAGCCTGAATTTACAATGCCAACCTTCTGGAGGAGATCTGATAACCTTTTGTGAAGAAGGGGTGAATGTACATATTTCAGATACTCATTGATTTGTGTCAATTCCCTTCCTCTTTCCCCGTGGAGCTCAAAGCAATGAGCAGATACCCCCATTTTATTCTCACAATTCATGTTCTAGAAACTGAGTGGTGCCACATCTATACCTTTCATGGCTCAACTTCATAGCCACAATGTTATGGAGGTTAATCAGTGAGACATGAACAGTTAGCTGCATAAGTACATTTGAAAAATAGAATCTATTATCATATATACTGTAAAAGGAGATACAGCAGAAAGATATTTCTGAATCATTATATTGACCTGTTTATTTTTAAAATAATGGGATTTGCTAATATTTGTTGGGGAGATCACTAGTGTTAAAAGTTACTCAGGGAAGAAACGATGGCAAAATCATTTCCATAGTATTTACAAAAACAACGAAGTATGGGTCGGTGTAGTAAAGTTCAACTCAAAGGAGAGTTTATCTTTAATGAGATTTTTATCAAGCATAATTGCATCACGTATTGCAAAGACAAATCAGGTAATCAAGGAGATGAGAGTCTTAGCATTCTTTGATGCAATATATTTATCACATTTTAATTCCTGGTTTTATTGTATGCCGCCCAGAGTCACTGCAACTGAGACGGGGGGCCATGTCACTTTGACAAAATAAATATACATACTATTCCTTTTTTTTAATGATGAAATGTCCATCATTATGACAAGCAGATAATGAAGTAACACATCAATGGAACTTTTCTCAATAGAAATTGCTCTGCTATTTACTCCCTGTGGGTTTAGCATGTTTCTAGTTACTCCAGGATCTCGGCAGGGATCGGAGAGGGGATGGGGTGTCCCCTATGCTTTTTCTCAACTTCGTTCTGGATTGGTGTGTGGTGAAGTTGTCCTAGATAGTACAATGGGACTCATTGCATAGGCTCAGAAGGGTGATCTTATGACAAAGAACACACTGTTAGATCCATTTAAATAAAATTCATATACTATAACTATGGTTAATGAAAACACTAAGTATGCTTAATGAAAGTATGGTTAATGAAAACAGTAATGATTTCACGCCATAGCCATGTTCACATGACAAGCCAAACCACAAGATGATGCCAGTTGGCTCCTCTTAGTGAGCAGCAGGAACATCTAGAGCGTGCAAGCAAGGCATTGAGTAAATGTATCTGTTACCAACCTTTATCTTAGCATGCCATTTAAGCATTTTGCATAAATTCTGCAGCTGGCTTGGTCTCAGTAACTATAACTAAAACAAATCATTCACAGCCCAGGCAGATCATAAAACTGGTTAAGCTAAGATGGGGATAGAACACTTTGGATATTGCAACCAGAGTGGAAGAAAAGAAAGAAGAAAAATTAACCAATATTTGTTTCTCTACTTGCTCAAGCAATTCCACACTTTACTTAGGCAATTGAACCAGTTGAATTAGGACAATGTAATTCAAGTATGGAGTTAAATGTCAAAACTAAAAGGCAGGATGAAAACAGGAACCTTCCCCTCTTGAGTAAAACGGGCTTTGTCTTCCAAACTCAGCAATCAGCGTTATCTTTGATCATTGCACAACAACAAACCAAGCTACTGCTTCACTGTCTTCTGGAACTGCCAATTATTTTTTTCTTTTAGTCAGGAGTATCTACAGAGTATGGTCAAAAAAGTCAAGATGGTGACCATGATGGTGCTGCCAAAGCTATGTCCATTTTCATATATATAATTTTCATTGAAGATTTTTTTTTACAAAGTTAAAAGCTACAGAAAAAGATATAGATAGAAAAAGTGAACAGTATAGATCAAGAAAAGAAGAAAAAAAATATTTTAAAAAGTGACTTCTGATCTTCTTTGCAGCAGTTACAAATGTAAGACTGCTTCTGCCCTCCCAATTATATAACGTAGTTCCCTTCTTCCCATATACAGCCCTTTTTAATCAGTAAATCCAGAGATCACCAGTTCATTTTTATCCATTTTCAGCAAAAAGTCCACAAAGGATTTCCAGTCTTTTACAAAAGTAATTATTGCTCCTTCCCTAATCAAACAAGTCAATTTAGCCATTTCTGCCATCTTCATGATCCATTCCTCCATTATTGGTGTTTCTGTATTCTTCCATCTTTGCACATATCATAACCTGGCTGCGGTTACTATATATAAAACCAACCACCCATGAGCCTTTTCTAATTGATTATCCATGAGTCCTAGTAAGAAAACTTCTGGTTTCATCTGCATATTAATTTTTAAAGCTCGCTACATTATATGTATTTGTAACCAGTCTTTTTATGCTTTTTCACAAGTCCACCATACATGGTAAAATGTTCCTTCATCCTCTTGATATTTCCAACAACAATTAGAGGTGCCTTTATACATCTTAGATAATCTTTCTGGTGATATATACAAACGGTATATCGTTTTATAAAAATACTCTCTTAAATTATAAGACAATGTAAACTTCAATCCTTTTAACCTCACTCTTCTCATCTATATGTTGTAACCAAAATTCTTAGCCCATTTTATCATATTCTGTTTAACTTGTTCATCTTCCATTTTTTAATATAATTTTTATTGAAAGTTTTAACAATAGTAAGCACTAATACAAACTAAAGTAGAACAAAAGAGAAAGGGAGAAATAAAAGAAACTAAAACTGCAAAAAGAAAAGTGGAAGAAAAGAGAAAAGGAAAAAAAGATATAAAGAAGTGGCTTTTGATCTTCTTCGCAGCAGTTATAGGTACAATTATATTTTAACCTCTCCCTGTGTGTGTCCAAGAAAGATATAGGAAGCTGGCCAGAATTAGGGTGAGAATTGCATTTAATATCAGCAAGATAATCATTTGTTTCCAAAGTAAAAACAGCAAAAGTCCATAAATGAGACATTGCTGAATATTGTTCCCATGCACAAACTCACTCTTTTCAGATTTACAGTAGAAACCCAACCATTTTTAAGAGTGTAGGTACCACTTTTTTTTAAAGCCATATGTAGACATTTAGGGTTAGGGAATATTGCTTGATGTTTGTGGAATCTGATTGAACTTTGAATCTTTTAAGAAGGGAAAAATGAGGATGAAGATGCAGATCATCCTTTTACACCCACTTGTATGCATACAGGACATAAAAGCATGTGAATATGGCTAAGGTCAGGGACTCGGTGGCACTGCTGGTTAAACTGCTGAGCTTGCTGATCGGAAGGTCGGCGGTTCTAATCCGCGTGACGGGGTGAGCTCCCGTTGGTAGTCCCAGCTCCTGCCAACCTAGCAGTTCGAAAACATGCAAATGTGAGTAGATTAATAGGTACCGCTTCGGCGGACAGGTAACAGCATTCCGTTTAGTCATGCCGGCCACATGACCACGGAAGTGTCTACGGACAAATGCCAGGTCTTCGGCTTTGAAACGGAGATGAGCACCGCCCCCTAGAGTCGGACACGACTGGACTTAAAGTCAAGGGAAACCTTTACCTTTACTATGGCTAAGGTCAGCCACTGTCAGGCCCGTCCATAGTTCTAGCTTTCCCTATGATGCTGACCCCAGGGATAGTGAATTATCTAAATCCTTCCTTTTCTTCTACATTGAATTCTTCCAAAAATTGCTTACTTCCTGCAAAAGAAGCAGAGAACAAATCCTGCCACTTTTGCAGGAAGTAAAGTCTCCTGAGAATGTGTGTGCAACTTTGAGGCAGTATTGACTGCCTAGACAAGTTCCTGCAGTCTTCTTGGCAAGATTTCGGAAGTGGTTTGCTATTGCCTCCTTCCTAGGGCTGAGAGAGAGTGACTGGCCCAAGGTCATCCAGCTGGTTTTGTGCTCAAGGTGAGACTAGAACTCACGGTCTCCTGGTTTCTAGCCTGGTGTCTTAACTACACCAAACTGGCTCTTACTTAATTTTAGGTGGCTACATTTCACTTTCAAACCAATTGGCATTCAACCACCTGAATTCACTGTTAAACAAAAGATGACTTTATGCAGTCGGAGTCTATTTTATCCCATAACTTGCTCTGAGAAGATATGGAAGGTACATTTATGCAAACACAGTGGGAATGTAGCAGTATTGCTGTGACTCCAGTTTTACAGAGCTGCCTTGTAATTCTTCCTTTTTCTTCCTTTCTTTCCTAAAGGTGAAAAAGAACCACTGGACTCTTCTCCATGTCTTCCTGGTTTGTCTGCTGGCCTGTGTAATAACCACAGTGGTGGGGGTGCTGATTGTGTCCCTGGTCTATGTCAGCAACCCTGACTTTAAAACAGAAGCAAAGCATGAAACGAATCCAGAAAACCAGGGATCAGTTTCCCAGAAAATTCCAATAACACTTGCTCACAAAGGCCAGGTAGACCCCAAGTACCAGTTTCTCCACCACCTCACTAAATCCAAGGTATAACTAGACTGTTTCTTCCATATTTGTTTTGCATAGGACAGATTTATACATACGTACATACATACATAAATACATACTTCAAATGTAGTCATGGCCCATCACACTCAGCGAGCAACTCTGGGCAGTTTACAATAAAACAAGAATAAAATACCAGTTAAAATGCAATAAAACAATACAATAAAAACAATCACTTTAAATAAATAATATATTCCAAGGGAATAGATGGTAAAAAGTTCTTAACTTCCAGGGAGTGTCTTCAGGGTGCTAACCGCTCCCCGGGTTGGTTACCCCGCCTCCCGCCCCATGTGAGATGGCAGAGCCAGGTCTTCACCCCTTTCCAGAAGGCCAGGAGAGACAGGGCTTTCCTCACCTCTGGGGGAAGAGTGTTCCACAGCGCAGGGGTCATGGCAGAGAAGGCCCGCTTCCTGAGCCCTGCCAATTGAAAATCTCTCATGGACGGAGTCCATAACATGCCCTCTCTGTATGACTGGGTGGGATAGGTTGATGTGATGGGGATGAGACGGTCCCTCAGGTAGCCTGGCCCCATGGGTAGCCTGGCCCCATGGGTAGCCTGGCCCCATGGGTAGCCTGGCCCCATGCCATGTAGGGCTTTAAGGGTGATAACCAGCACCTTGAATTGGACCCGGAAGCAAACTGGCACCCAGCGCAGCTCCCACAGCAAAGGTGTTACATGTGCTGTCCTTGGGGTACCCAAAATTGCTCACACAGCTGCAAATATTTGGGTAGCTTAATTTTTAAGTTTCTCACCGCTGACTGAACTGCTGTTCTTTGTAGAAGTGGAGCTCAAGGGGTAGGTTCTGTAAGCTAGGCCTAGAGAAACTGGACACACAAACTCATGGGTCGAAGCCAGGGCCACTGCTGATCTCTGAGGCCCCTTTGTGCATCAAGTGATGTCATGTGGCAGCTCTGGCTTCCTGGTGCTTCGTTCTCCCCTTTTCTTCTACAGTGCTTGCACAGACATGTGGAGTAGTAACTGGACAGGCTTCTTCCCCCAACCTATCGCTCTGAAATGCGACACTAGGCTACTACCATTTCCATAGTTTGGCACCCCCTGTGTCATGCACTTTTGTGCAGTACACAACTTGCACATCTACTTGTGGCAGCCCTGGCTGAAAGATCCGTCCTGGATCTGTGCTTTATTGGGGAACTCTCTAGTGCAGTGTTTCTCAACCTTGGCAGCTTGAGGATCTGTGGACTACAGCTCCCAAAATTCCCTTGCCAGCATGCTGGCTAGGGAATTCTGGGAGTTGAAGTCCACACATCTTCAGGTTGCCAAGGTTGAGAAACACTGCTCTAGTGTTATCTTCACTGATCATTTCACAAATTTCAAACCTTAGTGAACTTTATCTGGAACTGGACGCAACCCTCTCTCCTTCCATTGCTTTATCTTGGATTACAGACATAGACCCAGTCCTGTCTGAACAACTGCTGCTTTAGGCTGTCTAAAACTACAAAGATCAAAAGAGATTCAGACTGTTGATCAGTTGATCAGAATCATGGAAGAGAAGATGCCAGTGATTAAAAAGCTTGTAGTTTTAATAGCTGAAAAATTAAACAGGTATCATCGGATTAACTGGTATTTTCTGATGTATCCACCAGGTGAATATCCTTTGATATCTACAGCGATCCAATCTTCACTAGATTTGTTAAGCCATTTGAACTAACATTATCATGCATGTGCAACTTTCCAGACGCACCAGTTTCCAGGAGGTGCTATTCAATGGTCAAGATTTCGGAAAAATGCCAACGAATACCAGAACAAGGAAGAAATGGTGTTTGGAACAAGTATCAATGCTCAGCGTTCCAAGGTGATGTTTGGAACTCTTCTGATCAAGAGCAAAGCGTTACGTCTTCCACACTGGCATTTCAACGCCAATGAACATGGTTACCTCTTAAAGGTAATATTGAAGTTCATGTTTTTATTTACCTAATTATCTTTAAATAACTGGGGAGGGGGCAAAGAACACAACAGCAACCAGCAGTGAAAGAGTTGAAGAAAAGAGCGTACTGAAATACCAGGGCATGCACATAAAACACTTAACCCCCCTTCCCCCCCCCAAAAACAAACGGGAGGGCGAAATCCATAGTAGCAGTTAGCTAGGCAGGCAGCATTTTCTCTCAAGAACCCTATGAAATAATTATTGGGAAGGAAATCTGCATCTCTGACCCTTTAATCAAGATGTGTCTAACAAGAATGCAGCAGCACCTTCTTAAATAATCTGCCAAGCTGTAGAGATCAAGGATAGGTAACGGGAGTACTTACAGTCAAGATAAGTTGAGAACCTGTGAGAGAATGTGGGAAGAAAGCATGGGATGAGGAGTTTGGTTTAACTGAGAAGGGAGTACCCAGTCCAGATGTGAAGGATGTGTGAAGAAAGCATGCACAGTCAGACTTGCAAGATTCTGTTACTGTAACCTTACAAGAAATGTAGTATTAGTGTTCCTAACTCTGGTTTCCTAGTCTGTCTGCCTTGAAGGGCCGACATCAGTCTTGCAAATCTGATTGCACTTCTCCCCTCCCTCCCTTTACCTTATTGAGAACTAGGGAGGGTCCAGCCTGAGATGCTTTCTCAGATTACATTTCTGCCCCGGACTCAGATTTTGTTTATCTGACCATGGCCTTGGGTGCGGCTCTTCCATCTCATTCTCAAGGTTATTCCTACTTCCCAATACACATTGTGGCTTTTTTTCAGCCATATAAATATGTTTGTGAAAGGTCCCCTGTGTGAGCACCGAGTCATGTCTGACCCTTTGGAGGGATGCCGCTTTTGCGATGTTTTCTTGGCAGACTATAGAGTGGGGTGATTTGCCATTGCCTTCCCCAGTCGTCACCTTCCCCAGCAAGCTGGGTGCTCATTTTACTGACCTCGGAAGGATGGAGGGCTGAGTCGACCTGAGCCGGCTACCCAGAGAGAATCCAGCTTCTGCTGGGATCGAAGTCGGGTCGTGGGGAGGGTTTTTGGTTGCAATGCTGCCGCCTACCACTCTGCGCCACATGAGACTCGTAAAGTAAAGTGAAAACTAAAGTGAAAACTAAAGTAAAGTAAAGTAAACCCAGATCGTAAACTGGTTAGGAGTTTCAGGCAAGTCAATTTTGGACTCTTTTATTTCATCATATGGTGGACTATTCTCTCCGCACATTACTTCCTGGCCAATCATAACATATTGTTTTGTTGCTGCTGTGTTTCAGGGAACTGCGTGGATCGGGGTAGTTGATGCTGGTGGAAGTACAGTAACTACATACAATGTCACGGCAGGACAGATTATTTTTTTCCCTCGAAATACCCTGCATTGGATCAAGAATGTCGGTGCAGAAGAGTGTTTGTTCTTGCTGTTTTTTACAACCCATGAGGAGCTTCAGACTCTGGACCTTGACGATACATTTTTCTTGACACCCGAAGACATTGCAGCGAGGTCTCTAAAGGTTTGTCCAACAGGAATTCCAAATCCTATTTCTTAACAGACCCACAACTACTTTGACTGTCATTGGCGGTGTGTCACAATACCCTTCCTGGGTACACATCCATTGCCAAATTCAAATGTCTTTCTGTATGAGATATAAAATAATTCCAAGTAGCCTTTGGCTGAAATTGACCTTGAACATTTTTCTTCATGTCTTCCCTTCAAACAGAGAAACCTTTAAGATCCTTTAACTTAATCTTGTGCATTTGGCTCTTATCACCACCTACCTCTCTTTAAGCTAAAATTAACTTTATTGGATGAAGCCATTGTCATTCCTACCTGGATCTGCTGAATACAAAATGTACTGTGTGTTTCCTAGCCTCAAGGTGGTGTGGATTTCATCCGGTCATTCCAGAAGCAAGCAGAAGACCAAGCGATCAACCTTCCACCCAACTTAGCAGAGCTTGTTCAGAATGCCACCTATAACCAGTCTGCAGATATGCTTGTATGGCGGTACTTCTTTGACCTCAAAGGTACTATAGAGCAAGCTAGGTGGACATGCAGAAGAGAACCACTTTTGCCTTATAAGACTCTTGGGTTTTTAATGCAACAAAGGGTGGTGACATCACCACCTTCTCATGTGTTACATTTCCAATCAGGCGCAGAAATGCTTAGCCAGGAAATAATTGCCCATACAGGAGTCTCTAACTATATGGGTTCAACACCCTGAGGGAATATCTTCTCCCACATCAGCTATACAACAGTTGCAATCATCATCAGAAGCCCTCCTGGTTGTATAACATCCTGCAGATAGTATTTTGGCATTAACTAAGTAGGCCTTTTCTTTCTGGCTGAAATAAAGCATGAACTGGTCTGCTACAGATCAGGGCCATGCTGAAGCTACAGTAGACTCTCAGTTAACCGGAACTCAAGCAACGGCACTCTCAAGCACCTGACAAAAAAATCTGTCTCTCTCTGCTGCCATCTAGTGGGTATTAGGGTTTAATAGTAACTCTCAAGCAACCAGAAACTACATTTATCCAGCATCTACCAATCCCCATGGGAGCCGGTTAACTGAGAGTCTACTGTATTTCTGTTTGTTGTGGTGTTTGACATTTTTGCAATATTTAGGTCCTGAGCTGTTTGCAAAAAAAAGAAAAAATTGTAAACATGTTTTGTGAATATATTTATGCTTGACACTGCTATTGTAGACATGAGAGATCCAAATGCCTTCCTTATTTTTAACTTAAGTAAATCAAATACTTCTAAAATATAAATGTAAAGCCAGATCCTTGTTAGCTGTATATAGTTTCTTCTACAATCTTTGAACCAGTTACCAAAAAGAACAGCATAATTCATGCTAAAATAATATATTGAGTACATCAGCGTTAAATAAAGTAAGATATGATTTTTACTGTCAGATCAGCATCAGTTATACAGTTCGTTCTCAACAATCTCATGACATTATTTTTAGAAAATATTCTTCCATTCATAGCAAGCTGCCTCTTCCCGTTGCTATTGACCAATGGAGCTCAATATAGTTAACACTGGCTGATAGTACCTCCTCAGAGTTCACAAAGGAGTTCATAAAGGAGTCTACAGGATGGAAGGAGTGTTGAGGTCAAATTGAGGATAAATCATCCTGGAGAGAATCTATCTCCATGGCTGTTAATCATCAACACCTAATTGAGGGCACACAAACAATTGAACCGAAGACGACCTGCATGCAAGAAAGCCTTTGGGAACGCCATTTGTTGTTTATTCGTTTAGTTGCTTCCGACTCTTCGTGACTTCATGGACCAGCCCACGCCAGAGCTTCCTGTCGGTCGTCAACACCCCCAGCTCCCCCAGGGACGAGTCCGTCACCTCTAGAATATCATCCGTCCACCTTGCCCTTGGTCGGCCCCTCTTCCTTTTGCCCTCCACTCTCCCTAGCATCAGCATCTTCTCCAGGGTGTCCTGTCTTCTCATGATGTGGCCAAAGTATTTCAGTTTTGCCTGTAATATCGTTCCCTCAAGTGAGCAGTCTGGCTTTATTTCCTGGAGGATGGACTGGTTTGATCTTCTTGCAGTCCAAGGCACCCTCAGAATTTTCCTCCAACACCACAGTTCAAAAGCATCGATCTTCCTTCTCTCAGCCTTCCTTATGGTCCAGCTCTCGGAGCCATATGTTACTACAGGGAACACCATTGCTTTAACTATGCGGGCCTTTGTTGTCAGTGTGATGTCTCTGCTCTTAACTATTTCATCGAGATTTGTCATTGCTCTTCTCCCAAGGATTAAGCGTCTTCTGATTTCCTGACTGCAGTCAGCATCTGCAGTAATCTTCCCAACTAGAAATACAAAGTCTTTCACTGCTGCTACATTTTCTCCCTCTATTTGCCAGTTATCAATCAAGCTGGTTGCCATAATCTTGGTTTTTTTGAGGTTTAGCTGCAAGCCAGCTTTTGCACTTCCTTCTTTCACCTTCATCATAAGGCTCCTCAGTTCTTCTTCGCTTTCAGCCATCAAAGTGGTATCATCTGCATATCTGAGATTGTTAATGTTTCTTCCAGAGATTTTAACTCCAGCCTTGGATTCCTCAAGCCCAGCATGTCACATGATGTGTTCTGCGTATGAGTTGAATAGGTAGGGTGAGAGGATACAGCCCTGCTGTACTCCTTTCCCAATCTTAAACCAGTCCGTTGTTCCGTGGTCTGTTCTTACTGTTGCTACTTGGTCGTTATACAGATTCTTCAGGAGGCAGACAAGATGACTTGGTATCCCCATACCACTAAGAACTTGCCACAATTTGTTCTGGTCCACACAGTCAAAGGCTTTAGAATAGTCAATAAAACAGAAATAAATGTTTTTCTGAAACTCCCTGGCTTTTTCCATTATCCAGCGGATATTGGCAATTTGGTCCCTAGTTCCCCTGCCTTTTCTAAACCCAGCTTGTACATCTGGCAATTCTCGCTCCATGAATTGCTGAAGTCTACCTTGCAGGATCTTGAGCATTACCTTACTGGCAAGTGAAATGAGTGCCACTGTTTGATAGTTTGAACATTCTTTAGTGTTCCCCTTTTTTGGTATGGGGATATACTCTTAAGTTGATTTTTTCCATGCATATATAAAAAGTTTAGCAAGGCTTCTACACAGCATGCAAGACATGTGCTCTATCACTTAGCTTTCCATTAATCAAAAATAATACTTAATAAAATAATTAAGCTAAAAAGAAACCCTTGAGTATCACCCAAGAGCCTAACAATTTTTCTGTGATCGCTACGTTCTCAATTCAGGATCAACTGAATTCCGGCTTCCAGGGGGAATAATCCAGTGGGCTCGGTATGTAAAAGATGGAGAAGGCTTAGAACCCAATGAAAAAATTTACAGTGAATTTCTCCATTCGGTAAGTACGCAAGTAAAAAATGCTCTTTGCTCTGGAGGCCAAGCTAGTTGGGGCAGTCATTATCTTATTCAAATTTTATTTGGGGGAGTCATTAAAAACTCCTATAAAATGTGAGTTTTTGTATGTTAATACTTTGCAAAATGTATATATTTGCAATATTGGAAATTATTCCACTCTTCACAATTTGTGGAATAAATAAATAATTCACTCAAGTCTCTCAGTGGTTAACAAGGTATACATAGCATTAAAACATCCATGGTAAATACAATTATTCACAATAAATTGAAATTTAAAAGTGAATAATAGGAAGGATGATATAATTTCCCCAATGCTACTGTTGTATATATTTGTGGCTTGTTCCTTCCTTTCAGAAGGAAGACACTCTTACCTTGGGAACACTCCGGATCTACAGCAATGGTTTACGTCAGCCCCATTTCCATTTCAATGCCAACGAGATGGGATATGTCATCAGTGGGTGTGGAAAGGTAGTAGCTTAACTTTAACCGCTGTGATGCAAACCAACTTTTCCCAATGTAAGAATTCTGTGAATTACAGTTGGATGGTGTCAGGTTGGGATAGGTAGATGTAAGCTGCAGTATCTTCCTTCAGAAGACTTGTGCGGAATCCGACAGTTCCTGGTTAAGCTTTATTTCAATTTCTGGTGAAGTAGAGTTGAGAAGTGAATAAAGTAATCCATAGCCGCACAACAGGTGATACTGTATCCATCAACATATTTTAAAGAATGAAATTATCCTTCCCCGATCCTCTGGCAGCTTCTCCTGGTGCATTCATACAGTTTAATATTAACCAGGCAATTTGCACATAAGGATAGGCCACAATTGTGGTTTACTATGGAGATCTGCAGGTACATGCTACTCAACTGCTCTCACATAGATTGGCTTGTCAATGGGAAATACTGAATAAATCCCAGCCGATTTGGTCTGTTTTGCACTAAATGTAGAGTGAGATCCATGGATAGTGCTTCTCACATCAAACAACAGTCATAAGCCAGGCAGAAAGCACCAAGCAAACAGGGTTTCCTGATTTGCTTAGTTATTCCTGCTGGCAGGAGAAGACAAGGGGGAACCATGGGCAATTTGGCAATTTCAATTTTCAATTTTGAAAGAAATCTAATTTATAGTTACTGTATGTATGAGCCAGACCAGTATGCATTGTGAGGCATGCAGGAAGAGCAAAATCCTAGGGGAAGAAAAAAATGAAGTATAAGAAAGGAACATGGATTGACTTATGCCTTTACGCCATGCAATCCCATCTGAATTAATTCCCATATATATTGTGAGATTGGCTGATGACGTCATCCTCATCTGTTAGTGAGATGCAACCATCAAGAATATTAAACAGGACATTTCATGGAATCAAATCTCCATCTCCTTAAAGGTGTGCCAGTACTTGTCATTTTTAATTGATTTATAAATGTAACAATTTATATAATAAATTCATACCTGAGGGACCGTTAAATATAATTTAATACCTGAGGGACCATCTCATCCCCATAACATCGACCTGTCCCACCCTGTCAGGCAGGGAGGGCATGCTATGGACCCCATCAGTAAAGGAATTTCATCTAGCGGGGTCCAGGAGGCGAGCCTTCTCTGCAGTGGCGCCCACACTTTGGAACATCTTGCCCCCGGAGTTGAGACGGGTTTCCTCACTCTTGCACTTCCAGAAGAAACTGAAGACCTGGTTCTGTTGCCTTGCTTGGGAGGGGGAGAGTGATAGCTCCTCCTGGGGATGGCTGGCGCCATAGCACCTCTTAGTGATTGTGTTCCATCTCCACTTGGATTTTACATTTGTTTTTATGTATATTTTAATGGTAATTTTAGGTGGTTATGTTTTTAGTGTTATTTTATTGTAAACTGCCCAGAGTCCCCTGTTGGGGAAGATGGGCGGTGATATAAATTAAATAAATAAATAAATAATTAAATTTAGGACACATATTATGTTAAAGTGATGGTGATGGGGTGCATGTGAGAGGATTGTGCTGGTAAACTCTTCTGCTATTTATATTTATTCTAGTTTATTGTTTTATAACTCTTTATAACTCGTTAGTCTCTGGAATTTCAGTTGGTAAGGGGATCAAAATATATTAAGTAAATAAATCCTCTGAAAGTATGATTAGTTTTTTAAAAAAACACCTGAAATTGTTGTTGTTATTAGGTATCAAAATAATTGAGATTCCTATTGTAATTTAGGTGCTATGTTCTGTTTATCTCATATATAAAATAATTTAGAAGGCTTCAACCATCTCTGTGTTTCTATGTCTCTAAAGAAGTAGGGTAGGAGTAGGGGGAAAATAAATGGGATTGTAGTTAAGAATGTACCTAACTCTTCCATTGAAATAAATGGATCTTAAGTGAGTTGCATATAGATTCCTGCCTTTTCATCAATACTGTAGAGTACAATGACCTGTAGAATACAATGTCATCAATATTTTACTTGCAAACATTGCAAGGAGTCAGTTTTGTAGTAGAGTAAATTGAAACCAGGATTAGTGGTCCGGATATGCAAGTATTAATTCCTGCTGGTGCATCTTATCTGCAGGTGGGTGTTATTGTTTCCCCTACACTTTCTACTGACTTTACTATTGGTGTTGGAGATGTTGTGTTCTTCCCAGTTGGAACCCAACACTACATCAAGAGCATATGTGATGAAGACTTGCTTTTCATTTTGGCATTCAGCACCAGAAACCAGGTGAGACATCCATTTGAGTTCCTAGAAATTCTGTTGCACTTGCCTACATTCCCAGGAGAGACCCACAATTTAATTAGGACTCTGAAGTTATTATGAAGCAAATGCAAGTGTTAAATGTTTTGGAGATTAAAGTAAAACAACTAAGTGTACATCATAGTACTTTGTATATATGATGCTAATTTTATAATTTATTGTAAATTAGTGTGTTCTGTGCCCTTATCCATGATGCTGAACTTACACTTCCTTCCTATGGCAAGTTTTGAGCTTTGCTATTATCCCATAAGGTCCTCAACAACTATTGATCAGAATGTCTGAGGAAACACCTTCTCCCTATATAGATCTGCCAGTCAGCTATGATCAATGATTGAATAATTTCTGACTGAACCACTCTCTGTGCTTCCTATTCACTTGGATCTAGGAGGGTGCTTTAGACTCAATTCCAAAACTGTCAAACTTCGCCCTTGGGCACAGCAGTAAATCATTGGTCTCCAAACACTTAACTCTTAGTTCATCTTCTCAAGGTGACTTGGCAGAAGACCCACAGACAGAGTTCAGCTAGATTAGATCTTTATTGAAGACAAGAATGAAGACTCACATACAAAAGTTGATTGCCCACTACAGTTTAGAAATGTCAGGGATTTCTATATCTTCTCAAGGGATTAAACTCCAGGCTTTTTCTTCCTGCTGTCCTGAATTAACACAAAGTAGTGAGTCACTTAGTAGCCTTGAGCAGCTGCGATATGGTTACATAATGGCCACCTGTAGCCTGGGAACCACTGATTTCCACCTCACCAACTTTTACAGAAAATATTCTTGGGAGACATAGCACCTGTCTGAAACTCTTTAAAGCAACAATTTTCCCAGGCTGTGGGGCTGCCTCTAGTGATTGTTCTAAAGATTCATAGACAGGTGTTGTGCCCTCACTGAAGCCTTAATGCTTACCTGATGAAATACCACAATCTGAAAATAAAGCCTTCAGCAAAGGATCGTTACCTTGTCGTGGTGCTGGAGCTTGAGCACCTCAATGATGCCATGAGCTAAACCGTGAAGGGCCACCCAAGACGGGAAGGTCATGACAGAGAGGTCAGACTAAATGCGATCCCTGGGGAAGGTAATGGCAACCCACCCCAGTATTCTTGCCGTGAAAACTAAATGGATCAGTACAACCAGAGATATGTCGGTATACCATCGGAAGATGAGACCCCCAGGTCAGAAGATGGTCAAAATGCTACTGGGGAGGAACAGAGGATGAGTTCAACTAGCCCCAGACGTGATGACGCAGCTAGCTCAAAGCCGAAAGGACGGCTAGCAGCCGACGGTGCTGGTGGTGAACGGCGAATATGATGTTCTAAGGATCAACACACCATTGGAACGTGGAATGTAAGATCTATGAGCCAGGGCAAATTGGATGTGGTTATTGGTGAGATGTCAAGATTCACGATAGACATTTTGGGCGTCAGTGAACTGAAATGGACTGGAATGGGCCACTTCACATCAAATGACCACCAGATCTACTACTGTGGACAAGAGGACCACAGAAGAAATGGAGTAGCCTTCATAATTAATAGTAAAGTGGGTAAAGCAGTGCTTGGATACAATCCAAAAAACGGTAGAATGATCTCAATTCGAATTCAGGGCAAGCCATCTAACATCACAGTGATCCAAATATACGCCCCAACTACAGATGCTGAAGAAGCTGAAGTAGAGCAGTTCTATGAGGATCTGCAGCACCTACTGGATAACAGGCCTAAAAGAGATGTTATTTTCATCACGGGAGACTGGAATGCTAAGGTGGGCAGTCAAATGACACCTGGAATTACAGGTAAGCATGGCCTGGGAGAACAAAACAAAGCAGGACATAGGCTGATAGAATTTTGCCAAGACAACTCACTCTGCATAACAAACACTCTCTTCCAACAACCTAAGAGACAGCTTTATACATGGACTTCACCAGATGGACAACACCGAAATCAGATTGATTACATCCTTTGCAGCCAAAGGTGGTGGACATCTATACAGTCAGTAAAAACAAGACCTGGAGCTGACTGTAGTTCCGATCACGAACTTCTTCTTGCACAATTTAGGATCAGACTAAAGAGATTAGGGAAGACCCACAGATCAGCTAGTTATGAGCTCACAAATATTCCTAAGGCATATGCAGTGGAGGTGAAGAATAGATTTAAGGGACTGGACTTAGTAGATAGGGTCCCAGAAGAACTATGGACCGAAGTTTGCAACATTGTTCAGTAGGCGGCAACAAAATACATCCCAAAGAAAGAGAAAACCAAGAAGGCAAAATGGCTGTCTGCTGAGACACTAGAAGTAGCCCAAGAAAGAAGGAAAGCAAAAGGCAACAGTGATAGGGGGAGATATGCCCAATTAAATGCAAAATTCCAGAGGTTAGCCAGAAGAGATAAGGAATTATTTTTAAACAAGCAATACGTGGAAGTGGAAGAAGACAATTGAATAGGAAGGACAAGAGACCTCTTCCAGAAAATTAGAAACATCGGAGGTAAATTCCAGGCAAAAATGGGTATGATCAAAAACAAAGATGGCAAGGACCTAGCAGCAGAAGAAGAGATCAAGAAAAGGTGGCAAGAATATACAGAAGACCTGTATAGGAAGAGTAACAATATCGGGGATAGCTTTGACGGTGTGGTCAGTGAGCTAGAGCCAGACATCCTGAAGAGTGAGGTTGAATGGGCCTTAAGAAGCATTGCTAATAACAAGGCAGCAGGAGACGATGGCATCCCAGCTGAACTGTTCAAAATCTTGCAAGATGATGCTGTCAAGGTAATGCATGCTATATGCCAGCAAATTTGGAAAACACAAGAATGGCCATCTGACTAGAAAAATCAACTTATGTCCCCATACCAAAAAAGGGAAACACTAAAGAATGTTCCAACTATCGAACAGTGGCACTCATTTCACATGCCAGTAAGGTAATGCTCAAGATCCTGCAAGGTAGACTTCAGCAATTCATGGAGCGAGAATTGCCAGATGTACAAGCTGGGTTTAGAAAAGGCAGAGGAACTCGGAACCAAATTGCCAATATCCGATGGATAATGGAAAAAGCCAGGGAGTTTCAGAAAAACATCTATTTCTGTTTGATTGACTATTCTAAAGCCTTTGACTGTGTGGACCATAACAAATTGTGGCAAGCTCTTAGTGGTATGAGGATACCAAGTCATTTTGTCTGCCTCCTGAAGAATCTGTATAACAACCAAGTAGCAACAGTAAGAACAGACCACGTAACAACAGACTGGTTTAAGATTGGGAAAGGAGTACAGCAGGGCTGTATCCTCTCACCCTACCTATTCAACTTGTACGCAGAACACATGTGACAAGCTGGGCTTGAGGAATCCAAGGCTGGAGTTAAAATCACTGGAGGAAACATTAACAATCTCAGATATGCAGATGATACCACTTTGATGGCTGAAAGAAGAGGAACTGAGGAGCCTTATGATGAAGGTGAAAGAAGAAAGTGCAAAAGCTGGCTTGCAGCTAAACCTCAAAAAAATCAAGATTATGGCAACCAGCTTGATTGATAACTGGCAAATAGAGGGAGAAAATGTAGAAGCAGTGAAAGAGTTTGTATTTCTAGTTGCGAAGATTACTGCAGATGCTGACTGCAGTCAGGAAATCAGAAGGCGCTTAATCCTTGGGAGAAGAGCAATGACAAATCTCGATAAAATAGTTAAGAGCAGAGACATCACACTGACAACAAAGGCCCGCATAGTTAAAGCAATGGTGTTCCCCGTAGTAACATATGGCTGCGAGAGCTGGACCATAAGGAAGGCTGAGAGAAGGAAGATCGATGCTTTTGAACTGTGGTGTTGGAGGAAAATTC
This sequence comes from Candoia aspera, assembly GCF_035149785.1. Classification (NCBI taxonomy): domain Eukaryota; kingdom Metazoa; phylum Chordata; class Lepidosauria; order Squamata; family Candoiidae; genus Candoia; species Candoia aspera. The sequence goes on along the minus strand of NC_086154.1, from coordinate 252,805,781 downwards.
TGGGAGTGCCTTGGACTGCAAGAAGATCAAACCAGTCCATCCTCCAGGAAATCAAGCCAGACTGCTCACTTGAGGGAATGATATTAAAGGCAAAACTGAAATACTTTGGCCACATCATGAGAAGACAGGACACCCTGGAGAAGATGCTGATGCTAGGGAGAGTGGAGGGCAAAAGGGAGAAGGGCTGACCAAGGGCAAGATGGATAGATGATATTCTAGAGGTGACGGACTCGTCCCTGGGTTTGTTGGGGGTGTTGACTGACAGGAAGCTCTGGCATGGGCTGGCCCATGAAGTCATGAAGAGTCCGAAGCGACTAAACGAATAAACAAACGAAAATAAAGCATAAGCCAATATTAATCTGAGTACATGAAAACATTTTTATTCATTTTGGAACATGACATCTCTCCTATTTATGGTCACTGGTCTAGGTATTTTTATGTTTAATTTTTTTTAATTTAAATTTTTAAAAATGGTTTCACGTGTATACTTTTTAATGGTATAAAAAGCGTTGTACAGTGTCTAGCAATGCCCAGAATGACAAAGAGTACAGTAAGTATACAGAATTGATAATGGTTATTAACATACTCTCTCCCCAGAAAATTCTCACTGTCTAATAATAATGATAATAATTTATTAAACTTGTATGCTGCCTGACTCTCAACAACTCTGGGCAGCTCACAAAAATCAAATAAAGAAATTACAATAAAATCAATAAAACCTAAAAAATAAAAGATAAAGATAAAGATAAAAGATGGCAAGTGGGATGAAATGCAGGTCACGATCTCCCTTGCCAAAGGTCTGGGTGAAGAGCCAGGTTTTCACAGCTCTTCTAAACAAAGGGGGGGGGCATCCAGATCTTGGGGGGGGACCTCATCCCAGAAGGCAGGTGTGCCTTCTCATCATGTTACATAATATTGCATATTATTATTCACATGTTCACATAATATATGTTCACATAATATTACACCAACTGGATATCAAGACTAACACATCACCCTTATACCTCCAATCCATATGTTATTTGTTTTGACAGCTACAAACTCTAGATATGGATGACTATTTCCATGCAACAGCAGACCATATATTAGCCCAGACGTTCTTCAAAAAGCAAGCTGAATTTAAGAAGATTCCAAGGTTTAAGGAGGATCAGGCAATTAATCTACCATAGCAGCTTATTCTTATTCTATGTTTTGGATTTTAATCCTGATATGTAAGCAATTTAGACTTGCCTTTGAGATTGAGGTGCTACGTAAGTTGCTTAAAAGAATTTCAGCAATAATAAAAGGAAATCTCTATTTTTTAAAGAATGGCAGTGCCATGCTCTAGTCTCTTGGTGGAGTTTTATAATATTCTTCAAATAAAATAATTAAACAATGAATATGGGCATCACATCTTCAGTTGCACTAACTGAACATCTATGTTTAGGCTATAACTGAAGGCATAAGAACAGGGCTACAGTATCTATACTTGCCAAGCTCATAGAGTCCCAGCACATCTTAGCACCTTGATGAAAAGCTAAGCAGAATCAAGCCTGCTTAGTACAGGTAGTCCTTGCTTAACCATTCATTTAGCAACGGTTTGGACTTACAAAGGTGCGGAAAAAACCGACTTATGACTGGTCCTCACACTTAGGACCATCGCAGCATTCTCCTGTGGTCGTGTGATCACAATTTGGGCACTTGGCAAACAGTTTGCATTTATGACCGTTGCGTTGTCCTATGGTCACAATCACCATTTTCAACCTTCCTGGCTGGCTTCTGGCAAGCAAAATCAATGGGGAACCATCTGATTCACTTAATGACCATGTGGTTCGCTTAACGCTGACAATGGTTAGCTTAATAATGGCTGCAGAAAAGGTCATAAAATCGGGTCAGATTCATTTAGCAACCAAAATTCCGGTCCCAATTGTGGCCATTAAGCGAGGACTACCTGTATTTCTGTGGAACACCACCAGGAAATTCTAGGGCAGTAGGCTAGACTTGGAAGGCAATAAAATATTCTGGAATACAGCATTAGCAAATCACTTTCTTATTGCTGCTGAGAAGACTGCACAAGCATATCCATAAAATCACCCACAGTCAAGCTTGACTGAGGACTTTTCTCCTCTTATAAGAAAATATGCACACATTATCTGTGGTTTGCTAATAGTCACTCTCCCAGTGCGATGATAGATTCATTTTCTAAACTATCCCTGTGCACTTCGAAGCAGCTTTTGATCCTCCATCCAAAGCACTGAAAAGCATAGCTATGTGTCTGTATAAGTGGTTATACACACCACACACACACACAGATCTATGTGTGCTGCTTTGTGTATAAGGAAGCGTGCACTACCACGTTGTTGCTCCTATGCACTGAATTCAAGACACTGGCCTTGCAGAGCTGCTTAGCTCTGTCTTCCGAGAATCGACAGGGAATTGGCTTCCATTTGAGTTGCTTGAGTTCATGTGTGGTAACATGCTCATCAGCTGGAACCACACTGACAGTGCTATTGATTAATCTGTGGCAAGTACAGAACAAGGCTTTCCAGCAGATGTCTCTCTCTAGCTTCTTTTTTATTTTGTCTAGTTTAAAGCTTTGCTATAGTTTTTATAAAAGAAACTCTGGCTAAAGTACAGGCTAAACCATTTGGATATACTCACCCGCCACCCAGAAAGCAAAACCAAATATTGTCCCTTTTCTCAAGTAGCTCAAAATGGACAGCTGTGCAGATTTAGAAAATGGACATTCAGGATACTCTAAAAAGAAACCAAAGCTGTGCTGGCCCATGGGAAAAAAAATCCAAAACCAACTGTTGGGGTAATAATAATTTAGATTTATAAGGCCTCCAAATCACTGAGGCTAACACCATGGCACAAAAAAGCATGTAAACTTTTGAGTTCTCTGTTATTCAGAGGATGGTAGATGAAGCAAGTCTCCAAAAAATAGAAGGCCAAATACTGTGTTTTAGCCTTGATGTCTGCAGGACCAAGACAATTTCAGAATGTAGACTGTAGACTCAATGCAGTATTTGTAATAGATATAAATAGTGTCAGATTACGTTTAGTATTCAGGCAACCACAAACACAATAGCTTGTGTAGTACGTGTAGGAATCAAAGCCAAAACATAGTTTTGCATATCATAGAATAACTGAATATAATTGTTATATTGTTGGAAGGAACCACAAGGATCATTTAATCCAACCCTTTGCAAAACATCTTCCAGAAGTGGTTGGCTGGATTCTTTTTTAAAAGCCTCCAGAGATAAACACTAAAACTCCATAGCTAGCCCATTCTGCAGTTGTACAGATCTTCCTGTCAGGAAGTTTTTCCTTATATTTAAATGAAATCTAGAAAGCTGCTACTTAAATCCACCTTTTTTCCTGCAAAATGGGTTAGGGTTTGGGTTATCGATCAACAGTTGACCTTTATATCTGCAAATTTATCTACCCATACCATAATCACAAGGAAATTACACCAACCGATTATACCTGTGGTGGGTAAAAACTTTCTGGACATGACATTTTTAACACTAGTGGCAGGCCAAAAAAAGGAACAAGAAGCATTGTTATATGTTTTGAATCTGAATGAAAGAAAATATAAAATACATATACATACATTTATGCATATATTCTGTGTGTAGATAGATAGATAGATAGATATAGATATAGATATAGATATAATACTGTATATAATTCAGTTTTATATGTATAAATAAATAAACATATAGACATACACAGATTTGTGCAGATTTCATTTCAGCCTAGTCCCAACCAACCAGGCATTGTTTGTGTGAAAATAGCCAGTGCTTTCATAGTTTACCCAACAAAAAACAAGTATTGCATATTTCATCAAAAGGTGAAGAAAATGGAAATTGAGCAAGTTAAGTACTGTGTATGACTATTCTGTCTGTCTGTCTGTCTGTCTGTCTCTCTCTCTCTCTCTCTCTCTCTGGGGATACTACCTCTTGCTCCTGCTGACACAAGCTGATAGCCATGAAGTGGCTTGAAGGACTGTTTTTCATAGAAAAGAAAAAAGAAAGCTTTCAGGTTCCCTTTTCAAGAACAACATAAAATTAGGAATTAGTCCTTGACATTCAGGGAAGAGAAGTGGTGTTTTCCACATAGCTGCTAAAGGCACAGATGGTGTAGCTTTCCCCATCATGGGGGCACAAGGATGAAACAGGCACTTACTCACTTGCTTGTTGGTTTACTTTAAACATTTTAATCCACTTGAGAGTGCTCAAGCAAGCTAGTAGCTAGCAGGAAATGTATACAGATAATTTTTTAAAATGTAAGCAAATAACCAACACCTAATCGTCAAAGAGAGGCAATAATAAAAACAAGGAGCAGCAGAGAGGAACCTCAGAAAGCAAATTATTTGTCCAATTATAAGTCATATTGTGGTTTGTTTGCTTTTGGCTTAGCGTGATGAGTGAATTCTGGTTTGTAAACACTGGTTTGTGGCTTAGCACAAAGACCACACCTTTTCTTTTTTTTTTTTTTTTGAGTATTGCTTCCCACCCAGCAGATAAGGTTATGGCATGTATGATGATGTGATGATATCAATGGAGGGGCAATTTTGGGGTCAGTAGGGACATTTTGGGGGATTAAAAAAAGTAAAGCTGGTATCTTAAGACTACTGGAACTTATTTTTTTATTTTGACTTGTCACCAAATATCAGTAGTGCGCTTTTGAAGGACTTTGGGGACTGCAGAAAGCAGACTGGGGGTATATATTGCCCAACCCAGCAACAGTAAAAGTCACTGAGCTGTAAGATGCTGTTTCACAGTCTGATACTTTAAGTTGCATCAAACTGCAAGGAGTTCAGCTGACTTTCCTAAGCAAATATAAAGACTTGGGGGAAAACGTATTTGAGGTGTCCAGAAATAAGACACTCTGGAGAAGAGGGTAGTTCTATATCTGTATCTTCCAATTCACACAGAATAAATATGTTAATTATATGTAACACAAGCATATAGCATGAACAACTGTCTGGCTATGTTCACAAAACTTGTATAGCCAGCTCAGTTGAGACCTAGAAGCTTCACGTATCCAGCTTGCTAAATTTGGTTAGTGTTAATCTTAGTTAGGTTCAGTGGCATCCACAGGGGGCATCAAAAAATTCAAGGTGGTGGTTGTGACCCCCAACTGAAGCCTCACCCTTTGTATGTGCATGTGCAGGGATGAGGCTTCAGTTGCTACCATCCTGGCTTTTTCATTCCCTTCCACCTCCGATTCAGTTTATTCTGTGGGTTTTGGGCTACCTCATCCTGTTTCATGATCCTATTTATTTATTTACCCCATCCTGATTTATTGAGAAACAGGTTGAAGATGTTTGATGAAAGCAGTAAAAGAAGATGTTGAATGGAAGTATATAAATGGATGATGGATGGATGGATGGATGGTTATAGACTCTTCCCCCTTTTCATGAATTTTTATGAAATTCCTGTTTTCATGAATTTTCTCTAGGAAGAAAGATGGAAGCATCACTAGGAAAACAAGGATACTAATTATAATGTAATTAAACAATCCCTCATAAAATTCCACAAGTGTGTAATAAAGTGTCAGCCCTTCGAGGTAAACCAGACATGAAACCAAAATTATCAGTACTAGTACTACCTTTATTGTAAGGTTACAGTAACAAAATCTTGCAAGTCTGAAAGTCCACTTCTCCCCTGTCGCCCAAGAAACTACGGAGGGTCCCTTCTGAGACGCTTGCTGTACTCCCATCGCTTTTGCGGGCTAAGATGTCTCCTATCTGGCTGTTGCCTAGTCTGCTGTTCCTCGTCCTCCTCCTCCTGTCTCTCAAGGACATTCTCACAGACCATTACATCAAGGCTTCGTCCCTAAGCAATCTAGCCTTCCAAAATGAAAATCTGAAATAACAATGGATAGTTTATTTTCTTGATGGCAGGCCTGCATTTTTCTGCAATAAAAATTGGTTCTGACCAGGTAGAACCTGCCGCTGGCCTTTATTCAACAGACAGAAGAGCCATTCCAGTCAAATGGAAGGTAACTGGATTGTTGCCCTCGCTTCTCAGTTTGAATGTCCTGCAACGACCATCTGCTATTTAGGATTTTTTAAAATTTATTTTGAGATGAAGTAGTTCTGTCAGATTACAGTGAAGTCTAGAGAGGTAGTCAAAGGCTTCATGGCTAATTGATAAAGGATGTTCTCTCACCTGCAGAACAATTTCATATGATATTACAGTAGCTGGATCTTGAGGATCTTGACCACTTTCTTGTCTGTGTGTGTGTGTGTGTGTGTGTGTTTCTGAAGGAAGCAGAGCCTCAGGTGTTTTTAGATATTTATTAAACTTTGGATTAAATTTAAGGCTGGGAAAAATGAAGTGTACGGTAGTAATACCTCTGATGTAATTCTGACAAAAGAACTTTTGAACCACTTTCGATGGAAGCCAACGCCACTCTGTTTTCCACAAATCTCTGGGAGGCAGAACTGAGAAAACAAGCCACAGAACTTGGAAAAACCTGCAAATATTTCTGCCTTTGTATCCCTCATAGTTCCTTTCAGACCACTGTAATATTAAAAAATACCTTTCTGCAGTCTGATTAGAACTTCGAAATCTTCCAGTCAACAACAGGAGTCATGTAACATCGATGACGCCTCCAAGCAAGGTTTGAGCCCGTATTACATTAAAAACAACAGAGAATGAAAGTGATGAATTGGTTTCTGGGATATCTTTTTCTAGGGTATATAAAAGCTGACTGATGCCCAGAAATAATTACATTAAAGTGAAATTGATTATCCACCAAATTCTCAGAGAAAGCTTATAGCTGGCATATTGCATGCTTTTAAATATAGTTTGGGAGGGCTGCAGCAGGTAGAAAAACTGAAATAGGTCTTTAATAATTGAAATTATATTGTGCTTCAGACAGAGAGAGTAAAAGAAAAAGTATTGTATTTGTGAAATCCATGGCTCAACTCCATTTGCAGAGAGGGAAGAAGAAGGTGGAATAATCATGATTGGCTTCATGCTTGTGGTCACAGATTGTCTTTAAAGAGAACCGTGTGCTTCCATCCAAGGTCACTCTACAGCCAGAATACTGGCTGATCTAATTGACTGCATGATGTCTTCACGCCTGTCTATCTGCTCAACAGCTAGGTGCAGCCCTATTACTAAGAATCTCTTTTTAAAAAGCTAAACCAAAAGAAAAATGCAACAGCATTTTGAGGCAGTCTTAACCAACATGGATTAATTCATGGATGTGCATCTGTTGTTTGATGATTGCAGCATGGCAGAATGTCCAGAGTCATGGGACAGGGAAAGTAGAAAATTTCTGTGGATGGATGGAGGGACAGATGGATGGATGGATAATGACTTTCATCCATATAGGGGGCAAACTAAGCGATTGCTGAGGATGTTAATTGCTTCACACACAGCACATTCCCAACCAATCCATGTATCCAGATCAGAGCAATCACCCATGCCACTCAGTTCAGTTGGCAAAAATAGAGTTTGATGTTTATTTATTACTCATGAGGATGGAGTAAAAAAATACCAGTTACCTGGTAAAAGTTAGATGAAAAGGTAGGCAAAAGTAGGGAGAAAGAAATGAAAAACAGGCAAGAATTTACATTATCAGTGTTCTCAACCTTGGCCACTTGAAGATGTGTGGACTTCAACTCCCAGAATTCCTCAGTCACACATCTTCAAGTGGCCAAGGTTGAGAAACACTGATCTGTATATCAAAAGGCCAAGAACTTTCCAGAGCCAGTGAAAACAGGACAGCGGGCAATTAGAATGGACCATCCCAAAGAGCGGTGCCTTTGGTTATTCCTGCCTGAACCCTTTTATGTACATAATGGCGGCAGAGTAAAGATGGAAGTAGGACACTAAGTGATCCTGCCTCTATTCTGCGCCATGAAGAAAACAGTGCTCTGAGTATGGGGGAACTAATTGCATGGTTCATCTAGGCTACATGGTCTGGAGTTGCAAAACACAGTAGGCTGTAAGGTAGTATATTACAGTATTTGTGGTTTACTGTGTGGCGTGAGCCTAGCATGTGTTATGGCAAATGTACCACATTCAATTTACTATGATGTACGAAACCAGACAATATTATTTAGTCCATAGTATTAATATACACTACGTATTGACCACACGTTGATTAATATTCACTATGTAGTTTACATGCATACAGTACAAATTGTGGTTTAGGTGCTCCATCTTAACCACAACTGAACCTGTGGTCCAGGCTCAGACCTCATACTGGGGCTAACCAGGCTGTAGCATGGGGCAGCCTTCTTCAACCTGGGCACTGTCCAACTGTGAGGATTTCAACATGATCATTGCTGAGATTTTTGGAAGGTGAAATCTATATCTGAGGGGCACCAAATCTGGGACGCTACCTTAGTCTCTGAAACAGCTACTATACTGCTAAGCTGGTAGGATACCGTCCCATTATTTCTTGGCATTATTTTGCATTCATTTACTTCTGCTTTCAGAAAGGCTACCAAATATTTCTGGCCTTCATGGCAAAGCAAAAGCTACCTTTTGACAAGGCCACAAAGTTACAACTTTTGCTTTAGTACTGGAACTTGGATTTGTCTCATGTTCCGTTTTTCCATAATAAAACAAACAAAAATGGACTTTCGATCTGTATAACTTGCTGAGGTTGCTTGATGGCATCCTGAGCCAGTGGTTATGGAAGTAATATGGCATAAAAAACTTAACAAGAAGGCAAGATTGTTGAAAACAATGATGCCAACAGCCCCGTTTTGACCTCTGACTAAGACATATTTCGGTAAGGAAACTGGGTTTTCTGTTTTTGAAAGTCCATTAGAAAGATCCTAAATGTGAAGCATAACTACATACACATGGGATAGAAGAAACAAAATAAAAACAGACAGATTGAACATACATCTAAGAGATGCTTAGAAATGGTACCATGGCAACAAGAGTAGGGGGAACATTGCCATGGCAACAGATAAGCAACTGTGATGGTGGCATCTGTGAGGCCATCTAAACCTTCATAAGAATGCATGGTATGGTTCTCTCAAGGCCAGTATTTTGGCTTCCCATAGCTGCATCCACACATCAAACTTCACCCAGTTGCTGAATCAACCCAGTTTCTGGCTTGGTAGCAGCTCTTGGCACCACAAATGAACCAACTGAACTGTGTCCACATAGCACACCAAGTTGGAAAAGTGCAAACCAAAGTTAACGCTAAACAAGTTTCATCTATTGTGGGAATGCATTCTCAAGGATTTTCACAGACCTAGTTAAGTACATTTTGTGAAGGCAGCCATGTGCAGGGAAGTGTTAAAGGGAGACACTTTCAGATCAGCAGTCCTCGTCGGGTGCAGCTGGGGTCATGCAGGCTGGTACAGATAGCTGAGGCAGGACACAGTGTGTGCACTTTAAAGGTTGATCCGGCTTGCAAGCAAGTAGCTTACGGACTGATATAAAACCCCAGAAATTGTAGCAGTGAGAGCAAGGATGTCCTGTAGGTTTCAGCACTGAGAGCATTCCAGAAAAAAGCCAACCAGCAAGTGCATGCAAGATGACTCTTGGTGGTCCTGGACTCATGCAGTAGGACCAGCCCTAATGTTCTGTGATAATAGGCTTCCTCCAAGAAAATTTGCAGTTTCAGAGGCACCATCTTCTTAAGCACCATAACCAAAAAAAGAGTCCATTAAAATAAACTCATCCAATTAGGCTAGACAGTGCAACAGATTACCTGAGCATGATCTGCATCAGAAACAGCATTCATGAAGACAATTGATTTTATCCACCACATGCCTTGCAGATTTGCCACTGCAGAGATTTGAGGGCAAATCTCTGGATTTTCTGGAGCAGCTAATTCTAAGCCTTTGACTGCCCTAAAGAGTTTTGCTGTATTCCTACTTGAGAAGGTAGTGGAGATCACAATATAAGCCTTCTTAGGGCCTTCACTGCTACACAGTAGGCATGACACTGGACAGTAGTCCAGTCAGCTTGAAAACAAATCTTATTTCATCTGTGCTGTAACCTTCCTTTGGTCTCCTTAATCACCTGAATCTTCCCAGAAAATCAGAGAGAAATCCATGCCCCACAATGCCTGTTTGAGAACTTAGAATGATGTTGTCAGTGGCCTATATTTCTACATTATGTTTCTTCATTTCTTCATTCTGTTTCTTCATTTCCAGTTCTGACCTCTGGAAAATTCCCCAAACCATTTTAGAATTAAGTAGGTTCTATAAATCTACAGAAGGGACTCTCTTAATGTGTCCTTCACCTGTGCATGATGCCATGAGATCAAACTCAATTGTGGTCTGACCATGATAATAAAGTAATATTTAACTCTCTCAATACCTAGGCCTCAGCAAAAACTAAAGGATGGGAAACTAAGGAACTAAACTAAGGAAACTAAAAAATCAAGGATGTGACTCACTCCATGTGATATCCCAGTAACAGTTGGAAAGACCCATAGCTGCCATGGAGACAAATCCTGAACTGGCCCTAGCATGAATGTTGAAATTCTTAGCAACAGTAGGCTTGAATTCTCCAACACCATACTGAAGACCAGCTTAGCCATCTTGGTCAAGGAAGATATTGGGCAACAGAATGAGCTCTACACCAGTGTTTCTCAAACATGGCAACTTTAAGATGTGTGGACTTAAACTCCCAGAATTTCCCAGCCAGCCATGAATTCTGAGAGTTGAAGTCTACACATCCTAAATTTGCCAAGTTTGAGAAACACCGCTCTATACCAATAATATTCCCAATCTATCTTGCTCTTCTGTGGGCAATGATCAGGTTTTATGTGTTTTCTACATGTTTGTGGTTTTTTTTTAAATCTATAGATCTTGGAATTCCCCATTGCTTCCAAATACTAATGAAGCATAACCCATAATTCCACTCAATATTTACTTATTCTTTCAATGTGATGCTCTCTGACTCCAAATGAATGTTGAGTGATGTGGATACAAAAGGAAAGGTTGCATAACCTTTCCTCTGAGATGCCAGTTTCTTTTAAGTATGTTTTTTTAAAGTGGAAAAACATATGAGACCCATCTACTACTGGATAGAAAAATCTACTAGAAAACCTATCATCTCAGGATAAGCTAAGCTGGAGTAATGTAAAATGGAGACCTATTATCTGAATCATGTAAGAATATTTTTGTAAAGGGTTGATTCTATCAGGCAAAGCACCATTGAGGCTTTGCTGAAAGCCATCATTAATATCAGGCATGCCTCAAAGATCAGGTTGATCTGTGCAGAGTTCTTGAAACTGAGTTGCAACTATAATCCTAGACCAGTGTTTCTCAACCTTGGCAACTTTAAGATGCATGGGATTCAACTCCCAGAATTCCCCAGTCCATGCATCTTAAAGTTGCCAAGGTTGATGTCAGCCTTACCAGGCAGACCAGATAGGAAACACAACCAGATAAACTAATTCTACTTTATTATAAAGCTACATTAACAGAATCTTGCAAGTCTGAAAATAAAAATCTCCCGCCATCTGCTTTACAGGCTGAAAAGCTAGGATGGGTCTCTTCTGAGTTGCTTGCTCTGCCCACTATGCAGCTGCAGGCTATGGTGTCCCTTATCTGACCATTCCCTAGGCAGCTTCTCTTTGCCCCATCTCTCAGGGTCTTTCCCACATACCATTACACTTGAGAAACACTAGTCTAGACTATTTATCTGGAACTGGAGGGGAACGTGAGATGTGCAGAGCCTTTGTGGTACATACAGCCTCCAGCCACATTTTTTGTGGTCCTCAAAGCCACCTAGATTGCACTCCTGAATATCAGTGACCAAATTGCTGTTTTTCAGAGCCATTTTGGAGTAGAGCAGCATCAGAATTGATTAGGTGCCATCAAGTCATTGTCAACTCTTAGTGAAGACTTAGATAATTTTTCTCCATGATGATGTGACCCTAAGCTGATCCTTCAGGTCTGCCAACATCACCAGCTGAGTCTATTGACCTTGCTGCTGGTCATCCTCTTCTTTACTTTCCTTCCATCTTTCCCAGCATTAGAGCCGCCTTCTTCTCCTCCAGAGAGCTGAATCTTCACATAATGTGTCCAAAGCAGGATAATTTGAGCCTGTTCATTTGTGCCTTGAGGGAGAACTCTGGCTTGATTTATTCAATGATTCATTGGTTTGTTTCCTTGACTGAGCATCAGAATAACTTTAAGAAATAAAAATATATAAATACAAAGATCTAGTAATGCAATTTTGATATTTTTCTTAACTAAGGAAGAAAAGGAAAGGAAAAGAGGTGAATGGAACCTCTGCCTGATTTAATGCACTTATTTATGGTGCATTACCTCTCTGCAACAACATCAACAAACCACAATAATAGCAAACAGAAAGCAAATGGTCTGTTGGCAACACCCTATTTATTGCTGATGACATCCTCAGTGGCCTAACAGAAATACATACATACATACATAAATTGACCCTTCCAGATTTGGGGGTGGGGGGGTGGCAATTGCCTGCCTCTCTTCTTGAAAAGAAGGGGGAAAAGGGGGTGGGGGATTTTTCGAGGATGCCTTTCATTTTTTTTTTCTTTATTTCAGCAACTGTGATAAGGGCAGTTTATTTATTTGAATAAATTCCATTCTGAGGCAGTTGACCTTTTGAATGTCTTTGTCGGTTCCGGGAGAGCCACTGAACAGCCCATTTACTGGTTGTTCAACGGCTGGTTGAACCTGTCTTGCCCTGGAGAGGTGACTGCTTGATCTTATTAGGCTAAGCTACTACAAATTAATTTGGGGACAATTCTTAATTTTCTGTACTGTAAAGGACTGCCTTGCTCTTCAACAACAGTAACCAAGTGGGTGCTTTCAGACAGTTTGGGCTACACCTGTCAGCATCCTTAGCTATGTTTGCTGATATTGATGGGAGGGAGGTATTTGCAGGTGTGGCCAACAGAGTCAAAATGGTGGATGCAACTGGGGGATTGAAGCCTGGCCTCCTTTTACATGTGTGTAATGCACACAACACACACTAAAAAGGGACGGGGCTTTGATCATCTGGGTGCAATGGCCCTTTTGTGCTTGTGGCCCCTCTCTGGATGACCCTAAGAGTTGTAATTCAAAACTTTTGAAGAATACCTGAAAACCTGTTCTAGAAGAAATGTTTCCTATTCATCAGGGTCAAAAGTAAAGGGTGGCCAATTTTTATTAATTAATGTTTCTCCCTTTTAGTGTTGCCTCTTTCATAGCATTTTGCTTTCTTACCATACGAAAGAAAGCATAATCTGAAGAAATAGTTCAATTTACTCTGGATCCAGAACAGAGCTGCAAGCCTGAAGGTAAACAGGGAGTTAAATTGTAGAATATTATTTAGGCAAGAACAATCTCATATAGTCTTTAAAAAAATAAACACGTACAGATGCAGAGAAATAATATTTTCTGTATCTGGACATCATGTTTAATTTTTTTAAAAATTGTGTGAGATTCTTCTGGTCTTCATCAAAAGCAATATTTTAAAAAACCCAATAACATACAATGCTCTGGAACAATGAACAGCTAGCTCAGTAGATTTATTTTAAAATATGCCTCAATCAAACCTTTCAAAGGCCAGGATCACCTAACTGATGTTCTCTCCTGGGCCTAATGCAGTACTTTATTTTGGAAAATTATTACGTTTAGTTGGCACCCAGCACACTCCCAGTCAACCCCTAGATCCAGATCAGAGCAAGCACATACACCATTCAGTTCAGCTTGCAAAAATATAGATTGATGCTTTTTTTATTAAACATCAGCAAACATCAAAAACATTTAACTGGCAAAAATGGGACAAAAGGCAGGCAAAAGCAGAGAGAGAGAGAAAGACATGACCAACAGGCAAGAATTTAAATCATCCATCCATCCATCCTAAAAGGCACAGAACTTTCCAGAGCCAATAAAAATAATATTGTGTGTAATTAGCATGGACAATCCCAAAGGGATGGTGGCTTTGGTTATTCCAGCTTCAACCCTTTTATGAATATAATGGCAGCAGAATAGAAATAGAAAGAACAGGAAACATAATAGAAAGGAGGACACCAGGTAATCCCTTCCCTATTCTGTACCAAGAAGGAAACAATTTGGTAGATGTGGTTGATGCATCCAACACTTAGGTTGTAAGATAAAGATAAATATCTCTTTGAGTCAAAGGTGACTCTTTGTAGCTGGCTGCATTTTTGTTTAAGATAAACATGATTCTGAGGAAACTGATGTCATGGAACAGGTAATTTAGGCATAGAAGCAGTGGGCAAGCAGTGGTGAGATGTATAGATGAAAAGCAATCTGTCAGATTTGGTCAACTTCTGAACCCAGTGCTTGCTGCATCTTACTATGAGTTGGGGGAAAAAGTTACCCCCACCAAAAAGTCTGCTATTTATTTAATTAGACTTTATCTCAGCAATTGGTCCGGACACAAAAAAGGTGAAAATCCATTCCTGGTGATGATGCATTTTTCTGGGCCATGTAGTTCTCTGTCTTTCTCTAGGATGCTTCTGGACTTTCCACCCTAGTCCCCAGCCCTGGTAATCTCCAGTCCAGGCCCAATGTGTTTAGCATCTGAGCCCAAACATGGTTGCAGGGTATTCAAAGTAGGCTAATACTCCACCTAGTCAAAAAGAGGGAGTTGACTTTCATCCCTTTCCAGAAAAACAGGCCTCTGTACAGGTGGTCCTTGGTTAAAGACCACTCATTCAGCGATCTTCCAAACTTGCGATGGTGCTGAACGAGTGGTACTTATGATTGGTCCTCGGAGTTCCAGCCACCTGAGCATCCCCGCGGTCATGTGATTGCAATCTGGGCAGTCAGCAACCAGTATGGATTTTCAACCGTTGCAATGTCCCACGGTCACGTGGTTGCCATCTGCGAACTTCTTTGCCCTCTTCTGACAAGCAAAGTCAACGGGGAAGCCGGCAGGAGGTCACAAATGGCAATCATGTGATGTCCTCACTTAATGACCTGTGTGGTCCTCACTTAATGACAGTAACCTGGACTGCCAGAAATACTGTTGCTAAGTGGTGCAGTCACGTGATGCATCATTTAGCAATGGCAATTCCAGTTCCAGTTGCCATCATTAACCAAGGACTACTTGTATTAGCAGCAGAGCAAGGAAACGACGTTCCTTCTGACTAGCAGGACAAGCTATTAATGTTACCTTGCAGACTTATTTATAAGGTTGACATAGGCATGCATATATTTGAATGTAATGAGCAATGGGCTTGGGCTATTTTTATTTTTTATTCTTTAAAGCTGCTTAGGACATCCCTTAACAAAAGTAGAGCACAGTTTCAGTCATGACCAACCATGTTAAGAACAGTTGAGAGAGAGAGAGAGATCAGAGAATGCTAATTTTCCAACTTATGTGCCATATTTTCCCAGCACTGTTTTGATAAACGGGATAGTGCCTCTAGGTAACCCTCCCTGTGTTAAGAAAATAATGAAAATCCAATGCAAAATTCAGGGGGGGCTGTAGGGGATGGTCAAAAAGTCAAGATGACCTATAACAATGTGAACGATGCCATAAAAAACAGGCAGATCTCATCACTGCAGCCACCATCTTGACTTTCTTTATTGTATGCCGCAGACACCTTCGGAAAGACTCTATCCTCCCTCCTTGAAACCCCCACACGTTTATTGTCAAGCTAGCATCCTTCCTTCTTATTATTACTGTATATATTTATCCCATCTCTTTTATATATAACTCAAGGCAGCAAAAATACTTAATACTCCTTCCTCCTCCTACTTTCCCAAAACAACAACCCTGTGAGGTGGCTTGGCTGAGAGAGAGGGACTGGCAAAGACCCGGCCGGCTTTCATGCCTAAGGGAGGGAGGCTGAGAACAAGCACCTTCCCCACTACACCAGACTGGCTCTCTCTCTCCCTCTCCCTCCCTCTCTCTCTCACCTCCTACACAACATCTACAATGTGACAGTCCTAGTGATTTTCTAAGACATTAGTTCTTTTTTACTCTAATGCCAATATCTCCCCAATTCTGTTTATTTTATAAAAGGCTTTTTTTTGGGGGGGGGGGTTGAACGAAGGCTGGTTTTGAACCAAGTCACGTTTTCCTTCTGATTTAAGCCCCTCGCCCTTTCTCTGTCTTCGGAAGCAACTGGGTAGTTATGTGATTGCGACACGAAGTACCCATAGAGGCTAGCGCTAGGACCCCACGGACATCGTTTTGAAATTCTGGCTGGTAGTATGTCAGAGGTACAGCTACGGAGCGCTTCTTGCTATTGCACAAGGAAAGGGGTAAAAGCCTCTACTAGAGGAGCATCTTTTGCTTCCTGAAAGGTATTTCTGCACCTGCTTGATACCTTCAGGGTCTTTATCCTTCCAAGGGCTTTATCCGAGCCTAACCAAGTCAGCTGCAGTGCCAGACCCTCAGCAGCTGCATTTTGCCTGCCTCTCATACCTTTATTTTCTTATGTCCATAGAACAGACAGGAGCAACAGTGCCAGAGAGAAATGGGCTAGTTATTTTCCTGCTGACAGACTCCAGAAGAATAATTTCACATCAAAAGGTGTAAGTCGATTCTGTTTTTCCCTTGTCTGGCATCCTACATCTTCCGTCCTTTGCAAAACATTTCTCTGTTTCTGCGTCAGTCCTCTTGGGGGACAAATGATCAAATGGAAGGTTTAGATGACGGGGAACCTACAAAACAGCCTTTGGAAAACACAGGGTCTTCTTTGCTTGCTTATATATGATGGGAAATGATTTTCGGCTGGGTGTGTTTGGAGGAGATGCTCTGCAGGGCCGGCGGTGGAGACAGAGCAGGAGGGCAAACCCCTAAATTGGGCCAAGATGACTTGGGTTAAAATCAGGAAGGAGCTACCTGACTGTGGGAAACCAAATCACTTGAGTCTAATCCGATTTAGTCCTGCTGACTTCGGTGAAATGTAATATATTTCAGTCTGATTGCTTTATATATCCGTGTTACAGGGGAAATTCAAGCTCCAAGTTTCCAAGTGCCACCAAAACCATCCATCTCATTTCAGACCTCTAAAACAATTCTGGAATGCTGTACAGAAAAGTAGCCAGGGCCAGTGTATTGGAACGGTAACTACAGGGCACCATATCCCCATGTAGGGGCGGTGTTAGATGCCTGGGTCTACAGAATTTTGATACGGGATGCCACTCAAAACGTTTTGGTTTTCTAAAAAGGGGCATACCGTAAGGCAAAGCGTGTTCTGTCCAAAATAGATGAATAAAGAAGTTAGGATTTCTGTGTTCGTGTGCTATGCATCCCATACAAATAAATACTTTCTCAGCCTGGTAGAAGACTGAAATAGATCTTCAGCAGTAGAGTTGGCTTTGTAGGTTTGGGGTCACCACTAAGCACTGCTATTTTAGTATTAAATATTGCACCCAAAGGACCTTTTATTGCTAAAAGACTTACAGATTTTAGGTATTGTATTAAGTGGAAAGATTTTAAATCAGGAACACGGCATCCTGCAATTCTTTCAAGAGAAATGTCTAATTTCTTGTTTACTTTATTCGTTGTCAGTGTTGTTATTCTAATGTTGTCACTTCACAGTTAATTACCTGTTACTGTTCTCTCTAGTTTGATGATGGTGTCGTCATAACTTGGATTTGCAGTTTGGTAAAGACCATGAATAGGAGTTGGATGGCCCAAGGGATATTTCGGTTTTGCTTGGTTTGTTTAATGGGCATGACTCCTGCCATGATAGGTGAGACTTTATGCACCCCCCCCCCCCAAAAGAAGACTGAATTTACAGTGATACTCCCTCCCAAAGGAAGATCAGATGGAAAAACTGGTCTGTCTGGTCTTCCTTTAAGAAAAAAAGAAAGCAGTCATGAATGTATATTTTATTTTATTGTTTTATTTTATTTTATTTTATTTTATTTTATTTTATTTTATTTTATTTTATTTTATTTTATTTTATTTTTTTTATTTTCTATCCCGCCTTTATTATTTTTATAAATAACTCAAGGCAGTGAACATACCTAGCTATGTATCGGGTCCCCCGTGTGGGGGAGATGGGCACTGATAAAAATATGATAAATAAATAAATAAATGTATGCTTGAGTAGCAGCAGAGTCAACAGCACAAAGGTATGTGTAGAGAAAGAGAAGTTACTACTAACACTGTTGCACATGTCGACAACATCCCTGCAAATTTTGCTGCCACCCTCTAATCCCGACATGACAACTTCCTCCTATAAGCCATAAAGTGAACATATGGCACCTATGGAGATGCCTTCATTTTACGTATACAGTATCTTGGCAAGACCTCTTCAGTGTGACATCTTCCTGATGTGGATTTCAACTCCTTGACCTTTGCCCATTCTGAATAGTAGTAAGGACAGTTGTGATTCAAGACATCCAGACTAGGACACTACACTGCAAAGGCTGATATAGATGTTCCCCTGCACTATGATCTATCCATGTACTTGGTCAGTAGCAGACCACTGAAATCTGTGTTTTAGAAGGTTCATGAAGTCTGATCTAGACCAGACCTGCACAACATACAGCTCATGGACCACATGTGGCCCGCTTAGCAGTGTTGTGCATCCCAATAGTGTTTTTAAAAAACTCAGTAGATTTGCCAGTGCCAAATATTGCCACCACGAGGAAGGATCTGCGGCCACCCCCCCCCAAAAGACACACTGTCAAGCACTTTCAGTGCCTCCAGACTTTTCTTTCATTGCCCCACCCTTATGAACTATTTTACCACCAACATGCATGTGAGTTTAGATTGAAAAATATTCACTTTTTAGTCAGTTATTTTAAGTGTTCTGTGTTTAACACATTTTGCATTTTATATATTTTTATTTTCAATTTTTAAAATTTTGCGAACTACCCTGAAGTAAATAATTCTCCTAATATACCTAATTTGAGCAGAGGCAATGGAACTCCACAGTGTGCTTATTCTGCCTTTTGCAGTACAGTTCTCAGCCTGTAAATAAGAAATTAATTGTGAGTAGTTGAGCATCAAGAATCTGTTAGCAGAAGAGGCAGATTTGTTGCAAATATTTCCAGACAGGGGTTAGTTGATTGATTAGGTGGTATCAAGTCACTGCTAATTCTTAGTGATTACATAGATGGACCACCTCCAGTATGATTAGTCCCCAGCCTGGCCCTTCAGGTCTTCTAATGGTGCACCCATTGCCTCTGTAGCTGAGTCCACCAGCTTGCCACTGATTGCCCCCTTCTCTTTCCTTTCACCTTTCCCAGCATTATGGACAATACTTTCTATCCTGCCTCTTCAAAGTCCAACTTTCACTTCCATACTGTGTCACCAGATAGGAGTACTGCAAGTAATGATCTTTTCAGCAAATTTATTTACCCAGTCAACTGAGTTATTTGGTACGGGAGTGGCAGACACAATAGCCATGGGCACAGCTTCCTCATTGGTCTAGGCTGGCCACCACTACCATGATCTCTATGGTTCAAAAGGCAGCGTATGCCTATTCCATTATCCATGTCTATATTCCACACCAATTCCATTATCCATATCTATATTCCACACCTTTCACAGAAAGCTAAAAAATGTGTAATCATAGTAAAATGGCTTCTGTACATTTGGATGTCAGGATCTAGGTCCTTACCCATATGTTCTTTGATGGAAGTGATAGAAGGAAAGATTTCTATGAATTGTCATTCAGTTGGTAGAAATCATAGAAAATAAAGGCTACAATGTTTTGACTTTAGAAAGCTGTATTAAATTTGTGGATGTGGTTATAGGAAGTTTTAAAAGTAAACATACAAATCCTTAACATACACAACTTGCGTGCACATTTTAATCCTGAATGTATGAGAATCTCTTATCCCAAAGAGCTATTTCAAATGTCGTCAACTGTTTTCACTGAAATGACTTTATTATGTCAAATAATGAAATTTGCAATGGTTCCCCTACTGTATATGTTTTCACTTAGCATCCATGTAATGATTTGGGAGCATAAAAACTGTCATGCTAGCCCACTTTTTAAAATCCAAATCCTGAAAACATATGTTTCTAATGGCCTGTATCTAGGACATAAGTGTATTTCATCCAGTATGCTGGCTTTTTCTATAGAGCTGTTAATAACCATAGTTACTAGAAACTAGTAAACAATGAACTAGCTAACTGAGTTAGCTTATTTGTATCCAGCATAAGATTCAGGCAGATACAACTTGGCTGAAGCTTTCCAGAAATTCAACACAACATGGCTAGGACTAAACCTTTATTGTAACTCAAGAATGGTAATCCTTACAGTGTCCAATGTCTGTCCGTTAAGAATGATTCCTAAACTTATATGGGTTCAAAACCTGTGCCCTTCCATGAGTACAAAACCTGCTTTATTTCTTCCCATGTTTAGCTCTCTGTAACACTCAGATATCTTTATTTTTCCCACTTGGTTTGTAAATGGCAGTTGCCTATTTACATTCTCCACATACTTGTTCTGGGAATCTCTAGCTAACAGAGCCCTAATATTTGATATCAGAAAGACCTTGGAAGGAGAGAACAGTGTAATTACAATATGTAATGGCAGTGGCAGATATACTTCCGAAGATTTTCAGTGTTAATATACCTTTGAATAATCCCTTTATTTAAATTCCTGAATGAATACATAGGGAATTTTGAACTGCTGAGAGATGGAAGTTCTCTTAGCAGCTGGGAGTCATTAGCATTAGGAATATTTGAAAGCTGTAATCCACTAGGTAGATAGCACAGGTAATAGAGCTGAATTCCCTTTGAGAGTTTGTTTCACTGGGATTACTAATGCTTCCCCATTAAATTTAATAATGTCACTTTCAGCTGAAAGGGATATTCATAGGTCCCAAGGTACTGTGGGATAGTAGCTATGTGTGGCATTAATTGTCTTGTCAATCAGAACTCCAAGCAGTGTGGTCTGGACTGAATATATAAAATATCTTCAGAAAGTTTATTTTTTTCTTCTAAGCATTTAAAAGAAGTTGCTGTGTCTTTCCCATTAGAAGATTTAAAGTAGCAAGTTCCATAAAGCAGGATTCTGCTTTTCTCTTTCTTATACTGATAGCACTGTTACAGTGCTGGAAATATACTAAATAAAATGTGCTTATATGTTAATTTCTATAACAGCGATTTAGGAAAATAGAAATAGGAAATTCTCCAGATATCCAGTGTTGTAGGTATATTGCTGGGACATTTCTGTATGTCTTCCATTTTTATGGAATCATTAATCATTGTTTCATGTATTTAAAACATATTTTCCATTGAGAAACATGGGGTGGATCCAGGACAGATCTATTTCAAGGATTGTAGGATCCTCACAGAGAAACACTTTACATCTTTGGCAGGATTCCTGATAGAGATATGCGGCCCCCAAAGCACAGCAAAACATTGGTTGTGGGCCAATTATTCTATTCTCCCCATTCTATACCTTCATGGCAAAATTTAGGGGGAAAAGCATGTGGCATGAAACCACCATATAGTAACACTAAGTACGTTGATGTCATACTATATTTTCATTTGCCAAATGTTATAGATAAGGTACCAGTCAGCGATAGTCACATACGACTCTCTCAGTGTTCTCTGGGAAGTGTTTGAATGTGATTTTGGATCTCTGTTTTGAAAGGGCAGGTAAATGGGCCAGAAGAAGCTCTTCACCCAGGCTTTTGGCGAGTGTGATTGAAGCCCCCTTTTCTTTTTTTCCTTTGTTCCCATCTGGGTTTGTTATCTTTGCCATCTTCATTCTTTTTTGTGCCATGCTTGGTTTCATGTAGCGAATCAAGGGGCATACTCCCAAAGTGGTGGGGGCATTTTTCTGTACATTGTTTTTTATGTTTTATTCCTTTTTTACTTTTTGATTTGGGAGGGGGCTTAGCGGAAAATTCTCACCTTCTTTTCAGCTGCATCCTTTTTCTTCATCAGTAGAAGGAAATTTGATATGGGGACTCTTTTTGTTGTTGTTGTTGTTGTTGTTTTAGTACTTTTTTGCTGTCCAGAATAGTTTCTAAGTTTATGAGGCTGTGGGGTTATTTTAAGGGACAAAATATGTGCTTTCAGCTATACCAAAACTTGGCATCCATTTTGCTCCAAAATGAATGGATGGAAGAAGGGGGAGAGGGAGGAAGGAAGGAAGGAAGGAAGGAAGGAAGGAAGGAAAGACTCATCCTGATCATTGGTGGTTGGGAGGTGGTGTCAAGTAATGCAATGGGAATCTTGAACCTGTGTATGCCTTAAGGCACTTATTTTTCCTGTTTAAATACCCTCAACAACTAAAATCTACTGTATGGTTGGTCACACAGTCAGCCAGGTGTTTAGACTGGATTTGGCATTTTTGTCCACCTATCGAGTCCTTCCCTTCTCACTGCTATGGGTGGTATGTGTCTTCCTCAACCTGGGGTCCTCTACCAGAGGCCTGGGAGTTTGAGGGTTCTGCGCAGGATCTCAGCTGTTCCTAACACTGCACTCGTCTGGACAGAGAGCTCTGATGTTGCTCCTGGGATCTGTTGGAGCCACTCTCCCAGCTTGGGAGCCACAGCCCCGAGTGCCCCTACCACCACTGGGACCCTTTGGCCTTCCCTTTCTACATCCTCTACAGTTCCTCTTTCAGGCCCTGGTGTGTGTGTGTGTGCGCATGTGTGTGTGTGTATGTTACTCTATTATTTCAGCAGCCTTCTCCAAGTATTTGATAATATCTGATATTTGATAGTATGCAACAGTTATGTAACTAGTTTGACAATATTTGGATACTTGATGTGTCTGCCACTATAATAGCAAATTAGGCTTTTACTAAGTCAATCAGCTTTCTCAAAAGACAAGAGTCCATTTCTCTTGTTTAATTACCAGATGATGATGATGATGATGATGATGATGATGATGGTGATGATTTTAAATACGGAGAAGTTTATTCTTGCATGCAAAGTTTTAATGCTGTTGGATTCCTGGTACCTACCCTTTAAATCTGAGATAAGACAGCTGAGATAAGACAATTCATCTACTTCATTGTACTGGAAATTCTCCATCTTCTCTGTTGTGTCCTGTTGGATTTATTTATTTGTTTAATCACATTTCAAGTCTGCCCATCTCTTGATGTCTCTGGGTTGGTCTATAAATAAAAAACAATGCATATAAGAAAAACACAACCAACTGGAAGAGCAGAACACCAATTATAAGCCACCTATAAGAGAAGGGGCCTCCACAATTACTCTACCCTAAAAACAACCAGGTTTTCAACAATTTCCAAACAATGTAAGGGTGGGAACCACACAAATCTTGGCAGGGGGAGGTTAGGAACACCTTTCCAGAGGACAGGTGCTATAACACAGTGGGTGCTCTTCCAGAGTCCTACAAGATGACATTTCTTCATTGATGGGATCTGGAGCACACCCTTCCTGCTTGACTGTACTAGGTGGGTTGGCACAATTGGAGACACAGAATTCCTCAGATACTCCTGCAGTGTAAAATTAATTTAACCAATGGGTTTCTAGACATTCATGGAAAAGTATATTTGCTCCAGTGTGAAATGAAGCCTGTATTCAAATCAGCATCTTGAATTCTTTTGCAAAAAATGATGATTTTGTGCTCAAAATTCAGTTGAATTTAAACAATTGCTGCTACTAAAAAAAAAATCTGTCTCCACATCTACTGGGTTTTAGGAGGGGGGTGTTCCCACATCAAGTTCTACCAATCTCCAAAAACTTAACAAATAAAACAGATCATACTTATTATGTAAGCAATTTCCATTAATAATTGTTAATTGGTTTGTACAGTATATATTTTAATGAGTGAAACAACTATATCAACATAAAACAACCACATCAGTTACATGAACTTGTATTTAATTCTAACTAGATCGTTTTGTCCTAAATTTGTGGTCTAGTTATTGGATCCCTTTCTGGTTACTCTAATTTTTTTAAAAAAATTATACCGTTTTGAGCAATAGGACTTTTCAGTCTCTTTCTTCGTGTATTGAACAGAAGCTAAGAAGAATGTAAAATCTTAGACAAATGTAAATGAATGAACAAATGCAGGACAATGGCTGCATGAGATTAGCCCATTTTTATTGTAACCAGAATTTGTCCCCAAGCATTTAGCAGTGACTGTTATGATGTGCTACACATGTTGAAGCCTTCCACACATAGGAGGAAGCATGTTAGTATTCAAGCAGGAACATTTTGATATTCTTCATCCCTTTTCTGTGAGGTTTTTGTATAATGCACTCTCTCTCTTCATTCTGGATTCCTGCATGAATGAGCATTTTGATTTGAAAGATCCCATTAACCTGGGAGATGTAACCCACACATTCATTAAAGGTATTTAGGTCACGAGGGGCTTAAAATGAAAGGGGTGCTGTTACTAGAAGCATGACTAATAGGCCTCACAAGGTAGGAAACCAAGCTAGCAAAGGGGAAGATAGGAAGTTTGCTAAGAAAAATGCAGGATTTTTCCTTTGGGATGATGTTCATAGCTTTCCATTCAGAATAATCACTAGAAACTGAGCAGATACTCTGGAAAACCAAGGAAGAACAGCTGGGATATAAATTGCTCTGATCACGGGTATATTCTGTCTTGCCCTTTGAGGCTGAATACACATGTGTTGCTTATCTGGCTTTATAAGATGCTTAAGTCCATTTCAGAATATATCCAGCCCATTTCATTCTCTGTCCACCTGTTTTCTTCTTTCAAGCTGTTTTCCACTTCAGTTGTTGCTTTCTGCTTACATGAAGAAAAGATAGACATTGCTCTTAAAAAGCCTGTTCTCAGCCTAAATAAATACAGATAGCTTTGCAGCATAGGTAAAAGGTCTTCGACAGTCCCAATATAACTTTTAACAGTGCTAATATATAGCTGTCCTATATAAAAAGCCAGTTGTGGGGAAGATATTGGATTGAGGAAACCAGTCACTGGGTGGACTAGTCAATTTTCCTTGGTCCATCCTATCTCCCATTGTCTTGAGCTATTAGAGAAAAGATGGGGAAGAAATGCACCAATAAATAAAAGGGGAAGGAAGGAAGGAAGATAAATATGGATATATTGCCTTAATGGTTGGTCTGACAGTGAGGAACCCACTTTTCTTTTTCTCATTTGACCTCCACTATCCTACAGCTGAAGTGAGACAAGAGATCAAGAGATCATTATCTCTTTGGTCAAGAGATACTGAACTTTTGTTCAGAATCAGGTGCAGTTGTTGAATTCACAAACAAAACTACATTTTGGCATGCAGCAATAAAAAGCTTTCCAAAAGCAGCTTGAACATTCTGTAAAGCAGCTTGAATACACACAAAGGACTTGATTGTGCTTTCTGGGAAACAAAAGCATCTAGAAACTTCCAGATCCAAGTTCCTGTGTGACCAGAGAAAGGGCTGAGAAACACAGGAGGTTGAACTGGTTAGCTTCAAATGAAAATACATTGATTTAGGCTAGCTTTAATTAGCTAGCATAGCTCATATCCTGGTTGAACATGATCTCGATAGGTTAGAGAAATAGGCTGACAGGAATGTAATGGGATTGAATGGATGGAAGATCAAAAGTTAGATTAAGCAGCTGCTATTTCTTCATAAATTAACTTGAGACCTGACATCATGGATCAAACTAAAATATTTTCAATTAATTAATGGGCTGCCTAGCCCATTTAAAAGGATTTTTTAAAGTTGAAAAATAAAATTCAAATGTTATGCCTTCAAGAGACACATATTAAAAAACAAAATGTAAACCTGTTGGAATGCAAATATCTCAGACAAAAATTTGCAGCCTTGGACAGAGGGGAAGAAAATGGAGTAGCATTATGTATGAAAAATTTACTATGGAATTAAAAAAAAATTTATAAAGGAGATTTATAACACTATGTTTTCAGGCTGCATTTGGGAAAATAACAATTGTTTCCATTTATGGCCCAAGTGACCACAAACTAAAGTTGTATAAAGATTTTTTTCAATGACTTCTTGAAATTGCAGAGGCAGGGATTTTGAGATTTTGAGATTTTATCTCTAGAATGACCAGGGTCACCTGACTGGTTTCAATATCTTTAAATAAGCAGAATAATATTAAAAGAACTGCAGAAACAAGGGGAAGCCCAGACTTGACTGAATTTGAAAATGCTGTAACACAAAATGTGGAGCATTTGCTAGGCCTCACTTATAAGTTGTAGTCACAATATGATTTGGAAACTGAGCTAGGCAAAGACTGTGTGATTACACGGATGCAGAACCAGGATACAATAATTGATTTCCAACAGTGAGAATTGCAGTGGAAGAAGAACATTAAATTCAATTTTGTTTAATATAATAATATTAGAGAAAACTGGCATGAGACATTTTACCAATGGTACATTGATTGCTAAAATGGACAGTCCACTCTCTAAAAATGGTTGGAAATATAACAGATACTTCAGAGGAGGTCAGATACTTTTGTCATATTTGGTGGCACGACAGTTTGGGGAGATGATTTATAACAGAGTGCGACAAACTCTAAAAACTGAATTTCCTTTCCAACCTTCTATTTTCAATTCCAGTGTAACAAAACCTTACATCCCTACAAAATACACCAAATTAGCATTGTATGTGGTAACTGCTGCAAAGATGTTTTACGGTTCCTACTAGAAAGTACATACAGTTCTCTCTGCAGAATAATGGCTAATTTAAGTTCTGGGACTATGCCTTGATGTCCAAAATCATTTCATAATTCAAAAATAAATCTGAGACAGAATTTAACTCAACCTGGAAACCATTTGGGGATTATAATTCTATATATATGGGCTTGTACCACATCTGAAATTCAGGTTTCTTTTAACACGGAGTCTTAATATTCTAGCTCTCAGTCATCTGTTAAATGAGATGAGATCTTTAGCTGCTCAGATATAATTCACTATAACGTTTTGTAATGGATTGTGGGAATGACTTTGGGAGACAGGAGGAAGAGCTGCAGACTAGGCAATGGTGGGATAAGAGGGAGCTTTGCCTACCGAAGACTTGCAAGATTGATGTTAGCTCTTTGAAGTAGTCCAAACAAGAAGCACACCCACGAGTACTAGCTCTAGCCTTATTGTAAGGTTACATTAACAGAATATTGCAAGTCTGTAAGTACATCTCTCCCCCCTTGCCTTTACAGCCCAAGTAGCTAGGGAGGGTCCCTTCTGAGACATTTGCCACACTCCCATTGCTTCTGTGGGCTCAGCTGCCTCTTATCTCACCATTGCCTAGTCATTCCCACATACCATTACACTCTTAATCTTATTTTAGGATTTATACTGTGTTGATCACTGCTGTTGATATTAGTCTGAGGTTTACAAAATGTTATAATATTCAGTTACTTAAAACTAATTAATAAAATACTGGAAGTATCAACCTCCTCTCTCAGTCTGCCCAAATAACAATTTATTTAATTCAATTCTATCAAAAATGTCAATCCCACAGCCTCTGGTAATTTCACTTCATCACTGCCAGTTCCTAAAACGCAGTCAGTTTAAAAGAAAAGTCTGTGCCCTTGATTTAGGAGAGAGTAACGGAAGTTAAATGCTTACTACCTGAGGGAGACTTTTCTCCCTGTGATCTGTAATACTGAATCTAATTTCATATGATTATATGTTGCTTTCTCTTATCACGATAACGTTATCATTATCCTTGCAGCCGGACAGCGATGGTGTAATGATGATTTATAAGTACTGAAGAACCTGCAAGAACAGCTTTGTTTGTGATTATCAGTTGTTGATGATAGTAGTAATATGGTCTCCCGTTCTTGGAGCCATCTCCCCCTATTCCAGGCCTTCACGATGAATCCAAAGTGGTCTAGTGACTCCTTCAGGCTGCCATCACAGTGTGAAAACTGAATATAGATTAGGAAAACTTGCATAAACTGTTCTTGCTGTCTGTGTTCCAGTCGTACAAGAATTTGACTGGTACCTACACAAGGACAGCGATTCTACGGTCAACATTGCTATCTCTGCTCCAGCTCCTTTCCCTGAACCATCTGACCTAAACCAAATGACAGACTTCAGAGACTGAACATGATATTAAGGGCTTCTCCACACACGTTTGACTGCCCCATCACCAAAATGAGACAGCAGTGATTTATGGAGGGCAGAAACAGATGTTGTCCCTCCTGTTAATCCCCTGCACACAGTCAAGGCAACCTCAGGCCTTGTTTTTCTGTTCAGCTTCCACTTTCACTTTATTCACTTTATTACAGGCTAACCTAAGCAGTATATTGCCTACTTTACAGAGATGGGAATGCCTGTTCAACAGAGAAAATGCTTCCAATGATCTGTAATTCTTTTTAGAGCTACCCTTATCTGGAGTGCTGTAACACTGGCCTTGTAAGAATTTTTTATTATTATTACTATTTTCCTTTCCATGAGCTTCCTACTTTTCCTTGGGCTTTTTAAAAGTAAGTCCAGCAGTGCATAGCTTCACAATTTTCAATCACCTGACACAGAAGAGTTTCATTTTCAGCTCCCAATAGCTCAAATATCCTACAGAAAATAAAGAAACTTAGTAACAACACACACATACTTACATTCTTGTAAAGAATTGTGGTTGGGTGATCTTTTCTGCCAAGATATAGTAAATTAAATTGCAATCAGTTGAGCCAGTTTGGTCTAGTAGTTAAGGCATCAGGCTAGAAACCAGGAGACTGTGAGTTCTAGTCCAGCCTTAGGCATGAAAACCGGCTGGGTGACCTCAGGCCAATCCATCTCTCTCAGCCCAAGAGCCAATCAGGCATAGTACAAGAGTTCTAGTCCCGCCTTAGGCATGAAAGCCGTCTGGGTGACCTTGGGCCAGTCGCTCTCAGCCCAACTCCCCTCACAGGGTTGTTGTTGTGGGGAAAATAGTAGGAGGAAGGAGTATTTGGTATCTTTGCCACCTTGAGGTATTTATAAAAAATAATAAAGGTGGGATAGAAAATTAAAAAAAAAAAAAATAATAAATAAATAAATAAATAAAATAAAAGGGTTTAGGAAATTCTGAACAAACTAGTAAAAATTATTTTATTGATTTGGACTTCTAGAGTAAGATGGCTAAGAATTGGTAATATTTTCATTGGCAAGCTTTAAAGACACATTAAAGTAGAAGTTTGCATTGTTTGAACTCCAAAGATTATAGTTGGCCTTTGAATAGCTCCCTGTCCCCCAAATGGTGTGGTTAGGATAACAGTGACACTTGATTCAATTTAACATTAATAAATATTTAATTTAATTAATGAAATATAGTGCATGTAATTATATTAATTCTATTTAATATTTTCCCTATTAATATTTTCTGCCACAGTAAAAAGTAGTTTTCATGCTTTGGGATGAGAATGTATATTGTATATTCTTGAGTTAAAATATTTGTTTAGAAGAGTTCAAGTAACAAGGTAGAGGAACCAAATTTTATTCAGCCATCTTACCAGAACATTTGTACATGATGTCACAACATTATGCTTTTATGGAAAACATATAATGCACAAAACTGGAAAATGGGATTATCGAGATAGTCCAGAAATGAAGCACAAACCATGAGTACTAACACTACCTTTATTGTAAGGTTACAGTAACAAAATCTTGCAAGTCTGAAAGCATTTCCCCCCTCTACTTTTACAGGTGGTCCTTGCTTAATGACCACTCATTCAGCAAATGTTCGAATTTAAAACAGTGCTGAATGTGTGGTATTTACAAATGGTCCTCAAAGTTCCGGCCATCACAGTAGCATCTTGGTCACATGATTGTGATCCGGGTGCTTGGCAACTGGCTTGCAATTATGACATCGCAGTGTCCCACGGTCATGTGATCGCCGTTTGCCAGTTTTACTGCTAGCTTCTGATAAGCAAAGTTAATGGGGAAGCTGTCAGGAGGTC
The DNA here is from genome assembly GCF_035149785.1 of Candoia aspera. Taxonomy (NCBI): domain Eukaryota; kingdom Metazoa; phylum Chordata; class Lepidosauria; order Squamata; family Candoiidae; genus Candoia; species Candoia aspera. Next base: position 252,776,082 of record NC_086154.1, on the reverse strand, counting down.
GCAAATGGTGATCACGTGATGTCACACTTAATGATGTCATGGGATTCGCTTAACGACCACAACCAGAAGCGCTGGAACTGCCATAGCTAAGCGGCACAGTCACATGATGTCACGTTTTATGACTGTGTCACTTAGTGATGGAAATTCCACTCCTAATTGTCGTCATTAATTGAGGACTACCTGTACTTTCCAGAAAACTACTGTAGGGAGGGTCCCTTCTGAGATGTTTCCCATGCTTCTTTTCATTCTGTGGGCTGATACTTTTTGCAGGATGTTTGTCTAGTCTATGGCTCTTCCTCCTGTCTCCCAAGGTCATTCCCACATAACATGACAATTACGTATGAATAGCATTTGATGCCATCTGAAGTATTACTACTTAACTGGATGTATTTTGTTGTACAGATAAACTACCTTACATCCAGTGTGAAATATTATCCATTACGTGCAGTGATGAGCTACAGAAAGATCAGAAAGGATTTTCTCCAATTGTTTAGCCCACCCCAGTGGCTTAAAATATTCCGTTCAACATTCCTGCATTTTTTTTAATTAACTCAAATGGTGGTAGAACATAAATGGAACAGCAGTCTTTGAATAATTAAGAACATGCTAATATTCCAGAAATGCCAAGAGGTACCCACTAACATCACAGGATGTGTCCTTTCCCTCGGCCTATTGTTCGAAAGAATTATTTTGCTTGAATATAAATGGCTGTGTCAATTTATCAGTTACAGTAATGGTCCTCAAGATAGAAAAATGAGCAGCCTGGTTACTTGGCAGGATAGTTTAAAGTTTTGAGTCTGAGTATGTTCGTGCCTGCTTTTATCACTGTAAGGCTTTACGGCTAGTTTCCCTTGGTGCAGCATTATACTCTGGCAAAAAGCAAGTGGTTTACTCTGGCAAGATTGATCTCCATCAACCCTGTCGTATTGCTAGGCTGTGGATGCAGATGGGAAATGGCTGGTTCTTGCCAGCCCAAGCAGTGTAGACTTGTCCCTTGAGTTCTGGAAATTACTCTTCAGAGTTTCTTAATCCCGCCATCTGCTTTTAGCATTGCAATGCCTCTGAGTACACGAAGAGCAAAGTTCTTCCATTACTGTGGCACCCTGCATGGAAAGTTGATGGATTCTCAGGTAGTGGGAGTGCTTTCTGGAAAGGGAGCAAAAGCAGAAAATATGATCATAATTGAACTTTTTTTTTAATAGTTGAACTACAGCCCAGTCCAGTTTCCTTTTCGCTATTACAAGTGGTTACTGAAACCTACTTCAGCAAAGGATCGTTGCCTTGTCATGGTGCTGGAGCTTGAGCACCTCAATGATGCCATGAGCTAAACCGTGAAGGGCCACCCAAGACGGGAGGGTCATGACAGAGAGGTCAGACTAAATACGATCCCTGGGGAAGGTAATGGCAACCCACCTCAGTATTCTTGCCGTGAAAACTAAATGGATCAGTACAACCAGAGATATGTCGGTATACCATCGGAAGATGAGACCCCCAGGTCGGAAGATGGTCAAAATGCTACTGGAGAGGAACAGAGGATGAGTCCAACTAGCCCCAGACGTGATGAGGCAGCTAGCTCAAAGCCGAAAGGATGGCTAGCAGCCGATGGTGCTGGTGGTGAACGGCGAATCCGATGTTCTAAGGATCAACACACCATTGGAACCTGGAATGGACTTCACCAGATGGACAACACTGAAATCAGATTGACTACAGATTGACTCCTCTGCAGCCAAAGGTGGCGGACATCTATACAGTCGGTAAAAACAAGACCTGGAGCTGACTGTAGTTCAGATCACGAACTTCTTATTGCACAATTTAGGATCAGACTCAAGAGATTAGGGAAGACCCACAGATCAGCTAGATATGAGCTCACTAATATCCCTCAGGAATATGCAGTGGAGGTGAAGAATAGATTTAAGGGACTGGACTTGGTAGATAGGGTCCCAGAAGAACTATGGACAGAAGTTTGCAACATTGTTCAGGAGGCGGCAACAAAATACATCCCAAAGAAAGAGAAAACCAAGAAGGCAAAACGGCTGTTTGCTGAGACACTAGAAGTAGCCCAAGAAAGAAGGAAAGCAAAAGGCAACAGTGATAGGGGGAGATATGCCCAATTAAATGCAAAATTCCAAAGGTTAGCCAGAAGAGATAAGGAATTATTTTTAAACAAGCAATGCGCGGAAGTGGAAGAAGACAATAGAATAGAAAGGACAAGAGACCTCTTCCAGAAAATTAGAAACATCGGAGGTAAATTCCAGGCCAAAATAGGTATGATCAAAAACAAAGATGGCAAGGACCTAACAGAAGAAGAAGAGATCAAGAAAAGGTGGCAAGAATATACAGAAGACCTGTATAGGAAGGATAACAATATCGGGGATAGCTTTGATGGTGTGGTCAGTGAGCTAGAGCCAGACATCCTGAAGAGTGAGGTTGAATGGACCTTAAGAAGCATTGCTAATAACAAGGCATCAGGAGACGACGGCATTCCAGCTGAACTGTTCAAAATCTTGCAAGATGATGCTGTCAAGGTAATGCATGCTATATGCCAGCAATTTAACTTATATCCCCATACCAAAAAAGGGGAACACTAAAGAATGTTCAAACTATCAAACAGTGGCACTCATTTCACATGCTAGTAAGGTAATGCTCAAGATCCTGCAAGGTAGACTTCAGCAATTCATGGAGCGAGAATTGCCAGATGTACAAGCTGGGTTTAGAAAAGGCAGAGGAACTCGGGACCAAATTGCCAATATCCGCTGGATAATGGGAAAAGCCAGGGAGTTTCAGAAAAACATCTATTTCTGTTTTATTGACTATTCTAAAGCCTTTGACTGTGTGGACCATAACAAATTGTGGCAAGCTCTTAGTGGTATGGGGATACCAAGTCATCTTGTCTGCCTCCTGAAGAATCTGTATAACGACCAAGTAGCAACAGTAAGAACAGACCACGGAACAACGGACTGGTTTAAGATTGGGAAAGGAGTACGGCAGGGCTGTATCCTCTCACCCTACCTATTCAACTTGTATGCAGAACACATCATGTGACATGCTGGGCTTGAGGAATCCAAGGCTGGAGTTAAAATCTCTGGAAGAAACATTAACAATCTCAGATATGCAGATGATACCACTTTGATGGCTGAAAGCGAAGGGGAACTGAGGAGCCTTATGATGAAGGTGAAAGAAGAAAGTGCAAAGGCTGGCTTGCAGCTAAACCTCAAAAAAACCAAGATTATGGCAACCAGCTTGATTGATAACTGGCAAATAGAGGGAGAAAATGTAGAAGCAGTGAAAGAGTTTGTATTTCTAGTTGCGAAGATTACTGCAGATGCTGACTGCAGTCAGGAAATCAGAAGACGCTTAATTCTTGGGAGAAGAGCAATGATAAATCTCGATAAAATAGTTAAGAGCAGAGACATCACACTGACAACAAAGGCCCGCATAGTTAAAGCAATGGTGTTCCCCGTAGTAACATATGGCTGCGAGAGCTGGACCATAAGGAAGGCTGAGAGAAGGAAGATCGATGCTTTTGAACTGTGGTGTTGGAGGAAAATTCTGAGAGTGCCTTGGACTGCAAGAAGATCAAACCAGTCCATCCTCCAGGAAATAAAGCCAGACTGCTCACTTGAGGGAATGATATTAAAGGCAAAACTGAACTACTTTGGCCACATAATGAGAAGACAGGACACCCTGGAGAAGATGCTGATGCTGGGGAGAGTAGAGGGCAAAAGGAAGAGGGGCCGACCAAGGGCAAGGTGGATGGATGATATTCTAGAGGTGACGGACCCATCCCTGGGGGAGCTGGGGGTGTTGACGACCGACAGGAAGCTCTGGCGTGGGCTGGTCCATGAAGTCACGAAGAGTCGGAAGCGACTAAACGAATAAACAACAACTGAAACCTGCAAGAATAAGTGAGAGCTTTTGAGATATTTCCCCTGATGTCTCACATCCACACTAGCTTTCTTTCAAGGTTAAATGCCAGATGATAATGATGATAATGATGATGTAATGGCATGTGGGAGTGACCTTGGGAGAGAGGAGGAAGAGCTGCAGACTAGTCAACCCTTATGCAAAAGGCATCTCAGTCCACAGAAGGGGGGGGGAGCATGGGAAGTGTTTTGGAAGGAACCCTCCCTAGTTTCTTGGGCTATAAAGGCAAGGGGGGAGAGATGTACTTACAGACTTGCAAGATTCTGTTAATGTTACCTTGCAATAAGGCTAGAGCCAGTAGCAATCTGCATCACTATGATTATAAAATCTGCCAATAAGTGGAGGGGGGGGGACCAGCTGTGGCAAACCAGTGTCCAAAAGAAATCAACCCAAATCAATTCAAGAAAACCATATACTGTAAATCTGAGATCTTCTTTTCTCTATCTTTAAGTAATATAGCTGCAAATAAGGCAGGAAGGTCCGTCACACACCGTATAAAATATCGATATCTACACAATAGAGAAATGAGCCACTGAAAATTATCTAATGGGATGATTTCTGTGTAGAAATCATCCACCGCCTTCTATTTTGGGTGAGAAATTCATTGGTCATTGTACCACACATTGCACTGGTCAATAGGTCCTGATCGCTGTGTGTCAAGCCTGCTGTAGGAAGGGTGAGAGTCCGTTTTGTCTTGTCACAGTGCACACCCCAGGATGGAGTAGAAGATGGCTCATTTAATTATACGTACATAAGTATCTAGAAATGTGTCTTCAGAATTCTTCAGTGACTGAAAGCAAGCTTAGTTGCCCTGTAGATGGAGCAGGAAAAAGATGTTAATTTTAAATATTTCATAGTAAGGTAACGAATTATTGTTTGGAACTGAAAGCCCTATGGAAGCAACAAGAACCTGGAATTTTTCAGAAACTGGATGCTGAGATCTTATTTCTGTTACACACAGATATATGAAGATTTCATATTGACTATCTGTGGTTGCTTATTTAGATGCCAACTCTAAAGAGAAAGAAGATAGGCTTAAATGTGGAAGATGCTTGAGAAAAGCTCAGGGATGAAATTTTCCCTCCTTTATTTAAATCTTGTCACCATCTTAACATTTCCATGATTTTATCAGCTTGTCAACAAAATTTCATAAAGGAAGCAACAGGTACAATCAAATAATTAAAAATGAGTAAGAAATAGCAAAGCTCAGTAAAATGTATACGTAATAAGAAAACTAAATAAAGCCACTGTTTGAGAGCAGGAGAAATTTTTTCTGTGTAATAATTAATAAAAGAATGCCAAATTCTACTGAACCTATCAAACCTTTTGGATCTCATGATGTATTTATTATTTATTTATTTATCAGATTTTTATCGCTGCCCATCCCCCCCCAAAGGATTTTAGACATAGAGGCATATGCCCACAATTTATCCCACCAGCCTTGTACCAATCTTTTGGGGAAAGCATTGCTGGAGGTTTCCAATATTTGGCATGTTCAGTTCTTGCCACCGAGAATTTAATTCAGCAAATTTTACCAGCATATAAGGTTTTATGATACTTAACAGGAAAATTGATTGATTCATTGATTATGTACCATCAAGTCATTTTTGTCTCCTAGCAACCACATATATAGATTTTCTCCAGGACGATCTATCGCTAACCTCATGTATTTATTATTTATAATAATAAATTATATATATATATATATATATATATATATATATATATATATAAATCTCCCAACGGTGCCCCCATCGCCACTGTAACTGAGTCCATCCGCCTTGCTGCTGGTCATCGTCTTCTTCTATTTCCTACCACCTTTCCCCAACATTAGAGCCAGTTTGGTCTGGTGGTTAAGGCAACGGGCTAGAAACCAGGAGACCGAGAGTTCTAGTCCTGCCTTGGGCACGAAGGCCGGCTGGGTGACCTTGGGCCAGTCCCTCTCTCTCAGCCCAGAGCCAATCAGGCATAGTAAGAGAGTTCTAGTCCCACCTTAGGCCTGAAAGCCGGCTGGGTGACCTTGGGCCAGTCCCTCTCTCTCAGCCCAGAGCCAATCAGGCATAGTAAGAGAGTTCTAGTCCCACCTTAGGCCTGAAAGCCGGCTGGGTGACCTTGGGCCAGTCCCTCTCTCTCAGCCCAGAGCCAATCAGGCATAGTAAGAGAGTTCTAGTCCCACCTTAGGCCTGAAAGCCGGCTGGGTGACCTTGGGCCAGTCCCTCTCTCTCAGCCCAGCCCACCTCACAGGGTTGATGTTGTGGGGAAAATAGGAGGAAGAAGGTGTATTAGGTATGTTCACCGCCTTGAGTTATTTATAAAAATAATAAAGGCGGGATAGAAAATAAATAAAATAAAAAATAAAATTAGAGCCTTTTCCAGAGAGCTGGGTCTTTGCACAATGTGTCCAAAGTAGGATAATCTGAGCCTGGTCATTTGTGCCTGGAGTGATTTGTTCATTTGTGCCTCTGGGTTGATTTGTTCAATGATCCATTGTTTTTTTGTTTTGTTTTCTTGGCTGTCCGTGGTATTTTCAGGAGCCTTCTCCAACACCAAAGTTCAAACGCATCAATACCCTTCCTATCCTGCTTCTTTAAAGTCCAACTTTTGCTTCCAAAGTGTGTCACATGGAATACCACGGCTTGCACGTTTCTGATCTTTGTAGGTATAGACACATCTAACAGGAAAATACTGGGATGATAAGTAAAATGCAAGACTAATCTTTGTTGTATTTTTAAATATATCGTTTCTAAAATGATTGAGCTTTTTTTACAATTGCCACCCACAAATGATAAAAGTTTTTTATTCTTTATTTATTTCCAGCAAATGTTTGGATATTTGAGAACTGCTGTAACAATCATAATTGAGATAATATACCGACAACAACATGAAAATATTTTGCACCTATTTACTATAATTATGACATTTCTTTAATTATGACAAATTGCTAGTGGCCAGGGATGAGCAGTATCTAGGTATTGCCTTAATCCTTTCCATTGTGGAAAAAAGCAAACTAAATGATAGTATATATACTCTGTTTATCTTCCCCAGGTTGCAGAATCCCTGTATTTTTGAGGCAACTTTGGAATTTGAAAAGCACACAGCCCTGGTAGAGGTTGAAAAGATGAAGGAACTTGTTAGCCAGTTGGGTACATTCTTGAAACATGAAAGAGACATTGGAGGAGACAGAAGTTTCCATAGAGCAGGAAATAATTTTGTGAAAATTATGTCTATGAGGGGCAGAAGTCAGTGGAATATACACACCACAGCAATTCTGCCTTTTTTTAACATATTCAATATTTCGGGGGGGGGGGGAGACCTTTTTTCCTTGAGAAGAAGGAAGAACTTGGTACCCCCCATATATTTGAAACTACAGTCCCCAGATAGCAATTCACCATATTGTCTGGGAATGATTGGAGCTGAAGTCCGATACAGTCTCTAGTTGTTTACAGCTAGCATTGAGCCTCAAATATATGCTTATGGAGTGTGAAAGTATGAAAAAGAGACTTGCGAGACTCTAAATTCTCCCCATATTAAAATAAGGAGATCTTCTGTTCCCTTTTGCTTCAGCATGGTGTTCCAAAAACAAATTTTCCAGAGATGAAAACAGAACCACATCTAAACGTAAATAGTTGAACAAATATTTAAGCAACTATTAAGGTTGAAAGAGTATATCTTTAGCTATTAATAGGGAATAACTGAAGGGTACATTCCCTTGTGGCTAATCTGCTGGATTGGCAGATGGGGGCAATCCTCCTTGCCCATTCTTACACATCCACAGATGCCATCTTTGATACAAAGTATTTAAATATGTATTGATCCAAATTCATACACTGTATACACATACCCTTCCCTTAAATGTTACCACCTAGTGGGACCTAGATGGTGTGTCTTCTTGGTAGCCTGTCCTTTGGAACACCCTCCCCCTGAGATCCAGCAGGCCCCCACCCTCCTGGCCTTCCAAAAACTTGTAAAAACCTGGCTTTTCCCACAAGCCATGGGATAGGGTGAGGCTGGAGCCCAGGGAAGCTCTACAGTTTGTTTGGATATGTGGGGATGTGATATGTTTGGGGCGCCAGGAAGCCTTTTTTGGCTTTTATAGGTGGTTGTTTTTTTTTACTGTTTTTACTGTTCTATTACTGCTTTATGAGCTGCCCAGGGTTATGCTGCATTAGATGTGGGGCTATACAAATCAAATCAAATAAATAAGTAAATAAATAGAGAAAATGTCCCCTGTTGGCATTACTCTACCACAATCAACATTAGGGAGCAGCGTTTAAATACAGATTTAGCAACCACAATTGGGACCAGCAACTTGGTTGTTAAGCAAAGCAGTCACTAAGTTAAACCACAACTGTGCTTATGATCTTACTTCAGCTTTCTTTTGCTTTACAGACTGTGGAAGTCATACATATGAGGATTGGTTGTAAAGTTACTTTTTCATCATGGTTGTAATTGTGAACGGTCACTAAACGAGGCAGTTGCTAAATGAGGGCTACCTGTACAGGGTGGGAATTGGGGCTTGAATTGAGGAAAGAGCATGTACAAAAGACCTTGCATAGCAATGGCCTCTGTCTGAAGCACCATGATTTCGGTCTTGGACTAAGTCAAGAAGAACTGCCCAGAGTCACTGGGAATTGGGTGGCATAATAATAATAATAATAATAATAATTATTATTATTATTATTATTTAAGAAGAAGAAGCTACATCCAGATGGAAATAACTGGATCTCTGGGTCCCTAATCTGTGTTTCCCACCCTCCCCAGCTGTGACATTTTCTTCGTTGAAATCAGTAGGGATTGAACTGGATGCAAGAAAAAACTCAACAAATCAACAGTGAATAGATGTGTGCGGCAATATTCTCCAGAACTGCCATCCTGAGCCTTTTTATATTTTTTTAAAAAGCCATAGTTCATCTAATTTGGTTTTCATGGAAGTGAACAGAAACCAGTTTTGCTGATCTAGGTTAAAAATAGAGTTTGCTTTCACATTTGCTGCTGATGTAGGTCAACCTGAACCAGTCAGCCTGACTTTGAGGAATCAAGGGAAATGCCTTTCAACAGATGAATATTTTCTGTGGCTCCTGGCACACCTCCCGGTAGAACAGGAAAAGGCAAATTCCTTTCCTCCATGAACTTTATATGGGTGGGAGAGTGGGAGCCTGTCTTCTGAAACTATAAAACTTGTTTTTCCAGCATGGTATATCATTATCAAAAGCCCAGCTTCATCCTGGAAAGGCAACATTCACTGTATCTCCTTTTTGGAAAACCATTCTATGGTTGGCATGTGTTTCTAATAAGACATGGCAACTGTGGATGATCACTGAAGTAACACCAGCTGTGAACCTTAAGGAGCCAGAAGCCCCTAACCAAAGAAAGACCTCTATCCTTGCTCATTCCAACACTGTCCCTTGGCTGTTTTATTCTTCCTCCTAAGATCATCCCCTTCCAGGAATATCTATGTTTGTTTATTTATTTATTGCTCAAATTTAGCCACCACCCATCTCCCCCAAAAGAGGGACTCTGGGCGGTTTACAGTAAAATCCAGCGCAAAATATAAACATAAAAATCTCATAAAACAGTTATAATAAAATACAGTAAATAAATAAAATCCAAGGAAGGTATAAAATCCAGGCTGGTGGGAGGAACTCTAGGGTGCGAGCCACCCCCAAGAATGGTTAATCACTTTCCCGCCCCAGGTGAGATGGCAGAACCAGATCTTCAGGGCCTTCCGGAAGGTCAGGAGTGAAGGCGCCTGCCTCACCTCCGGGGGCAAGATATTCCAGAGAGCGGGGGCCACCACAGAGACGTTCCTGTGACGATGGGCAAATTTACACCACCAGGCGTGTCCTCTTCTGCTCATTTTACAGAGACATCCACACTTACTCTTGTTTTCCCACTTCCACCAGTTAACCTGGCTGCACAGACCAGTTTTACGTCTCTGTACTACTCTTTGACTCCAACCTCCCCATAACATGTAAGGTTGCTATGTTTGGTGCAGAAGTCTACCAGGTGTGGACTGCCATACCTCGGTCTACCAGCCCAACATAGCTCATTCCTCTTCTGTTGACCCTGTTTATTCTTGTAGCTTTTTAGACAGCCTGCTCCAAATGCTGTTTTCAGGTATGGCTTTTATTTCCCCATCTTTTAACTCTACAATCACTGTCCTTACAATGTTTAGAGCTCAGTTCTTATTAAGTTATAGCTGTTAATCTCATAACCTCTATATTCTTACTTGGTGCTGGTCAAAGACCAAAATGAGGATATTGCATTACAGTATATTAATATACAAATTAATTGATCAACTCAGAAAATGACACCTTCCGCCCTTTTCTGCTTAGCATTCTCTCTGCCTGTGTTTTCACATGATTGAAAAATAGACCATAGATGGTGGAGAAATTTGGTTTGGGGCTCTAGCAGCACATTGAACTAATTGATAGTGTTTCATTGCCTTTGCAATTCATGCCTCTGGCTATTAGGAAACACAAGCAAACAGGCTTCAGCAGCACTGATTAATGCTTCCTTGGCATTACTAAGATGTATTTGTTTTTATTTTGTAGGAACTTTTTATTTCAAAAGCTAAGGAAAGTTTTCACTTCTGGAGTGGGCTGGCCTTGGTGGAACACAGCCTGTCACAGTGTGATCCTGCACAAGCCCCAACAGAATGAATGAGAGGTACATCCATCCTGCTGCTGTTCATTTGAGCCATGCTACAGGTTCACTGGTCTGTTCCCAAATCCTGACTGCCTCTTTTGCAGTGGGTTTGTACATCTAAGGAGGCAGCAGCTAGATGACAGCAGCTAGATGACTCTGGCTGATCTTCAAAAGCTAAGCAGGGTTGGACGAGGTGAATTCTTGAATGGGAGACAACTAGGAAATCCCAAGGTTTAGATTGGGAAGTAAAATATAATAATAATAATAAAATAATAATAATAATAATAATAATAAAAATTAAAATAAAAATTAAAAAAACAGGCAGTGACATACCACTTCCTTATAGTTACCCAAAAAGCTATGTGGATGTGAAGTGATCACCAGGAATCAAGCTAGTGATAGAAATACAATTTCCAGAGGAGCAACCATGTTAGCTTATTGCCGTGAAATCAGAAAACTTGTCCAGACTTTGGAAGCTAAGCAGGATCAGACCCAGTTACTTGTTGCATGGGAAATCCCCACAAAATCTTAGTGTTGTAGGTGTAATGAATGCCTATTCCAATAAAATTCTCAGACTCATAAAGCAAAGCTTTAAAAAATCTGGTTTATTAGAAATAGAATGCAAACACAATGAAAGCTGAGAATGGGAAAAAGCACGCCTAAAATCAAACTAAATAACCCCCAATACAAATGAAGTCCCACCCCCCTTACAAACGTCTCACATTCACAATCCCAGGTGCTCCTAACGAGTTCTGCTGATCAACGGGCAAAAAGACCTTGAGCCAAGAAGATAACCCAAACACATTCCTTCTTAACGAGCACAGATAGAGAGCTTGGCCCAAGGTCCCTCAGCAGCTCCCTCCCAACCAGAAACGCGTGTCAGCGCCTTGGCATGCTAAACGTTACGATGTACAATGCACGTCGAAACGATGAACATGACATACCGCCCCCCCAAAAAGCTAAGCAGAAGGCTTGGAAGGGTAAGCTAAGTGAAAACGGTGCACTAAGTCAGGAGCAGCAACGTGGCAAGCGTGAACCCACTCAGGGTGGGGGAAGTGCTTCCAGCGAATGAGATATTGAAGGGTGCCTCGAAGCTTGCGAGAATCCAGAACCTCCTTGACCTCGAAGTGCTGCTGCCCGTCAATCATGATAGGAGCAGGAGCAGGAGCAGGAGGCTGGGGATGCCAGCTGGAAGATTGGTGGACAAGCTTGAGCAAACTGCAATGAAAAACAGGGTGCAAACGTTTCAAATTATGCGGCAAATCCAATTGAACAGTGACAGGGTTGAAAAGGTCGGCTACAGGGAAAGGACCAATGAAGTTGAGAGCAAGTTTCTTGGAGGGTTGTGGGGACTTAATGAACTTCGTGGAAAGGTAAACGAGGTCCCCCACCTTAAAAGTGTGCTGCAAGGAGTGGTGCTTATCCGCTTGAAATTTGTAGGACGCCTGGGCATCAGCCAATGCCTGTTTAATCACTGGCCAGGAATCAGCCAGCTGAACCCCCCAGTCTGAAACAGAGGAAGAGGGGGGAGAGGTTGTGGCAGCTCAGGAATGGGAACCAAGTCTTGCCCAGAAACAACTCGAAAAGGGGTCTGACCAGTACTCTGATGAACTGCATTATTGTTTGCCACTTCAGCAAAGGACAGTAAATCAACCCAATTGTCCTGATGGTAGTTTACGTATGCTTTAAGGAATTGCTCAAGGGTGGAATTTAAAACCTCAGTAGATCCGTCAGTCTGGGGATGCGAAGAGGTGGACAATGCCTGTTCAGTGCCAATCAACTTCAAAAATGATCTCCAGAACTGGGAAGTGAACTGTGTCCCGCGGTCGGTCACCAACCAGGAGGGGCATCCGTGGGGACAGTAGACATGAACAAGAAACAACCGGGCCAGTTGCTGGGCTGATGGGATAGAAGCACATGGAATAAAATGTGCCTGCTTAGAAAAAAAATCCTTCACCACCCAAATGACAGTCTTCCTCTGACTGGGGGGGCAGATCAACAATAAAATCCATAGATATCTCCTCCCAAGGGCGGGAGGGATTGGCCACTGGCTGCAGAAGCCCATGCGGCTTACCAGGCTTTTGCTTAGACATGGCACAAACAGGACAGGAAGCAACATAGTCTTTGACATCCTGCCACAAAGTTGGCCACCAAAATTGGCGCCGAACTAAATGCAAGGTTTTCACGAAACCAAAGTGTCCAGCAAGCCTGTCATCATGAGAACGGTGCAAAACATCAGCCCTCCGAGCTTCAGGCACATATAACCGGTGACCCACCCACGCCAGATCATTTTCAAAGGAAACTTTGTCTTTATTAGCCAGGACCCAAGGATCCGATTGTAGCGCCTTGATGAAGTCAGCTTGCAACTGACAAGGCATTTGAATTTGCCGCCTCCCAGTAGGGGTGGAGGGCGGAGATGTCTGGGCATGGGTCCTGCTACGGGTGACAGCCACCAACCCCAGTTGAGGTTCAGTAAGAACAGTGCCAATTATGTCCGACCCCTGCCCAGAGTCCTGAGGCAGGCGTGACAAAGCATCAGCCAAAAACATTTTCTTTCCTGGAATAAACTTCAGTTGGAAGTCAAAACAACTGAAGAACTGAGCCCAGCGAATCTGCTTAGGGCTGAGACGTCGGGGGGTGCACAGGGCTTCCAAATTTCTGTGATCTGTCCAAACCTTGAAAGAGCATTTAGCTCCTTCCAAGAGGTGATGCCAGGCTTCCAGAGCAGCTTTTACAGCAAAAGCCTCCTTCTCCCATACATGCCAGCGGCGTTCAGTCTCTGAGAACTTCCTGGACAGATAGGTGCAAGGTTTCAACTGACCGCTAGAATCTTTCTGAAGCAAAATTGCCCCAATTGAAAAATCAGAAGCATCCACCTGGACGACAAAGGGGGTTCAGGGTCAGGATGCAACAAAATAGGCTCAGCAGTGAAAAGGGCTTTTAACTTCCCGAACGCTGCTTCACATTCAGGAGACCAGTGAACCACTGCTCCAGGATTTTTCACCTTGCGCGTCTCCCCCAAACCCTTGGTGCACAACAAGTCAGTGAGGGGCAGCGCAATCTCAGTGAACACCTGGATGAAATGGCGATAAAAGTTACTGAACCCAAAAAAACTTTGGAGCTGTCGCCGGGTGCAGGGCCACTCCCAACTCAGGATGGCCTGAATTTTTTCAGGGTCCATTTCAATTCCCTTATCAGAAACTCGGTAGCCTAAATAAACAAGCTGGGTTTTGTGGAATTCACACTTAGAAAGTTTTGCATAGAGTTTTGCCTTATGAAGCTTGCTCAACACTTGTTTCAAAAGGCACTCATGTTCTTCCACCATGTTAGTGTAAATGAGAACATAGTCCAAATACACCAGAACCCCTTTAAACAAATGTTCATGCAACACCTCATTAATCAATTGCATGGAAACACCTGGGGCCCCAGCTAACCCAAACGGTAGGACTTTGTACTGAAATGACCCCAACAGGCAATTGAAAGCCGTTTTCCACTCATCGCCAGCCCTTATGCAAATGCGAAAATACGCTTCGCGAAGGTCGAGCTTGGAGAAAATTTTCCCCGTGGACAAATGGGCTAACATGTCTTTCATGAGAGGCAGAGCATATTTGTTGCAAACTGAGACGGAATTTAACCCACGATAGTCCGTACAAAGTCGAAGCATGCCATCCTTCTTCTCGCGAAAAAGCACAGGGGCCCCCACTGGCGAGTTTGCCGGTTCAATAAAGCCCCTTGCCAGATTCTTGTCAATAAAGTCTCGTAATGTGGCAAGCTCCTTCTGGGTCATCGGATAGATTTTCGGTTTGGGCAACTGAGTGTTGGGAAGCAGTTCTATGTCACAGTCAGTCTTTTGATGGGGGGGGTAACTGATCTGCTTCCGCTTCCACTTCCCCAAACACATCTGCAAAGTCCTGGTACAGGTCGGGCAAACCCTCCATGTGTGGCAAGCTAGGGCGAGGCGTGATGACTGCAGCCCTCCCTACCCCCACAGTCAATGGCTTCACCGGTGTTGGGGCTTGGTAAAAGCCATCCTCGAAAGTAACAGTCTGGTGCGCCCAATTAATGTAAGGGCTGCACCAAGTCAACCATGGGATCCCTAAAATCACCATCGGATTGCCAACCGGGGCCACAATAAATTTCAAAGGCTCCCTGTGGCTGCCCATTTGCATTGCCACCGTTCCAGTGAAATGAGTTGCTGGTCCCCCACCCGCTGTCGACCTGTCCAATTGGGCGAAAACTAATGGCTGCTGGAGTGGAAAGCAAGGCAAATCCAGCGCAGCAACAAGGTCAGGGTGGATGAGACACCTAGAACACCCCGAGTCAATGAGAGCCCAAACCTCTGTAGTTCTAGTGCGAGAGCCCAACTTGACTTTCACAGCTAAAATGGGGCAGTCAGCACTCACCATGTCATCTTCGCACCCATCCTCTTCCACCTGCCCACAGGCGCTGTTTAAGGCAGGTGGCCAGCGTTTCCCACCGGTTGCTCAGAGGCAGCTTACAGAAAAGGGCGGAAGGTGTCATTTTCTGAGTTGATCAATTAATTTGTATATTAATATACTGTAATGTAATATCCTCATTATGGTCTTTAACCAGCACCAAGTAAGAATATAGAGGTTATGAGATTAACAGCTATAACTTAATAAGAACTGAGCTCTAAACATTGTAAGGACAGTGATTGTAGAGTTAAAAGATGGGGAAATAAAAGCCATACCTGAAAACAGCATTTGGAGCGGGCTGTCTAAAAAGCTACAAGAATAAACAGGGTCAACAGAAGAGGAATGAGCTATGTTGGGCTGGTAGACCGAGGTATGGCAGTCCACACCTGGTAGACTTCTGCACCAAACATAGCAACCTTACATGTTATGGGGAGGTTGGAGTCAAAGAGTAGTACAGAGACGTAAAACTGGTCTGTGCAGCCAGGTTAACTGGTGGAAGTGGGAAAACAAGGGTAAGTGTGGACGTCTCTGTAAAATGAGCAGAAGAGGACATGCTTGGTGGTGTAAATTTGCCCATCGTCACAGGAACGTCTCTGTGGTGGCCCCCGCTCTCTGGAATATCTTGCCCCCGGAGGTGAGGCAGGCGCTTTCACTCCTGACCTTCTGGAAGGCCCTGAAGATCTGGTTCTGCCGTCTCGCCTGGGGCGGGAAAGTGATTAACCATTCTTGGGGGTGGCTCGCACCCTAGAGTCCCTCCCACCAGCCTGGATTTTATACCTTCCTTGGATTTTATTTATTTATTGTATTTTATTATAACTGTTTTATAAACAAAAACAAAAAACCCAAAGCATTTTTGCAACACTTCAAAGAAAACTTGATCATTCTCAGGGATGTCACCAGGAGTTGCATTTAACTTGAAGGATGCTTTACTTGTTTTCAATTATTACATTCCTGGGTATTATCCTTCAGTTTCCCAGTAGGCAGAGAGGAAGGTTTCCATGATTAAATGCTCCTCTGGACACATAAAATTACTTACAGATGTAAGCACTGGTGAAATTTAATTCTTGTACAAAGATGGGAAGTGATTTGGGATCTCCACCGGTGGGCACACATACACATATATACTTACCTGACAGGGGAGATACCATGTTCATGAAGGTGATTTTGCCCGGATTAGGCTCATCTGTTGCACTTTGAGTACGCTGACCCCTGTGATTTCCCCAAATGCAAGAAACTCAATGGCATAATTTGTGATGTATACATGCAGACACACATATATGCACAGGCAAAGAGACACAGGCTCAGCCTCTCCCAAGCATATAAACACTTACAGTATTCACCAACACAGAGACCATTCTTCCTCCTCATTATGCATTGCTTCCACATATCCACCCATCACCAACCAGTGAGACAAGGGGAGCCATCTGGCTGAAACAAGTGAGGATGACTCCTGTCATTTGAACTGTGTGTGTGTGTGTGTGCGTGTGCATTCAGGGCCACAACTAGGGTCTGTGTCACCCGGGGCAAACATGGATTCTACGCCCATTTTGGCGCCCCCCCCCCAGCACGGCGCCCAGGGCACATGCCCCGCTTGCCCCCCTAGTTGCTGCTGTGTGTATGTGTGTGTGTGTGCATGCACTTTAAATAACGTGCTCCCCCTGTGACTTTTTCTCCATTGAAACTGAACATCTGATAGTCCATGAGAGAGGCATTCTGAAGGTTGGCAGAAATGGAAAGGTTGATGAAGGAGTTCAGAGGAATTCAAGGTGGGAGGGGGAAACACTTGTCAGCATATTTTAAGCCTGTTGTAGTTCCATCTTTAACTGAATGAAACAATTTTGGACCTGCATCTCCTCTTTAGGTCTTGGGCCTCTTTACAGCTATGATTTTGCCTGAAAGAAAAGCATTTGATACCAAGCAATCTTTAATTATTATTTGCAATTGCATCAGGTTTAATTGTTCTATAGCTGCTATATAAATATTGACTAATACTGAACTGTGATACAGTATTTATTTTACAGGCGTTCCTTCTTGTGATGTATTATAGGCTGAATAAAGTTCAGCAATCTCTAAAGTGATCTCTGGTCCACTGCTATTATCTACAGTATGAGCTTCGTAAAGGGGGTGTTCCTCCTTTGCTGTGGCGAGCCTCCATTTGGTAGCATCATTGTTCTTCCCTGCCACTTTGTATTCCCACATAGTGCTTTTCTCACCAACCACAGACGAAGATTTTGCTTTCTCCAATCGGCAGAATCTCTGAAGGGTTTTATACTCAGCTGGATCACTGGTTCATCTAGCTAGCTATTCTATGCTGTGACGAGCAGCAGCACAATTGACTTTTCCATACCAATACATGGAGTTACTTAACCAGCAATGCGACTGGATAAAAGCAATTTAATGTAGACCATCATGCATTGCTTAGTTGGTGAAGGATATGGTCAGGCCCAGCCCAAGAACTTCAGAAAATCAATCCAGTCAAACTGCAGTTCTTTATTTGCTTACACAATATAGACAAAACCTTGCCAGACTAAAGCTACCCTACCTAATCTAAGGGGGAAATACCTTGGGAGGCCCTAGGGTGGGGCTAGCCTGAACATTTCATTTTCCCACATTCACTTTCGGGTCTGTGTCTCCTCTTATCTTGCCCTCTCCCTTGTTCCCTCTTTCCTGAGAACCAGCAGGGTTACTAAAACCCACCACAGATATGCCCTACATTTTGTCATTCATGAATCAGCAAAGAGGAAAATATATTTATTTAGATACAGCTTCCTCTTTAAAAAGTCATAGAATTGTAGAGCTGAAAGAGGCCACATGGACCATCTGGTCCAACCCTTTGCAATCCAGCCTCTTATGAAAAGCCTCCAGAGATAAAGAATCCACAGTCTCCGTAGGTAGACTGTTACAGATCTTACCATCGGGATTTTCCCCTTATATTTAAAGGAAATATAAGTAGCTTTTATTATTAGCTGTACAACATCTAAAGCTTTGAGAACATTTTATCCTTCCAATGAATTTGTAGGTCTAGAAGCTGATTTCATGCAATCTTCAGTATATTGTTCAAGAAACAAACCTGTGATTGAGAAAGATTTTAACCTGGGTTTTCAATATTTCTGACTCAGTACACTAGGCATACGGAGGTGCATTTTTACATTCTACCACTCATGGTTTGCCTAACCATGCCTTACTGAATAAACCACATGGCTGGGATTGCACAGCGATGTGCAGCCATAAACCATGGTCTATAAATCATGACTTAAAATGTCTTCAGTGCGTCACTTTGTAATTGCAGAAGTGATAGAAAGACTATCCTCATTTTGATGCAATATTGGTTGGATGACTGTAGTTACAAGGGGGGAAATGACCAGAGTTTCACTCAGGAATCACAGAGTGCCTTAGCTATAGATGGAAATGGCAGGTGGTCAAATAACTTAATTACAAAAGACTTCAGTCTGTTCTGCTAACCAAGTGTACTTCATTAGAGCGTATCTCCTCCATTTAGAGAACTGCAGCTTGTAAAATTGTTGAATTTATGGTGGGAGGTGAGGGGGGGAGGAGAAATATAGAACAGTTTCTGTTGTTAAGTCATTGGCTGGTAATATGTGGGCACTTTCTGATTCTGTCTGTTAAACCTCTAATATTTGTTCATTTGCCCTGTATGAGTTCTCCTTCAGATACAGTTCATCTGGTTTCTAGTAATGACTGAAATCTTGAGATTGGAATCAAACAACCGTAAAACCTTAGGCAGGAAGGACAAGTGAGCAGGACCTTCATCAGGACTTGAAGGAATCCTGTAAGAGCTTATGAGGTTATGAGTGTCGGTATCTCAGTTTAGAATAATTTACTGTATTTTATTATCTGATCCTTTTTTTTTCAACTGGAAGCACCAACAGTTGAACAAAGGATCATGTGTATGGCAGTGCAAAAACATCAAAATGACTGTATCTACTCCAAAGAGGCTGTACAAACTTCTGTTTTCAGAAATATTTTAAAGCAAAAAACCAGGAGAAAGAGCTATTAGACTCACCTGAATCCACTGGCCAATAAAGAGTGAGGATAAGTTTAAAGGAATGGAAGAGAATATCTTGGGAAGGAATATATCTGGCTTAGGGACAAGCAAGCCAGATGCAGCTTGTGTGAGCTATGGTCCTCTGCTTTTTGTAACCAAAACACTTGTATAGGGAATGATGGCAGTCATGTCTTCTACTGCCTTTTAATACATCAGACCTTCCTTTGCACAGAGATATCCATTTCCTATATTTTCTCAGTTGCTTTCATCTCATATTTTTTACAGTGTTCACAACAGTGTTTTTGACACACTACATTTTGCATTGTGCAAGACTCAAAACTGCATTCCAGAGGCCGGTGAGTATTGCACAAACTTGCCCTGTGGTTCTGCTCATAAGCCATACGTTTTAAATCTTCGTCAGCCTGGAAAACTTTGCAGTTCTCACATAAAACACCAAATATGCAATGTGTATTATTTAATGCTCCCCGCCCAAAATAATGAAGTCTCAAAAATGTGAAAAAGCAGTGTTGATGTTTTGTTTGATTTTGTCTTGCTTTGGGATTTGTGTTGACAAAGTGCTGGAAGTTGTGATAGAACTGTTCATTTACTTCCTCTACATCTCTGGTTGTAATGTAGACCTGTTATTACTGTAATACTGATCGGCTGGTCTTGGATTCAAACTGAGATCATTCTATCATTTTTGAGTTGTATCTGAGTACTGATCTTGATACTGTTTTCTTGATTGCTACTCTATTTTTTCTATAATTTTCTTGCTTAGTAGACTATCTCATGCTCATCTGATGTGAAGTGACCCCATTCCAATCCATTTCAGCTTCCTGATTCTCAGAATGTCAGTGTTTGGTCTTCACATTTCTGCTATGACAACAAGTTCTGAGATTTCAGGTATCAGTGGTATACTTAGCTTAGCCACACTGACATTTGTTTAAGATTCTGGCACAACAGCAGCTAGATAATCCTTCTGGCTTTAATACTGTCACAACTTACACACCGCAGCTCCTCATATTTGCTTTCTGCTCTTCCCCAGTAGCTCAGGATACCTTCCAAACTGGCAAGCATCTTCCAGAATCATATCGACATTGTCCTCTTTGAGAATATCTTTCTGGTTATTTATTCATTTATCTGTTTAATGGTTACCTAGCTCCAGAACGGCTCTACATGGCTTCAACTAAAAATAGCAAACAATAAAGAAGAAAATCCCATGCATCCGGACGTTCTCCCTGTAACAGAAAACATAGCCAACAGGGCTCCACTAGCATCCTACTCCAAGGTCTAGGAGAACAGCTACGTTTTTAAAGATTTCCAGAGCATCATCATGGGGAGAGCCAAATGGATCTTTGGGGGAATATCATTCCAGAGGGCAGGAGCCACAAAAGAGAAGGCACACTTCCTGAGTCCCAGTAGATGGCATGGTTCCCTGGCAGGCTCCTGGATTAGGTTTCCATTTCTCTCTCTGCTGGATTATTTTTAGTCTGACCCCTCATATATTAAGGTATAGGATGGGGTCCAAGGAAATTTATGGTCAAATCCATTCTCTGCCATGGAGACTCACTGGGTGATTTTGGGCCAATCATTCACTCTTACCCCAACCTTCTACTGGACTGTTTTTGTTGATTGGAAAATGGAGAAGGATGTGTTAGATATGCCTCTCTGAACTTCCTGGAGGAAGGATGACAGCTGTATCTCACAAATGAATAAATGAAGTGGTATGCTTGAGCCTGTAGTAGGCAGTCTTAAGATTCCAAACATAGACAAGATGCGAGGAGACTAATGACAGCATAATATATATGCTTTTCTGTGTTAATCCTTTATCATACTAGTAAAAGCTCACAACCATGCTAAAAATGCTACCAAACAACTCTGAAGATTGGCAGAGTTATTGTCTTTGTTGCAATAGCTAAGAAGTACCTTCCACACCCAACTGTGTTCATTCAAGTTCTGCTTTATTTTATTTGTAATTCAAATTACACGCGCACACACACACACACAAACCCCAGGGCCTGAAGGAGGAACTGGAGAGGATGTGGAAAGGGAAGGCCAAAGGGGTCCCAGTGGTGGTAGGGGCACTTGGGGCTGTGACTCCCAAGCTGGGAGAGGGGCTCCAACAGATCCCAGGAGCAGCATCAGAGCTCTCTGTCCAAAAGAGTGCAGTGCTAGGAACAGCTGAGATCCTGCGCAGAACCCTCAAACTCCCAGGCCTCTGGCAGAGGACCTGAGGTTGAGGAAGACACATACCACCCATAGGGATGAGAAGGGGATTTTTATATATAGTATGTATGTATATAGAGCCTCGTGTGGTGCAGAGTGGTAGGCGGCAATATTACAACCGAAACTCTCCCCACGACCCAGGTTTGATCCCAGCGGAAGCTGGATTCTCGGGTAGCCGGCTCAGGCCAACTCAGCCTTCCATCCTTCTGAGGTCGGTAAAATGAGTACCCAGCTTGCTGGGGGAGGTGACAACTGGGGAAGGCCATGGCAAACCACCCCACTACTGTCTGCCAAGAAAACATTGGGAAAACAGTGTGCCCCCAAAGGGTCAGACATGACTCAGTGCTTGCACAGGGGACCTTTCACCTTTCACATGTATGTGTGTATATGTGTGTGTGTGTGTGTGTGTGTGTGTTCATATAAGGCAAATAGCAGGACTTCTACTTCCCATTCTCTGCATTCATATTCACGAATATATTGTGTGAATAAAGTAAATGGAATCTGTTTTATAATACACGGGTTTCTTTTTTCAAAAACTCATGATTGTCATTTTTTTTTTCAAATTCTTTGGCAATTTGGACACTTCCAGTATCATGGGCCTATACTGTTGAAACATGAGAGGTGGTTTTGACTTTTCTCTGCAACAGGAAGAATTGGCCACTCCTTTTCTCAGTCCAGAAGATAAAATGGCATCTATGAATAAAACATGATCATGCTTTTACACTGCAGGTCTACCACTGAAAGCATCTGTTTGTAGACCCTTTAGGTGAATGAACACACCAGATCAACATTCGATTTAATTTGTGTTACAACCTATGGGTGACCCTCTTCCTGCTAGCTGGGATTATTAAAAGCAATATTCTCAAATGCCTTTGGTTCTATATACAGTCTTCTTGTGTCCATTTGTTCTTTCCTTTTCAAGGCTCTCTGCATGACCCAACATGCATAAAATATTCCATTGATGTGCAGAGCTATGAGCTGTTGCTTTAAGGGATGTCGCAAAATACTTTGTGTCCCAGGCCCCCAGTAATGCTCAGCTAAAGATAAATATTTGGAAGATGTTTTCTTTATTGTGTTTTAGAGAGCCTCAAGGCATAATGGGATTCTAAACAGGCCATTGATTTTGTTCATTGTATGAAACTCTCTGTAGAGGAAACTGTCTATACTGTCACAAAAACCCATTCATCCCAGTCACAGTAAGTCATCATGACTTGAATCATTGTCTCAGTAATAGAAGCTTATAGAATATTCTGTGCTATTAATTACCAAAGGGCATATTTTCTAACCCTTGTATAGCTATCTTTGGAAACATATACTTGAATTCATTAATGACAACTGGAACTTTTATCCTGTTTCATTCAGTTGCTTTTTCAAAACATGGCTTCATCCTTTAGTGTGTTTGGAGGGGATGAGCAGGGTCAGGTTGAGCTCCATCCTGTTAAAAACTTTATCATAGCAGCAGCGTTGGTACAGAACATTTATTTATCCAGTTATTTGTTCAACTTAAATACTGCCGAATCAATACAAACTCCCAGCAGCTTACAATAGTTGACAGAAAACATCTATAAACAGTTAAAATTCCATGATAAGTATACATTAAATTAAAAACAGCCAATTGCTAATCAAATTACAAAAATTCAAGAATAATCATAATGATATGTGAATAATGAAACCATAACCAAACAAGGAATCAAAATGAAGTCAGATAAACAAATTTAAGTAAATTCAAGACAAAATAACCAAACCAAGTATCAAAATGAAGTCAGATAAACAAATTTAAGTAAATTCAAGATAAAATAACCAAACCAAGTATCAAAATGAAGTCAGATAAACAAATTTAAGTAAATTCAAGATAAAATAACCAAACCAAGTATCAAAATGAAGTCAGATAAACAAATTTAAGTAAATTCAAGATAAAATAACCAAACCAAGTATCAAAATGAAGTCAGATAAACAAATTTAAGTAAATTCAAGATAAAATAACCAAACCAAGTATCAAAATGAAGTCAGATAAACAAATTTAAGTAAATTCAAGATAAAATAACCAAACCAAGTATCAAAATGAAGTCACATAAACAAATTTAAGTAAATTCAAGACAAAATAACAAAGGCGATCACAAACTGTTCACCAAATGCTCTTCGGAAGAGTTCCATATTTAATAGTTTCTGGAGCAAGTCTTAATTCTAAGGGGAAGCTATTCCACAAGGCCTGAGCAACAACTGGGAACAACACCTCCATTCCCCTTCCTTCAGGATATGTTCACAAATACTCTTTATTTCTGAATAAGTCTATTGACTGTTATAGTTGCCATATAGCATCTGGGAGGCTGGAGTAAAAATGTCAGGCCCTAGGAACAGAATTACTACTGTTGGGAAGAAAGACAGGGACAAATAGCAGGCTCACAACCCAGGCAGTGAAGAGGGCAGGGATTCAAGAGTTGTGAGAGTGAACACTAAGGTAACTCGGATTCTAAGGCAGTAGCAATGGAACATCTCACATGTTGTGAACAGTGGCTTGATTCATACATAACTCTCAAACATGATGCAGTTGGTTTGCTTTTGCTGTGGTGTGATGTGCAAACACACTGACTACGCCTTAACATTATGTACTGCTCAGTCCTGCTTTTTCAACGTTCTGTGATTAAAGCATTAAGTTGAATGCTTTGTTTATTTAGCTGCCTACAGAGCTGGCCAACATAAAGTATATCAGACATTTGGGATTACCATTAACATAAGCAGATGATACCACTTTGATGGCTGAAAGCGAAGAGGAACTGAGGAGCCTTATGATGAAGGTGAAAGAAGGAAGTGCAAAAGCTGGCTTGCAGCTAAACCTCAAAAAAACCAAGATTATGGCAACCAGCTTGATTGATAACTGGCAAATAGAGGGAGAAAATGTAGAAGCAGTGAAAGACTTTGTATTTATAGTTGGGAAGATTACTGCAGATGCTGACTGCAGTCAGGAAATCAGAAGATGCTTAATCCTTGGGAGAAGAGCAATGACAAATCTCGACAAAGTAGTTAAGAGCAGAGACATCACACTGACAACAAAGGTCCGCATAGTTAAAGAAATGGTGTTCCCTGTAGTAACATATGGCTGTGAGAGCTGGACCATAAGGAAGGCTGAGAGAAGGAAGATCGATGCTTTGGAACTGTGATGATGGAGGAAAATTCTGAGAGTGCCTTGGACTGCAAGAAGATCCAACCAGTCCATCCTCCAGGAAATAAAGCCAGACTGCTCACTTGAGGGAGTGATATTAAAGGCAAAACTGAAGTACTTTGGCCACATCATGGCCAAAGACAGGGCACCCTGGAAACGATGATGATGCTGGGGAGAGTGGAGGGCAAAAGGAAGAGGGGCCGACCAAGGGCAAGGTGGATGGATGATATTCTAGAAGTGATGGACTCGTCCATGGGGGAGCTGGGGGTGTTGACGACCGAAAGGAAGCTCTGGCGTGGGCTGGTCCATGAAGTCACGAAGAGTGGGAAGCGACTGAACGAATAAAGAACAATTAACATAAGCCTAAAGCTGGCTGTATGTCTCGAGGATCTTAATCTGAATTTCATCCACTAAGATAGTTCTAGAGGAAATGCAGGCTAGGGAGGGATAGCTACACCCTTCTTTGAATAAGACCTATTAATTTTTAGAAACAAGCAAACAGTAGAGTTTGTTTAACAACTTGGTAACACCTAATTCTGAAAGCCAATTGCCATTTTTTAAAACTAGCTTCTTCAAAAAAAAAATCCTAAAACTCAGCACTCATCAGATGTTATGACATGTCATTAAACAAACCTACAATACATTTGAAAGGACTCATAACAATCATACTGTTAAGATAAGTGAAATGCCAGTCATAACACGTCTTCCCATATCTTTAAATGCATTTTTCTCTAACTTCCTGTTCCGTCTGGATTTATCTTGCCCCACAGGGTTCCACGAAATGATTCTAAATTTATGTTCTTTGCTACTACAGTATTTAGTTATCCCATGTGAACAGAGTTTCATTTTATCTCAGAGTGGTTCATTTTAGAGTTCTGTCTGGACCATTATGTTAGTTATATCAAAAAGATCTTAGGAAAGAAATTATACAGTGGCTTCCCTGTTTTAGTAGTACCCGTTTGGTTGCTGTAAAAACAATTTAATGAGTACATGGAGCCCCCAAATAGTTTTTTCTCTGTCTTTCTCTTGGCTAGTAACTCAAACACTTTGGCTCACATCTCAAAAACAGGTTTGAGCAATTCTGTGGGTTTCAATGGGATTTGTGCCTGGATAATATGTTCTGAATTTCAGAAAATAGTCTGAGTCACGATAAAGTGCATAGATACAATGAGGAATTCGAAATGAGGAGTATGAAATTAAAAACTCTGGACAAGTTTCAGATTAGATCCCATCATCTACTGTTTTAGAAAGATGAAATTTACAATGTTCCTTTTTATCCTTCAGTTTGCATATAGGCTAGTTTTTGCGCAGTTGCATTGTAGGGGACCACATTTTCATCGTGAACAGGAAGAACTGATTTAGTAGGATGGTGCGCCTGCCTTCACTGCTAAATTGCTACTCTAGGGTAAAGAATCTGGTGTGATATAAGACAACTTACTATGCCATTAGGGGCCATCTGTACAGAAGACTACGTTCATCAAAATTGACTAAATAAAAGAAAATACTTAATAAATAACCCTTTTAATTCATGTCATAAAACATAATCATCTGGAGATTTTGGAACAGGCTCAAAGGAATTGTCCAAAAGTTAAAAGCAATAAAAGTATCTTCCAAGAGTGAGACCCCTTGAAAAGCAAGTTTTAGATTCTTTAGAACAATAATTCTAAAACTTTCTCTCTTTCCACATCCTGCAGATCATGGTTACCTGCACAGGGGGGCAAGTGACATTGCATGTGTCATGATGCCAGTGTGGTTTCTACCTGCTGGCTGTGTTGCTGATAAGTATGCCCCTGGATTCATGTGTTGTGCTAAGCCAGAGTTCGCTTAACCTTGTCTGTTGAGTAAAGCGCAACTGGTTGGGCTTGTCCAATATGCTAAGCCATAAACCATGATTACCCAACCATAGTTGCTGAATACGCACATTGCTTGAAGCCAGAAAGAAGCAAGTGTTATGGCTTAGTGAGTAAGTGCTAGTGTTAACTTAGTCCAGGGGTTGCCACAGGTCCAGCTGGATATATTTTGCTGCACAGAACAAAACAACACTTCCCATTTTCTTCAGAGCAAATCATTGTGGGACAAGATCAGAGATGATCCAACCACTGGAGCAGCCACTATTCTTTACTGCAGCTGGAAAAGCAATTTTTAGAGCAATTTTCCCACCTCCTTACCACAATGGAAAACTGTTGGCTGAGTGACAGCCAGGGCAGGAAAAAAGCCAGCAGTCAGGCAGGTGGGAAAGGAGAACTGTAGCTGGCAACAATGGCTGGAGGGTTTGCCTGCTCCACAGTCTGGCCCAAATCCACTGCTATGGAGGCAAATGCACTCTGCATGGGGCTGCCCTTGAAGAGTATCTGGAAGCTTTGGTTGGTTCAAAGTGCAGTGGCCCACGCAGTTTTGCGCGAGTCTAGACTTGCGCATGTGTTGCCTCTTTTGCAGGAGCTGCATTGGTTGCTGATTTGCTTCCGGGTCCAATTCAAGGTGCTGGCACATGGCTTGGGGCCTGGTTATTTGCAGGACCGCCTTTCCCCAGTTACATCCACCCGGCCCACCAGAGCAGGAAGGCTGGGTATGTTACGGGTCCCTACAGCTAGGGAGGTACATCTAGTGGGGCCAAGGAAAAGGGCCTTCTCTGGGGTGGCTCCTTCCCTTTGGAACATCATTCTCCCAGACATAAGATTGGCCCCCTCCTTGCTCCTTCTCCAGAAGGCCCTGAAGATGTGGTTCTATCAGCAGGCCTGGGGACCCCAGGTTGACATGGAGCCGATCAAGTGGCTGATTTGGTAGTGTTTGTAGCCACCACGGGGGTTGGGGGGTTGAATGGGTTTTTTATACTGTGGATTTTAATTTTGTAAGCCACCCAGAGTCACTGTGTGTGTGAGTTGGGTGGCCATATAAATTAAATAAATAAATAAATAAATAAATGTCCCACCTTGATGCCTGAGATGTTCCCTTGCCTTGGGGGTGGGGGGTGGGATTGGCAACCTTCTGGTGGCTTAAACCTGCATGTAGAACTTACGGTGGGTGGGTCATTAAAAGAACGTACCAGAACACACCACATTTATCTATCTATCTATCTATCTATCTATCTATCTATCTATCTATCTATCTATCTATCTATCTATCTAATTTGTCACCGCCCATCTCCTCCCACCACAGGGACTCTGGGCGGTGTATAAGCTACAACTAGATTTTATGGATTTTCTTTCCTCAGATTTTTTTGTGGGGAGGAGGGGACTGGGATCTTTTAAAAAGGACATGAAGCCTATTTTAGAGGGCAGGCTACACTTTTTGCATGTTTCTTATGCAAAAGCGAACGTATACCCAGAAGTAACCGAAACGCTTGTGGCGTCCCCATGTTGCCAGAAAAGAAGAAAGGGTGGTCTGCGCGTACCTGATTGAAAACGGGGCCTTGCTGTGTCTCCGGGGAAAAGAAACACTTCTCTGCAAACATGGATGAGCGCCATTCTTCCTTCCCTGTCTGCTCAGTTTGCTGTTATCAAGTTGGCTAATAAGTAAGAGTGCTACTTACAAAGGCTGAGTGACTGGAGGGTATAATAACAGGAAAAGTGAGAACCTGAACCAAATTTCTTGCGTTGCCAGTTGGCTTTTCACTGAGCTAACGCACAGGACAGGACACAGCGAAAGAAAAGCCGGCTATAGTGTTTGAAGGATGAAAACATCTTTCTGATAAAGCTTTCAGTATAATCATTCTGCTTGAATGGCTAAATATACTGGGGGGACAGTGAAATCGGAATAGGGTTATTTTGTACATATGCTATAATATTTTCTGCCCCCAATAAGAGGAATGTGTGTTGCCAGAGGCCGCAGGGCTTGATTCTTCAGAGAATCCACATAGGAATCTTGTGTGCCAAACTATCACAAGATCGTAGATTATCATGTGGGACCTTTCCTCCCTTTCTGGGCAAATGATTAGAAGGGAACACGTTCATAAGCAGATTGTCGCAGGCTTCTAAGTACCGTAAAATCAAAAGTCTAGAACAAGCTGTGCTATTTAGAATTGGGAATAACAAGGTCAGATAAAATCTGCAGCCTGCGAAGGGCTTACACTACGACTGAAATCTGGAGACTCTCCCTTATGAGAGCTTTGACTAACAATTTCCTTCCCAGCATACTCCCACACGCTGTACGCATACAACATGGCATCTCTGTGTTAAAAAAGAACTACGGCTGTCCACCAATTAAATCATGTTTAGCTGATGACTCATTTGCCTTTCAAATGGTAGATTTTCTTATCATGAATAAAAAGATAGATTTTCTTATCATGAATAAAAATGCCTTGAGGCAGTTTCAGTGAAGTAAAATGAATGCTTGTTTTGTATTACAGGTATCTAATCGGGACCAGAATTTCCATCGCTAAGTGAAGTGGTCATTAAGCGAAACATCACTTGACCCCACTGCTTAGCGACGGCAGTTCTGAAAGTCCTGGTTGCAGTTGTTAGGCAAGGACCTCACGCTTCTCCTACCCTGCCGCAATTGCCTTCGCTTCAACTCCACCCACCTGCCTATGTCCCCCTCATCTCTGCCCTTTTGGCCACCTTCCTCTGCCCCCGCCTACCCCTGATGCCCTCTGCCACTGTGCAAGGCCTCATGGAGGCCATGCGAGGCCTTGTGCAGCCTTGCGAAGGGCCAGCAGCTGCCTTGGCAGGGCACGCCTCGTCAACAGCAGGAGGAAGAAGAAGGTGGCAAAGGTCAGCTGGGGGCTGCAAGGGGTAGGCAGCAGCAGGGTACAGGGTGGCCAAAAGGGCAGAGATACAGGGGAGATAGATGGGTGGGGGGAGTTGAAGTGCATGCTGCAGTCGTAAATGCAGGCAGGTTGTCAAGCGCCCAAATTTTGATCCTGTGATTGCAGGGGCACTGCAAAGCCATAACTTCAAGGAATGGTCGTAACTACCATTCGTTCAGCACTGTTGTAACTTTGAGCAATCACTGAACACATGGTTGTTAAGCAAAGACTACCTGTATACTCAGAGAGTGCTTTGAGACTGCTTCTTTCATTCCCCCAATACAAGATTTAAACAGGCACCCATATAAATGGGCCGATCCGTTAGAACTTTGGTTAACTCATTTATTAGTCAAGTTTTTTAAAGCTTGTAACTCTTAAATATATGGACATTTCTACTTTGAATAGGACACAATGGTCACTAAAGTGTAAAAATTGTCATTTTTTTATAAACCAAAGTTTGTAAAATAAGAGAAAGAGGGAGATACTCTTCAACTGACACTTTAGAGAATTCACCATAATTCATGCTTTAATTGAACACTTTCTGAAAGACAACAAAATATGCCCAGTTTTTAAGCTTGTACAGAATGTGAAGTACACAGTTAGTTTGAACTGTGAGTTTGAAGAATCTTGTCTTGTCTTCCTAAATTCATGAGCTAGTTCTGGTGCTTCATTCTTGGACAACCTGTCATATCTGAATTTGAATTTTCACTTAAAATCCTTTCACAAAACAGAGTAATGAATCAGTAAGGGGTTAGTACTTGCTCCTAGTTCTGCAAACTATTGTC
The DNA here is from genome assembly GCF_035149785.1 of Candoia aspera. Taxonomy (NCBI): domain Eukaryota; kingdom Metazoa; phylum Chordata; class Lepidosauria; order Squamata; family Candoiidae; genus Candoia; species Candoia aspera. The sequence continues at coordinate 252,746,153 of NC_086154.1, read as the reverse complement.
TGCACACAGCTACTTAAAATGTGGCATAATTAAAAGGGAGAAAGGAAAGGCTGCACTAATTTTCAGTTATTACAAAATCACCAAACTTCCTTTTGGATTACAATCAAATGGGGATCAAGACAAAAACATTTATTCCCTGTGCACTGAACATTTTATACATGGACCTGTTTATGGAACCTGAAATCCGGAGTCAAAAGGTAGTGCTGTCCATGATAATTGTCTCGGCTTTTAAATACTTGTATGATTATGCTGTGCTAAGCCAAGTGTTATAACTTTTCCTGTTGACAGCTTCTTTGGAGTTGCAAAACCAGCTTTGCAACATTTCCCCCATTTTTCGTCTTTGACATGTGGCAAGGGAATAATACATTGCAAGCTGAAATTTGTAGCTATCGCTGTGAAGCTGTGAACGATCAATATATGCACATGTTTTCATTTATAACTTGCAGCCCTGCCTGAAAAGCTATGCAAATGGTCATGTGTTTACTCAACCCAAGCAACCTATATTGTTTTGTGTGACTTCCTTCTTCTGCAGGTTTGACACTCTGAATTCATGTGTGGCATCTGATGGAGGTAAAAAAGCAAATATTGGACTGTATTCATTAATACATGTCCTCAAAATAGCAGTTATATGAACAAAAAGCATTGTCATAGGGATGAGGGCCTAGAGTGCAGATTCTAGTCTGGGAATTAAACAAACTGAGACTTGAAAGCCTGCACATTACTTTTTTTGGGATCTTCTAAACTTTAACTGCAGTCCCATGAATTTAACTATATTGACCCAAGTTCACTGAGGTTTATTTTCAAGACAGCACATACAGGCATCCAAATAGCTCCCACCCTGACAATGTTTAAGAAGTCTGTGAAAACCTGGCTGTTTCCCCAGGCCTTGGATTGGGGTGGATGGCCTTAACAGGATTTTAATCTATTGGTATGAATGTCTTTCTCTGGATGTACATTCTTCTTTTTTGTTTAATTGTTCTTACTATTTTTAATATTGTATCAGAAACCTATGGAGTTGGACGGCCTTCGAAATTTAATAAATAACTATTTCTGCCTGAAGTAAAATAATAATAAAGCTGATACAGTGGTTAAATTATGGTTTATTCTCATTGGTAAAATGTTTCCAGTCAGGATTATCTTTGGACTGTTGAGCGGAATGTAGTTTTGAACACCTTTACGATCAAGCAGTTTGTAACAAGAGATTGTTGCTTGTGAAATACCAGCAGGGAGAGTGCAAAACATCTCTCCAGAGACAGGGTGCTCCAAAGCACACATGGGGGCTGTTAGTGGGAAGGACTGTCTTTGGCCCCATCTCCACCTGATCTGATGGTGGGCAGGCCCCTATGCTTTCCCTCCAGGCAGATTCGACTTGGAGGAGAGGGCTGTTGGGGCAAAAGCCATATAGGGCTTTATAGGTCAAAACCAGAATCTTGAAATGGACTTGAGTATCTATGAGGGCTTAGTTGATGTATGAACCCAGCCTATGGCTCTTATGGGGATTTGAATCTTGTGTTCCAATTCACATAAGCATGCCTACTTCTTTTCTTCCATGCTGTCCATGGAGCAATTGCTGGAGTAAACTCAGGCAGCTGTTACAAGTGTTAAGATACCTACTGATAGAGAACAGGTGCAGACCTGAGTCACTTGTGTGCTTTGCAGAAATGACCTATGATTCAGCAAAGAGTGTTTCCTATCCTTTCTCTTACACATTGCCTAACAAGGTAAATGAAAGTAAGGAGTTAGCCATTTTTTGTGCTCTACTTGAACTAAGCATCTCATGGCAGGCTTGGCCGAACTTGGTCAGTATTGCTTGGCACATGTTTTTCCCACATGGATGATTTGCTAAACAATGTCTTTATTCATATTATGTGCACAGGGCTATATAATGTCCATCAATACACTGTAAGATGTGCTGTTCTTAGGAGACAAACCTCATGTCATTAATTATGCCCTTTTTTTCCAATCAGTTCCTGCAAAGTCTTATAATAAGTTGTGATGGGGAAAAGGATTTCATTTGCCTTTACTTCCCTGCTTTGAGGAATTCCACACAGTCCTAGAACAGGCAAAAGTGAATTGTTAAAAATCTGGACTGTGTTGATATTTGTGGTAATATTCTTTGACAGTTGTAAATAACTTTTCAGAAGAATCCATCAGTAACCCAGCAACAGAAGACATGTTTTGCATACAGAAGATCTCGAGTTCAGCTCATGACTTTTCCAGTTAATAGGATCAGAGAGTAGGTGGTGGGAAAGTAGTATCAATCATCTGAATGAACATCTGAATCTCCATGGATATTTAGTTTATGCCCTTCAGTGACCTGGTTCAACACTGTGCAAATTAAGCAAATATACACATTTTGGCTGGTTTTCTGTAATTTTGCATTTTACATGCAAATCAAACCATCACCTATTTTGACCCCTAGATAGCTATTCAAATACTTCTCTCACATTATTTTTTAAAATTTCCTTGAAATTATTTTAAAGCACACAATAGCAAATAGGCTGATAGGTGTTGAAGAAAGTAAAAGGCAAGAAAAGGAAGGGACAGATATTTTAGATCATGAATCTCATCAGAAAGGACTGCTGGATGTGCCCAAAAAGCTACTAAGCAAAATGAAAAACCAGGGAGACATTTCAACAACTATCAATACATTCAAATGACTATTGAGACTGATTAGTAGGCTTGATGAAGGAAATTGGAAATATTATGTTGGGTGTGCTGTATTATTATTTAAAAAAAAACAACCAAATGGCGTGGAATGAAAGGGGTAGATGTACTTCCCTTGGAGAGCTCTTTAATTAGAACTAGCTTTTCAAGACTGAATAGCAAAGAGTATGGTGTATGCTTATTTATGATAAGTATTTTAAACATGGTGAGGCCGCGGTGGCTCAGTGGTTAAGACGCTGAGTCAGAGGACCATTAAGGTTGGCAGCTCAGCACTTCGGAACCCGAGAGCGCAAGCCGCATGACGAAGTGAGCTCCCGTCAACTTGTCCCAGCTCCTGCTAACCTAGCAGTTCGAAAGCAAGCAAATGCAAGTAGATGAATAGGTGCACTTCGGTGGGAAAATAACAGGGGCATGAAAGGAGCCCCCTTGGGCGTCCCCCAGGCAACGGTGATGTCACCAGCAAATCTTTTCAATACAGAAGCACCTTGGTAGGTGCTTCGGACACAGAAAAAAAAAATTAAGCATCTTCATCCTGCTTTTCCCATGAGTTGCTCAAGGCAGTATAACTAAAATCCTAATACAACCAAGTGTTGTAGTCTGGACTGGACATTTTCTATTCATGGTCGTCGTCGTCCCCCCCCCCGCATTTCATTTGTCCCCTTTATTGTAATGTTATAAATCTTGATACATTGTATTATTTCAATGCAGATTTGAATGCAGTAATATTTATGTAACACAGTTAAAAATTATGAACATTCTATTATTTAGAAAGCTTAAAGTATGGAAGGTAAGAAAAGTAAGAATTCTATCAGTATTAATTGCAGTTTAGGGTATCCATATTGCAGACCTAGGATCATTTGACTTTTCATCCAAAGTTAAGTATAACATAAAAAAAGAACTGCTGCAATTCACACCAGAGAAACAGTTATATAATAACAGTTTCAGTCTTGAACTAATGGCTTAATATTAAGATCTCCATTATACTGTTACTTTGTGTGTGTGGGGGGGGGGGGTGGAACCAGCCCTGGCAAGATGGGGTGGCTCTGGGTTTTTGGCCCCCCAGGCCCAAATGATACTTCATCTCTGACTCTGGACGGGGTGGCACTCCCCAGGACTGAGTTGGTACACAATTTGGGGGTCCTCCTAGACTCACAGTTCCTGCTCGAGGAGCAGGTGACAGCTGTGCCTGGGGGGGGGGGGCTTTGCACAGATTCATCTGGTGTTCCAATTTCCTGGACCGGGAGGCCGTGCTCATGGTCACTCATGCCTTGTTCACTTCCCGTTTGGATTACTGCAGTGCGGTCTACATGGGGCTGCTCTGGAAGCCCTGGTTTAGTAGGATGTAGATAGATGGGTGCTGGGCTTTGCCTGTCCCTATAATGTATCCTTTCTGTCACCGTTCTAAGACCGGTTTTGCTAGACTGAATTCTTGCTCCCAAGGAATGTGCGTAAGGATACACAGAAAGCTTCCGTCTGCCTTACTCCACTGTTGTCTTCGTTCAGACAAATCTGACTCCCTCAGCAGAAGCTTTCCAAAGTGCTTGGTAGGTCTTATAGAGGCTACTCATATAAGCAGGTTTATATTTCTCTCTCATTTTGAGAGAATGCTAGACTTGTTTTTGAAAAACAGGGCAAGTTCTCTCTTGAGCCCACACATTCTGTATTGCGCAGAAGGTGAATTTAAATCAGGAAAGGTAGGCTTGGTCAGTTGCGTTGCGGCTGGCTCTGTCTTAAATGAGTATATTCAAGCAGCCCCGCCTCGCCACATATTAAGGAGAGGGATGGGTGTTTTTCCTGGAAAGTGACACTTGGTGGGAGGGGAAATGAAACCAAAGGAATGTGCCAACCTAACTTGTATTGAATTAAAGGGGCAACACCATTCTTCAACCCTCATTACCAAGATAGAATATGGTTAAATTTATTTATTGTTTTATTTACAGTACTTGTAAACTGCCCCAATCATAAGACAATGGGCGCACAACTAGGAAGGACAGGAATTAAACTCAACTTCATCAAAGCAAAAATAAGTATCTTAAAAATAAGATGATGATCACCCACAATCGCACTGCAGGCTAAAGCCTTATTGCGGTAAAAAAAGTTTTGGGAGCCTTTCAGAACACAAAGAGGACTGGAGTGAAGCATCATTTCAAGGGCTGCATGTTCTGTAGTGTGGGGGCTGCTAAAGAAAAGCCCTGCCTTCTAGCCCGTGCCCGTTTTAGCTCACATGCTGGTGGGATTCTTAGCAGACCTTCTTAAGGTTTGGACCAGATGGCCAGAACAATGCTTGGCAAGGCGGTTCCTGATTTATCCTGGTGCAGCATGGGATACTTTTCTGCCACTCATGGATTGGAGGATAGCATCCCAACAGGTTTTACCCACCTTGAGATTATCTTTGAATGCCTTAGACATTTTTTAAAAAATTACTTTAACACCGATATGGTTGAAGATTACATACGCCTATCTCAATCGCTGGTGAGAGATGAGATGAAGGCAGCATCACAGGGACATGGCAGAAAAAGATGCTGCCAGTGTATATTTGCACTATGGTTAAATAGAAATGGGGAAAGACTCAGAGAATTGAATTTACTATTAGTAAGGTCAGAGGTGGTGGTCTCCTGGCTGATTAAGTAACTCTCTTGAATCAGTTAGTCCTCCTATCACCAGATCTAATGTGTGATAAATTCATGATGTCCCTTAGGAGTGTCCATAAGCACTTGGAAGGCCTGATCTTGGTTTCTCAATTTTATGTTTTCTCGTGAGTAGGTGGGTAATGGGAACTCACAGGACAAAGGTCAACAAAGCAGGTGTGTTCACACAATACTCTTAAAGAACTAGCAGCTGCATCTGGTTTATGTTAACTCCTCTGTATTTTTGCAGCTTGGCATGTTGTGTGAATCAATGCAACTTGTTTCATTTATGACTCTCTGCTTTGTTGGTGATCCGGAAAACGGGACAGTTCAATAACACGATTAACGGTGTTTGTGTGAACGCTGCCACAATTTCCTTCATTTTCTTGGTAGTAATGAGTATGGGCCATTCCAATGTTTATATAATGTATAGTAATTAATATATTATTTAATTATAGATGATAATATCTTAATATAGTATAAACAATGCATATAATTGAATCACTATTACTCTGCAACAATTAAGCTTTCCTGTAGGTTGTTGCCAGTTAATTGACTCAATGAACTTGTATGTGCCAAAATCTCATTGTAGGTGTTCGTTATTAGAGGACAGAAAAATGTGTTTGAAAACTTCATTGTAATCAACCAAAGCTGCTTATTAATAAGGGAAGAAACACTGCCCTTATAATAGATTCTATTTTGCACAGCAGCACTACGATTATTTTTCTCTTTAGTATCAATTATTATTTGCCTCCATCCATTAAAGCTTGCTTCTAACACGGTGATCAACTACAGTGTTAGCCAATTAATATGTTGAGTCAACTGATTAAAAATCTTGTGGCATTAAAAATATACTCTTCCTATAAGAAAGTACTATAAGAAAGTATCCCCAGGATACTGCAAAACACTCCATCAGAAAGGTAGAGAGAAGTGTTTGCTAAAGCACAGTACATTGTAGCGTGCATATCTATCCATCCATCCGTCCATCCATCCATCCATCCATCTATCATCTCTCCCTTCTCAGAATTTTCAGGTTGATTTCACAACTGATTCCTTCTCCTCCTTCCCCCTCTCCAGTACCTTCTTAGTTTTCTGCTGTGTCAATCCATCATATTTTTCCCATAGATCTTTTTCTCCCCTCCTTGGTATTTTTAAATTTGAGAATGCTGAGATAGCCAATCTCTCAATTTGTGGGGAGGGCAAGCTCTTTTCCCCCACTTTTTGTGAAGGACTGCAATCAATTGCATATTACATTATTTTAAAAATTACAGGTCTCCCTAGAAAGTCTAGACTGAGGGATACTTGCATAACCAAAGCATTACTAAGCTCAGTTTCTGCTCCTAGGCTGGGAATTTCTATATGTTCTATGTTTAGCATTTCATGTAGGTTAAGTAAAAGTTGATGATAGATAGAACTTGTTCCCTATTAGCCAGCCTTTGAGCTCGTGGACTTGCTTCTTAGTTATACTGAAATCCAGGCAACATTCAAAAGAAGCCGTAACTTCTTTGTTCATGGTTAGGAGCAGGCTTTTTCCTTGGATGCCCTTTCTGCACAACAGGCACTCCAATTAGACTGAATTCTGAGTCAGTGATAAATCTTTTTCTGTGCTTCAAGTGGGCCTATGTATTAAAAAGGGGAAAATAAAGATCCACATGTACAGTCATTTCCTTATACATTTGTTTTTGCTTAGTGAAAAGAGGTAGAAATATTCCAAACAGTTGGAAAAGCTCTCCAGTGAGATGCAGTTATGAATGGCTGGTGTGTCATGTTACCAAAGACAGTTATTATTCTATTTCTGGCTGAAGTGAACTGGTTCTGTTGAAAAGTTGGCATGAAGTAAAAGTCTATGCTGCTTTGGTTCTAATGGCCTACTCATACATACAAGTCATCACTTGATGCTACAGTAACAAACCTGCTTGTCTGATGAAGCGATGGAAAAATTCATTGCAGTCTTCATGATCAATCCGGTTGCATGCTCTGTGCTTTCTACCTTTCACAGAACTATATTTACTTACATTCCCCTCCCTACCCTTTTTTTAAAGAATTCAAAAATCACAGTGAAGTCTTGTGACATGCATTAGAAAATGCAGGTCAGCAGGACAAAGGGAAAGATCACTATAGAATTGGGTGGCCTTATAAATTTAATAAAATAAAACAATATATAATATATAATAATAAGATAAGTATGACCAGCACAGGCTAAACCACGTTTTTTCTTAAACCCTTTCCTCTTTTTTTCTGACGCATTTCCCTCATTCCCCTTCTCTCCCATCTTCTCAGATCTTAAAATAAATTTCATTCTGACTGGCTTGCTGAAAATTGGCAGCGGCATCTGAGTTTCAGTCACTTTATATTTTAGACAATTCTAAAGTGTGTTTTATCCTTTGTGTGGATCAAAATAAAATAACTGAAAACTGTTCATCGTGTTGATGGCCTACATGTACAATAAGTAAAATGTGACCAACAAGGGCTTGTGCAAGATTGCAGTTCCTCCAGTGTGGTGAGAACAATATGAGATTTCTAAACCTGTGTGGAAAAGGAACTGCCAACTCATGCATCTTCCCATTTAAAAGGTAAGAAAAACAATAAGTTGGCTTGACCTTCTTCCCCATTTTGGGTAGCTCCAGATGTGCGGGAACTGCAACTGCAAATTCTCAAGCAGAATTGTGGAAGTTGCAGCACAAATTATATGGAGGGCCTCAGGTTGGAAAAAGCTGAAATGGAAGGCATTTAAATGTTAACTTTCAAGGCAGTCTGGAAGACCAAGCCTGTCTTAAACAGCACAGAAATTAAAGTTGGGAGTTTAATGCTAGAAGAAGAACTTTGCATTACTATGAACCTATTCTGATTCAGACTATTGCGTCCAGCTCATTCTGTGGGCTATGATCCATGCTGCAATAAAACAATTGTTAAGAGATAGGAAAAGATGACTCTAGGAAACCATATAAGCAAACATTAGTTTGCTGCAGGAGAAGTAACTTCAGTTGGAAATAAATTCTCTTTTCTATTTCATTGTCTTCACCATCCATACAATGGAGGGTAAATAATTTCTTTTCAAGTGGTGTCACTATCTCTACAGAATGAATTATGAAGGTGAAAGGATGAAGAATCAGTTTATATATCTGTATCTATAAAGCATATCTATATATCTATATGAGAGCCAGTTTGGTGTAGTGGTTAAGGCACTGGGCTAGAAACCAGGAGACTGTGAGTTCTAGTCCTGCCTTAGGCACAAAGCCAGCCAGGTGACCTTGGGCCAGTCACACTCTCTCAGCCCTAGGAAGGAGGCAATGGCAAACCACTTCCAAAGAACCTTGCCAAGAAAACTGCAGGGACTAGTCCAGGCAGCCTCCGAGAATCGGACACAACTGAATGGATTTAAAAAATATCTGTCTGTCTGTCTGTCTAAATACTTTTAAGTCATAATTGTCCTGTGTTGCAAGCAGTCTTTAATTTTCATTTTCAATTCAACTCCAGCAAAAATGATTCTAAAATTGACTGATTTTCACTTACAGAATGGTGACTGTGACATTTGCCACAGATCTCGTAAAAGATAAAATTAAAAGTCCCATCTGAGACTCCTGAAATGAACAACAGTATAACTAAGTTAGGCATATCAAGAATTTTTGAAGAGAAGGCAAAGCAATCAAACCACTCAATTATTTAACAATAATAGCTACTGTTAAAGTAAATTCTGAAGTTCCAGGTTTTTAAGAATGCTATAGAAGATCCTTTCAAGTTGGTCTCCATAAATGACAGCACCCAGCTGAACCTTGTCGGGGTTGAGATGCTAAGCAGGATCAGACCAGGTTAGTACTTAAATGGGAAATGAATAGGGAATCCCTTGTTGGTAGACTACACTGAGATGTCCAAAAACATTCCAGAAGAAGGGAATGGTAAACCACCACTTCTGAAGTACCTACCAGGAAAACTGGGCTTGTGTATACAGTCATCAAGAATGAGGTTCAACTCAGAGGAGATTTTGCCTAGAAGCCAAACAGGACAGTAATTGGTTTACAATGAAATAATTCTTCTCTGAAGTGCTTTTACAACTTGCTGTAGTCATTGAGAGTAATTGAGAGAGAGGAAGAGGAAAGAAAGTAAAGAAATACATCCTGTTGCGAGGTTTGCCAGTGCTGTCATCACTATTTCAGAATAGCTTTCTATTTCTTCTTTCACAATCTGGCTAGCTTAGTGAGTTATCTAAGAAACAACAAAATGGGGTATGATGCTACCTTCCCGCCCACTTTATGATCCAGATCCTGGGCTAAATAGGTCCTTGATCTAAGCCAGCAGGATTTATCTTGTCTCCAAGAGACATAGAGGCCCCAAGAAAAGTGATCACATTTGAGCATAATGTGGAATTGGAAATTCCCTTAGGGTGGGATTTCCTGAGTTTGAGTCTCTTTAACCTAGTCCACCAACTGGAGCAATTGGCCCCAGCATCAGAAATAAGCCAACATTCCCACCTCCCAAAATTCCACAGCTCTTGGAGCTGATTTGCCAATGTAGGTAGCATGGTTGGAATAGTCTCACAGGAATGCTAGACTACAAACTGGTGGTTTTTCGTCTTGCAAGGAGTTTGAGAGAGGGCTCTGGTTGCCAAGATGCATAAGAGAGAAGAGGTAAAAGTACAAACCTTGAGGATGGGGAACCTTCCCTTGTTTAATGAAAACATCTCGTTGTATCAAAAAAAAAAATCAGAAAAGAATAAAATGATGTGGCTATGCAAAGAGAAGTAGAGATGCAAAGGCTAGACAGAATCATTAATTGTCTGGATAGGTCATTTCCTGCTTCATGCCGATAATCTCTTCAGTTGCCCATCACCATCAGTGAAGAAATAAAAAGCTTTTCATGGATTGGACATAAGAGTTACCATTACCACATCTCCATATATCAAAAAAACAACAAAAATTGAATGGGGGAAAAAAATGAGTGGTTGGAATCTAGAATATATAAATATTCTGCCTTCCAGAAACTCAACACTGCAATAGTATTTGCAGAGCTGCATTTGCTCCTTCTTCTAGTAATTCAAAATTTCTTCTGCTTATGGACAAGTAGCCAAAATCACTGCACAGGTATATTACAAATAATAATAGAATTGGGATAACTTTATTATTTGCAGAGACAAAACTTTGTAAAAGTAGAAGAGGTCGCTCCACAGATGTCTTAAAACAACTTGCTGGAATTAAATATTGCTTTAACTGGGTAAGAGGAACATTAGACTAGAGCGGTGTTTTTCAAACTTGGCAATTTTAAGATGTGTGGATTTCAACTCCCAGAATTCCCATGCTGGTGGGGGAATTCTGGGAGTTGAAGTCCACATATCTTAAAGTTGCCAAGTTTGAAAAACACTGGAATAGAGGAAAGGTTAATAGTTTAAAACCTGGATTGGAAGATGACTGGAATAGAATAGCAGGGGAAGGAAGGTAAGAGGAAAAAGACTGATGAAAGTAGGTTGAAGGACAGAAGTGGAAAATAAAAAGAAAATGGGAAAACTATACAGCCTAAGGAGGACTGAATGTGCTTAGTGAATATGAAATCTTGATGGAATTAAAAAAAAAGGGAGGTGTGACAATGGAATGAAGGATACCTGGAGAGGACTAGGCCATATTGCAGTATTCTCTTGCAGATCCTTGCTTGTTGTCTTTAATAAGAAATGAGCAGGGATAGAAAGAAGAATGTTATGCAACATTTTAATTTGGTTTTTCTCTCCTACCCAAGCATATGAAGAATGTTTTAGCCTAGAAGGAATGGATGAGTAATGGAGGGATATTGAAAATGGAGGATTTAATAGCCTTCTCCATCCTAAGCACATTTATTTAGAAATAAATCCTATTAACATCAGTGGGTCATAGGGAAACATAGTGGAAGGCAAGAATTAGCTTAAATGGAGAATTGTGAAGGAATGTTGATATATTTAAGTTTAAATCAATGTGCCTGGATGAGCCTTCTCCCTTCAACATTGATCTTAGTCCACCTACATGATTGTTGTAGGGATGGAAAGCAAAAAACCCCCCATGACTCACCCATAATATATTTGATTGATTAAATATCTTCTCTGAGTTGTTCTGGTCAAGGATAGAAATTATCTCACCCAATATTTCTGTTGCAAACCTATTCTGAACTTTGTTTGGTGAAAGTGCTATACTTAATACAGTTTACTTGTGTTGACGACCGATACAGAACAGTATCATGAAGGGACTGCAACAGGAGTGAAGAAGGCAGTTACCTTCTGCCATCTCTACCTCCCAGACATACAGAATTATACTTGCTGTTGATAACCAGAGGTTGGGAAAGAGCTGGGAGAGAACAGATCAGGTATTTTCCCGAAAAGCGAATCTCTCCTAAACAGAGAGAGGAGGTGGAAAGGGACTGAGGAGCTGGGAGGAAAAGAAGTGTTGTTGTGCTCAGAGGAGAAAGAGGGGGAGGGGGGCATCCATACTAACATCCCAGCATCTTTTCTATCCTCATCTGCCTCCTCCTCCTCTACCTCCTCCCCTTCTTCCAAGGCCAATTCTACCCCTTGGGAATGACACTGGAGATTACCTTGAATTCTTCTTTGAGTACGTGCCTCCTTCCATTTCCTATACATGTCCTTTTTTCTCTTCAGTATTTTAGATGGCTCTCTGTATATCCACAATGACCTCTACATTCTTTCCATTTTCTCTTCTAGGTATTGTTCACTCTTCTATATTCAGTATCTCATTTCATAGGATATCCCATCTTCCATGGATGCCTTTCTCCTTCAGGAATTCAAACCACTGGATCCAAGCTCCCTTCCCTCAGAATTCATCAAAATCCTATTTCTAAAGTCCAGTGTGATGGTCTGTTTCTTCTCACTTCATCCTCCCCTAGATATCATGTATTCAAGGATAATATCATTGCTTTCTCCCAAACTATCAGTCACCTTCACTTTCTCAACCAATTCCTTCTTATTGGTAAGGGTTAGCTACAGGATAGCAGACCCCTTACAGTCTTCTTCCTTCCACCTTGTGACAAATGAAGATGTTAGCAAGAGGATAAGAACATGTTGGTCCTCTGAGTCTTGGCCAGTTTAGGTTCCCAGAAGATACCTCTTTGAAGGACTAATCCTCTGATGGAGAAAGGCCTCATCTTCTCTCTGCCCAGGCAGCCTCTAATGGACTCCCGCAATGGTGTCACTTTTTTCCCCCTTCTCTCTCCTTTTATTCTTACCTAAACACTTTCAGCAGGATTTCCATTCTCTTAAATTAGAATTTCAGTGCAGCTAAATCATCATCACATCGTCATCATCCTCATCCTCATCATCCCATGCAACACCCGCAGTCCTGTCTGTTGGATCTGTTCTTTTTTCGTGTGCTATGTATCAATGATGGATATTGTTCATCCAAGTTTCAGTAATGCCTATCATACCATATTCATCTCCCTGAGTTAGGATCTCTAGTTCTCCCTGCTTATTTCTCATACTCTGTCCATTTTGCAGAAACATCTGAGGCCCCTACTGCCTCTCTGTGTAGTTTTGTGCAAACCCCTGAGTCCCCACCATGACCTCTTCCTTTTCCCTTTGTGGTCTGCCTTTTTCCCTCCAGTCCTTTGTTACATATTTGATTCTGTGCTTTTGCCACTCACCCACCTACCTATTGTAGCAGGTGACTCTCCTAGCCCTACTACCATGCAAATCTTCCCTATTAGCTTTCTTGGGTTGCAGATTCCGCCACCCCCTCCAAACACAATTGCTTTGATGTCCGGCTTGTGAAGAGAGGCATGGGGCACACTTGCACCATGATGAGGGATATAAATGTGCAGCAAGCATCTCCTCACTAGGTGGATCTTCCCATAGGAAGAGGATGTGCAATTCACTGACCTCTGCTCTGTGTATTATATATGGATAACAGCCATAGACCAATCAAAATGTCATGTTCCTCTTGTGCTTTGTGCATTCATTTGATGCAATTCCCTTATTTTCACTCCCTGTCATCCTTTATTTGTTCTCCCCAGTGTAAATATATGCAATATATATTTTTGGCTGCCGCCCTTCTGAATTTCCACACTTCCTTTTCCTCATAACATTTACTGTAATATGAGATGGGTATGATTGCTATCCTCTTTTTTAAAAAAAAGTTTGGCTTTGTTTATCTCTTAAACAGTGATTTTATCACTCAAAGGAGAAGGAGGGACTGAAACCTCTAATTACATACTTTTATGCTACAGGGCCAAGAGGGTTCACTGCAGAAATTATTTCATTCTTCCATCCCATTTTCATAGCGTAGTACAGGGGGATGGTACAGATTGTGGGAGGCCTATTTTTTTCACAGAATATTGTTAGGGGAAGGATACAATGTGAGATGCCCCCTGGAGATAAGTGGTAGCAGCAGTAACTACCATGCGGAAGGAGGGGCCAGGTGGACAGACTGGTGACATTTTGGGAAAGAAGATTTGATACTTCCAGCTTTTCATTTTCTGGGCTCCATCCTGACATGCCACCATACTTTGTGTTTTAACGGATATGAATTTTGGCTAGCTTAAGAATCTATGGTTAAGATAAACCTTATGTACAACATGAGCCAAGCAGTCTCCTCCTAGGCCATAAACCCACTAGGATGGTTTAGGCAATGCTAGATATTCCCATCTAAAGAGTATCAATTTTTATTGCATTCATACATCAAGTTATGCCATGGTATCATAGTTTTATCATTAGAAAAAGCATAACTGCTGGAATTCAGAGAACACATGGAGCTAAAAAAAAAGAAACAAAAAAAATTCCACATTTTAGCTTAAACATTTTAGTTTAAATGTATAATTCCAACTCTCATCATTCAAAAAGTATACATGAAACATAAGCTTTTAAAAATACTATTTAAAATTTAAACCATCTTATTCAAAATATCTGTGAATTTGAGAAATCTTAGCCTAATCTACTTTACAGAGTTGCTTTGGGGACAAAATGGAGTGGGACTGGAAAAACCATATACCATTTCAGAGTTTTTAAAGAAATATATGAGTTAAGTGTGTGTGTGTGTGTGTGAGTGATTTTTTAATTCCACCTTTGTTATTTTTATAAATAGCTCAGGGTGGTGAACATACCTAATACTCCTTCCTCCTCCTATTTTCCCCACATTTTCTATCCCATTTTCTATCCCACCTTTATTATTTTTATAAATAACTCAAGGCAGCGACGTACCTGATGCTCCTTCCTCCTCCTATTTTCCCCACAACAACAACCCTGTGAGGTGGGTTGGGCTGAGAGAGAGGGACTAGCCCAAGGTCACCCAGCCAGCTTTCAGGCCTACAGCGGGACTAGAACTCTCCTACTACACCTGATTGGCTCTTGGGCTGAGAGAGAGGGACTGGCCCATGGTCACCCAGCCGGCTTTCATGCCCAAGGTGGGACTAGAACTCTCAGTCTCCTGGTTTCTAGCCTGGTGCCTTCACCACTAGAACAAATTGGCTTTTATTAATAAACAATTAAGTATTAATAAATTATTATTTATTAATGATTATAGTATTTATTCAATGATTATTTATTAATAAATGAATTATTAACAAACAATATTAATACTGTTTTCTGTATACAGGATCCAAAGAATTCATTTAACTCTATTGTTTCTACTTCATTAATAAGAAAAAGTGTTGAACAAAACCTGTACCTTTCTTAGTATTCTTGCCTTTTTCATAAACAATTAGAAAATAAATCTCCAATAATTTAAATACCCATAGAAATGCTACTTTATCAAAGACATAAGAACTGAAGTACACCTTTAAACCTGAATATTTATTGGCATTTTCCCTCTTTCACATTCTTTCCTACCAGAGGCTAATTAATCCTTTTGTTTATTCCCCTCCGACCATCTGCCTCAAAATTAAAGCATTCAGATATTTGCAATTTCAGCCTTGAAATGATTTCATCTACTACTCTGATGGGGATGGAAAAATATATTAAATAAACAAATAGGAACAGAAGGATTCTAAATGTTGCCTACAAACAGCCCCAGTGTGGGAAGCAGTGTGTTGATGAGGCATTTCTCTTCTGCCATGAGCCAGGGTGAAATTAAAATGGAGATGCCCACAAGAAATTGATGAAGGTTTGTGACAATTTGGCTGCTTCTGGATGTACCAGTGAGTCAGAATCGCTGAAGATCCTGGTTTATTGTGCACAAGCAGTGTGCTGATACAAGGTGTGATTGCATCAGTGGACGCAGTAAAACTAGCAAGGAGGTTAAACCTGTGCAATACTTTTGAGCTGGTCCTACAAATAAAGCTGAAGACTGAATCCAGGGTCTGAAGCTAGTTTCCAATTCTTTCTTTGTTAGAAGAGTGAAAAGCCAGAATCTAGGTTCATATGTAACAATGTTTTTGCTTCCAGTTCCAATTCAGTCAAAATATAAATTCAATTAATAAATAAATTTACTTAGAACATTCAGTTAGCTGAGGAGCACTACAGCAGCATCGGAAGAAGAGAGGGGAAGCAGAGCAGGCTTGGACCTAACATTAAATCTGAGCAGACGCTGCACTCCCCAAGGACATGACATGGAATTAGCCACTTCCCCAATAATGTCTTTCTTTGTGCTCTTTAATTGTCTTTCAACTAAATGAATAGTCAAAAGAACTTAAGAAAAGAGCTGACAGGTCAGAACAAATGGTTGTCCATGTTTTTGATGGAACATGAAAATAGCTCAGAAGCTTCATTCACTTACAAATACCCATATGCCATCTTTATCTCTAGTGGGTTTGATGCTTGCAATTCCCCTCTTTAATTGGTTGAAATATCTTTTTGTATAAACATTACCAAATCCTATCTTATTCTAGCCTGGGTCTTAGAACAATTGTGGCCTCGAGAACTGCCTAGAATCGCCTCCTCTTGATCATCCAGTTTTTGTCAGATTTTCTGCATGCTAGTTTAAAAGCTGCTCTTTGATTTTTTGGGGGTATCCGGGCCAGCAGTCGGGTTCTATTTGCTCTCCAGGTGACCCCCGTCTCTTTTGTAAAGACTTGTTATCTTGTTTCCATATTTAGACCTCTTAACTTCCAGCTGTCTATTTAGTCCTGTGTATACAATATGTGACATTTCTGAAAATGCTGTAGGTTTACTGTCCAACTTACAACTCGAACTTTAGTATTTCCCCCCAGAGATACATGGCTGCATTTCCAAATACCATTTATGCTGAAGGGTCCCACAGAAATTACTTCTTCCTTTCTCCCAGAGTGCTCCATATTTTCTTTGGATTAATCAGTTTCAGCTGATTAATCCAAAGAAAATCCTGATTTCCCCCTTCCCCATTCCTCTATCAGTTCCAAATTATCAACCATCATTTCTGTAGGTTCAATTCAGATTTGTGTGTTAATTTAAAACACCTGCATTTCTGCTCCTATGGCTCTCCAGTTTGGCCCCCAGCAAATAATAAACCCTTATGTGGCCAACAGCTCTTTACTCATAAATTTCCTCCTTTCTCCTGCTACCCCCTTCCTCTCCCACTAAGAAAAGACTGTCTGGACACCTGGCATCAGATGAGAGTTAAAGAAGACACAGCTTATTTTAAGGTCTACTGCCCATTTTAGCACTTCTGCCTTGATAGAACATGTGATGGGATGAGATGACAGCAGTCAGTTTGCATAAAACGTGAGCAGTTCATGGCTAACCTTTTCACTGAACATGACAGGCTTGTTCATTATGTATGATGTAGAATTCTAACATCTCAATAGGATATGGAATTATATCTTTGGTAATGTGTTGACAGGTGGGACAGGCTTGCTTGCTATACTTTGCAAAACGTTGCCATGTAGTATAAGCACACCACAGTTGATTAGCCTGACTGCAGATCTTTTGTTTTAATAGTCTCATCCATTTCAAGACATTTTCTCACAAAAACGCACAATGCAGTTGCAATCAATTAATAGGAACTGCAAGAAACGTACCTTCTTGTTTAGATCTATAAATAAGCTGAATAAAGACAAGATTGGGAACAAGATGACATGACTGTTACCACTACCTGGTACTTTCTTGTTCCTTATACTTGCAATGAATCCTGATTATTTAATCTGTAAGAAAAGAATCTCTCTTCCCCAACCCAGTGCTTTCCAGATGCATTGCATTTTACCTTCCATAATCATTACAGGCAGTCCTCACTAAACAACCATTCGTTTAATGACAGTTCGGACTTACAACGGTGCTGAAAAAACCAACTTACAACCAATCCTCACACTTACGACACGTGATCACCATTTTTGAACTTTCTGGCCGGCCTCTGGCAAGCAAAATCAATGGGGAACCGCATGATTCGCTTAACAACCATGTGGTTCGCTTAATGCCTGCAGTGATTCATTTAACGACCGCTGCAAAAAAGGTTGTAGAATTGGGTTTGATTTGCTTAATGACCACTTCACTTAGCAACCAAAATTGTGGTCCCAATTGTGTTTGTTAAGTGAGGCCTACCTGTAGTCAATATGGACAGTGTTCATACCAGTTAGGAATTATGAAACTAGAAATCTGGTAGACACCAAAATGGGGAAGGGCTCTAGTCAACATTCTGTTTCCTACAATAATCAGCAAGATAATTTCAGAAAACCCTGCCCAGCAAAATATTTCACTCCGCAGTTCCCCATAGCAGTTGTTTTTGAACACTGATATTCACGACAGCCATTATAGGTAATATCTGTTTATGGACTCAGTATTTTTCAGGAGCACCTTCTCTTCATTGAGACAGTAATATTATTTGGGGCTTGGGATGTCACAGAGAGATTTTCTGAAGATAGGTAGATGCCCTCTATTTTGTAATAATGAAACTTCAAGTCATCCCATGGAAGTGATTAAAAAGAGATTCAGGAAATGTAAAAGAAAGTTCTAGCTTCATAAAATGTAGAATTGTATGTCACATAAAGATTACCACTAACTCAAATGGCCTTAAAAGAAAGCAAAACAAACTGATGAGGGATAAAGCTGTCAGGGGCAACTGATCATGAAAGCTATCTCCAATATTTGAGAAAGGACAAAGAGTGCTGTACTCCTACAGGAAGAATTCATGATGGATTTCTTTTCAGGTGGAATGGCTGGATCTACAATGATAGAATTTGGTGCAGCACAATAGGCATGTAATTCCAGCCTGCCTGTTTCAAAATCTTCCTGCGCCAAGTGTTGCCCCCAAATTGTGCACCATATGCCTAGTTACTGAAAACATTTTTATCCTGCATTTCTGCTGTAAAGTACCCACAGGACTCAGAAAAGAAACTGCTCCGGGAAGCTGCATGGAAGAAGCTTGTCCAAGATTAGATTAGGGATAATTCCTATGAAATGTGTGTGTGTGTGCGCGCACACGCGTGTTTTAAAAAATCCCCCAATCCTTTGAATTCACAAGGATATAGAAGGAAATGTGAAATTGACTCTAATTGAACATAGGGTGGTCTGAACATCCCTACATTCCTGTCTTGAATTTAGGCTTCTGAGGCATCTAAATGGCTATTTTGGAGAAAGAGACTGGAAGAATCTGTGGTTTGGTCTCACGTACTTTCATATATTCATTTATTTGCTCAATACGTTTTTAAAATTTTCTGGTCATCACTCAATCTCATGGCACTTGAGTCACAGAGAGAGGAAGACTCCAACTTTTTCCCTTTATGCAGGGCTGCATAAACTTCTCTTTTGTCTCTTTTCTTTTCCTTTCCAAATAGTTCTCCCTATCTCAGAATCAAGGATGTCATCACTGACATGACTTCCTCCAAAATTATTCCGGAAAAAAGTGTTGGTTCTCCTATCTCTTTTAGTTGGACTTTTAGAGAAGACATCTATAATCCCCATTCACTCAACATGTTTTGTAAAGGAGAAATTCCCAGCAATTTGTGCCTAAGAACAGCATTTTTTTTTTTGACCTTAGAAATAAAAGACAAAGCATCAGGCAAGAAATAAGTCTCTTTATAAAGGGCATTGAAATCTAAGAAACTAGATCAGGTTCTACAGCAGATGATCATTTGTATTTTCAGTCCAGTGACAATGATAGAAATAATAATCATTCTAGAGACTTTTAGCAGTGCAGAGAAATTTTCTAGGGCTGAATATTTTTTTTGTTTGATTATTTAAATTTATTTTAAATTTTCTACTCAAAGCACAGTCAGGGCAGAATGTTTGATACGTCTTCATCAAAAACGTTCAGTGGTAGAAGTTGCCAACTGATCAAGTGTTTTCCTATTGCACAGAATATCCTAGTGTTGGCAGTTTTACCCAAGTCCAAGGGCAATCAAACTCAATAAAATGGCAAAATCAGTCAAAATATTACGTGATGTGGCACACACAGGAGCATGGCCCACGGAGTCTGCTGGCCTCTGTCTTGATATAGTTTTTGGATCCAAAACTTCGTAAGTTACATGTGTTTGGAGAAGCTGCATTGCAAAATATGTATTTGGGAAGAAGGGCGCAAATTCCATACGCTGAAGCAAGTTACATTTGACAACTCTTACAACTTTCATGGCAGTTTTTTAAAATGTGAAAAAAATGGACAGAGCTGACTACATTCGAATAGATCTTATTAAATTTAGAATCTGATCTGTAATCTCACCAGAAAGGAAAAAATTATATTGCGCGCCTTCTTCCTATAGGGCTTTTAGCTGTTCAGGATGGGGTCTTTTAATGGGAGGAGGCTGCTTTATTAAATGGGCCTTGAAGTAAAAGACTTGGTGAAGCAAACTCCCCTATTTTATTTTTTTTTGCATAATCAACACACACACACACACACACACACACACTTACTTCATTGAATCTAATAGCCATTTCTTTTTCTCATAGTAAAAGGGTCTTGGGGTCTATTTTACAATTTGGCATCTCAGTCACCTGTTGTCCCTGCTACAGTATTGTCTTCCATGCTTCCCAGCTAGTTTGGGTTTAAATTAGATCTTCCTTAAACACTTTAGATGTCCTTGCTGAACCAGAATGTTTGGCCTCTCTTATTTTTGACTGATTTCAGCCACACAGTACAAGCCCAGCGTGCTGTACTTTTAGTCCACTGCATTTTTTTTTCTCTCTAAAAGTATGGATGTGGTCCAACAAGCCTGTGCATGGATTAAGTGGCAGAACAAAACAGAGTTTTGACACTATCACAAACCAGCTCTCAGGATTTCTTTATGGCTGGATTCAAAGAGCGCATGTGGGCATACATGGCCATTAATTAAACCAAACTACAAACAGCAGTGAAAGACTTTGTATTTCTAGGTGTGAAGATTACTGCAGATGCTGACTGCAGTCAGGAAATCAGAAGATGCTTAATCCTTGGGAGAAGAGCAATGACAAATCTCAATAAATAGTGAAGAGCAGAGACATCACACTGACAACAAAGGTCCGCATAGTTAAAGCAATGGTGTTCCCCGTAGTAACATATGGCTGCGAGAGCTGGACCATAAGGAAGGCTGAGCGAAGGAAGATCGATGCTTTTGAACTGTGGTGTTGGAGGAAAATTCTGAGAGTGCCTTGGACTGCCAGAAGATCAAACCAGTCCATCCTCCAGGAAATAAAGCCAGACTGCTCACTTGAGGGAATGATATTAAAGGCAAAACTGAAATACTTTGGCCACATCATGAGAAGACAGGACACCCTGGAGAAGCTGCTGATGCTAGGGAGTGTGGAGGGCAAAAGGAAGAGGGGCCGACCAAGGGCAAGGTGGACGGATGATATTCTAGAGGTGACGGACTCGTCCCTGGGGGAGCTGGGGGTGTTGATGACTGACAGGAAGCTCTGGCGTGGGCTGGTCCATGAAGTCACGAAGAGTCAGAAGCGACTGAACGAATAAACAACAACAACACAAACAGCAAGCAAGCCTCATGTGATTGTTTTCTTAGTCATTCAACCCATGCACACATATAATCGCCAATAAGTGATGAGGATGAGAAGAGACATACAATGCAACTAATAAGTAACACTCTGCCAAATGTTAGAAATTTTCCAAGTTATATCTGAAGACAGATGGAGCAAAAAGTAAGAGAGGGTGAACCCCAAAGCAATACTAGAATGGAATGCAGGAAATCTCACTTGTTAGTTACTATTGAGATGCCACAGGCAACGATGGAAATGCTTGCAATCTGCAACAGAGCCTAGTTTTTCATGTTTCCTTACTGCTAATGGATCATTTTAGAAGGTGATCCTCCCAGATAGAAGGTCCCGATTTTCCAAGCAGAAGCTGGTATTTTTCTCCTCTAGTTTGCTAACAGTATCACTCATGGCCACACTAGTGATCTATGATATAGATATAGGAAATGATTATAGGCTGTCATACTTGCAGGCAATTGGAAAGTTAATGTAGAGGTTATTTTTGCAAGATGTCAATATACATGACTAACACACTGTAAGCAGAAAAGAGGGGCAGAAGATGTGGTAGCAGAAAGATGGGGTGCTTAAAGCTAAAATAACAACAGATGAACTTGAGCAAACTTAGCAAACTTAGGACGGACTGAGGAAAAATAAGATAAGCGGATTAAAAGAGATTTTGTATTATCTGCCAGTTAATTAAACAGCTATAAGGACATTATTCCTCACCAAGTCCTGCTATGCTGCCTCAATGTGGTGGACAGGCAGAAGGGGTGTTCCTGGGAAGGATAAGTGAAGAATGCTAGGAGTTTTTACCACAAATCTGAAGCTGCAAAGACAATGAGAACATGGTGTCTGAGTACTGATGGCGAGCAGGAATGGGCCTCTATCCAGGGTGGAAAACGCATGCGTAGTACTGAGGAATTAAGCAGCCATTCAAAGAGACACAGATCAGACCCGCCTTGACTTTTGGGGTTTATCTGTCTGGGTTTTCCCCAGGCTTCTTCAGTTTGTTAGGATTCTGTCTTATGTAGCAGCAATAAACACTAGAGACCTACTCCTCGTCTCAGCGTGATTCCTGACTGTTAGGACACATGGGATGTAAGAAGCATGAACACAGGAAAGCTCAACTCAGCGAAAAATGAAATAAAATGATTACAAATTGACATCTTAGGCATCAGCAAATTGAAATGGACTGAAATTGGCGCTTTCAGTCAAAAGATCAAATTGTTTACTACTCAGGACATGAAAAACAAAGAAGTAACAAGTAACAGCATTGCTTTCATTGTCAGGAAGGACAATGCCATGGTCGTAAATGCCCGCTGGTTGCGAAGTGCCCAAATGTCGATCACATGACTGTGGGATGCTGCATGGGTTGTAAATGCAAGGATTGGTCATAAAGTTACTTTTTCAGCACCACTATAACTTCGAGCGAAGTTCTTTAACTATACTTAGTGATCTCTTAGCCACATAGCTGCTAAGAGCTGCATGGAAGAAAGAGCCAGGCACATGGCTTTAGGCCCAAGATGGAGACAGAAGCAAAACTTCTTCTTTAGGCCCAAGATGGAGACAGAAGCAAAACTCAGATGGTGAAGGAGGAAGAGAGAGAGAGAGGAAGTGGGAGTGGCAACAGACAGCTTTCTCAACAGCTTGGAGAGTTGCATCCTAGAGCAACCATCCATATGCTGGATTTGCCAGGACTTCCAACCCTCTCTCCCTCCCTTCCTAAAATCATTTTAGCCATTATTTTATGGAGGACGGGTGATAGGTAGCACTCGGCACCTATTACCTTTTGTAGTCCTGTGGTAAACTATAAGGCAACATGGCCTTGTTTACTTTTTGGATGGTTCTCCTTGGAAGAAACTTGAAATGTCGTCTGTTTTGTTCTACTGCAACTCAGCTTACTCGGCAAGAATGTTCTGAGTGGGTATATTTTGTCCTAAGCTTGAAACAAAACTACTACTGCTACTACTATTCTTTATACACAACAATGTGAAATCACAGCTGCCAGTTCTTTAGCTGGTGTTGGCCTTCATTCACACTGAGTTCTTCCCAAGAACCTAGCATGTATATTTATCTTGTATTTATTTTGTATTTTAATTGTTTTAACTGTTCTATAGTTTTATTGTTGTCAGCCGCCCAGAGTCACTTGCTGAGATGGGTGCCTATAGAAATCGAATAAATAAATAAATGCTGTAATGTATCGGCGTAGTATATATGTGGATCCAAGCAGTGTGGCCTTTTGTAATTGCCAAATGTAAATATTGTCATGAGCAGATTTTCTAAGGGCTGTCCAAGGTTTTCTGGTATGGCACCCAGTTCAGGAACCACCACGGCCAGTTTATGCCATAATCTTTCAACTTCGATTTTCAGATCTTGATACTCTGCAATCTTCTCCAATTCTTTGTCTTCTGGTGTAGAAGACAATAGAAGTGTGGTATCGCCACATCAATTACCAATCTTTTCTTTTTTTCAACCACAGATAAATCAGGTGTGTTATGCGCCAAGGCTTTATCAGTTTGCATTTGGAAATCCCACAATATTTTAACCTGCTTATTTTCAACTACTTTTTCAAGCATATGTTCCCACCAATTTTTCATTACTGGCACATGGTAATTTTTAAAGATGTTCCAGTGAATCTATTTAGCAACTGCGTTATGTTATTGTTTATAATCAATTTGTGCAATCTTCTTGTACAAGCTGACTATGTGGCCTACTGTTTCTTCTGCTTCTTTGCACAATCTGCACTTTGAATTATTTGGTGATTTTCCAATTCTGGCCTTGATTGTATTAGTTTGAATAGCTTGCTCTTGAGCACCCAAAATCAAGCCTTGAGTAAAATCAAAATCAAGCTTTTAGTATGCTGCAACTCAGCTTATTCTGACATAATGTTCCGAGTGGGTGTCCTAAGCTTGAAACATGATGATGATGATGATGATGATGTGCGCATCCTTTTTCTTCATGGGCACCAACTGCATACTTCTGTAATACTTTACATATCCCATTACTGACCCCTCCAGTTGAAAACAGATTTGGGACTTATGCATAAGTGAGCTTCACCCTAGTTAATCATAAGCCAGATTTGGACTGTTCAACATGCATGGAGCCAGAAGATATTTATTCATATTTAAAGGTCAGATTGGCTTCATTGATTCAACCCTTGAGTTTGCTATGGTCACTTGAATATGAATCGAACTTACTACATGTGCAGAGACCCAGCTTTATCAGGGCATCTGATTGCAAAAAACCACAAATTGTAACCTGCTTCAGATCCTGCCCCCAACATGGGAAGGTCAGGTGCTTAAATCGAGGCAGGGAAAGTTGAGGCAGAGCCAGTATTTACTTCCTTGTCCCTCTTCTATGTGAGTAAATACCTTGTTCAGTTTGCCTACCTGAAGAGCTGGTTTGGTTTCTATTTTAGCTGTTGTCTTTTGGGTGGGAGATGCAGCCAAGTGATTCCCATGGCCATGTTTATTCCCTCAACTACGTGCGTGCGTGTGGAAATAAAGCAATAAAAGCGATGCATTTGTCAAATGCAATATGCGTCCGAATCGCAGACAAGTAATCAAAAGAGACCCGCGACATTCATTAGAGCAGATCTTCCCATTCGGAGCTTTTAAAATAATCCTCAAAACTGCGACAGCTCATCTCAGGAGACGGCGGTATTTCTTCGACTATTGAAACTTCGGTGTTGGCCACGCCAGGAACAGGAAAGCGGCGGCGCAAAGTTTCAGCAGCGCGCGGAGAGTGCGTTTAGCGGCGGCGAACAATGCGCGCCGTTGAGTCATCGTCGCCAGCTCGCCTTTCCTGGGCTACCTCCGCCACATCTGTGCGGCTGCGGGGAGGGAACGCCTTTCCCTTCCCAGCGGCCTCCGGAGGCAGAAGCCTCCCCAAGCCGAGGGCGGTGCCAAGTTAAAAGCGAAGTGACTTTTCGGCGGCGGTCCCCCGAGCCTTCCTGGCGTCCCTTTTCCCTTCGTTTCGCCCACCCGCCTTTTCAGCGCTTGCTGCGGAGGTTCCGGGAAGGACGGAAGAAGAACTTGGCGATCGGGCGTCCGAGCCAACGAAGGAGAGTCTTCCCACGCCGGTAAGTTTTTCCCACGAGGCCCGCGTCGGTGTGCCCGGTTGGGAATCGGGACGTGCCCGCAGCGGATTGCTCGGCTCCTTTGCCGAAGGGGAAGGCGGGTCCCGAGGGGCGCAGCGCGGAGGTGCGTGCGTGTTTCTGGCGCCCTTGGCAGTGCCGTTTGGGGGTGCGTGTGATTTCTGCGCGGCCGCTGCGCCAGGCTGCAGCTGTGCGTTGCAAAGTTTTCCGAAGGCAGATTTTTACGGAAAAAAGGAAAAGCACCTTGCCCGCCGCTCCGCGGTGCTCGCCTGCCACACAGCCCAGAGCCCTCGAGGATTTAGAGTGGCTTTCCCTAGCAGCCTGTTGCTGCCTGTTGAGCAGGAACTTGAAAACAGCAGACACATGGGCATGAAAATGCCCCTGCTTATTCCAGCCCCTAGGAGAAATTATTTTAGTCGATCTAAAACAACTAACTCGGAATTAGCCTCTATTCCCGTTATAAAGTGTAGCTGTCTTGTTCTACTGTTTTAGCGAGATGGCTGTGCCTTTTTAAGATAGTGATCTCTGCTGATGTGTACAGGAAGTGTTGTGGTTGCTTTAAATAAATGAACAGAAGTATGGAATCGCGTTATAGTCAAAGGTGAGGTAGGTTGTAATCCCTGTTTATGCTGCTTGGAAGCCACGCACATACTGGCTTACTGTGAATAAGGCATACAATGTATTTGCACCTGCTTGGTTCCTCCCGCTAGTCTAAACCGCTAAATATACCAGAAGCATGCTGGCTTGCTGTAGCTTTTACGAGCCAGGATCGTAAATGTTACCTTGTGCGTGGAGCTTGCAGCTGCACTTTCGAACACCGTTTTAGCACAATGCCGAAATGAGTGCGGATTGCAATGGCCACAAGAGAATTAAAAGAAGGCACAAGTTTGCCTGAAAAATGACATACGCTGATTTACATATGTAGATGCAAATTTAAAAGTAGTTACTGTAATTTAATAGAAAATGCAATACATTGGCATTAACAGGGAAGACAGTGGCCAAGTAACCAGTGGGCAATTTCAATCTGTTGTTATGATTGTTTTGACCTGTCCAGCCCTTCAGGCAGAGTCACAGAAAGTTTATCCGTCTTAGAAAAGAGACTTTCTTCTGAGTAAACTAGCATAGCATTATACTGCACGACATATGTACTCTACATCAGTTTCAAAATGAAAGTGTTTATTACTACTAACATATTAACTGTCTGATTTCAGTAAAACTTATGTTTGGGCACTTAAAGTTATAAAGAAGTTCCCACACTTAAGTTGTAATTTGTTTTAATAAAGTCTGTTCAACAAGCTGCAGTGGCAGGGCTCAGCCACAAACCATGATTTACAAATATTGTAGTGGGTTCACATGCTGCACCCAATCAACCATTTTATGGCTTAGTGCAGAGGTAGACCACCCAAGGCTCCTGGCTCCTTTGAACTCCCCGAAGTGATTATGACATGATACAGCAGAAGGAGAAAATCCCTTAAAGGCTTGAGTGACGAGTAACAAGATTAGCACTTAAATAATTAAAGTAGGACAAAATGCCCTAGTTTTACCATTTTGAATTGAAAAGCCAATCTAGGATATTAAGGGGGCATGACCGGGATGGGGAGAGCAAGGATGTCAGAAAAGTCAAGATGGGTGCTGTAACTGCAGATTCAAAGCCCCATCTTGTTTTTTTTTTAATGTTTATCCACCCTTGTGGACATCCCTGGCCCTGATTAAGTTCCAGCCCCTATTTTCATATGACTTGTGAATTCAAGAGGAGGCTGAATGCCTGTAAGTTGCTCTGAAATGTCTCCAAAAGCCAAGTCAAGGTGTTGGGTTGTCCGGAGCTTGATTAAATGAGGAACAACAGAATTGAAAAATGTGTTTATAAACAGCATTAGGAAAAATGAGGGCAAATCGTCCAAGGAGGTCCAAAGGGTATGGTCAAAAAGGTAATGATGGTTGGACATGCAGCATACATGAAAAAGGTGGAGCTTCTACTGCCCTGTCATGGCTGCCATCTTGACTTTTTTGTCTATACCCTGATACCATCCTTAGTAGAAGAACCCAGCTCTTGCTGCAAGGTTGATGATGTCTTGGCCCTTTTCACTCCCACCTAAGTTTTGCTGCTTTGGGAGTCTTTCTGGTACAGAAAACCAGACGATAAAGCTGAGTAAAGCATAGCCTGGAAATGAAACCAAATCAGCATCATGGGGACAGAAAGTAAAATTAGGGTCCTGAGGTTATTTTGATGCTGCTGTGTATACTCTTCTAACTGGAACATTATATTGGATTATAGCCTGCCCATAATGAAGTTAATAGAAATTTAACCATCTAGATTTTGTAATTGTTACTTCCATCCACTTGTACAGCTAGTGATCTGATGCTCTTCACTGATGATTCTGCACTGCTCATATCCTGCTTTCATTTTCATCATTTTATTTTCAAGTAGCCCAAACAGCAGATTTTGTAACAACATAAAGGAAATTAATGTTGTGACTTATTTTATACATCAAGGCGTTCTAAGTGGTGAACCATTTTTAGACTGCTGAATCTGGCCATCATGCATGTACATTTTAGTGACTTTTGTTTCTGTTAAGAGAAGCTGAATTTAACTTGGATGTGATTTCTGCAGGGAAAGCAGCAGAGCGACACTTTTTAAGCACATGTTTTTGTATGAGAAAGAGAAGCTGGCACTGTTTCAACCACTGCATTTTTCATCTTTGCCCTTCATTGTGTGCATTAAGTTGGGATTAACTCCTTTTAACTCACCAACAAATCTTGATTTTCTTGCAAATGAATTTTGAGTTGTAAATGGCTAGACGCATTTCAATCTAATGAAATTCTTACATTGATTTTGCTGTGTTTCAAGCTTTGCTATTAATACTCTCAAGGGAGATTGTTCTGAATTTCAGGATATTGACCTGTCTTTAAAAAGTTCCACTACAGGAGCCATTGGCAACAGATGGGGTTATCATAACTGTTCTCAGAACCTTGAAATATCAAAGAATTACAGATCCCCCCCTTTTTTCCTTTTTTTATTTCTTTTTTCTTTTGCTGTTGTCCAAAACTTTTGGAATCAGTAGGTGCCCTTGAAAGTCTTCAAGTAAAATCCTAAATAAATTCCTCTATAGTGCAGTCCAGCCTTTCTCAACCTTCTGACCCTGGAGGAACCCTTGAAATATTTTTCAGGCCTTGGGGAACCCCTGCACATTCAGGCTCAAATACAGGGCCAGAAGTTACAGAATTATTATATTCGTTTCATGGGCAGACCTGTATATTTTATTTATTTATCAAATTTTTATCACCGCCCATCTCCCCCACAAAGGAGGGACTCTGGGCGGTAGATATGCATTAACAGTGTTCTTAAGCTAAAAATAAAGAATGAGACTTACCTCTTTAATGTGAAGTTGCCCAAATTTGAAATATTTTTTTAAGTAAATCATGATCTCCCAGAGAACCCCTAGTGACCTCTCACAGAGCCCTAGGGTGCCACGGAACCCTGGTTGAGAAACCCTGGTCTAGTCCTTTGCGTGGTTACTCATAATTTTTGTCTCTTGTTTATATTTTTATATTATTCATATTCTTTTTATATTTTTCTTTTTTTAAGGAGAATCATTTTCAGTTCAGAACTGTCTTTTTTGATAAATGTGAGCGTATGCTATACTAAGGCTACAGTCTCTTGTGCATTCTGACGACAACTGCGCTTTGGATTCAAAAGGAAAAATGTAATCCTGAGTTTGCATGGGTGTGTACTCAGCCCCTCCAAGCAGCTGCATTTTTTTCTCCCTGGGCATGCGCAGCTGCCATGTGATCCTGGGGAAAGACATGCTTGGTTTGAAGTGTCCTCAATAGGAGCATGTGCATCCATGCGAGCTCCGAATTACATCTTGCCCTTCCAAGCTGAAACACTGCATAATCCTAGGAAACATGTCACGTGAAGCTCAATGTAATATTAATCCTTTCATTTCATGCTGTGTCTCTCAAATCTCCAAATTGCTGTTTCTCCTGGAGAGGAGCTCCCATGAGCAACTTTTGGGTGACACCATGTGACAGAGAGAAGGAGTTCAACCTTCTTCTACTTCTTCAACTTTGAGCCAGATAGGAGACTGCATTTAATGGAATGTGGCTTTCCCCTCACCCATTTCTTTTTGTGAAGAAGATTTGGGATATGAATTCTGTTTTATAGGATGGATTTTTCAAAGTTGCATTTTGCCTGTTTGTATTGATTTGATTGCAGCTTACAGCTTGTGATACTATGCTTAATGAGAAGCTTCTGCAAGTACTTTCCTAAATATACTGCACTGAAAGAAATTCTGTTGAAATCAGTATCTTACTCCCAAGTAAATGTGTTCAGTGGTATAGCACAATGATGAAGGGACTCAGTTCCAGATTATGCACAAGTTGCCAGAATTTGAACTAATTTTTTTAAGTAAATCGTGATCTCCCATGGAACCCCTAATGACCTCTCATGGAACACTAGGGGTCCACGGAACCCCAGCTGAGAAACCCTGGGTTAGACCATTGAGTTCCATTGCTTCATCTCACTTCTGCTGCACATGGGTCATCTATGGCTCTTGTGCTTGTACGTCTTTTTGGAGTCAAGGCTGTGGTCAGAGAAGAATAATCCATGTTGCAGCATGAAACCAGGAGATGTCAAGAGATAGCAGAGAAGGACAAAGAAGGAAGGAAGACACTGTACAAACTAATGCACTTCCAAGCCAGATCTGTCTCTCTTCCTGGGCTAGTTGCCATAGCAAAGGATGAAGAGTAACTGGCAGGGGTTAGGGATGGGAACAAAACCCCATGATTGTGACCTCTGAAAAACTTCATTTGAACTTAGGTTGAAAAAGCAACAGTTCAAGAAACATGGAGCTAACTTTATGCAAAACCTTTACCTGTTCATGCAGAGTTCAGTGAATATGAGTTCTTCTTAGCAACAGATGTGTTGCTATGGGCACTATTTGATGATTGAACACAATTCTCCTATTA
Organism: Candoia aspera; assembly: GCF_035149785.1. Lineage (NCBI taxonomy): Eukaryota > Metazoa > Chordata > Lepidosauria > Squamata > Candoiidae > Candoia > Candoia aspera. The sequence continues at coordinate 252,716,029 of NC_086154.1, read as the reverse complement.
AAATAGCAAAGCTAAGACATCACTGCTTATTAAAAATTTATCATGTTTTATTATTATTTCCATGTTGTGTAAGCAAGAAATGGTGGATATAAGGTAGCTTTATGAGGCAGATGCATAGTTCCATCCTCTTATGCATATGTATATGTATATATGTGTGTGTGTGAGAGAGAGAGGGGGAGAGAGAGAATGTTATGTACAGAATTGCATGACTGGCACCTTGCTCGTTTGTTTGTTTGTTTAAGATTAAAATATTGTAGCAAATAACTGAGACCATAGAGTAGAAGGCTAGAGTGTCTGAAGTTCTCTTCCAGAAGACCTCTGGGTCTTCACAGTCTGGAGTTATCTCCTGCTTTGAGATATTGGCTTGGTATTTCCCACTGCCATCATCTATGTTCACCTGTCATCTACTTCTTAACTCCGATGTATGAAAAAAAATAGGCCTCTCAGAACCTGTTCTGTCTTTCTGGCGAATAAAAGGTAAAAATACTTAAAAAAAAAAAAGGTAGCACAGTACAACCTCCTAGCTCTGTAGTAGAGATGTGTGATTAGATGACCCTCACCCTTTTCTTCTGTCCTTGGGAGACGGATCAATCTCACAAGAGATAAACAAAAATCAAATGTTATTTAAAAACAAAGGTTAAAATATAAATATTTGTAAAAATATGAAAAAAAAACCCTTTAGGTATTAAAATGAAAACATTCAAAGATAACCAACAGTAAATTTCAGATCTATTTAGATCGCAGTAAAACAGCTGGTTAAAGAAGTGTGCAAAAGAAAATGCTCCAGACCACAGGATGGTGCTGGACTGCTGCAACAGAGCAATTTCAGCCAGTATCTCAGACCAGATGCTGCAAAAAAGTTCCAAGTTATATTACAAAGCACAAGAGATGTTTAAAGACATTGCTGGTTTTTTTCATGCGCTTCCTAAATTCTGAAGAAAAAGGTTGAGATTACACAGTGTTGGAACTTGTACAGAGAAATAAAAGATGATTAGACTTGATTTAGCACCACTCAGAAAAAAAAAAGGAAATCTACAGTTCCTGGCCAGAATGGTTATCTCTAATCATATCAAATTAGTAACTTTTTCCCTGCTACATTTTAAGGAGAAAATGTTTGTTTGGGGAAGATGACACTGAGAGCCACATTTGGAAAAGTAGGCTTAGCTCTGCCCTTTTTTCTTTTTGAGACAGTGCCTTCAGTGAAGCCTGGGAGAAAGAAATAAAGGGGGCAGAGGTAATGAAAACGTCTGGAATTCTGGTGCTACCTGTCAGACTTGATATACTCTTGACATAAATGAGTTATAAAAGTTGTTTCCTGGGTTCCCCCAGTTCTTAATTATTCCCTTTTATAATTGTGAGTTAGAATTGAAAGTCCCGGCCTTTATTGCTTCAGCAATCCTTGTCTCCCATAAAGTTATCAAGGACAAATTTCATGGCCTGTAATTCCCAGAAAGTAGGAAATCCGCTGTAGATCAACTGACCCTCCCCAGCCTTTGGAACTCATGCTTATTTCGTCCCATTCAAGTGAATGGCTGCAGGAAGCAAATGTATTTTAGGAAGCTGTCTGCTAAAAACCATTGACAATCACAAAACGAAACAGCAAGTAAGTGACACTAAAATAGACCCAGTAGTATGTGTCTGCATTATTTAGGAGAGTGTGAACTCCCAAGGATATAAGGGCAAGTATAGTTGAAGTGTGGCTATCTCAATCCAGGGAAAGTTTTAGCTGGTGGACCAGCCAAAACTGAGTACATGTAGTCCTCAACTTACGACCACAATGATAAAAATGTGTCGTTAAGCAAGGCATCATGTGGCCACACCCAATTTTATGACATTTTTGCAGCTGTCATTAAACGAATTACCATGGTCATTAAGTGAATCACATGGTTGTTAAGCAAATCACGCAATCGTTAAGTGAGTCATGTGGTTCCCCATTGATTTTGCTTGTTGGAAGCCAGCTGGGAAGTTCGCAAATGGCAATCATATGACCCCAGGACACGGCAACCGTCATAAATACATGCCGGTTGCCAAGTGCCTGAATTTTGATCACATGACTGTGGGGATGCTGCAATGGTCATAATTGCAAGGAATGGTCGTATGTCACTTTTCAGCACTGTTGAATGGTCGCTAAATGAATGGTCGTAAGTTGAGTACTACCTGTACTTCTTTGCCACTGAAGCCACTTGTACCTCTGATGAAAGCTTTGAATCCAGGGGGACTCATAAATTGTTCAGAGGAAGGACAGACACATCCAGACCAGGCTGTTTCTCTAATCCCTAAATCTGGAGCCCTCTTTTCATAAAATATCTGGTCCATTTAAATCTGTTTCAGTATTGCTTTGACCCACTACATCACTGCCCACAGGCATCTATATGGCACCTGCACAACCTCTCCTGTTGTGACATAAATTGTATGAATGCAATTAATGTGTAAGTATGAGGAACTGTTCCAGCTCCAGCAAATATCTCTTCTTTGAATCTGCTAGTGCATTTCAAGATAACGTCTCCATGTGGACCAGTGAGATGTTCTTTTGAGAAGCAAGAAATAGTTACAGGAAAGAGAGATTTATCATAACTAAGAGATAAATAGTTCTTCTCACGCTTTCATGTCTCAAGATTACTCACTGTTGCTGTATGCATTACATGAATATACACAATAATTCAATTCATACAGTTAATATCAAGTCTGTTTGGTCCTCAACGTGCTTAGAATCAGAAGTGTTATGTTCATGGCTGGAGGGCTGTTTTAATGTAAATCATATTAGTAAAGTTAAATGGTTCACAGGAGACTGGAATGCTAAGGTGGGCAGTCAAATGACACCTGGAATTACAGGTAAGTATGGCCTGGGAGAACAAAACGAAGCAGGACATAGGCTGATAGAATTTTGGCAAGACAACTCACTCTGCATAACAAACACTCTCTTCCAACTACCTAAGAGACGGCTTTATACATGGACTTCCCCAGACGGACAACACCGAAATCAGATTGACTACATCCTTTGCAGCCAAAGGTGGCGGACATCTGTACAGTCGGTTAAAACAAGACCCGGAGCTGACTGTAGTTCAGATCACGAACTTCTTCTTGCACAATTTAGGATCAGACTAAAGAGATTAGGGAAGACCCACAGATCAGCTAGATATGAGCTCACTAATATTCCTAAGGAATATGCAGTGGAGGTGAAGAATAGATTTAAGGGACTGGACTTAGTAGATAGGGTCCCGGAAGAACTCTGGACAGAAGTTCACAACGTTGTTCAGGAGGCGGCAACAAAATACATCCCAAAGAAAGAGAAAACCAAGAAGGCAAAATGGCTGTCTGCTGAGACACTAGAAGCAGCCCAAGAAAGAAGGAAAGCAAAAGACAACAGTGATAGGGGGAGATATGCCCAATTAAATGCAAAATTCCAGAGGTTAGCCAGAAGAAATAAGGAATTATTTTTAAACAAGCAGTATGTGGAAGTGGAAGAAGACAATAGAATAGGAAGGACAAGAGACCTCTTCCAGAAAATTAGAAGCATCGGAGGTAAATTCCAGGCCAAAATGGGTATGATCAAAAACAAAGATGGCAAGGACCTAACAGAAGAAGAAGAGATCAAGAAAAGGTGGCAAGAATATACAGGAGACCTGTATAGGAAGGATAACAATATTTGGGATAGCTTTGACGGTGTGGTCAGTGAGCTAGAGCCAGACATCCTGAAGAGTGAGGTTGAATGGGCCTTAAGAAGCATTGCTAATAACAAGGCAGGAGGAGATGATGGTATCCCAGCTGAATTGTTCAAAATCTTGCAAGATGATGCTGTCAAGGTAATGCATGCTATATGCCAGCAAATTTGGAAAACACAAGAATGGCCATCAGACTGGAAAAAATCAACTTATATCCCCATACCAAAAAAGGGCAACACTAAAGAATGTTCAAACTATCGAACAGTGGCACTCATTTCACATGCCAGTAAGGTAATGCTCCAGATCCTGCAAGGTAGACTTCAGCAGTTCATGGAGTGAGAATTGCCAGATGTACAAGCTGGGTTTAGAAAAGGCAGAGGAACTAGGGACCAAATTGCCAATATCCGATGGATAATGGAAAAAGCCAGGGAGTTTCAGAAAAACGTCTATTTCTGTTTTATTGACTATTCTAAAGCCTTTGACTGTGCGGACCATAACAAATTGTGGCAAGCTCTTAGTGGTATGGGGATACCAAGTCATCTTGTATGCCTCCTGAGGAATCTGTATAACGACCAAGTAGCAACAGTAAGAACAGACCACGGAACAACGGACTGGTTTAAGATTGGGAAAGGAGTACGGCAGGGCTGTATCCTCTCACCCTACCTATTCAACTTGTACGCAGAACACATCATGTGACATGCTGGGCTTGAGGAATCCAAGGCTGGAGTTAAAATCACTGGAAGAAATATTAACAATCTCAGATATGCAGATGATACCACTTTGATGGCTGAAAGCGAAGAGGAACTGAGGAGCCTTATGATGAAGGTGAAAGAAGAAAGTGCAAAAGCTGGCTTGCAGCTAAACCTCAAAAAAACCAAGATTATGGCAACCAGCTTGATTGATAACTGGCAAATAGAGGGAGAAAATGTAGAAGCAGTGAAAGACTGTATTTCTAGGTGCGAAGATTACTGCAGATGCTGACTGCAGTCAGGAAATCAGAAGACGCTTAATCCTTGGGAGAAGAGCAATGACAAATCTCGATAAAATAGTTAAGAGCAGAGACATCACACTGACAACAAAGGCCCGCATAGTTAAAGCAATGGTGTTCCCCGTAGTAACATATGGCTGCGAGAGCTGGACCATAAGGAAGGCTGAGCGAAGGAAGATCGATGCTTTTGAACTGTGGTGTTGGAGGAAAATTCTGAGAGCGCCTTGGACTGCAAGAAGATCAAACCAGTCCATCCTCCAGGAAATAAAGCCAGACTGTTCACTTGAGGGAATGATATTAAAGGCGAAACTGAAATACTTTGGCCACCTAATGAGAAGACAGGACACCCTGGAGAAGATGCTGATGCTAGGGAGAGTGGAGGGCAAAAGGAAGAAGGGCTGACCAAGGGCAAGATGGATAGATGATATTCTAGAGGTGATGGATTCGTCTCTGGTGGAGCTGGGGGTGTTGACGACCGACAGGAAGCTCTGGCATGGGCTGGTCCATGAAGTCACGAAGAGTCAGAAGCGACTAAATGAATAAACAATAAAAGTTAAATGGTAGGTAGGATTGTGTGTTTTTTTTAACTGCATAATACTTTTTTCTTGTGATTGTAAATATATTATCATATATACTGATTTTACTCATTTTGTGTAATGTTAAGTGCTTTTTTTTTTTTCTTTTTCTTTTTTGGTGCCTTCAAGTCAGTGTTGACTCCTAGTGAATGCCTGGGCAAGTCCCTGCAGTTTTCTTGGCAAGGGTTTTCTGAAGAGGTTTGCCATTGCCCCCTTCCTCAGGCTGAGAGAGAGTGACTGGCCCAAGGTCACCCAACTGGCTTTGTGCCTATGGTGGGACTAGAACTCGCAGTCTCCCGGTTTCTGGCCTGGTGCCTTAACCACTGCACCAAACTGTCCCTTGCTGCTTGGTAGTACTTACTATTTTTTTTTATTGTGGTTGTAGATGCATTATAAACACTATGTTTTTTTGTCATGTACGCTAAATGTGCATAGGGGGTGGGGAAGTTTACATTTTATATAAAACAAGGAACCCAACTTTTCCATGGCTAGAAGCTACACTTCTTATTTTGTTTGACCCTGAAATCTGCAGAAGCTGGGGCCGTGTTTTTGAAGTGGATAGGCTACAAGTTCCCTTTTGTTTTCCTAGCCTACTGGGAAAGCTTTAGGGAGGATTTCTTGCATTTAGAAGGCACTTGTGGCAAAACACGATCCCTGGGAGAGGGAAGTACAATCTGCCGTTCTCTTGCAGTATCTTGCTGAGCAATTTGATTTTTAGAGAGTGTCTCCCTGCAGGGCTCACTTACCATTTCACAGCCAGGCCATGGGAAACTGCTTAAAAGCTACAGAGCTGATGCAGAAACACAGAGGCAGGAGCAAACACAGAGGAAAGGGATTATTTCTCTCTCTTTAAGAGCTTCCTGAATGTATGTGTTTGGCCCTTGCACGATACTGGAGTAGATTGGTTGCAAGTCTGATCGGGTAGGACCTGTCTTGTCTTATGCTTATGAACACTTCGACCCTAACTTGCTTCACTTCAGTTGAATCATGTTTCTCATAAAGGTGGGGGGGGGGAACCCTAGGGTTTGAAGTGGCTCTAGAACAGTGTTTCTCAACCTTGGCAACTTTAAGATGGGTGGACTTCAGTTCCCAGAATTCCCCAGCCAGCCAGCTGGGGACACTGCTCTAGAAGCAGCATGGAACACCCAGCTCAGCTTTGATCTGAAGTTGGAACTGAAATAAGGAACAGTTCTTATGGTATACAGTGATTATGCCTGCCTACAAAGAAGCAGTGTTTTACTTACTGGTTCAGCTTGTGTCCTGTGGTTTGTTCATACTGCTCCATCCTCCTGTTTTTCTCTGCGACAACAATCCTGTGAGATAGCTGGGCTGAGAGAGAGTATCTGGCCCAAAGTGTCTGAGGATGGACTTGGACCTGGTCTCCCCAGTGCCAGTCCCACACCTTAATCATGATGCCATGCTGATATATGGTGACATATGACAACTTCTGCCTCCTGGAAAATCTTTTCAAGAAATAGAAACTCCAGACATGCCAGGACCCAGGAACCCTCCTTCGTTGCATTCTTGCATTCTCTACACAAATACGTGAAAGCGTGCAAACATGACCAGCAGTGAGCAACAGTTATCTGGAAATGTAACTCTTGTAGGGTATGATGTGGCAGCACCCCACTGGCCTTTTTACATTCCCGACCGAGGGTGAAATGAAGAGAAAGGATGGGATGGGGAGCGCTGTCCTTCCTTCATCTGTCTCCAATGATCTTTTTGCCCTTATCCAGTTCAGATCTAAAACCAAATGAGAAGGGAAGATGGACAGAAATATGCCTAGCCGTTGAGTTACAGTTCATATTTGAGGTACTTAGGAGCATTTGCTCCTCATTATGGTAAAAAGTGAGCTACTTATTAGGGAAGCAGATGGGCCCAAGAGGGTTTTGATGTAACCGTTGTTGATGTCAAGCCATGTTAGACGTGGGGTGTCCAACAGAGCTTGGGAACTCTGAGGTGGGCAGCAGAGAATCAAGGGATTCTTGAGTCTGGGGAGGGAGGATGTGCGGGAAAGAGGCCCAGAGTAGCTCTGCCTTAATTGTACTAGACTTAAGTTTTGTGAGAGAATTGTTTTGGTGGGCTCTCAAGATTCTGTTCAGTTACCCTACTGGCAATAAAGATCTTTCCAGACATCCAAGTGGTTCTTGTTTCCTGAGCTTTCTAGCCCCACAAGGCTTACCAGGAAGTCATCGACATCTCTTTCAAAGAGAGGAAATAATGCAGGTATTTGGATTCCATCAAACTGCTTTGAATTCTAAGGAAGAGTTAATATTAAATTAGGTAACCCCCCTTCCCCCCCCCATGCTGGTTTGCCATTCCTCATATGAAGACTGCAGATTTCTGGGATGTCTCTGGCTTCAGGTTGGTGTTCTGTTAATTAAAATAATCAACCCTTAATCACAGATCTCAGGGTGAGGTACAGTCAATAGAACAGTTTAGCAAAGCCATTAAAAACAGCTATTAAAGTGAAACACACCCAAACTGCACTCAGTAAGATTAAGTGCGTGCATACTGTAAATACTCCTAATCTGCATCTGATTCTGAAATGAAGTCAATATCTGCCTGCTGAATCTTTAAGAAGAGATTAGGGTGTCTCAAGACTGAAGGCTCACGGCTTCATCTGTAGTGGATTTCAGTAATGCTGCTGGTTCTCAGGAGGGAGGGAGAGCATTTCAGGGAGGAGGGCAAGATAAGAGAAAACACAGTCCAGGGTGGGGAAAGAGATAAGAGGAAACCTAGTCCAGGAGGCAGTTGTTGGAAGACCAAGAGGTTCAGGATAGCCCTGCCCTAGAGCCTCCCAGGCTATTTGCCCTTAGGTTAGGTAGAGTAGCTTTAGTCTGGCAAGATTCTGTCTGTACGGTGTGAGCAAATAAAGAACTGAAGTTTGACTGGACTAATTCTTCATCGTTCTTGGGCTGGGCCTGACATCATCTGAGCTGTAACAATGAGAGGTCTCAGAATATTTTAATATTTGGGCAGAAGGAAACTGGGAGATGCCGTCTCTCACATGCTGAAGCCCAGCTACTCATGGCATTATCGTTGTTAGCATCTTGGATTCTGATGTGAAGCATGTAAAGAAATTGTTTTGGTTTTAATGGGATTTTATTGGAATTTTATCGTGTATTTATTTGAGTTTTTATTGTATATTTATTCTGTGTTGTAAACCGCCCAGAGTCCCTCCGGTCGGAGGAGATGGGCAGTGACAAATTTGATAGATAAATAAATAAATAAAATATTAGGAGCCAGTGTAGTTCTTGTAGTGGGTATTGTCTATGCTCCTGCTACTGTACTTTGGTATCGTTCTGAAGGCCGGGTCCTTATAGAGCCCACTGCAGTAATCTAGGTGGGAAGCTCCAGAATTGCAACTATAGCAACCAAATGGCCCTTGGCCAAGGATTGTTGTAGCTAGTGGAGTCAGTCAAAGCTAACTAAAAATGCTTCAAGCCACTAAGACTGCACAAGTATTCAGTGACAGGGTTGAATGGGGAACTCTCAGTCTACGTACAGGTTCCTGCAGTCCCATAAAGGGTTAGTCTGATCAAAGGTGTACCAATCCGCCAATCCTTCATCGTATAAAGACTTGGCCTCCATTAACTGGATCTCATGTAGCCTTTCCCATCATCCTGGCAGTATTTGATCACCTACATTGCTATGGCTGGCTTTTATGGTAAGGAGAAAGAGGACTTAGCCTCATCATATACCAATGACACCCAATTTGAGATAGAAGTCTCAGCTTTGTTTTGTGGTGGTGAAGGCATTGGACCAGTAACAGGGAGAGTTAGGATCTAGTCTACCTGCAGGTATGGAAACTCACCAGGTGACTTTGGACTTTCAGACCAACCTATCTCACAAAGTTTCTGTTGTGGGGAAAAATAGGAGGAGGGAGCACTGTGTACAGCACCTTGAGCTCCTGTACACACACACACACACAAATAAATAAATAAATGAGAAATGTTGAATTATGCCATGGTTTATATATCATGTAACCTTTATTATTGACTGGAAGGATGTCTGTAATATCCTGTAAATTCTATCTGCTGTTCTAGAGTCTTTTAATCAGGAAACAGAAGCTGTGTGTTCTGACGTATTGATCTACTTCAGTCTTTAGGATTGTTTGAAGAAACAGAAAGCTATAATTGTGTCTTATGATAATATACAGTTAAAAGTTGGATGTATACAGATCACATTATAATTTCAATTCTTGAAAACTAAAAGGAATGGGGTAAAAATTTGTATATAAAGAAATGAATAAATTATAATGGCTTTTTGATAACCGGAAGCCAACTAAGCTTTTGCTTTGACCGTGTTCTACTTGCTGTTTGTAACTCCTGCAATCAGCCTGGATGATTCAGTGAGTTTCCGGGGTTGTAAGTAGGTAATTCATATCTGCTTTTTGTATTTCTAAGTGCCCTAATTGGCTTAATCTGCAGCCACTCACCCAATCAATTCAACAAATCTAAATTCACTTCGGGTGGATTAAAAAAGAGGGGGATTGTATTTTTGTCTGACTTAAGGCAAAGATGAATTCACCAATGGTTTAAACACATTCTGTGGGGGAAGAGATTGATCAGAAAGATGAGCTTTTAAAGATGGAGCTGTTAACAGCAGAGATTAGGCCACAGTGAGGCTTGGAGCAGCAGTTCTTTTTGTCGGCAGAGTGGAAATGTTGCCACGCTGTTGTGACCCCTGCTTATTAAAAAGGAATGATGAATTAGCCATGAAGCTTACTGGAGAAAAGGCAATGAGTAAGGATCCGAGTCCCTTCTCTTTAGTATCCATTGTCAGTTGGGAACACGAATGCAAAACTGACTGCACCTACATGAGTGTTTAAATTCGTATGTCAAATAACAGGCGAGCCTGAAGCAAGAGCAAGTGAGAAATAACATTGGAGGAAATGGGCTAATCTAGGAAGTTAAGGGAGGAAGAGATAAAAGCTTCAGCAGTTGCCAGAAAGGGTTTAAGGAAACAGAAATATTTTATTCCTCTACAAAGCCTTGTTTAACGTTGCTGCATTAAAGCCACAGTCTTCCATTTGGGCTAGAATATCAGTCGAGAATTTCTCCAACTACTTTCACAAAATCATCTAAAAAATGTAAACAGGCCTCAATGCTGAAAGCATAACAAAAATCCAGCTCTGTTTTTTTTGTTTTTTTTTTAAAGAAGGACACTTCTTTAAAAAATATGGAGTATGAAACGCTACTGTTCAACACAGGTAGGAGATACGAGACACTTCAGGGTAGCCTAGAGGGAGAAGAACAGTCCAGGGTATTTTATCAGGTGTAGCTTGTCAAGAACACCTCTTCTGTACCCTTCAATTGTGGAAGGGGGAGGAGGACTTCAACGGTGCAGTCACAGCTGCATCTTGAATTTTGATCCCCCCTGCAGAAACCCCCACTGGTCACTCTACTTGGAAGGAAATATATCAATTATATGTAATTTAAGAATGGGAATAAACTATTGCTAACAATTTTCTATAGCTAATTTAGTAACTCCATTTTCACTACGGTGTTACAAATGAGATGATGCAGAGATCCTAGCCTTGGGCTCTCAAGATGCCAGGTTAGGGAAGGCTGAGATAATGCTTCCAATATTCTATAGGTGGCTGGAAAGAAAGGGGGTGATTATGTTAGCACAGGTTAGGTAAAGGTAAAGGTTTCCCTCGACGTAAAGTCCAGTCGAGTCCGACTCTAGGGGGCGGTGCTCATCTCCGTTTCAAAGCCGAAGAGCCGGCGTTTGTCCGTAGACACTTCCGGGTCATGTGGCCAGCATGACTCACGGAACGCCGTTACCTTCCCGCCGAAGCGGTACCTATTGATCTACTCACATTTGCATGTTTTCGAACTGCTTGGTGTGCAGGAGCTGGGACGAGCAACGGGAGCATAATCTTCTCACCTAGTTAAAACCAGGTTTTAAAAGTCCCATTCATGGGTGGTATTGTGCTTTGCACCTTTCTCATAATAAAAAGTAGATTCAGGTCATCTTTGTTTACTTTGAGACATCAACCTGCAGGGGGAGAAAATAATTATCTTGGCTGATACAAACTACATTCCTCTGAAGAGCTGTACAATAGAAATACCAACAAGGCTACAATTCCAGAGGAAATGTAACTTGGCAGCCTGCATCGTACCCTTCTCCATATTCGCATGACATAATAGGACCCACACTTCTAAGAGGCCGTCTGTTGCTTTTATTTCCCCTGAACTACCTTTAGCCATGAAAGGAGAGGTAGGGTCAGAAATGGAAAAGAAGGACATAGATAGTTTCCTTGGAGTTAAAGGCTCCCCCTTTATAAACTTCTTGCTAAGAAATAGTACTGTTTTTCCTGACCCTGAAAAAAGAGACAACATCTGCCATACTTAACAGGTCTGGAAATAAAAGGTGTTCAGGGACTAGTATGGCAATCGGAGGCTGGTGGAACAGGTATAGAAACTCACCAGGTGACTTTGTAATGTCACATGTAATCCTAAGTCATGGTTTCTTCCAATGAATAAACTATGGGTTCACATAGCATACTATCATTTACAAACCACAGTAGCTAATGCTGTATGAGAAATAGCCACATTTGGCCTTGGTGCATTGTGTAAATCAGGTCATAATCTAGCTGCACCAGTGGTGGTAAGCATGAGTCAAAGCACGCTGAGCAGCTTGCAGAATAAAATGTTCTTCCATACAAAAACAGCAACCCAGAAAACATTCTGCACAGATAGTATCTTAAGGAGGCCAGTCTAGAACCTTTCTTCTACAGTACCAAGCTAATTTTCTATCTGCAAGGGACTAGGTCTCTGAATTTTTTAAGTCTCAGTAGGAGTCATTGCTCATGTTGGCTTTTGCTTGTAGTCTGAAGAAATGTAGATACAGTTTTATCATCTTCAGCGAGAAATTAGGGACAACTCATACTTTGCAGAAGGAGGAACACGGCAGGATGGAGAACATCCAAAGCCAACTCTGAAGTAGGCTGGTACTTGCCCATCCTCAACCTTCTGGTTGTGTTTTGAGAGTAATTTCAGATGAAGAATGTGTTATTTATTGCACTCTTTCTTGAGAAATAAGAATTATTTTCTTATTTGTAGAATAAAAGTCTGGGCAACAAAAAAAGTATCTAATGTACAGTTTTATTTCTCCTCTTTCCCAAATTTGAAAGATTCTATTGAGATTGCTACAGCTTTCAGTCTTAAGGTCTGCATAATTACTTTCTGAGATTCCACCAGGCATCATTTGTGGTCTCAATGACCGTCAATATCAGAATCTTCCTTACAGTTCCCTCAGTCATCAGAAGTAAATAGGCAAGGAAACCTAAGACCATCACAGTTAGAACTACCATTTTCCCCTAGGCCTCTCAAGCCAATGTCAGCTCAGTTCCCATGCTTCTAACCTGGTCCCTGCAAACTGAAAAACTCTCCTTCAAATTGATAATTCCGTTCAGAACATTAAATTGGCATCTCAAATCAGATCAATCTAATGTCTAAATAAAATTTTTAAAAGCCCACAACCACTGAATATGAATAGAAGCATCCCACTGGCCTCATTTGAGTCAAAGACGTTCAATAATATTTGATTTGACTTTTTGATTTGACTAAGAAAGGTTGATGGTTTGATCAAACTGCCTTTAAATTGAATCTCTGAATCCATTTTTTGCACAGCCCTGCTTTTATTTGGTTTCCTTATTTCATGATCATCATTTTTTGGTATTTGTTTCCATTTAATATGACTGGTAATTTTTTTCCCCCCTATCTATAGATATGGGCCAATGGAGAATACTACTTCGTGCATTGATGAAATAAATTCTTGTTTATGAAAGTCTTTGCCATATAAGTGTAGTTAGGGTTAATGTGCCAAAATATGTGACAGGCAGAAATCCACATTATTATTGTGGTGCCAGTTATCCCTTTGTTAAAGAAATAACTCTGCCAGAGAAAGGCAATTATCTTTATTATGCATTAAGATTAATTACTTGAAAGTAATCCAGATCAAAGATATGAAAATTTAAACCTTCATTGTATGTATGTGAGCACAGATTAGGCCTGTGTAAATTAACCTTGAATTTCTGATGCAACAACGATCTGATTTGAGCCATTTCTAAATCTGAAATTAAATTTAGCATTCATCCATATATAGGCCATAGTGAGGAAGCATCAAAATGCTTGCAGCTGCTTCATATTTTTGCAGAATGGGATAAAAAATTACAGAGATGTTAAACCATTTAGGGGGTTGTGAAATCTTGTGAAACTTTCACCAGACATTTGTGATTTTACTCCAATAACACTTTGAAAATTTTCCTCTTCCACCTTTTTCAAAGCAGAGATAGCAGGGATGAGGAAAGTATAGCACAGTAGCTTCCGAATTGTCACTGGCAAAGCATTGAAGCAGGTGTCTTCCCCCAACTTAAATAGGAAACTTTCAGAATCTCTTTTGAAAAACATCAGCTTTGCTGCTCACTATAGCTTGCTTTTCTGGGGTGCCCAGAGGGGTGGCATTGCAGGTTAGTTCGGCTCTCCTGAGAAGGACCTCCTCTTCTCCCATTCAGGTGCCGGGATGTGAAAGCTACACAAACTGAATTTCTCTCCCCCATGTCATGATTAGAGATACTTTCCTCCTTTGTGTATACACATCCTGGGAATGGATGTGTGCGGTAAAGAAGCCCAGATAGTGAAGTTTTCCCTATCATGAAAAGGCAACACAGAAATGTGTGAAGATGGCACTTGGAACCAGAAGTTGCTAAGCAATGCGGTCGTAAAGTACAACATCACATGACTGCGTTGCTTGGCAGTAGCAATTCCAGCAGTTCAAGTTGCCATCACAACCCAAGGACCACGCAGGTTGTTAAGCGAGGATCTCACATGATCGCGACTTCCAATTTCGTGCTGACTTCCCCATTGACTTTGTTTGTGGGAAGCTGGCAGGGAACGTTGGAGATTGTGGTCAGGTGACTGCAGCTCGCTGTTACGTCGTAATCGCCAGCTGGGTGCTGAGTGCCCGGATCACAAATTGCATGACCACAGGGATGCTGCAATGGCCGGAACAGGACTGGTCATCAGTGCCATTGTGACTCTGAATGGTTGCTGAACGAATGGTTGTAACCCGAGAACTACTTACTGTGCAGTCACATTTGAATCCCAGAAGGTACTTTCAAGTGGCAGGGAACATAAACATAGCACATGTCTGCAGCTCTTTAAAGCAGCCGTGTTTTTCCCAGCATCTCACGGCAGTTTTAAAGGGTTATCAACAGGTGTTAAGTTTGTACCTCCAGGCACCCTGAAGCACCTATTTTGAATTATGTCCAAATTGCTGCACAGCTCTATAATTTACAAATATAACATGCCCAATCCAGGCCAAAATGGGTATGATCAAAAACAAAGATGGCAAGGACCTAACAGAAGAAGAAGAGATCAAGAAAAGGTGGCAAGAATATACAGAAAACCTGTATAGGAAGGATAACAATATCGGGGATAGCTTTGACAGTGTGGTCGGTGAGCTAGAGCCAGACATCCTGAAGAGTGAGGTTGAGTGGGCCTTAAGAAGCATTGCTAATAACAAGGCAACAGGAGACGACGGCATCCCAGCTGAACTGTTCAAAATCTTGCAAGATGATGCTGTCAAGGTAATGCATGCTATATGCCAGCAAATTTGGAAAACACAAGAATGGCCATCAGACTGGAAAAAATCAACTTATATCCCCATACCAAAAAAGGGAAACACTAAAGAATGTTCAAACTATCGAACAGTGGCACTCATTTCACATGCCAGTAAGGTAATGCTCAAAATCCTGCAAGGTAGAATTCAGCAGTTCATGGAGCAAGAATTGCCAGATGTACAAGCTGGGTTTAGAAAAGGCAGAGGAACTAGAGACCAAATTGCCAATATCCGCTGGATAATGGAAAAAGCCAGGGAGTTTCAGAAAAACATCTATTTCTGTTTTATTGACTATTCTAAAGCCTTTGACTGTGTGGACCATAACAAATTGTGGCAAGTTCTTAGTGGTATGGGGATACCAAGTCATCTTGTATGCCTCCTGAAGAATCTGTATAACGACCAAGTAGCAACAGTAAGAACAGACCACGGAACAACAGACTGGTTTAAGATTGGGAAAGGAGTACGGCAGGGCTGTATACTCTCACCCTACCTATTCAACTTGTATGCAGAACACATCATGCGACAAGCTGGCCTTGAGGAATCCAAGGCTGGAGTTAAAATCTCTGGAAGAAACATTAACAATCTCAGATATGCAGATGATACCACTTTGATGGCTGAAAGTGAAGAGGAACTGAGGAGCCTTATGATGAAGGTGAAAGAAGA
The DNA here is from genome assembly GCF_035149785.1 of Candoia aspera. NCBI lineage: Eukaryota > Metazoa > Chordata > Lepidosauria > Squamata > Candoiidae > Candoia > Candoia aspera. The sequence continues at coordinate 252,700,508 of NC_086154.1, read as the reverse complement.
AAGTGCAAAAGCTGGTTTGCAGCTAAACCTCAAAAAAACCAAGATTATGGCAACCAGCTTGATTGATAACTGGCAAATAGAGGGAGAAAATGTAGAAGCAGTGAAAGACTTTGTATTCCTAGGTGCAAAGATTACTGCAGATGCTGACTGCAGTCAGGAAATCAGAAGACGCTTAATCCTGGGGAGAAGAGCAATGACAAATCTCGATAAAATAGTTAAGAGCAGAGACATCACACTGACAACAAAGGCCCGCATAGTTAAAGCAATGGTGTTCCCTGTAGTAACATATGGCTGCGAGAGCTGGACCATAAGGAAGGCTGAGCGAAGGAAGATCGATGCTTTTGAACTGTGGTGTTGGAGGAAAATTCTGAGAGTGCCTTGGACTGCAAGAAGATCAAACCAGTCCATCCTCCAGGAAATAAAGCCAGACTGCTCACTTGAGGGAATGATATTAAAGGCAAAACTGAAATACTTTGGCCACATAATGAGAAGACAGGACACCCTGGAGAAGATGCTGATGCTAGGGAGAGTGGAAGGCAAAAGGAAGAGGGGCCGACCAAGGGCAAGATGGATGGATGATATTCTAGAGGTGACGGACTCGTCCCTGGGGGAGCTGGGGGTGTTGACGACTGACAGGAAGCTCTGGCGTGGGCTGGTCCATGAAGTCACGAAGAGTCGGAAGCGACTAAACGAATAAACAACAACAACAACATGCCCAAATTAGCTAAGAGTATCACTTCCAACTAAAGTGAATATCCCTGATGAGACAAACATTGGAGTTGCTGTGTTGACATTTTGAGGACTGAAATCCATGTTTTCAGTGTCCACTTCAGGATATTGGAGACAACAGAAATTTTTCATAGTCATTTGGTTTGAATTATGGGTTCACAGAGTTTGACTGCTCCAGGGTGTGGTAAAAAATAGAACTGCGCTGAATCCCAAAGCTGGTCTTATCCATTATTGGTGGAAAGTAGCCAACATTAATGCCCAGCTGAGTTTTCCTCTTGCTTATGGAAATAAGTCACTAATGAGCTTTCCTCTTTGGCAAAAAACAAGAAATGAATAGGGAAGAAATGCTTGTTTGTCAATACACAGAGTTTCTATTGTTCATATGGCAGATCCCATGCTTGTCCACATTATTTGTGGGGTGGGGCAAAAAGGGAGCAAGAAAGCACAAAAGGTTCTTCAGTGTTTCCTTTCTCCTTTAAGTCACAGGATAGGCAAGCCAACAGACTGAATGACAGCACGCTGGGAAAAAGTTGGGACAGGGTGGGAGAGACGGAAATATGGGGAAACGTCTGTGTTCCGACTTAGTATGATGTCCAAGCCCAGCCATGTGTATGAAATGCTGACGTGTCTGCATTTTGACCACCTTCTGCTAAATGTAGTTATAAAGTGTTGTATTTAGTATATGATTAATCATTATTCCAGAGCGGTTTTCCAAAGAGACAGCCAACCGCTTTGCCTGATACGAAGTTTGAAATGTGGGAGGAGTCTGCCAAATTTCCACGGAGGATAGAGGGGAAAAAATGTTAGGTATATCAAGTGAGACCTTCATTGTATGCCCAAGGAGTTTTACGAAGGGTCCTGTTGAAATCTTCCATTTTGTAATCTTCCCGTGTTTTCCAACTGTGCCTTCTTCCTTTGTACTAAATGACTGTGAAGGAAGGAAAGATGAAGCCACTGCAGAATGCTATAAGGTTGGTAGAGCTCAGAACTGCCCATCTCAAAACATTTTTACACTCTTTCTAATGCAGATTACTTTTTAACATCATACATGTAACAAAACAGCTAAAATACCTTCAGTGGCACAAACTTGTAATTCTTTTTATCAGGCAGCTGGTCAGTGCTGCTTCAAAACAGAGCAAGTGTGAGCAGAACTTTTTATAGGTTTCTCACCAGAGTGATTAAGATTTCATGAACTGAGTTTGCTGATATGGAACGTATTGGAGAAAAAGGAATATTCCATTCTTTGTTACCTAATCTTCATGCTAAATGTAATTCTTTACCTGCTTTTTCTTTTCTTAAGCAGAAGGAGTAGGAAAACAAATGAGCTTTCAGATGCAGCAGTAACAGAATTGTTCAAAACACATTTCAAATTGGATTATAATTCCCAAAGAAACACTGAGCTCTGAAACAGCAAAGATACAGTGGTTCTCACCAGCAGAAATTGGGGAGTAGTCAATAGCCTTTTAGTGGCTTTGTAATTTCTGCCTGGAAGAAGTTACTGTAGTTGATTAAAGCTAACAGGGCCCAGAGGCCAATGGTGTGAATTATTTGCTCAGAGCTCATCAGGCAATATGGTGAAGTCTGACTCAGCTGCATGAAGAGGTAAGATAATGAAGTCTCCAGTAATTGACTTTGAGATTCAAAGCAAGTTAAATTTAATTTGTATGTTCATGCAGGGCAGACTGCAGAGTTATGGATGCAGTAAGTCTAAGATCTGTTTTAAAGTGGGAATAAGAATGCTTGGTGGGGGACTGGAGTTGCAGTTCAAGCATGTCTGGAAAATGTCTGGTTGTGAAGAGCTGTTCTAGAAGCCCTTTCGATCACATGATATGCAGATGTAATTGCAGTGTCCCTTCCTTTAGTGTCCAGGCTTCTGTTGATCAAAAATGGTAGGATGTCTTTATGAATTTGGAAATCCTGGTATCTCTTCTGTGATACCCTTGGGCATTCCTTTGTGGCATATCAGTTTGTCCTGCCACACAGTGCAGTTTCACTCCATCTGCAAGAGCATAGAAGAGTTGGGTCATCCGATGGATGGCATGAAGTGTTCACACAGTTCAAAGTCTGGTGGAAGTTCCACTAAGGCCATATGGGCAGACCACACTTGATAATTTTACCTTCCATGACATTAATTATTCTTAGACATCACCTAAGCCAGTTCCTGATGTCATACAGCACGGCGTTTTGTGTGTGTGTGTGCGCCAGTCCATTGAGTTTTATTGAGTGGCTCCAAGTTCTGTTATGGGAGGAAGAGAAAAAATCCCTGTTTATACATTCTTGTTTAACAGAAAAGAACAGAAGAAATTACAGTTTTCTGTAACAATTGGGAGACTTGGGTCTTCTCTCTCTTCATATAGCTCATGGGATAGATCATGACGTTGGAAGGGATCTTGCAGGTCATCTAGTCCAACAGGCCTGCTCAGTGCAGGGTCTGCTAGAGCATCTGATAGATGACCATACAACCTCTGACTGAAGATTTCTTTTGAAGGAGAAATTTCCGTTTCACGTGGTAGCCTGTTCTACTAAGCAAATTCCTCCTGATGTCTAAATTGAACCACATTCCTTGTAGTTTTAACCCACTGATTCTAGCCATGCCCTCTAGGGCAAGAGAGAGTAAGTCCATTCCCTTTTCTTCATGAACTACCCTTTGGATGGCTGAGGACTATTACCGTATCCTGTTTTTAACGTTGGAACTTCGGTTGAACATCTAACTCCATAGCACAAGCACCAGCAGTGGAATTGTTAACATGTTTCTCCCTGATCTGTTGCCTGCTCTGCTTTGTACCAGACAAAGGAACCTTGATCTCAGAAGGGTGATTCCTTGGAGAATCTTTTCTTTTGATCAGTAGTTAGACAGCAAGACATTTTCTTAAAACCTGCCAGACTATCCCAAAAACATATTTGTGTGTAAATAGGGTAGTTTTGGTGAGCATATGCTGAGATAGGAAATGACAGTGAGAACTGGATCCAGATGGAAGTTGCGATCAGTATACTAAAATGGGCAGCCATTTCTTCATAAGAGAGGAAGGAAAGCTCATTTGAGTCTAGTCTTATACACAACTGTTTTTTGGTAAGGAAAATTTTCATGGTACTCTCTTGCTCATATGCTAGAACCATCAGAAGAGTCCTTTAACATTTCACAGATAGCTTGGCAAAAATCTACATTAGTGTGTATCTCTCTTGACAAGAGAAAGTTGACATTTAGCAAAAGGAGTCATCTTTCACCACAATTGTGAGTTCTAATTTGACATGTCAATGCAGATGTAAGGTCTGCAGAGAAGTTTGTTATTGCTGATTCAGAAATAAATACTAGTTTTTAATTGGCTTTAGGCACTGGGAGCGAGTGTAGGGTAGTATAATATTCCTTTTTCTTTTTTCCTTTCTTTATAATACTCCTTTTTCTTCTTTTTTGGAAGAGAATTCTTAAACACATAAAAGTAGATTCTACTTTACTCAATTTGGAACTGCAGAAATTGCTTTCCTCAACAAATGTCTTGTGAAACTAGGATTCATCTTCAGCAGACACTAAAGCCAGTGTGGTGTAGTGGTTATGGAGATTATGGTTTAGGATTAGGGAGAGCCATATTCAAGCCTCATTCAGCCACGGAAACTCACTAGGTGACTTGGGGCTAGCCAGTTTCTCTAGTCCAACCTACCACACAGGATGGTTATTGTGGGGATAAAATGAAGGGAAGATTCTCCATACCCTACTTTTTGCTCCTGCAGAAAAAAACAACAAATGCATCTAACCAATCTATCACATGCACTCTCAGCCCAACATGACTAACAGAATTATAGTGTGGATAAAATGAAGGAAGAACTCCATGTAAGCCATATTCAGATCCTGGAGAAAAAAAAGGAAAATATAAATTTAACAAGTCCAGTGCACTTAGCCTAAACTGTGATGGAAGTTAGTACCAATATGTTATTTATGCTTTTCCTTGTCTCTGTAGCCTAGCTTTCTATGGCAAAAGCCTATGCAAGATACCAGAATAACCAACACCATAGTAAAAACAAACGAAATGACAAGCTGAACAAGAGTAAGAAATCCATAGCAGCAATAAAAACAGACATGCCTTTGTGTACAAGCCCACAATTCAGGGGCCCATTTAAAAAAAAGCCTGCTGCTAGGATGCAAAGAGGTTATTCAAAAGGTAGAGCCCCCAGCTGTGTTGAAAACTGATGGAGATATTCAGTCAAAAATAGGGCAGAGGTAATACGTAAGCTACTGGATCAGCCTTTCTCAACTTTTTGACCCTGGAGGAACCCTTGAAATATTTTTCAGGCCTCGGGGAGCCCCTGCACATTCAGGCTCAAATATAGGCCACAAGTTACAAAATTATGATCTTTGTTTCATGCGAAGGCCTAAATAGATGCATTAACTGTGTTCTTAAACTAAAAATAAAGAACGAAACTTACCTCTTTGACGTGAAGTTGCCTGAATTTGAAATACTTTTAAAAATAAATCGTGATCTCCCAGGGAACCCCCTGTGACCTCTCGCGGAACCCTACGGTGCCATGGAACCCTGGTTGAGAAACCCTGGGATAGGTTATAGAAAGAAGAGTATTATGTTGTAACTTTAGAGAGAGAGGTTAACATATAATTGTACTTACAAGTGCTGTGAAGAATATCTGTGAAGAATACTAATAAAAGTAATACGTAAGCTACTGGATACAAGGGAGCTAATACTGCATTCCTACGGGTCATTAATGCAAAGTTCTGTTCTTTTTGTTCCTTCTTGCCAATCTTCCTTTTCCCCTGATTTGCAGGTTTATCCAGGTCAGCACTATGACTGATGGGGACTACGACTATTTGATCAAACTCCTGGCCCTTGGGGATTCTGGGGTTGGAAAGACCACCTTGCTGTACAGATACACAGACAACAAGTTTAACCCAAAGTTCATCACGACAGTTGGCATCGACTTCCGAGAAAAGCGTGTGGTGAGTTTCCTCTTAAAAAGAGAGAGAGAGAAGGGGCAGAAACGTGTTCCTGAAGCCCCTGGACTTTCAAGGGAAATATTTTCAGTATCTCAGTGGGGCAATATCCGTTTCTTCGTATGGTTTTTGCCCTGCATTTTGTAGCCTTCACCTGAATTCTGTGACACCCGGCCAGTCTTTGCATTCAGTCCAAGGTGGTATTTGTACGTTGTTTTGTTTCTTCCCAGTTTATCCAGTCTTTCTCATCAGTTTTAACTTCTGTGCTTTCAAGACTGTTTACCCTGCGGTCTGTGAAGCAATCTGGAAGCGTCAGTGATAGTCTTAGATTCATTTTTTTTAATTTTCCATATTAATATAGATTTGGAAGTTTTTAACCTCATTATTATTTGTATTTCTGATTTGCCCTGTAACTGATTCTGAGCTTACCTTCTTCCTGTGACAGGGATTTTAAAGTCATAGGAACTCATATGGGCATCTGGCACAGGTATCTTTGTGTTAACCTGCTGTTTGCTTAGCTCTTAAGGGAGGTTTTGGGGATCAAAGCTGAAAAGTATTTGTAGGCTTTCCAGAGTCTCTAGATTGGTACGGGAGCATTTGTAAAAGCTAGATGAGAACAGCGAGGCTTCTTCTTTCTTTTTGGATGGGAGTGGTTTGTAGCTAAAAGCTTGTGTGTGTGTGTGTGTGTGTGTGTGTGTTAAAACAGTCTTTCCATTCTTGATTTCTTCAATCTAGCCCATGTCACAGCCATATGGTATCTCATGCTGGTTATAATTCTGGTTGGTGGGATTTAGTTTTTTCAGAGACACACACGAGAAATTGCTATTCCTGGAAGCCTCCATGTGTTTGCCACTATTCAACTGTTGCATTTTAACTCACTGGCAAGAGCTTTTCCCAGTGCATAAAGGAAGCGACATTACACTGGTTTTCTCTTAAAGAAGAACCACTGATAAGGGGTTGTAAGACTGCAATCTAAATATTGTACTGATGAAAAATTGAGTTCTTGTTTCCAAGGGGAAATAAGAAAAGGATCCCAAATGCAACTTTACTTGCTTGCTTGCTTGCTTAACGTTATTACAGGACTCAGACCCAGACTCTGTGTTGTGTGTGTGTGTGTACAGACACACACACACACACACTTCCGTATACATATGGAATACATTCCATATAGCCTGTTACTGAGCTTATTCTACTTTGCTGCCAACAGTGCATGGATTCTACAGGCTACAAATGGAAACTCTGCGACAGCAAGAGTCATCTTGGGATCTTGATCTACTAAAAGAAGCTGTACATAGAGAGAATGAAGCTTTGTTTCTACAGTATTGCACTGAAACACATTGCCCCATAGAGATGTTATATTTGTTTTCTTTTATATTTACATTTTGATAATAGATTATGGTTATGGTATGTAATCAGGATTAACCTTTTCAGAAATATATGATGCTTAATTTACTTACGATCTGTGGACAAGAAAATATATTAGTAATGCACAACTTGCAATCTTTGTGGGAACATCACATTTCCTTTTCTAAATACCAACTGTGAATTCTGACACCCAAAGCAAACATCTGTTTTGGGGATTCCCCCCTTTACTGAGATGTCCATTCTCCTCCTACTTGAGAAGCCAACTTCTGAAGTTCTTGGACTTGCCTGTGGCATGCTAAATTCAGAAGTTAACAGAGCTCATGATTTCTGCCACATGTATTAACCTCAAAATACAACCTTTTGAGTCCTTCTTGTATATTAATCGCTGGATGTGATAGGATGGGTACTGTATGTCCTTCTAACTGGCTTAGGATGACTGAGGTTGTTACTCAGGATCTAGTTTCTCATGGAGAGGAATAGATAGATGTGCTGCTATTCAGTGGCCAGCCAGGAGCCAATAGATTCTTTAGGATTCAAGGACAATCATGATGAAATGCCAAAAAGGACTTTATTGAGTAAATATTAAGAGAGTTAGTAGAGAAAGAAAGATATCCCTTCAGCTTGCCAGGAATGCCAAGAATGGCAGTGCCAGAAAGGGACAAAGTATAAACAATAACACTTGGTAGCACTCATCAAGTACTTGATCATACCTTTAGACAGTGGAACCTCTGTCAAGGATATTTTTAGGGAAGACTGTGTCCCTAGCAGATGGCATATGGGGATGGTTGATGACATATCTGGTCAATAACCTGGGAACCTAGATAAGTGACCCTTTACTAAGAGTGTGTTTATGAGGCTATTGTTCCCTGTCCCCTTAGCAGGTGTGCACCTCTCTCTTAGACTAGGGAGCTGGTGTTGTCCTCTTTTATCTTAATTATTGAAGTAGGGTTACAGATAACGAGGCAAGCAAGAGTGATCAACAGAATGATGCAATGTGCAAGCCTTGCTAAACAACTTCTTCTAAGGGCAGGTGTGAAGGAATGTGCAGTACAAAGCTTGCTACATTAAACAGAGATTGTGTCAGCTGGCTAAATAACCCTTTCTACGCAGGTATTTCTGATATAGAGATGCATGCATGCATGCATGCATGCATGCAGAGGGGAAAAAGGGGTCCACGCCACTATTTTCTCACAAATCTTTGCTGGCGCCAATAGAGTAGAACAGCAATATGTCTCAATAAAAGTGTGTGCTGTATTAATGACTACGGATTTGCCAGCCAGCAAGAGTTTCAGGCGCAAATATACTGCCTTTAGGGTAATGTGAGCTATGTATATTTTGCACAACTACAAATGCTTCAGTGGCCAACATCATTTTTCATGCTGCTTTTGATGCTATTTTTCAGGTCTCCCTACATTTTAAAATCTCTGGGCATTTAAGGGGAGATGAGTATGTGATTCTGAAAGCTAGATCCTAGCTTAAATACTGAAGACCATTTTTTTCCCAAGTTTCCTTTTACCTACATTCAGGCTAAGCTATTTGGCCTTGAGCACACCTCTCTCCTTCAGTTCTATTTGCATAAGGCCTATCTGCTGCTCCAGTCTTCAGTTTCATGGCAAATCTCAAGTGAAACTTATTGGACCAAATACCTGTTATGTTCCTTCCCATGTTGTTCAGCGGTGGCCGAATCCCCTGTTTATTTCAGCATCTTTTCTATACTAAAGCAACATGCTAAATCTGCTATGTATGTACAGGAGAGTAAATATGCAGCAGCTGTGCTGTTTAGAAACATACAGAACTACATAAGAATAGCATATACACAAAGGAATTAGTTTATTGTTTCAGTCTTAATTGAGTAGTCCAAAGTCCAGAGACTTAGATGTCTCCTTTGCATCTTAGGTTGTGTGACAGTGACTAACTACTTGGAGACCCTGAAGCAGTCTTCTGTAGTTACTGTTTGCCACATGGGCACATCATTTGTCCCAATATGATCTGCCTAGATAGACCACTATCCAGTATTAAGAATTCAGCCTACTGAATTCTAATCTGTTGCTTATACACTCACCTTTCAACCTTCAAGGAATCCCCATGTTATTCTCCCACTCAATAACTCCATAAGGAAAGTTGAAAGAGAATGAATGTCCAAAGGCCTCCAGAAATTTTATAGCCAAGTGAAGTGTGTCACCAGTTCCAATCGAATATTGTATTCATAAAGGTAAAGTGTCCAAATTGATTTCATCTCCTGGTGGCTTCATGGACAGATTTTTGCAGTCTTCTAGGCCACACTGCAGAGGTGGCTTGTCACTGCCTCCTTCTGGGAGGTTTTTTGATTTCTCAAGTCTAGCCTACAACCTTTGCGTTCATGGAGATCTCCTATCCATGTACTATTCCAGCCTGACCATCCTCAGCTTCTGAGCCCAGATGAAATCATCTAGTGGCTGGTACTTCCTGTGACAATATTGTAATCCTTACTGTGTGCACCTCTCCAATAAATGCAGGGCTGGCTTCCAAAATCATCTGTGGAGTAAGGTCCTGGTGATGAAAGGATCATACGATGTCGTTAGCATCTTCTCGTACCCTGCATTTTCAGTTTGACAAATCATAACTTCACTTTTAATTAACTTTTAAGCAAATAATTGTTGTCCTTCTATTAAAATAAACAGTGAAGCTTTATTTGGTGTGTTTCAGGTATACAACAGTCAGGGGTCAAGTGGATCTCCTGGAAAAGCCTTTAAGGTCCATCTGCAGCTATGGGACACAGCTGGGCAAGAAAGGTAATATGCCAGAACTTAAAAATCCAATTCAGAAGTAATTGGAAGAGGAAATGAAGAATATTTTTCTATTAGATTCTGTCATTTCAACTTAGGCAGGTTTTCAAGATAGACTTTTTATTATCATTTTTGCCATCACATTACTGCTTACAAAGAGGCTTACCCTCTAGTTCTTAACTTGGATTATTTGGAATTTTGAATAAAATGTGATTTGAAGCATTTTGGAATGTCAGATTTTAGGAGTGCATTGGCCCAAAGCCTACTTCTTGTCATTTTTATTTAGAAGGCACAAGATAAGGGCTAATATAGAGCTAAACGCACAATAAATTAAAGGTGAAAACCCCCCAAACTCAATGCAGAAATCCAGTACATTCCACATGCATTAGGTTCACTGCCCTACCCTTCCTTATCTTTGCTTTGCCCTTGGTTTTACTCCAAAAGGTAAGGGCCTCTGACCATGACAGGATTGCCCAATCTTTGAACAAGAAGGTGGACATGGAGCCACTCCATACAGAGAGGTGACATTCGTGATGGCTTCCAAGGTCTTCTTCCTGTTTGTGTATTTGAATTATTATTCCTGACTGAATATTGATCAAATGTTTCCAGTACTGTTTGCTACAGAAACTGGCCTTGTTTCTGCATTCGCTTGGATGTGTTGGACCAAGCAAACGTTTTACCTTCACAACATTGCATTGTACTGCTTATTTCACACACACACGCACACAGAGCAGTGATCTGGCAGTTGTTAATTGGATGTGAACTACATACGCAAGGCATGATCATGTTTGTCACTGACAAGCCACAATTTTTTTAAAAAAAATTGGAATGCTTTGTTCTACATCAGGAGAACGTCAGTTGGAAGAGACAACATGTATGAGTTACGTACTGTCCAGTCAGGTGGCAGGCCTTAGCGAACCTTGCCTGGTTTAGAAAAGCTAAGCAGGCTTGGACCTGTTTAGTACTTGGATAAAGGCTAATGGGAAGTATGAGGAGTGTAGGCTAGATTGAGAAGTTGTCAGGGGAAGGTGGGGGAGCCATATTGGAAGCTTACCAGTGGCAAGCTGCTCTGGCTTTGTTGTGAAGAAAACTCCCATGGATGTGTCCACGGAGTCATCAGAAGTCAAGCTTGGTTGGAAGGAGACTTTACTATTATTTTGTAGCATTGCTGATTTTAATCTGATTTGATTATACGCTTCATGATTAAAATATTTGAGGAAGATGACAGCCTTGTGATTACAACCATGAACAGCTGGCAGTTTATCAAGGCACGGAGGGTAGCTTTCAGGATTCTCAGCTTATGCCTCAGCAAAATGCTCTCTCAGCACTATAGCTCAGTTCTCTGCTTGAAGGTGCGTGAGCAATGCTATCAGAAATTTCATGTGCCTGGGCGGGCGCCTGAGTAAGGTCTCCGGTGGCTGACCTTGCCCCTCTCTTTGGTAGTCAAAGGGAAGTTTATAATACAAATCCCCATGGCATGAAACAGATGATAAGAGAAAATAAAATGACCCCTGGGTCTGCCGTGTAACCTGAAGAAAGGCTTGCACTTTAACAGTGAATCTGGATACGGGTTGACGAGCCCTATGAAGAGAATATTAAAGCTTTGCCTTGTCGTTTATCTGTTGCGTGCAGCACCTGCAAAAAGCTTAGTGAATTGTTTACCTAATACCCATTGCTTTTTTCTTCTTCTTATAGCTCATGTTGTATGTTGATCCTTTCACTCCTTTTCTCCTGACAGATTCAGAAGTCTCACAACAGCATTTTTCAGAGATGCCATGGGCTTCTTGCTAATGTTTGATCTCACTAGTCAACAGAGCTTCTTAAATGTCAGAAACTGGATGAGTAAGTGGAAAAAGCAGCTGCTTCTCTCAGCCTAGAGCACTTTTAGCTTAAGCGGCATTGCATCTGTCATCTGTAATGCAGCAGTCCCCATAGAGGGTGGAATTATCTATGCCATGCTTGAGATAATTAAACACTCTGCAGCCAGAGACACACGGGCACCTTAGAAGTGATGTGGGATCCTCTCTGAAGCTGGCTTCTAGAGGTTCCTGGATCACTCGTTGCCTTGGTCACTAGCTGCAAGATACCTTTTATGGAAGCTTTAGGAAAGAGGTGGACTTTTACTTCAACCTGACAGAGTGGTTTTTCCTCTGCTTTGTTGCCCCCTCCTTGAAGCCAGCCAGCATCACCACCACATCGTGTTTCTGCAAAATGCTGAAACCTGCCCAGGCTATTTTAAATACGCTGAAACAGTGTACTGTAGACAAATTGTTTGAAATATATTACCTGTAAGTGAGCTATTATTTTTGTTGCAGCTGTAATGGAGAAAAGCAATGCTTGTTGGCACTGATAGATATATTAACTTGATGTTAATACGATTTATTGATTGGATGGTGCAGTGTATGCTGGGCAAAAGATACCTAACCATCCTGTTTCTGTCATACGTAACTTATTTTTTTGATGTAAAAATAGGTAGTGAATTTGCCCATATTTCATCTACCAGCCTTTTCCAGCCAGGTTGAGCAGCACAACTGGAAGATACCAGGTTAGGGAAGGCTGGGATAAACTGTTATTTCTGCTCCTCTGTTTCCAGATAATATTTCCATGCTCCTTACCAAGTTTCTACATTTTCTTTAGGTCAGTTGCAAGCAAATGCTTATTGCGAGAGCCCTGACATAGTATTAATTGGAAATAAAGCTGACCTATCAGAGCAGAGGGAGGTCAATGAAAGACAAGCAAAAGAGCTTGCAGACAAATACGGGTAAGTCCAACTCATTTTGTCCTCTCAGCTAACTCAGAAGGAATCTGTATGGCCAACTTCAAAGGTGGGATAAGGACACCATCAAATGTCTAAGACATTTGGTTTTAGAGGAAGAGAACTAAGCATAATGTTTATTTTTTTCACATTGACAACAGTGGTTCTTAAAGCAATTCCCTAATGGATAAGTCCTAATGCTACTAAGAATTTTTTTTCATTAGAGGGGGAAGAGGGATGAGTTCAGTAGGCTTGCTGGTCTTGCAGAAAGTGACTCAATATTCTTACTGCTGAAGCCAAGCAATTCTGTTTTGAGACAAGACCCTTTGAGAACTGAATGGAAGCTGTTCTTCGAAGGAAAAGCAGTAGGTTATTGTAATAAGTGTTCTCTCTCGAAATATCTTAACAATACTTCTGATGTTTTCTTGTCTTAGCATCCCATACTTCGAAACAAGTGCAGCTACTGGCCAAAATGTGGGCAAAGCTGTGGAGACACTCTTGGACTTAATAATGAAACGAATGGAACAGTGTGTTGACAAGTCTCAGCTCTCTGACACAGCCAATGGGGGAAGTTCAGGAAAACTGATGTCATCAAAATCTGATGAGAAGAAATGTGCTTGTTGACTTGGCCATTCAGGTTGAAGAAAAGGAATGAGAAATCATCTAATCAGAAAGTAACAGAATGACCAATTGCTAAATTCAACCTTGAACTCCAGTGGACCACATGAGACTGCTGCTGTTGTCTTAAGCAAGCCTGATTTCTTTTCAGTGCTGAGAAATCATGCTTCTGCATTTGAACAGATGTCACCCATCTTCATAAAAGATCCAGAGTCTCTTGTCTTCTCAATACAGTAGGCGAGTAAACACAGAAAGTATTTGCTGTGGGGAGAGGATAATTGAAATGTTAGGAGATACCTTTACAATAAAACAAGGGGTTGTCTTTGTAGGCCTGTACCATCACTTCTCATCTCTTTGCCTTCTGTTATGATGGACATTGTGCATTTGCTAAGCAGTTGATAAAAAACAAACAAACCCCAAAGTATATATTGTGCAGCTTCTTGTAAACATCTTTATTTTTTTGAATACCAAAAAGTCACTGCTGTTACATTCAGCTGACTATTCTCATAAGATGAGATCTGATTAAAACTGCAGTTTAATCATTAGGTGGGATTGGAGATATGTGGACTAGAGAAAGAAGATGTCCATACAGTATAGTACAGTGTTGGAAAGGAACAGATATAAACCATGAGGAAGTACTTGCTCAAAGCTGAAAAGTACTATCTGCCATGAAATACTTGGCCAAGAGAACTGTGGGTGCACTTTCATTGGTGACTCTGGGAGAGGTATTTCAATGGAATCCCCTTTCACTAAGAGACAGTATGTATTTATTAAGTTCCATATGGATACAGTTCACATTTCTAATTAATGTCCTCCAGGACACACACACACACACAACATTATTTTTGCTTTTATTTTACAGGCAGAGCACTTCCTAAACATGAAGCTATGTTGAATGCTGATTTGGAAAATCAAATGTTCAAGGCAAAGTCTTGATTAAACATATAATGTATGCCTGTTACTTTGATCACTCAAAATAAGAAAGGCAGGAATAGCAACAGAGGAAGTTCCAGTAATAATTTTGTTATGGTAGAAATACTCTTAGTGAAAGATACATATACTTTAGAGCCAGACATGATAGGATGATGGGGATGAGGAGGATGAGGAGGACGATGATGAACCAAGTGCATGTCTTTAAAAAAAAAATCAGACATTGTCTTTCTCCTATGCACCATTTCTCTGTTACGCCATTTTGGACTAAAAGGTCTGCTGGTGAAGTCATCAGAGCAACATGTCGTGTTCCAGAAGTGCCGTAGTTAGGCCTGTTGAGTTTGGCAACCCAGCCATTCCAAAATCGTCTGCAGTCCCTTGCCACTGTTTTCTAGGCTAGAGAGTTCATTTCACCAGATTCTTCATGTTATCAACCCAAAGCAAAAGGGTTGCTTATAATATTTATCACAATGCTCTTCATCAGTCTCTCAGTTACGAAAAACACATTTCTGATTGCAAAATGTCTGCATATTTCCAGAAAGAGAAATAATGTAGAGGGATAAATTCACAGGGATATCTTATTTGTCATTTTTATTCCAATGCTGTGATACCTTCAGTACAGTTTTAAACGTTCACTGCTTTTTGTAAGTCTGGAGAACTGGTTTTCAGAAAAAGGCAATTACTAGACCCCAAAAGTGTATTCACTTTTGCTAATGTTGATTGCTCAGTGCTTACGTTGGGAAATACTAATGTTTTTGTCTATGAAACCTGGAGCATATTTGCTTGGATTCAGAATGCTTTGTTTGAAATCAAGGGCTGCGGGATACATTTAACTCAGTGTAAAAGAATAAGAGATTCTTTATGCATTAAAGAGAATCTTCTCTTCTATATGGCCCTGCACTGTGAGGAATATTTCATCTCCTTTTTCTGCAATTCCATTTTATATCAAAGATCTTTTAGCTTTTGAGTGGAAGAGGAGATTGGATCAATGTATCCTCCATATTCCCAGCTGTTGCTACCTGCTCACTGCTCTCTGTTGCATAGTAGTAAACCATGGAATTATCTGCTGCAAAATTTGGGCATATGGCTGACCTTAGTGAGGAATCCCACCCAACTTATTGAAAGTTGCCATTCAGAACTTTTCTAGCAGCTAGCTTGACAGTTTTGGATCTTCTGGCACTGTTAATCCAATCTGGAGAGACTAGTATACTCATATTCCAGTGGTATGCAAATGTCTCGGACTACCGTACATATTTGGTTGCTTACTATCTGGAATAGCAACTTTAAGAACTTGAAGCCACTCCTAAAGGCACAATTATTCTTGGGCATAATTTGTTGCAATCACATGCTGGGAAATCTACCAGCATTCCTGCAAGATCTGCCCATGCCTCTATCTCAGCATAATACAACATGAGTGAATGTTTTATGCATGCATGTTAAACTTTTATATTGTGTACACAGAGTATTTCCTGACATTAAACAAGGCAAAATAGCTGTTGGTGTTGTAGCTGTCATTATGCACACCTAAACTCCTGCATGCATAAAATTTAGATGTTTATGGGGAACATTCATGAGCACAATGTTTAGTCCACGTGAACACTTGATTTGAATTCCCAGATTGGCACTGTATCATCTTACTAATACCCTTTGAAATCTGCTTGATGCAACTGGAAGGTTGCCACGAGGGCAATACTGGAGTCCATCTTGTATTTTCAGTATAAATTCCATATCACATCAAAAAAATATTTCATTATCTCTTGTGATCAATAATTACTGTATACGGGATGAATCAATATATACTTAAGAGGTGGTCCTATCACTGAAAGTGTTTCTGTACTTGCCCAGCAGCCTTTCAACAGTGTTCTACAAAGATCTGCAAAGTGTTCCAGCTAAACATTTAGCTGCTGTTTTGTTACGGAAATCTAGCTTCCCCAATACAGTGAGAATTCTGTAGTCTGGTATTAAATGAAGTGATCACTGAAACAATTCAGCCCTGTTGGGTTTTTTAGCTCCCTGTCCATGCCAACTGAGGCAGAGTTGGCCAGAGGGCCTCATGGTCAGCTTTCTAGAGTTGCTGTTGAAGCTCAAGGTTAGTAACAATCAGGAGGAGTCTGGCCAAGATAGATTAATATGGCTCTCCTCTGACAACTTCCTCAAGGCTTGTAAGGAATTCTGTCTTCTTCCCTCAAAGATGTTTTCCTTTCTCTAAAGTGCTTATAAAGGGAGCGCTTCTAAAGGTCAAACTAAAGCATAATCTGAATCACATGTTTATGGCTGTTACAGAAGGGGGGGGGAAGTTATCAGAGAAGCACTATTACAATCAAATTCTCAGAAGGGGTGAAATTCTGCGATCTGTGGGCCGTCTGTTCTTAAATTTTCAGTTGGAGGCTGAATTTACAACAGCCCTCCCCATCTCATGCCATTTAGCACAAGGTCTGTATGGGATAGAAACAAAGACCCATCTTCTTCTTACACTTAAAAAGATCCTATCTGGGGCTTTCCTAAACTTGATTTCACCCCAACTTTTTAAATCAAGAATCATTTCTCTAACTGCCATTTCTTCACCCCACAGTGGGATTTTCAGTGTATATAGCTGTATAATTGAAGGTACTTTATGTATTCCCCCCAAATATATTTATTGAAATTATTCTTTTCAGATTTCGATTCAACACTAAGAGCCTTCTAACTGATCAGTTGCTTTTTTTTTCCCCTTTGTTTTGCTTTTAGTGTGTCCTTAAGTTGGGTAACTCTGAGCATGTTTTCTGTTGGTCTTTGAGACAGTTCTGTACAAGTTAAAGATTTACATTCTTTGACCTAGGTGTTTGAATTCTCTCTCTCTCGATGGACTGCACTGCCAGCATATCAGCATCAGTCATTACTATGTTGTACTACTACTACTATGCTGTGGCTTTTAAATGATATTTATATGTGTGAGCGTGTGTGTGAATACACACATATACATACATACTATCAGATTTTATCTATTGGTGTCTGGGTTTATACAATATGGCTAAGGAATGCAATTCTGTAGTTTCATTTCTGCACTGTTCTTTTGAAATTAAAAACAATACATTTTTAAAGCAGTAGTGGATTGTTGTCTTGAAGAGCAAACATGATCTAATGTGTCCTGTGTCTGAGAAGGGTCACAGAGACTGCAGATACCACACTTAAGTCATAATGTGTCTTACTTGATTCTGGCTTTGCATGTGATGTGAATTCACTCACTGTTTGTTAACAGTGTAGGAACTCAGCTAATGGTGACGTTTTCAAAAATGGCTTAAGAAACCATGGCTTCAGTGTAGGAACTCAGCCAGAAAAAGGGTGAAGTTGATAGAAATTATTCACTATAGTCCCAGTAATTTTTTTAAAGAAAATATCAACCTCATCCCGTCCAGGTCTTAAGAATACAATTTCTTGAATTACCAGCCACTATGACCCAAAGGCTGGGGGTCATTTGGGGAAGATTATACCCATTCTTTGCGGGAACTGGGTTTTATTTCACCCTTAGATTGCTTATTTGCACATTTTTATCCTGCTCTTTCACCAAATAAGACTGCTGCAACTGTTTGGAAATACCAATAATATAATCTAGTCCCTATCCCAAACCAGATGGTCAGAAAGACATGGTCATTTTATGGGTTTGTATCAGCCCTGTATAATCACTTTAGTTTTAGTTGCATTGGTTTGTATTATTTTATTATTTTGATTCCATGATTAAACTGAATAATGTCTAGATGAATCTATTTGCCAATCATTTAACAGCTGTACTTAATGGATAACCCAAGGGAATGAGGAAAGGATGGCTACAGGTCTTAACAAGTGCATCTGGGGAAATGTTCAGGAAGCCTGATAGAACAGCTGCCAGCTAGGTGGGAGAATGACAGCAGGTGGCTTCATCCAGAGTGTGAATAAGGCCCCATTTCTCTTTTCTTTGCCAGGCACTTCCTTCATACCCATCTGTGAAGAAAAACTATGGAATTTAAAATCCTGCCTCTCATTTGAGTACAGACTTTCATTAACGGCCCAAAGTTAGTTCTGAAGTAGGATCTTGCAGAAGGAACATGTGCAGTGTGTGGCTCCATGGTCTCCTGGATGAAAGACAGGGTATAGATCTTATACATGAGGACATGCATACGTACCTACCTGTAGGAATTTTCTCAACTTACCGAGTTGCAGGGGAAAATGGAAGGCAGGAGCAGCATGCACACTACCTTCAGCTTGTGTGTGAAAAGTGGGACATCAACCTAGTAAATAAATAGCTTCCCTAATTCCAGGATGGAAGGCCATGGCAAACCACCCCAATACAGTCTGCCAAGAAAACATTGTGAAAGCAGTGTCCCCCCAAAGGGTCAGACATGACTTGGTGCTTGCACAGGGGATCTTTCACCTTCCACCATCACACAATTCCAGGGTATGTTTTTTACTGTTGACTTGCCTATTTTCCAAATGCAGCTTGAGTAAGGGGCAAGCCACTGGCATTATCTAATGTTACCATTTGCCATAGTAATAATCCCTGGGGACAGCTCAGCAACTATCATTGGGGGAGATGGGCGGTGATGGAAATTTGAAATAGAAATAAAATGCTGGCACTACTAAACAAATCATGTACAAAGATATAGGAAAAGTGTCCTTTGATCTTTAACGATGGCAACGATGCCTGCGCTTCAAATGATCAATGTTTATTTAAAAATTGAAACATCTGCATCCTCTTCGTGGTATTTCTGGTTTCTTAAAGCATTTGGGGATAACTGAAAGGTGCACAATTTGGGTAATACATGAGATTTCAGATTGGAAGTATATGGAGAGGCAAACGGGATAGGCGTGACAATTGAAACATCACATCTTCCACATCATGAGAGCATCATAATGCAGGAAAAACAATGTCGTAATATGACTTTTTGCGGTAAAGCAGATTTTTGGATAGAAATATATCCAGAAATTTTATAGATATGTTTAAATCTTTTCTTGACACTTCTCTGTTCATATTTGGAATAGAATAACGTCAACATGCATCAGGCAGAAATCACTTGCTCCATAGGTACTGATGGTGGATGGGTGGTACTCAGTTTCTGTCTTACCCTTTACCAGAGTAGGTAGGTTTTGAGAAAGCTCCCTCCCTTACGGAACACCTCAGCCATGCACTCCTCAGGAGCATTTCTATCCAATAATTTGGGAAGCTGCATCTGCTGAAAGTCTGCTTGCGCACTTTGCCAACTGCAGTTGACCTGAAAAACAGTCTGTAACTATCTGACCTTCTTTACTGTCCTGTAAGGTCATTATAACCCACAGGACTAAGCTCTTTGCATGGCATGGATTATGAAATGTATACCAATTTCTGGAATTTTTGAAAGAAGAATAGAAATTGGAAGCACCTGCTACCTTAAACAGAAGAGAGTTTTCTTCTATTACTTGTCCATAAGAAAGCCAGTTTGGTGTAGTGGTTAAGGCATCAAGCCAGAAACTGAGAGTTCTAGTCCCGCCTTGGGCACAAAGCCAGCTGGATGACCTTGGGCCAGTCCTCCTCTCTCAGCCCTAGGAAGGAGGCAAGGGCAAGCCACTTCTTAAATCTTGCTAACAAAACTGCAGGGACTTGTCCAGGCAGTCGCCAGGAGTCAAGACTGACCTGAAAGCACCAAACACACACACACACACACACACACACCCTTGACCATAAGCTTAGAAAGCCATTTGACCTATACCTTTGTGTGCAGCACACAAGTCTGGGCGATTCAATCATTCACCCCGTGACCATTTATTTTGATCCTCCCAGCTGATACAAAGCCCATTAGGAAGTTTTTATCTCTTGCAATTTTTCCCTTTTTCCCCCCTCTCCAGGTCAAACGAACAAGCCTGTATGATGCAACAGAGGTGAGTGCCACCATGCACAGAATGGGGGCGGGGTGGGGAGGAAGCAACCATACCCACTCATTTCTGCCCACTTTTCACTTCTTCTATTGAACCATGAGGCAGTTTATGTGAAACTGAAATGGCTGCAGACAGAGGGCCTAGAGCAGATCCATATTCACAAGGCCTGTCTAAGACTTGGTCTCTGGCCCAGGAGTCAGTTAACTTCCTGATCAGCTGTTTGCGTGACACAGTTGATGGGAGGAACTAGGTTATCCCCAAATTAACTGGGGACTGTTGGGGGCTAAAAGCAAATTGCAAAACAAGACCAAAGGAAAGTTGGGCTCGATAGTGCCTGTGTTTACACCACACTCTTCTCTTGATCAGTTACACCCCTAAGACCTGTATTGATGAAACATGATCAGTCTGGTTAATTTTAACTTTGGTTAGGGTTTCTTTAAGGGTTTAGTATGTTGTATCAACTCAACCCATTTGGTTAGCTTACTCTATGGTTAAGTATATTGTGTAAATTTAGTGATGGGGGTTAAAACTGTGAACACAACTAATAAGTATAGTGGGGAGGAGCAGGGAGCAACTGCAGCAATTTTGCCCTTGTAGTTCATGATACTATATACACACATCCCACAGCAGAGCACTTACAACATGTTGTAAAAATATCCAATATGCCCACCAGGCCAAAAAGATTGGGAGACCTGTGGTCTGGCCTAAGCTGTTCATGATATTCTACATGAACTGAAAATCATCAGACGTGAGCTTATCTGCATTTTTTTCAGGCTTGAATTCTGGGATTTTCCCAAAAGGATATTACATTCAGGACCACACACAGACAGAGGATGACTCTGGGCAAGGAGATCTGAGTGACTCTTTTTGAGTAACTTGCCCAGAGTGTCAATGAAGATTCTCAGTCATCCAGGTGGAATTGTCTGTAGGTTGAGTCACAGCAACTGGCTTTCTTTCTTTTTGGTTGAAACATTTTGCTGCTTGTCCAAGCAGCTTCTTCAGTCTGGGCAAAGGTTGGTAAGGGGACCTCATAAATGTCTTCCAGGGTGGCTGCATTGTCCCTACGCCTGAATGGCTCATTAGTGCCATGGAGGTGTGGATTGTCTTTGGGATGTCTTACTCCTAAATCCCTTGTTCATCCCCAAGTAGATCATTAAGAGCAGCCTTCCTGGTAAACTTGTGAAGTGGACTTAATCTTCCTGGGGACTAATGAAAGGGCAGCATGCTTGGATGAACAGCAAACTGTTTCAACCAAAAAGAAAGAAATCCAGTTGCCATGACTCAACCTATAGACAATTCCACCTGGATGACTGAGAATCTTCATCGACACTCTGGGCAAGTTACTCAAAAAAAGAGAGTCACTCAGATCTCCTGATCTCCTTCATCTGCTCTTTCTTTTGGAAACTGCTAAACTTAGGAGACTTCCTTCCTGCTTTGCCTTCTTGACTCTCTCTCTGAAAGTAAGTAAATTAGCTATGTGCTAGGCTTTCACCTCTCCCCTTATCTCAAGTTAGATCCCCACTCTCCAGGAACACAAACTTACATCCAATAAGTTCCTCTCAATTTTGGTCTACATCTCCCTGTGGCCCCTCTAAATCCCAACTGTAAATCTATTGTTTCCTCATTCACACTTTCAGAACATGGTCCTCCAAGCATACCTTACAGAACATCCTGCTTCCTAACACAAAGGGAAAATGGCAGTTCCAGTACTGGCAAAATGGTGCCAGTGCTCTGCATTGTTTTTCTTGTGCCATTAAGGAAGGGAGAGAAGAGGAAGGGGAGAAGGCCGGAGTGTTGGCTGTTGGGTCAATTCAGTGTTTCTCAACCTTGCCAACTTTGAGATGTGTGGCTGGCTGGGGAATTTGGGGAGCTGAAGTCCACACATCTTAAAGTTGACAAGGTTGAGAAACACTGGGTCAATTGAGAAAAGGGACCAAGTTGAAGCTCTGCTTTGGGGAGAAACGGAAGCATCTGCCTGCAAAGAGGAAAAGGACACCAGAAGTATTTCTCCGTGAAGGATCTGCATTTAGGCAGACATGTGATGGCGTAAGACTGATTGTGCCATCAAGTTGTTTTTGACTCCTAGCGACCACATAGGTAGGTAGATGAAAGATGACATATTTGCTGTTAAAAACTTGAAACCACTAGCGACTTTGGGGTGAATTTCATCCTTTGGGGTAAAATTAAAGCCATTATTTCCATTTGCTAGCTGAGGTGCTCATTGTGGTCTGGTCCCATCAATACTAGGTCACTGGCCAGGCCCTGCCACGAGCCTTTCTTAACACAATCCCATCCCTGAAATGTAAATGGGAAAAGGATTTTCTGTTTGCCCAAATACAGGGAGCAGGAAGGAGTAAAGCACTCCAAAACAGGCACGCCTCCGAGCCAGCAAAACAGGAAGCAGCTGCACCCTGGAGAGAGCCCTGAGTGTTCTGGGGTGGCCCCCACCTTGGGAAAGGCGAGAGGAAAGGTTGGGCTGAAGCAGAGAAGAAAAAAGTTGACTGCATTCTTGACTCATTCCGAGGAATCCAGATAATCAAATCATGCTGGCTCTCATTACACTGAGAAAGTTGCCTTCCGTCAAATTCATAGTTTTGTCCATAATGTACACTGGCCCCTTACGGCCTTGTGGCTTAAATAATTGATGGAACAATGTGCCAGTTATTTATTCTGCTATGATGATGATATGATCTAGCCAGATTTAAGCATAAATCCTGCTGGAGGCCAAGGAACCGTCGGCCTTACCTTTTATTATCCTATCAGCCACTAGCAAAGAGTGTCCTTGAGATTTTTAGATGCCTTTCTCTTCCTGATAACCATATTAAGGATGCTATAACAACAATCACAGATAAATACATTTATTCTTCATTTAAACTTATGGGAAAACAGGCTCTTGCTCTGTCATAAAACAGGGCAAATGTACAGTCTGTTTTTATAGAGGTATAATTAAAATATATATTCCTACTTTCTTGCCTCGGGCATACTGCCTGATGAACCTGCATAGAAGAGCAGAACATTTACATTTTACTGATTCTAAATCATGATACAGTGATGGCTTTAGGACTGTGTTCTTTGTGCTTAGCTGCACTTCCCAGAGGTACTTTGTTTTCTTCAGAAGCACCATTTGTAAAATTATCACTTTTCACAACTACAGTGTAATTAGTTTGCCACATCCTAAAACACTGAAGTGGTGGGAATGCAGTAAAGAAGTAACTCCATTCAAAGTTTTCTAAGGTTCACTTTACTTGTGATCCTCCATAAAATATAACACTAAGAACTGCAGTTAGGTGTGATGAGAGCATTTTCTCATCAATGGCTGCTGTCTCCACACAAGTGCACATTCATCTTCCTTCCCTCTCTCCTGGTATCCAAAATCAGGTAGAGAGAATTCTCATGAAACTAGTTTTAGTCAGCTGTGGATCAGTTAGTATCACATATTTGAGTTCCACATCATATATTTGAGTGTGTCTGAATTCAAGTCCAGCTACATTAGTCCTCCATAATATTCTTCAGTGTAGATTCAGATGCATGTATATAAATTGCTGGCAGAAATGTGTCCTTATGGATTAATGAGTTCTGAAGCCAGTGCATTTCCATCACTGGTAGGAAAAAACACAATACTTCTATAATGTCCCTATAAATGAATAAAAATGGAATCTGTTCTTCCATATGTCCCAGCCCTTGTGGCTGTCCTCCATCACATCTGAATTTACTTCTTCCATTAGAAGATCATCTTGGGATTCCTTACATTAATTCAAAAGATGAAATTTGTTAGGTGATGCCAGAGTTCCCTGTGCAAGTAGATCCAATGGAAATGCATAGAAAGTTATTCTGGAAAGAAATAACAATCCTTGTGATGGATCTGAGGAAGGTTCAGACACTGTAGGAATAGGTCACTTGCGAAGGCTGGATATCACGGTGTATGGCAAATTTCCATCAATCCTGGAATAAGACAGAGAAATGTATAATTAAGCAAGGTACCATTTTGAAAAATCTAATTTAGCTTGTGAAAATTAATCCCGTACTGACATTATTCAAAGAATCTGGAGGAAGGAGTTATTTCAAAGATCCTAAGAACTGTGTTAGATCAGTCGTCTGATGTAGTTGACAAACCGTCAACAGCATTTAGGTTACTTCATAAAGATTTACCAGGAAGCACAGTGACAATATCTGTCTCTTGATCTAAATAAAGGTTGTAATAATTTGGAAATTATCTTTTAAAAAATGGAAGGTGAACCAGCATACATGGCAAGAATCTCTTAGAAGTTCTTACATGTTCTGCTACTCCATATTTTTACTTTTGTTAGTGATTTTTTTTTCAGTTCAGCAATAAAACAGGTCTGAAGATTAACTCGTCTTGTATCAATTCAACTTCATAACGATCCTTTTCACTTTCATAACTAAATTCACACATTACATTAAACTATGGTATATTTAACCATGGTTCACTGAATAAACATGTAACAATTGACTGGGTCACCCAACATATCAACCCAAAAAACCCAACCAAACAACATGTGAATCCAACTAATCTTCTTTAAAATAAATATTTTTACTGAATATTTTAAAAGGAAAAAAGAGAAACAGAATCAGAAAAGAAGCAAGAAAGAAAAAAGTATGAAAAGCACTAAGTAAATAGATACCGGATTTACAAGCATCAAAAATTGAATAAACAGCTCAAATTTTCAGAGCAATATCAATTTTGTTCTAGGTATTTGGATAACCTATTATTTTAAAACTACAGATCATTGTTAAAATTAAGTTAATAAGCAGATATTAATGGCAGTAATCAGGACAAAATGTATCAAAGTGAAAAAATATGGTCTTATCTGGTCAATTGAAAAAAGTCCCTGTTTTAACAAGTTATCCAAAAGTTAAATGTTAGAACTTTACGAGAAGCCCAAATTTTGGATGTGGTGCAAACCCGTGAGCAGAATTATGCTCCAAAAATGGTTTCCATGTGAGATCAAATTCTGTATCAGATTTGTTTTTCAAATAGAAATTTATTTTAGACACCAAAGCACACTCCCACAACTTTATTAATTTTACAGAGGGAAATGTACATGCTTTTTCAATGAAAGGCAGCTGTTACCACATACAGAGCAAATTTGGTGTACTTTATGGAAAAACAAGCTTTAATGATGTTCAGTCAGACAATGGCAGGTTGAAAAGGGAATTAAACTTTCAGAAATTTTTTGCAGTCTTTTTTGAAGCTGGAAATTAAAGTAGCAACATTTTGGAAAACTCAAACCATGAAGTAAATTTTTCAGTATGGTTAGTAGAGACTATGGCTTGACTGAATACCTGAATTAGCTGAAAACTGCAGAATTCCTGCATTTGAAATATTAGAATTCCCTGCAATTGGGTTCTGTAAGCTAATTCCTTTAATGATTGCAGTGACCAAGTGCTGGAAGTACTGCAAACTCATATCTGTAACTACGATATGCTTACTGCATGCTTTGGCCCCACCTTCTGGAGACTCTCTGCACATTCCATAAGTTTAGTCTGGTTGATTCACAGAGCAAAGATCTTGCCAGATGGTAGGAAAAATACTGAGCTACATATCCTGACAACAACTGTACTGTCCATTATCTAGCCCAACTTACGTGATTTTCCATAGTGAGACAACACATAGCACAATAAGTTCAGCTTGTACATTGGCTGCTGTCACTCAACTAACTTAACCAGGTCAGGTGGCTTCATTCCTACATCATGCTAAGCTTGGATAGTTTTAACCTGTTAGGATTTACATACTTTCATGTGCTGTGGGAAGACGGGTTGATTAGCTTATCCTCCAATGTATTGTGTAAATCAGAAGATGAATTAATTCAGTAACCAAGTTCAGGATCATCGACAAAAATGGTTATTGCATTCCACAGGCTGTTATAATTAAGACATTACCAAATGTCTAGTCAGACTCTCACCAGCCTTTCCCAATCTAAACCCCTTCAGATGGGGTCACAACCTCCAGAATTCCCAAACAGATGGGAATTTTGGGAGTTGCAGTCCCAATACAACTAACAGAACCACGTGGAAAGAGATGGCTCTAAGCACTTTCCCACTGTGTTTAGTGGCCATCAAATTGAAACATTTCCAGGGGAAAAGTTTACAGTGGTCCTCATTATATTGCATCCCTTTAAAAAATGTAGAAATTTTCAGACATTTTTGGAGGGATTGGGAGAAAGGAAAGAAGTCCATGTATACATGGGAACAGAGTCCCCCTGTTCGGGGGGAGATGGGCGATGATAGAAATTTGAAAAATAAATACATACATACATACTGATGTTTAATCATTAAAACCAAAGGATTTAATTTAGCATTTCTAAAGATGTAGTTGCTAGACCACCATAAAAGGAAGGAAAGGACGTACTTTGTGGAAACAGCTTTGGAGACTTTGGGTTTTGATTGGCTCATGCAGAATTCCACTTGATACATCAGTTCTTTGTTCTACAAATTCAGGGGAGAATAGAGTATATAAGTTATTTTCATCTGAACATCACGTATTAACGCAAACAGGTAGATGCTTGGCTTTATTGGCCTGCACGTTTTGTAGGATAATGACAACTTGCAATTAAATAAAAAGATGGGATAAATAGAAGTGACCCTTGCGTGCTACCACAACACAGGCATCCCTGGGGTAGAGATAGCCATGCCTAAAACTGATCTTGCAAATTCCTAGTATGGATGACACTACAAAACCAAACAATTGCATCTCATTTAGATGTTGCAACGTTCGTACATTCTATTGGATCAGTACAGAAGGCTTGCAATAATTTAGGAAAGTATATAAAAAATGCTGTGACCTGAAGTTGACCCATCCAGATTTGGGGGCGGGGGGCTGATTCAGCATAATGGGTAGAACAGGTCTGAGTGTCGCAATCATCATCATCATCATCACCACCACCATCACCATCCTTTTACCTTTGCTTGAAGCATCGCTATCTGGTCTTTTAAGCTTTCTATTCTTTCATCCTGTTGCTTCAGTTCATTATTCAGCCCCTCATTCTAAAACCATATGGAGAAATTAATTAGTAACAAAACTTGCTAGACGCCATTTCAGAAGTCCGTGCCTTCAAAATCCATGAAATTATTTCACGGTGGAAGGCACTCCTGAGTAACATTTCACATTGCCAATATGATGAAAAAATATATAGTTCTGTGCCTTTTACTCTGTTACGTTTCTTTACGCTTTATTCTTTTTGTAGCTTGAAGAAGAAAAGACTCTTCTCAGTTAAAGTTAACACACCTGAAGATTTCTGAAGCTGGGGAAAGTTCATGAGCTTCTACCAATGCAAATTTTAAAAAACCTTACCAGTGTCTGAAGAATGATGTAGAATCACATCATTTAAATTCAAAGGAATATGTTCAGAGTTATATAGAATTATATCAAACACATGTTATCTTAAATGCCTTAAAGTAGTATGGAAGTGGACTTTAACATGAGGCATCTTTGAACTTTATATTTAAATGTATTAGATATTTACCTGCACTGCATTACTTATTCATCAGTACTATGTTATTGCTTTTATCATTAACATCTGTATACTGCCTGGAGAATACTGAGGTAACAGATACATTGAATAAATAAGAATTTGGTACATAACTACTTTTAAATCTTATTTTGTCAAGTCAAAATAAATAATTATTTAGATTTATATTCTACCTTTTCTCCTCAGCTCACATAAAATCCCTTCATATTTTTTCCCCATAGAAAAAATCCCTGTGTGAGAGAGTAACTGGCCGAAAGTCAAGTGGGGTTCCCCACTGTAGTCAAAACCTGGACCACTACAAAACACCATCCTTCTAAAAACAGTTATAATCAAATTGGTATATATATTATAAGCTTTGCCAACAATTTTCATTTAGTTACTCCTTTGGCTGGCTGGCTAGGTGGGTGGGTTCTTGCTTTTGGGAAAAACAGAAAAATACATAGAAATGTAGTAATTAATTCTAGTATAGCATTATTATCCAGATCTCCTACGATATAAAAAAGGACAGAATAAAACAATATTTTTGCCATCTGCCACATTTACTTTAGTCCTTAATATTCATAGTGAAATGATTAGAGAAATAACTTTTGTCTTTGCTTCTTGAACTTTTCTGATTTTCATTTTCAAAAATGCCCAGTCTTGTCTGTCTTTACTTTTCCATATTTTGTTCAATGATTAATTGGATAACTGTTTCTCTCAAATAACAGCATTTCAAGCATTTATTTAAGATAGCTGTGCAGTTAATTACTGTGTTAATTAATAAGATAGTGATACAATATTACAGAACACAGCAGGATCTATTTAAAAATTAGATTACATTAATTTTATATTGTAATATGTATGTAAAAAGTGTATTTCAAAGTAACTTTCAAATATAAATGCACAGGACTGTAGTACATGAATAGACTTGCTCATGTTCAAATCAACAGCAATACTAACAAAAATTCTGGACTGAAGTATTTTAGTTAACTGCTGCCAAAATAAATGGAAGACTAAACAGAAAATTATCCTGGTGAAAATAAAGAATTGTTTAATGGTTACAACCACCTCCCTGTTCATTTTTCTAAGGCGGGAGGGGGCTTCTGTAAACCTGCCATTCTCCCAAGTTTCTCAGTCCCTCCTTCTCACACGTATGTGAAGATGATATGGCTACACAGGAATCCGCACTCAGAGAACGGGTTCCCTCCTAGTATATTGAAGTAGATTACTCAAACCTGGTGAATCACATTGCGCAAAAGTTGGTGCTGAGAATGGATCACACGATCCAGGTGACTAATTTGCTCCTGAAGAACAGAGATCTCTGTCTGTACTTTTACACACCTGGAACAAATGAGAAAGAAAGGTCAGCTAACGTATGCACTGGAAAAGCGTTAGAGGAAGGAAAATAAAGGCTAATTGGGGTAAAACAATTGACACAAAATTTGCATGAACTTTATTTATTTATTTTATATCCCACCTTTATTTTTTTTATAAATAACTCAAGGCGGAGAACATACCTAATACTCCTTCCTCCTCCTATTTTCCCCACAACCACCCTGTAAGGTGAGTTGGGCTGAGAGAGAGGGACTGGCCCAAGGTCACCCAGCCGGCCTTCATGCCCAAGGCGGGACTAGAACTCTCCTACCAAGCCTGACTGGCTCTTGGGCTGAGAGAAGGGGACTGGCCCAAGGTCACCCAGCCGGCTTTCATGCCTAACGCGGGACTAGAACTCTCAGTCTCCTGGATTCTATCCCAGCACCTTAACCACTAGACCAAACTGGCTCCATATATACATTCCGGAACTTTTCCGTATCTTTGACTTTCGCTGGTTAAGCTCCTAAGGGGCGTTATAAGCTACTGCGTGAGACATGGAAGATGAACCCCTACTTTATCCTCTAGTACTGTGCACCCTTTGATATTTATCCTGGTTCCACTTTGCCAAAAGAGAAAAGATTTGATTTGCAATTTGCTGCTGAATTTTGGTACAATATGTGGTACAATATGGAATTTGGAAACTGTATGCAATCACCAAGCATAGATGCTAGGATGTGTCTACTGCAATCACATCTGGTATCTATACAGAAAAGTATGTGGTATCTCTATGGGATCCACCTGCTGTTTTGTAAAAGATGTACCGCATACAGATTACCCAGGCTCATGGCTTAGGATGTGATGTGATCCATTTGAAGTGAAGATGGATAAGAGCTATAGATCTGCTCTAACCTTCTATCATGTGCAGATCTTCCAGACTCTCTGGCATGGGAGAGGAGTATATCTGAAAACCAACCTTAGTATAGTCCACACCACAAGTAGAAAATGATACTACCAAATAGTATTCCCTAATTAAGATCAGATCAGGTGAGAACATTCCACCACCATTGTTACAGACTAAATTTTTCTAAATCAGTTTAGAGGTAAAATTGCAGCTCTTGTATAAGGTACAAAGTACACGGTGGTCCATCTTTTACCATGGCAAAGATTCTCCTTTGCTTTTAAAAACTTGATAGCTGCTTATAAACCCCCTACTGATTTAGTTTAAAAAAAACTTGTGTGCAGTTCACTCACCTTTTAGTATTTTCAGCATTTGACATCATCTGATGCAACTTCTTTTTTAAAAGCTGTTTCTTTTCTTTTAATGTTTTCTTTTCCTAAGAATAGCAAAGTAACAAGGATTGTGCCTGATGTAAATTTTTGTTTAATAATAATAATAATACAAGGCTCTAAGTAAAGAAAACCAGCACAACTTCTTTGATTCATGTGCTTTTTATCTTAAATCAGCAAGAGAGAACAGCAACCTGCTTCTCTCTAAACGCTTTAACAACTTTCGAGTCCTTGGTGTTCTCTGAGCTTGGTTGTTTTCCTGCAGACGTTTTGTTACCCAACTAGGTAACGTCTTCACTGAAGACGTTACCTAGTTGGGTAACAAAACGTCTGCAGGAAAACAACCAAGCTCAGAGAACACCAAGGACTCGAAAGTTCAACCCTGAGCTACTAGTGGTACTTTAACAACTTGCAGTTCCAGTTCCTGGATCAGGCCAGGAATCAAAGACCAAATACTTTTGCCACTAGCACAACCTTTCTCAACCTGTGGCTTGAACTGATAGGAACTGTAATCAACACAGCTGAAGGGTGTCATCTTGGGGAAGGCTGGTTTGGCTATTCACCAGGATGCATACTGCAAGATCTACAACTAAATGTTATTCACAATAACCACCATTTTAACCTAGGGACTTCTACAAGGTTTTGCACAAGGATCTATTAGACTGTAGATGGATAATCATGACATAAAAATGAAGAAAGTAAGTTTGAAAGAGTAAACGGGTCTAGAGTTGTCATAAATTGGCTCCAGTTGCACGTAAAGATGCTTCTTAAGCCAACTATTACAATAGTCACAAGTAAAAGATTTTCTTCGAACTGGCTATTAATGCTGGTGTATGACTTGCCCAGTTATTCTGGCTAAAAAGAACTGACTTCTCCTCTGTTTCTCCCCCCCCCCCACTCCAATTTTCTGACTTTTTAGTTTCTAAGTCTGTGGACAGAAGCCATCTTGGGCTGTGTGTGCATATGTGCGCTACTCTTGGGGATGGTTATCTGAAAAGCCAAACAAGACAGGGACCTTTTTTCATGATAAGTATAACACAGCTTCTGAAGGACTCTGATTTCTGTTTGCCCTTTTAAAGCATGAAAGTTTAGGTATCTTTGCTATTTCTGAGATTAGTAATTGGAGACGTTGGCAATGCATTGGGCAAATGAGTCTGTTAGAAGCTTTTTGGATAGGTAATGTGATAAGAAGCACCTTCTAGAACATACAGAAGGAAGTAAAGCATTCCTTGTAATTCACCTTCAGGGATGCTCACAACACCTGGCAAATTGTGGATATGCAGAGCCTCAGAGTTTGAAGACGAGAGATGAAGTCAACAAGGCCAAACATCTGCTTAGGACAGGAATTTATATTAAAACAGATGATTGACCAGAATCTATTTGAATGTTTTTAATGTAAGGGAGTTCACCACTTGCCCTTAATAGTTGGTTCTACTGCTGAACTACTTGCATTTTAAGCAGGATTTTTCTTAACGTTCAAGTTGCCTTCTGTACCTTAAGATCAGTTTAAAAATGGGTTCATTCAGTTACCGAGTTAAGTGTGTTATATGAGCACAGCTGAAAAGTATTATCCCTCTCCTTACTCTTCTCTTTTCAAAGCTAAACATATCCATTTCCTCAGTATCTCCTGTGCAACCCATTTACCAGTTTTCTCATCCTCCTTTCTTGCTCTTCTCTGAACCTTTTCAAGTTTGCCTGAAACTTTCTTAAAAAGTGATGCCCTCATTTCTCTCAGATTCTCTGAGTGGCAGGATTTATATAACATGTCAAAGTAGGATTGGACATCGAGATGGTATAGGATAGCCTGTGGTTGAGCATGGCACTGGGGCAATGCCAACATCTTAGCAGGTTAGGTGAACCAGGCCATCACATTAAACCACCATATGGTTTATTTGGCTCAGCATATCCTGCAAACAGAGCAACTATGTTTTGTTAACCTCGGTTTAAGGTTAAAGCGTTGGGTGAAATGCAATTTTCAGATTACAGACAACCTTAAACAAAAAAGGAATCTTTAGAAACAAATTAATGTTTTAGTATCTTGCCAGGGAGGACAGTTCCAAACCTAGTACAGGATGCCCACCTAACCAGAAGCTTGTCATGACTGAGAATGCTAAAACCATAATTTTGATGAGTTTAGCTGTTTCGGGCCTAGAGGTAAGAATTGTGTATTTTATTGTTTCACATTTCCAAAGCTTCTCAGTCTGAGTCCTTTGCTGAGCTTCTATTCATGGAATGTGATTTCTTTGGCTTCCAACTTAATTACAGAAACATATGGTGACCTTGGATTTTAGGTAATACATTTATTGCAACAACTCTGTTTGCTTCACGAGAGTCACAGCTTATTAGTGAATACACTGAGAAAGATGGAAAGGTTTTGCAAAAGGTCTGGCTGGAGTGCTTCAATAATGACAAAGAATGAAAACTGTAGGAGTTCAGATGGCTCCAAAGCTGTCACAAATTGGCTTTATTCTGTTTCCCAGTGAAATACCACCTCACCTCAAAAGTTTCCTGTTAACACCCACATTAAAAAATGGTTTCTTGCATCCAAATCCCACATGTGTTACAGATTTTAATGTACTCGTATAGAAATACAGAGTGTCATTCAAAAATCTACTTATTAGTAAGGAACTTGTAAATATTTGACATTTTCCATTTCCGGCTTGAAAAGAAAAAGGGCTTCAACAGTTGGAAGGTGCAAGATTAATCATCACATTCATACAAAAAGAAATCCTAGCATCAGAATATTTGACCTGTACAGGACAACCAACAGTAACACGTACACACACAATGTACCACAATCTTACTGCTTTTTTGGGAGGGGAAAAAATGCTGCAAAGTCAGTTACTAATGAAAGACAACATATATCTCTAGAATCTCATGGAAAGCAAAATTTCAGAACCAGGGTTTAGCTGTTGTAAAACAGCAGATATTTGCAGATGTGCTAAGCTTCATTGGTGTTAATTTTGGTTATGATTTTTGGTGGCTTAGTGGGATACACAAACCCAGACAGTTCAGTTAGTTTACGATTCAGTGGTTGTATGAATCCAGAAAATGAGTTCATTCAGGATTTGTATGATGGGAACATAATCATAGTATAAGCCACAGGTGTAGGCATGGTTAAAAAAAAAATAACCAAAATCCTTATTACCATCAAAGAGCAGAAATCCCAAGTATGCCTTAATATGTAATACCCTCACAAAAGTATTCAGTGCACCCCATCTCTGGGGTATTATTACTATTTTAAGCCATGTTCTGAACTTTTTGGAAGTGATAAACTATAACTTCATCTTGACTATCTTATTGAGGACATGGACTCAACACGTTAGATTGTGCCTGACTGCTATAATGGGGCCATAGTGGCTCAGTGGTTAAGACGCTGAGTCAGAGGACCATTAAGGTCGGCAGCTTGGCAGTTCAAAATCCGAGAGCGCAAGCTGCGTGACGGAGTGAGCTCCCGTCAACTTGTCCCAGCTCCTGCTAACCTAGCAGTTCAAAAGCAAGCAAAGGCAAGTAGATGAATAGGTACCACTTTGGTGGGAAAAATAACAGGGACATGAAAGGAGCCCCCTTGGGCATCCCCCGGGCAATGGTGACGTCACTGGCAAATCCTTTCAACACAGAAGCGCCTTGGTAGGTGCTTCTGACATGAAAAAAAAAACCTGCTATAATTACTTCTGCTCACAATAAACTTCCCCAATTTGTGAGGTTTTGGGCAACCGCTGAAGTGAGTATAGACTATGGGAATGTTCTGCAGTGGGAAAGGTCTAGTGCAGGCTTCCATGGCTTGAGATCCATTAACCCATGTCTAATTCACTTGCCAGAAATGATTATTCATTGTGTTACAAATGTCCTGGTTTAGACATCTTCTGGGGTGGGACAGCAAGATTGGGAATGAAGCATCTGGGAAACTTCAGAAAATATCCCATGATATGAACAGTTTGAAGGATTATGAATTTTGGAAGGCTGGTCCAACCCAATGGTCAGCAATGTGGCAAAACTATCCTATGCTCTTTAAGGAAATTTAACCTTGGCTGAGCAAGCACCATACTTCACTAATAAAGTCTATGGCTGGGGTCCACACTTTATACCCAAATTTGGCACCATGTTCTTGTTACTCCTAATCCTTCTCCAGATTTTTACTCTTTATGTAACTTACTCATTTTAAGCTTATACGAGGAGGGGAAAGATACTTGGCATTAAAGCACCACCACCATGAAACTTTCTTACTAATCCATGCTTGGAAAAAAAAACGGTATTTTTTTATTTTAAAAAGAGGCCACTAAAATACTTAGGAAACTTTGGCAGTCATTAACACATTGCAGAAGGGGTGCCCTGTGCCTCCATGGCTGATGCAACCAACCTCCAACCTCACCTCTTCCATCCTTTGTACTTGTTTTTCCAGTTCTTCAATCCGGCCATATTTGTCATGCAGCTGCACATTTAGCTGGCTGAGACTGTCAGTGCTTTCCTTTAATTTCTGCTCTTGCTCAAGTTTGCCGGCCTGCAATTAGAAAGCAAAAGCAAGGCTCTGAAGAACTGAGAAACAGATTGGCTGCCCTGCAGCATTACATCATGCATTAGCTCAAGGCAAGATGCCAACACTGGTGTTTGTCTGGAATCAGTAGCACCTGCACTCTGAATTCAACCATGGGGCAGTTTTGTGTTCGGAGAAGCCCTGTGCGGTCTATCCAATGTGGCCTGTCCCCATGGTGGACAACCTGAGGTCACAGAACTATCTGGAGTTCTCAAATCTCTATTTGATGATTCCTACTTGAAGTCCCTTCCACCCACAACTGTTAAAAACTGAGGGTGGAACTGACTGCTACTTTGAGGTAGGAAATACACAAAACTGCAATATTAACAATAACTTAAGTGTGACTTTGATTTAGAAAGATGTCTATCCTCTATGACTTGGCCTATCATCCCTTCAAAACTATCCTTCAGCTATGGCATACACACCGTTCTCAGTTGGAAGACTGCAGAAATACAGAGTTGAGCTTGATGGCGACGATGATGCCACCCTTAGCACAGTTGGCAAAGAACAGGGAAATTACTAGGGTTTTTTTTATGTGTGTGTAAGGTTTCTCCCTGATGTAGGCAGAGTTTCCTCACATTATATTATGGGGAGAATGTCCCGAAAGGCAATCTCTGAACTGTAATTAAAGTCCATTTTTTCACTGTGTGACATGACTGCTCATTCCCACCTCAGGATCAAACCAGACATGAAATCAATTGTCTTTCTTTTTAATAATGTAAACTGCAGTGGAAGAAAAGTTTGCAGCAAGGGATCAGTCTGGTCTTGAAACACTCCCCACCCGATGCTTCCAAGGATAGTATTCTGTGGAGCAAGAAATCAATAGTATTCTATGGTCCTGGGAGCTGTATTATTATCATTATCATTATCATTATCATTATCATTATCATTATCATTATCATTATCATTATTATATCATGGAAGGAAAGAGAGACTACAGATTTCTGCCTCACATGTGCAACATTAAAAAAAAACGGCCCTGCAGACAATCAAATATTGCACATGATGGTCCAGAGTGCAACATCTATCTATATACTATTAAAACTCTTGGGTCTGTCTGTAACTTTCAATTGGGTGAAACGGTGCATCACAGGGCAACAATTTTTGGACCAAGGTACCTCAAATGAGCTAACTTACAGAATGCGTCCAAAATCTGGGACCCATGACTCCCACGGGATTGAAATTTGGCAAAATTGGCACTGCTGTGCTGCTGCAGTCAGCCACAGGCATGTGATCCAACACTCCCTAACAGCTTCTCACAAGTCAATGGGGAAGCTG
Organism: Candoia aspera; assembly: GCF_035149785.1. Classification (NCBI taxonomy): domain Eukaryota; kingdom Metazoa; phylum Chordata; class Lepidosauria; order Squamata; family Candoiidae; genus Candoia; species Candoia aspera. The sequence goes on along the minus strand of NC_086154.1, from coordinate 252,664,663 downwards.
GCAGGAAGTCTAAACTCGACTGTGATTGCCAACACTCCCTGCCGGCTTCCCACAAGCAAAGTCAGTGGGGAAGCCGGCAGGAAGTTTCAAGTCCAAGGCCAGCAGGTAGGTAGGTAAGTGACTGCTGCCGATGGGGGAGAGAGCGAGGGAGTGCGTGAGAGGAACGGCATGGTTCAGGAAGGGTGCAGTGCAGGTCGGGGAGGGTGCACGACAGTTTGGGTCAGGGAGGTGCGTGGGGGTGCGACTGGTTGGGGAGGGTGCGCGGGGGGGTGGCATGGGTTGGAGAGGGTGCAGGTCAGGGAGAATGTGTGGGGTGAGGGAGGGAGGGAATGAAAGAAAGGAGGGAGGGAGGAAGGAAGGAAAGAGGGAGGAAGAAAGGAAGGAAAGAGGAGGGAGGGAGGGAAGAAGGAAGGAAGGGAAGAGGAGGGAAGGAGGAAGGAAGGAAAGAGGAGGGAGGGAGGGAGGGAGGGAGGGAGGGAGGGAGGAAGGAAGGAAGGAAGAAAGGAAGGAAGGAAGGAAGGAAGGAAGGAAGGAAGGAAGGAGGGAGGGAGGGAGGGAGGGAGGAAAGAAAGAGGAGGGAGGGAGGGAGGGAGGGAGGGAGGAAGATTTCCAACTCTTTCTGCCAGCCTCCCACAAGGAAACTCAGTGGGGAAGCTGGCAGGAATTCAGAAGTTGCTCCCGCTCCCACTGTTTTGCTTGCTCATGGTCATTCTGTTTCTCTGTTTAGGTAAGGAAATATCTCTGAAATGATGAGCCAACAGGTCACGGGCTATCTAGTGGAATCTCATTTTTCCAGTTCTCCAAATATTCATCTTTTGACAAGCAGTCCATCGTAATTTCATAAAGAGGCATTATGTTGCAAAAGCTCTGGTCACTGGTGTGAGTTGTTTTTCTGTTAAAATTGGCCCAGTGGTGAGAAAACACTGCATGGAACGAAGAACGAAGAGGCTCACACTTCAAAGCAGGTGATAATTTCTGAGTGATTCACATGACCTTCCAGTGAGGGGTCGCTGTGATGAGTAAAACTGTATCTGAAGTTTGTAACTCTGGAAAAATGTCTAGCCATGGATTTTAGTGGCAAAGAACCTACTAAACATAGGTAATTTGAATATTACTATATGACAAATCTGCAAGGGACGCGGTGGCGCTGCGGGTTAAACCGCTGAGCTGCCGATCGGAAGGTTGGCGGTTTGAAACCGCGCGGCGGGGTGAGCTCCTGTTGCTCGTCCCAGCTCCTGCTCACCTAGCAGTTCGAAAACATGCAAATGTGAGTAGATCAATAGGTACCGCTTCGGCGGGAAGGTAACGGCGTTCCGTGTCGTCATGCTGGCCACATGACCCGGAAGTGTCTATGACAACGCCGGCTCCAAGGCTTAGAAACGGAGATGAGCACCGCCCCCTAGAGTCGGACACGACTGGACTTTACGTCAAGGGAAACCTTTACCTTTACCTTTTATATGACAAATCTACAACTGTGGAAAAGAACAAATGTTTAAGGCTTGCTTTAAATGGTGGCCCCCAACACTTTCTATCTCATTTCTGTGGGATTTGTTTGATGTGAATTCCACCTCTCAGTCAGGAGCTTAAGATGACAGACACAGCAATACTTCCTATTTTTCCCCACAGCGACCAGCCTGTTCTATGAGACCAAATAAGAGGTTGCTTGTTGTGTGATGAAGAGAATTAGTGGAAGAAGAGGAGCACTGCATGCTGTAGCCCACAACCTAGGACAAGATGGTGGATACCAACTGTGCTAGGTTGAATGGATCGGTTTATTTCTGATCCCAATTAGTTCCTCACGTCTTCATTCAAAAATCCATTCTGGTTTGTCTCGGTGATAATCTGCATTTTCTAAATCAAAAGCTGTTCAAATTCATATTTAAATATATAGTTTTGAGCATATTTTCTCTGTCTCAAAGTATGAATTGCTGTGTTTTTAAAACAATTGATACATTTCGGTACTTTCTTTAATGTAGATCAGTGGACCTCATGTCAAGATGCAGACTGGCCTGTAAGTCTGCTTGCTTTGAACTGTGGATCAAACAATATTGTAGACTTGTCCTCTCATCCCCAATCATCCTTTCAAAATAGCCAGAAGTTCCTGAAAGACTTTCTGCAGAACTACGCTTTGCATGTAACCCCAGCAACTGCCTAGACTAGTCCCTGCAGTTTTCATGGCATGATTTCAGAAGTGGTTTGCCCTGGCCTTCTTCTTCCTAGGGCTGAGAGAGAGGGACTGGCCCACGGCCACCAGATGGCTTCATTCCAAAGACAGGACTAGACCTCACCAGCTCCTGATTTTTAGCCTGGTGCCTTAACCACTACACCAAACTGGCTCTCTTACGTTTCATACCTTCATTATATTTATGGATCCTTCTTGTCTTTTCTTGAGGTCTTCAGAGCGTTTCTTGTAATTCTCCTGGAGCTTCTGGGAGCCGTGTTTCACAGACTCAGCACCTGCTGCCCTTGAAGCTTCAAGCTGAAAGGGACCCAATGCAAATAGACAGATGGTTTAAATGTTTTGAGGAGAGACAACTGTTTCTCTTTTTCAAAAAAGTGTCACATGCCATATAAACCTAAGGATCAGTAAGTTCTCAGTATGAATTATTGTAATGTAAATGCAGGGGGCACTGATTTGAAAGATTACGATCAGACATGTTGAGAAAAATGCCAAGGCCCATCTTAATCCAGCAATTAGTAATAGTATCTTTATTATAGTCCAAAACCCATTTTTGGTAAGCATCTTGTGGGAACAGGGTCAGTGCCCGCTTCTTTAAAATGCAGGGGAAGTTTCTGATAGGGAGGAACATTCATTCATGCAACGTTCTCCCCTGCCCCCCTCAGTTGCAGAATTTGGCTGTGAATTTTATACATTTTTTAATGATGCTTTTCGATACGCTTGTTTTTTTATTGTTTTGAACTGTTGTACGGTGTGGTTCTTTTATATTGTTTTTAATTCTCTGTAAGCCACCCAGAGTCATATATACAAGAAGGGTGGCTCTATAAATTGGAATAATAAACAAAATAAAATAATAAAAGCAGTTTTATCAGTTCAACTGTTTGCACGCTTTGGATTACTTTCAGAACCAACAAGGAATCAAATACTTCACAAAAGTAATTTGAAATACAAATGGATCTGCTGTGCTAAGGACACCAGGGTACTTTTTTAAAATTCCAGAAATGTAAGCACACCTTGATCTTTAACCTTTCATTCTCTTTGTTCACCCATAATAGTTTTTCTTCTGACTCTTTCATCTTTTTTAACATCTCCTCAGAGTTGGAAGAGAGCCTCTCTTCATCAGGGACCAATCCAGGTTCTGTAGAATGTGCCTAAAATGAAGAAAAGAAACAAGGATGAATCCGTTCTTCCTGCTTCTGCCCATTTCTCTCTTTGTCCCCCCTTTTTTTTTGACTCTGCCTGCCTTTAGTAAATTGATTTCTACAATTTGCGACAACTGAGAGATGTAGTTTGTTATTTGTTCAAACACTTCAATTTTTTAACGTGACTGTGCAATGCTGAAATTTAATAAGGAGTAAATTCTCTTGTGTGCATGGGTAACAAAAATTGCTGTAGAAAATGTGGCAAAATTGCACGCATGCTATTTTTTTTTTATTAATGGAAGAATGGCTAATCCCTAATATACCCATGCCACCCTGAAAACAACACGAGGTCTTTCAGAGCCCTTATTTTCCCCATTTGATTTCCCAGGGTGGAGAAGGAAACAGGATTTTAAGCTATGATGTGTCAGCTTTATTGTGCTTCCCACTTGAAGGGTGTATTTATGTTGGTTAGTCATTGAGAGATTGGGGAAGAGTGACTACAGTGGATGATGAATGCATGGGTTTCTGTTGGGAATGGGAAGAATATCATATATGTCATGGTGCCATCATGCAAATGAAGTAAATTACATAATTCGATAACTTGCATGGTGATGTTACATGATTTCATGGTGGCTTATTCTGAATGCCTGTGGATGAAAGGAAAGCATGACTTTTCAGTAAGTTCATGGATATATAGTCTGGGGGGAATCAATGCTCTGCCCTTGTTTCATGCACATGACATATTTACCACTCCCAGCTTGTACATAACAGCTTCCTACGATCGTAAGTGCGGAGAATTTAGTTCAAGAAATTTAGAGGCCCAGTGGAACGCCAGGTTTGAAGTCTCCTGCCACACAAAGCCTTAGATTAACACTGCAAGTGGGTTCCCGCACAATGAGATGTAGGAGGAAGATAAAACACCCTGCATTAGAGAAAACAGGACTTTGCACCCATAAAATAATTTGGAAACAGAACAATATTCATCATGCAGTAAAAACCCTTCTTAGAAGAATGGCCACAGCAGCCTGATCTTTCTTTTTTTAAAATAATTTTTATTTCAACAGAATTAAAAACAGTACAAATTTTGAATTAAAGAGGAATAAAGAAAGTGACAAAGAAATATAGAAAAAGAAATGAATGGAATGGGATGATTCTGAAGAAGTGGCTTCTGATCTTCTTGACAGCAGTTATAGATATATTTATATTTTACCCTCTCTCTCTAAGGTTACATCATAATTTCCTTCTTTCCATAAGCAGCCCTTTCTAATCTTCAGACCCATAAATCAGAAGTTCATTTTTTCTCTTTTTTCAGCAAAAAGTCCATAAGGGGTTTCTAGTCACTGATAAATGTAGTTATTGATCTTTCTCTAATCAAACAAGTTAACTTTGCCATCTCTGCTAGTTCTGTCATCTTCACCAACCAATCCTCTGATGTGGGTGTTTCAGAGTCTTTCCATTTTAGTCTCGCAGCAGTAATCCTATATAAAAATAATCTCCTTCCTCCTCTTCCTTTTCTTCTTGAAAACTCTTTTCTAATTGACTGTCCATTCATCCCAGCAAAAAAAGTTCTGGTTTCAGTTGAATGTTGATCTTTAAAAATCTTTGAATCATTATACATATTTGAACCCTAAAATTTCTGGCTTTGTTACAAGTCCATCAGGCATGATAAAATGACCCTTCATGTTGTCCACATTTCCAACATAAATTTGAAGTACCTTTATACATTTGAGACAATTTTTCTGGAGTCATATAACAACAGCACATCATTTTATAGATTTTTCTTTTAAGTTATAACTGTGAGCTCAGCCACCCGCTCTTTAGACCCATGACCCTCCTGGCTTGTTAAAGCAGTCCAGGGGGTGTCATGTGAGTGGGTTCTAGCAGTGGTCAATTCTTCTTTGACTGAGGGGGTTGTTCCTTTGCCTCTTAAAGAGGACTTGGTTCACCCCCTCCTCAAGAAGCCATCGCTGGACCCCACTATACTGGACAATTTTCATCCAGTATCTAACCTCCCCTTTTTGAGGAAGGTGGTTGCGCAGCAGCTTCAGAGGACCTTGGAAGAAGTGGATTATCTGGATCCCTTTCAAATGGGATTCAGACCCAGGTATGGAACAGAAACAGCATTGGTTGTACTTCTGGATGATCTCTGGTGAGGGCAGGATGGGGGTTATGCATCCATCCTTGCCCTACTTGACCCCTCTACGGCTTTCAGTACCATCAACCATGGTATCCTTCTGGATCAGGTCAGGGGATTGGAGGTGGGTGGCACAGTGTTATATTAGCTGGCTTTAAAGTTAACAAATAAAACATCTTCATCTTTTATTTGTTAATTTTAAAGCTGGCTAATACCCCAAAGTCCTTTAGTTTTTCCATTAATATTTCTATTCCTTCCAGAGGCTCTTCAGGTCGTCAGCAAACACCCGTAATTTATAAGTTTCTCTTTGAATCTTCACTCCAGCAATTCTCTCATCTCATCTCATATTTCTATTCAATACTTGTGGTGACAAGGAGCATCCTTGTCTAGTTCCTTGCTGTATCTCACAAGGTTTTGTTAATTCCCCATTCACAATTATCTGTGCCTTTTGTAAATCAGTCTTTCCTATTTGATAAAATTCTCACCAAAATCCATAGCCTCTAAAATTTAAAACAAGGAAGTCCAATTCAAACTGTCAAAGGCATTTTCTGCATCAAGAAAAACCAATGCTGCTTGTTTTTCATTATGTTCTTCCAAGTATTCCAAATATCCAATACATTTCTAATATTGTCCCTCAGCTGTCTTTTAGGTAAAAACCCACACTGATCTTTATGAATAAAGTCCTGTAAAACCATCTTCATTCTCTCAGCTAAAACCACTGTAAATAACTTAGAATCATTACTTAGTAATGATATTGGGCGATGTTTTGGTGAGGTCAAATCTTGACTTTCTTTAGGTATTAATGCTATATTGGTCTCTGTCCAACTGTCCGTTAACTTTCCAGTCTGTAAAACACAATCCATCATGTGTTGCAATAGTTGTAGTAGTTCATCTTCAAAATGTTTACAGGAAGAAGTTGGTAAACCTTCTAGTCCAGGTGCTTTTCCTATAGCAGTCTGATCTTCCCACTGGCTAACATGAAGCTGTCTTAGTCAATGGGTAGACTAGTCTGCTCAAAAGCCCTGCCACCACAATCTACCCACTGGCTAACATGTCCTTCTCAAGGGTGGAATGGTGGAGGTAGGCAGCCTCTTTGCTTTCACCCCTTAGACTCCTCACCTGTAACTCACTTCTGCCCGCTGCTCTGCTTGGAGGGCCTCAACTCTTCTTGGGCCCAATGCCGCTGCATACTCTGTGGCCTCCTCAATCCAGACAAGAGTGACTGGTAGACAGATGTCACTGGAGAATAATTAGGGTGAATTTTTGATGCCAAAGGTTCCACTTGTACCTTCATCCATGAACTGGACCCAGGGGAATTTAAACTTCTAGCAAAAATGTGTTTTTTACCTCTCAACCCACGCAGTAAAAGTCCATGTTCTATTTGCTCAGCTCCCCAGAGTTTCATATTTTAAAGCATTAGCACAACAGACCTGATAAATAACAGCTCCAATTCCCTTAGGGCAACCTTCTCTGCCTACAAGATTAATTAGCACTTGGAAGAGGGCATCAGGCAGCAAAGCCATTCTGCCAAGGTTTGCAGATCAGGGGCATTAGATGTATAAAAACCAAGAATGCCTTAACATTGAACTCGTAAGAGCCTGTTACTTCTGCTTAAAGTGCACCAGGGTTATAGGACAAATTGTGAATCTTGCTATTTTATTAGTGTGACAAAATGTGCAACACTTGAGTTATGGAGTAACGTAGCCCCCTTAGGTGCTGCTTCTTAAAATGTACAAGGGCAGGTTGAGTTGGCTAAAACTGGAGAATCAAAAAGTAGGAATCAGCAAATCGCACTCTACTCCATGGAGAAGGCCAAGTGGCCATCCTATTGCATTACTGAGAGTCAGTCTGGTGTAGTAGTTAAGACACTAGCCTAGAAACCAAGACACCATGAGTTCTAGTTCTGCCTTCGACATGAAACCAGGTGGGTGATCTTGGGCCAGTCCTTCTCTCTCACTCAGCCCTAGGAAGAAGGAAATGGCAAGCCACTTCCAAAAATCTTGCCAAGAGAACTGCAGGAACTAGTCCAGGCAATTGCCAGGAGTTAACACTGAAAATGTTGTTGTTGTTGTCCTTTACATATAGTCTACAGGATGATTCTGACTGGATTTGGTACTTTCAACCATTGGATCCTTCCCAGGGATCTAGAACAGATAAAATTACCATTGAACTATTTTGCCATTCCAACTAATGTGAATTTTGGAACTGATGTGTCAAGATTCTGTCCATTCCTATCATGTGCCAAGTAGTTTTTCAGATCTTTTGGTATGGCATCAAGGACATGAACCACAATTAGCACCATTGCTTTCTTTTTCCACATTCACAAAATCATTATTTGAAGGTCTTTAAAATTCCCTATTTTTTCTAGTTCTTTCTCACTGAGCGAATTCCTGAAATTTCAATTATCTGTACTTGTTTCTCTGTAGCTACAATTATGTCTGGCTTAGTGTGGGCTAGATGATGATGATGATGATGATGATGATGATGATGACGACTTGCAGTCAATGATCAGTCAATGTGAAAAAAGGAAATACAAAGACACTATACAGGCACTATGATCAAGATACGCAACTTATTATGAAACTACTGTAGAAGATGTGAGGACCAAATGGGCTTCTTATAATACATAGCAAAGTCCTAAAGTCAAATCGTTAATATTGTCATAAAGCAAAATAAAATATTGCTTATAAATGGAAACACAAAAAAGCATATTTTCAGACATGGCCAAAATATCGGTCGCCCTCCACTTTTGCCCCAAGAATCCCAATTTGGCATGAAATAAGTTGAAACTGACACAAGCACCCACCATTCTTTATTCCATTGTCCATAGAGCAGACACTTTGCTTTTGACGTATGATTTAACATATTCTTGTAAGCAATAAAAACAAATAAAAATGGCATGGACATAATTATTGGCACCCCTTAGAAGTTAAAAACATTACTGGGTTTTGGTGATCTCTCAAGCAGACTATTTAATTAGTATCATAGGGGTCTTTAATTTCATAATCAGTCACTCAGCCTATCTGAATGGAGAAAAGTACACACTCGGGTGTTTTGTATCATTGTGTGCAGCGCAAGGAACATGGACAAAAGGAAGAAAAGCAGAGAGTTGTCTGAGGAAAGGAAGAAGGTAGTAGCCAGCAGGGTAAAGGTAAAGGTAAAGGGCTACCCTTGAAGGGTATCTGGAAGCTTCAGCTGGTCCAGAATGCGGCCATGCAGGTAGTTATTGGTGCCTCTAGATCGGCACATGTGACACCATTGCTGCGCGAGCTGCACTGGGTGCCGGTCTGCTTCTGGGTCCAATTCAAGGTGTTGGTTATCACCTTTAAAGCCATACATGGCACGGGGCCAGGCTACCTGAGGGACCGCCTCTTCCCTGTTACATCGTCCTGTCCCACCTGGTCATGCAGAGAGGGCATGCTGCGGACCCCGTCGGCAAGGGAATTCCATCTAGCGGGGTCCAGGAGGCAGGCCTTCTCTGCAGTGGCACCCACCCTTTGGAACATTCTGCCCCTGGAGGTGAGGCAGGCCCCTTCACTCCTGGCCTTCCAGAAGAATTTGAACACCTGGTTCTGCCGCCTTGTTTGGGATGGGAAGGGCAACAGCTCTTCCTGGGGGTGGCTGTCCTAACAACCAGGAAACACACTGAGACAAGGAACTGGTCTCTAATATTTATTGCTAGTACTTAACAGGAATCCTAACAAACTGAAGAAGCGTGGGAAAACCCAGACATATAACCCCCAAGGGTTAAGGCGGTCCCGATCTGTGTCTCTTTGAATGGCTGAACAATTAATCAGTGCTACGCATGCGCTTGACAGTCTGGATGGGAGCCCCCTGCTCGCCATCCTTACTCATGACAGTGGCTGGCACCGTAGTGTCCTCCCCATTGAATGAGAGCTTTTCGCCACAAGGATCTTATATTTATCTATTTATACTGATGGTCTGTATTGTAACTTAGGTTTTATGGTTTTAATGTTTATTTTGTTGTAAACCACCCAGAGTCCCCCTTTGGGGGAGATGCACGGTGACAGAAATTTGAAAGAAAGAAAGAAAGAAAGAAAGAAAGAAAGAAAGAAAGAAAGAAAGAAAGAAAGAAAGAAAGAAAGAAAGAAAGAAAGAAAGAAAGAAAGAAAGAAAGAAAGAAAGAAAGAAAGGCAGGCAGGCTACGAAACCATTGCCAAAGAGCTTCATGCTCCTCTGACCACGGCTGCTAATATTATCAAGAAGTATAAGGTCCATGGGAACATAGCCAATGTCCCTGGATGTGGCTGCAAGAGGAAACGTGACCCCAGATTCAACAGAAGGAGAGTTTGAATGGTGGAGAAAGAACCAAGGAAAACTTCAAAACAGATCCTGACTGACCTCCAAGATCAAAGTATAACAATATCAAGTTACACTGTCTGTCATTATCTGACTGAAAGTGGCCTCCATGGTAGAAGACTCAGGAAGATCCCATTTCTGAAAGACAGGCACAAAAAAACCAGACCGAAGTTTGCTAAAAGGCATGTTGTCAAGCCGCGGTCCTTCTGGGAGAACATCCTTTGGGCAGATGAGACAAAATTAAGAGCTTTTTGGTAAGTCACAGCAGCTCTATTTTCATTTGTTTTATTATTTACAAGAATATGTTGTCATACATCCAAAGCAAAGTGTCTACTCTACAGAATAAAGAATGGTGGATGTCATTTACTTGTGTCAGTTTCAACTTATTTCATGACAAACTGAGATTCTTGGGGAAAAGGTGGAGAGTGACCAATACTTTTGGCTGCATCTGTATATAATCCAAAATGAATAAACTTATCTTTGGTCATTTCAAAGGAGACAAAAATAGGAGAAATCTAAAGGTTATCATAGATTTGGTAAGCATCCTAGTATGCTGGGATTGGTCTGATGAACATAATTTGGCTACTGAGTGGCTAACGTTGGTCTGACGGTCACCAATCCTATTGTGCAGAACAAATGTATGTTACTCATTGCAAATTCTGCCATTCTATTGTGCAGAATGGATCTATCTTATTGGTCATTACAACACAGAAAATCTTTCATACCTTTGAATCCAGCATGCCATTTGCAATCCTATGGTTGCATTCCTTTTTGTATAAAAGAGGCTGAACTTTTGCTAGAGTGGATCGAATCTACAGAAAAAAAGCAAACTCAAAAAAACTTACGGTTTTTAAGGGGAAGATATCTGATGTAAAGATAGTACCAAGAAGCGATTTTAATGTTTATAAATAATGTACTCACCCGTGAGGTACAATGGGAAGGAATACAGAACTTAATTTTTTAAAAATGTTTTTCATAATTATTTTTATTTTTTATAAGATCATGTGCATGCATTTTAGATAATGGTAAATAGTGGTGACACCAATGTAAATATTAATGTTTTGAGTTTTGTAGTGATTCACAATTATTTCTCAAGATGATGTAATGAATTTAGTTTTAAATATTCAATTACGTAATCAATGAAATAACATTTTAAATTTTATGACAATTGTAAATTCTCTCTTTATTTACTGATGTTTTATTTTCCATCCACTATGTCCTTTTCTCTCTTCTTTTTCCTTTTCTGTAGTCATTCATTTTATTCTTTAAATGTTTTTAAAAAATAAAATTAAACAAATAGAACTGGGAGGTCTCAATCTTTTGCTCACCACAGGAACCCAAATTTAAATATCCATGACAAATGGCTATCTGGGCTCAGTTTGAAGAGATCCAGCAATGACCTGTCCTAGAAAATAGTTCCACTGTCAATTGTCTATTGTTTTTTCTAATATTCAACTAGGATCTGCCTTCCTGTAACTTCAAATAATTATTTTGTATCCTGCATTCTGTGATGAAGAAGAAGAAGATCTTCATGTCTCCCACTCAGTGTTTTCTTCTCAAGGCTGAACCTATCCAACATATTTCTTCTTGGTAGGACTTGATTTCCAGACTCCTAATCATTCTTGATCTAGACACAGTATGCAAGCTGGTGTGTCTGTGTGTGTGTCTGTACACACACACACACACACACACACATCTCAGTTACAGTTCATGTGTTTTACCAAGGCACAGTGCTTAGCCCTGACAATTAAAAGGATGTTAAATAACTGAAATAACTTTCCTTGAGATCTTGGACTGTCCAACCCAGTCATTTAGGTGAACTGCACAGACCAGTGGTCTGGTTCTGTTACGCGTTCATACAAAAATCCATACCTTTTTAATATATTCTGTTTCTTCAGTAATCTCAGACAAGGTAAATCCGCGTAAGTAGAAATCCTCTACTTTCTCTGTGTCCTCTCTCAGAAGATGCTGTGTCACCACTAGGGCAGTAGACATTATCGAGGTTTGGTGATAATCTGTATCAAAAGACCACTGATGAATAAAACTTCCACACATGACAAAGGCTCGGTAGACCTAATAAGCAAACCCTGATAAAATGTGTGATGCAACAGAAGGACAGACTGCTCCAAAGCATAATATGGTAAAAGTAAGTAAACAGATAGACTCTCTGAACTAGTAAGGAAATTAGTAGTTTCCTTACTAGTTCAGAGGGTATATCTGTTTACTCACTTTCCCAGTTTACTCACTTTCCCAGTTGGACTCCCAAGCCCTTTAGTTGATTTATCCTGTAAAAAGTTTAAAGGTTTAGGAAAGGAGTGAACAATATATGACCTTACAGATATTTCTGAGCTATTCTAACATTCCCGCCTTATTGCTGACCATTGGATGGGAGATGGCGTTCAAGGGCATGTATCACCCATCGATGGTTTAGGCCCATGATAGACCTAAAATAGTAACCTCTTCCTTTTGTTTTCCTGTTGTGTTTCAGAGTTAAGTACAAGCATCCTCTTCAGTTTATTAACTTAGAGGGCCAGTCCCACTATTAGGCTGAGTGAGATGACCTCCCAAAGAGACCAATTCTGGGAGGAAGGGAAGCATTGGTGAACCATTTACTTCTGCTGAAGACAGAGTTGGCTAAAGCACATGGTCTGTATGAGGCGTCCCATCAGATTCAGCTGCCAATCCAGTCAGCTACTGCATGCTGACCAGAGAAATGTCCCAGGTTTTTGTCAGTGACCAGAGAAAGGTCCCAGCAGAACTTTGCACCAGTCATCTGGCACCATGTTCTAAATTAGAATTGCAAACACATATTGGCAGCTGGACTGAAATAAAAGATGCCCTAAGGTTCAGTTCATGACATGGAACCATTTTTACTGTAAAATCTAGCTGAAGTGAACTCAGCAGGGACCTCGCCATCTATTATACAGTCTGGGGGCACAGAGAGCAATTTATTTCACCAATGTATCTGAAAACAACATAGATGTGAAACCTGATCGTGTCACAAAAGCTAACAAAGCCTTCTGCTTCCAGCATTTAAATGCACATTTTAAAGACAACATTATTAAACATTTATATTTAAAAAATGAGGATGTCACTTGTGGACAGAATTAACATCAGCAATGTTCTCTGACACCCAGATGGCATATTCCAAGGATTGTAAATGTTTTTAAAATGCTTCAGTGCAAATTACTATTATTTAATGTTGCAGCTCAGCTACCTGGGATCATTTAGTCTGGGGACACTCCGCTTTTTGGTTACCAGCAGCGCAATCAGATGGTGGATGCAACATGCAGTTTGCTTGGCAACAATCCTGAGGAAGTGTACAGAGTCCTTGGGGAGATAAACTCTGCCACTTGTGGGCTAGATCCCCACCACACCTGGCTTGTAGTGCTGGGAGGGGCTGCAGGCTAGTGCTGGATTGTTGTGAACGTCTCACTGTGGGAGGGGAAGATGTCTTTGAAAAGGAATTAAGGAGCTGAGCTGGACCTAGATGTACTGAATAATGTCACCCAGTGTCTAATATTCCCATTTTACGGAAGGCTCTTGAGAAGGGGGTAGGATGAAAACTACAAAGGGCTCTGGAAGAAATAGATAACCTGGATTGTTTTTGGTCAAGGTTCAGGCCAAGGCATGGGACAGGAACCACAATGGTTGCTGTCATCAGTGACCTACATCAGAGCTTATGGGGGGTGGGACATGAGTAGTCCTGCTGGATCTTTTGGTGGCCTTATCACCATCCTTATCCTTCTGGACTGCCTACAAGGGTTGGAAATTGGGGGCACCATTCTGTGTAGTTGTAACAGAGTGAGTGGCCAACTTTGGTCAGTGTGTGGTGGGGAGGAGATGTCAAGCCCTCAAGCCCTCCAGTATGCAGTGCCACAGGAGTTGACTTTCTCCCCTATCTTATTTAACAAGTATATGAAGCTGTTGGGGAGATCATCCAATGGTTTGGGGTTTTGAACCCTCAGTATGCAGAATACCAGCAATACATCTCTAGTGCAGACTGAGAGTTGTCTTGACCCAGGTTCTGGAGGCTGCAAGGATCTGGACGGGGAGAAAAAGGTTGAGATTTAACCCTGGCAAGGTGAGGTGGCTCCTGATTCAGAACCTGACTAAACCAGGGACAGTTCCAACTTTAGCTCAAGATGGAGTTCTGCTCCCCTCTAATGAACTGAGTTACAATCTGAGGGTTCTACTGGACTCTCAGCTTGCAGACAACCTGTTTGGGACTTGTCCTAGAACAGGAAGCACTGAAAACAGTCACTCAACCATTGTCTTCTTGTGTATGGAATGCTGTAATTTGCTTTACATGGGACCACCCTTGAAGACCATCCAGAAGCTTGATATTGAAAAATATAGCGACTCAGATACTAACAGGAACAAGCCATTACTGCTATATAATACTAGTACTATAGGAACTGTACCAGTGTAGGTAAGTTATGGCAATATCTAGAAAGTCCTACATAGTCTGGAGCCTGATTATCTGCAAGAGCGCTTACTCCAAAGAATCATCCCCCCTTTGGCACAAGGTCCCCATCTCACGTAGGTGAGACAGGAGGGTTCTAGAAAGCAAGAAATCTCTGCGGTAGCTTCCTTTCTACAGAATGACTTACACCAGAAATAAGGTCTACACTCTTACTCTCGATTTTCATGAATCTTTTAAAAAAGGCATTTGGCGAGTGAGAAAGGGGTAAAGGCATCTCTATGACAGATGTTGAAGTATTGTGGCGACAATTATTGTAATCTGTTTTTATTGTACCAATAGATGGAATATTATTGTTATTGTGCTGATGGTTTTATTAGTTTCTGGCTTGTGTACCATGAGAGTCACATGATTGAAGTGTGATGATTGATCCCCAGGAAGCATTCATCTCCTTGGGATAATTTCATCCAGAGGAAAATTCTGGTGTCCTCACTTCATGATTTATTATTGTCAAGTTTATGCTTTGATTTTGTGTTTGTACAAACTCTCAACAATTCTTTTGAAAAGTTAAAAACATAATGTAACAATGAAATCACTGCACTTAAAATTAATAAATAAATAAATAAAATCAGTCGTGTTAAAATAATTAACAGTTAAAAGCTTGGCCAAAACAATCCATTTCTGCTGTTTTCCTAAAAACTGGGAGATGAAAAACATCTTAAAGCTTTCAACAGCCATCACTTATTTTGGCCCTGATCATCTGATCTGTGTTTGTTCATTCCAGGACTGAACAGTCAGCATCAGGATACACCCTCTGGTTATTAGACCTAATCTATGATTTTGTGTTCCATCTAATGCAGATGTCACAAATAAACCTTCTGTTGCTGCTCTCGTTAGTTGGAAAAATGACTCCCCTACTTGACTTCATAAAATGTTCTTGGATTTTTTTGGTATCTTTTTTCCCCCTAGCTTTAGCAGGGACAAGGCTTATCACTCTACACTGATGATTGCAGTTGCCAAAACCAGAATGCCTGAGTCGCACCCAACTTTTCTTGCAAATGACTTTAAGACATTAAGAAGTTAAGGATCACCACCTGCCTTCTACATTTCATCTCCCTATGACCTAAACCAAATTAACAAAAATCACATTTAAAATAGCATCTTATGCAGGTGGTGAAGGTATGTGTTAGTGAATGCCAGAGGTCCTCTACCTTGTTGGTCAATGTACACATCTGGAAGGGAAGCAGCATGCTAGAGACTCTCTCCAAACTGCTTGTCATGGTGAGTGCTGCTACAGGCAACATGGCTAATTACCTTTTTTTTCTTTTTTCAGTAGAAGACAAACAGCCAAGGTGCTCCACACCATCCTCTCTTGCCTCCTAAGCAGAAGTTACCACTCAGGCTTAATTCTTCCCCTCTGGCCAGGCTGGGATCACTTTGAAACAAAGTGCTATAGCCACTAATTTACTTGCTAACAACGTCCCGGATCTATGCAAGGCCTAAAGGCAAATACAGATTCAGTTTGAGACTAGTGTTTTGCTTCTTAGCATACTATCTTCCCTTTTTGTGGTGATTAAAAGAATCCAAACAAAATCAAATAACGTGGGAAGAGTTGTCCCATCAACATCATACTGGAATGCTGAGTTTCTGTCATAATGCATTTCCTCCAAAATAGAATGGTTTTAAAATAAAAACACACAGTATCTGGAGTACTCAGTGTCTTTCTGGCCATTTCAAGGAACAAAAGGCAAAGGTAACAAAAATTAACAAGGCTGTGACATAATTCCTTTCGCCGGGAATTATTTTCTTTGGGAAGGAAGTATGTTTCTTGCAATCTACTATCTAATAGTACCTACAGCTACAGTGCTGTTGTTCTGAAAGGAACCCCCAATACCGAAGGAGAAAACAGTAGCCTTTACATCAGTTAGTATCACTCTGAGCTTTGCAAAACTAGGCTTGGGAGATGTGTAAGGAATTGGTGCCCATGGGCATCAAAGTGTCTCCTGGTCCCTCCCTCCCTGGGAGGCTGTCAGGCTCCCTGACTTAATTACTTTAACAGCTTTTAAAAATTTATTTTTAATACAGGTAATCGCTTAACAACCATTCATTTAGTGACGGTTCAGACTTATGACAGTGCTGGAAAAACCGACTTATGACCGGTCCTCACACAACTGTTGCAGTGTCCCCATGGTCACGAGATCACGATTTCAGCACTTGGCAACTGGTTCACATTTATGACAACGTCCCGTGGTCACATGATCACCCCTTTTCAACCTTCTCAGCCAGCTTCCGGCAAGCAAAATCAGTGGGGAACTGTGTGATCTGCTTATCAACCATGTGGTTTGCTTAATGCCCATGGTGATTCACTTTACGACCACCACAAAAAAGGTTGTAAAATTGGGTTGGATTCACTTAATGACTGCTTTGCTTAGCAACTGAAATTCTGGTTCCAATTGTGGTTGTTAAGCAAGGACTACCTGTAGAATGAAAAGATGGTACGCTACAGCGCAAAGCGCCAGCTTCAACAGCATCTGAATTTCAGTGAAATCTAGGCTCCATATACACACCACTAACATGAGTATTACATTAAAATTAGATGATTAATGCAAGCCAATACTTCATTCAGAAATTTCCCCACTTGGCAATCTTTAACTGGGATGGCAGAGAATATCCAAGAGGGCCTCACCAGTGTATCTTCTAGGAAACAGGGCAGCACATGATTCAGAAGTCCTTTTGATCTCATGTAAACACCACACCTCTCTGCAATTCATTACAGCACACATCTTTTTCCAGGCTCTCACATGAGCCTGTGGGGGAAAAAGATGCTGCTGCTTTAAGGGCGGCACTCAAGATTACCTTCATTAAAGCTTCTTTTTTCAGGCCCACATGGAAGCCTGAAAAAAACGAATAAAGTGTGTCCTTTAATGAATAGTGAAGGGGTGTTTCATTTCAGCAAGCTTAGAATTAATTTTCAAGTGTGCACAGCTCTGGTAAATAGATATGACTTGACTGTCCGTGAATATCACAATAGCTGTTTTGTGAAATCAAAAGCTTCTCGGTATTTCACATTTCACTAGGCCAAAAAGGTTGGTGACCTATGACTCAAAAAAAAACAAGCCAAACCAAAAGCAGCCTTAGATTAATCAGACTGGTATTGTTAAATGAAATAAAAACTAAAGCGTGTTTTAAAATTGCTTTTTAAAAAGGTTCAGACAAGAACAGCATAAATAAGCATCCTCTTAAGAGCAGTAAAGGTAAAGGTAAAGGTTTCCCTTGACGTAAAGTCCAGTCGAGTCCGACTCTAGGGGGCGGTGCTCATCTCCGTTTCTAAGCCTTGGAGCCGGCGTTGTCCATAGGACACTTCCGGGTCATGTGGCCAGCATGACGACACGGAACGCCGTTACCTTCCCGCCGAAGCGGTACCAATTAATCTACTCACATTTGCATGTTTTCGAACTGCTTGGTGTGCAGGAGCTGGGATTAACAACGGGAGCAGACTTAGGTCAATTCTATGAAGCATCTTCTTACGTGTTTATTTCTCTTACTCTTAACAATTGCCTAATTTCATGCTTTGTAGATATTAATTCTTCTTTATTGTACAGAACTGTGAATGGCTTAATTCAAACCCCCCCAAACCCCCCCCCAACACTTCATTACTCCAGCAAGTGAAGGAAAAAGAATGAAGCTATACCTCCCTTCCTGAAGACAGTGGGTAGTATCATAATGTGATTTATAAATGGTAGCAGGGAATTAGAAATAAATATAATAAAGAAATGAGCATCTCCTCCATCATGGCGGGGTGGGATGGGGGGTGAACCTCATAAAGAAAGACTGATGCATTTGGTATGAGAAGATAAGGAAAAAAGAGCATGGAGGGAATATGATATAAATTATTCCATGCATAAAGAAGAGAGAACTCAGACAACTCAATTTCCAGAAGAGAAGAGGCCATGGGTTACAAGGAAGCAGGGGTCAACTGGACATCAGGAAGAATTTCCTAATATCAACAGCTGTTCAATAATGGAAGAGTCTATTTGAGGAAATGGTGGATTTTCCCAAACTGGAGGAATTTCAACTATGGATGGCCATCTGTGGGGAAGCTGAAACCATGGACAGAGGGGGTAGAACAAATGATTTCCATGGTGTCTTCCAACCCTCACTGCCTACAACTAGATTTTCCATTTCTCTTATGCGGGTTGTGTGGTCTGTAATTAGAGTACTGTATTTTCAGTGACAAAGCAGTAGCCAGCAGCAGACTTTCCATGTGGATAAAATAAAATAAAATAAATTCCCCTCCAACTAAACTAGGTCATTATAAGTCTGCTGGCCAAATATTATCAGAATTTTTGTCAAGGGTTAGCAAATATCCACTCCAACCCTGAATGAAACAATTGTTTAGCAATTTTATTAACTTGGCACGAGCTGTGATGGAAAATATTTTACTATGTCTTTTGAATGTCTGTGGACAGGTTTGGAAACAAAAAATCAGGACTTGCTTTAAGCCAATGCTTGAACAATTTCAAGTGAGGCTACCTATTCAGATTAGGTGAATCCTACCTGTAATAAAATAGCTGAAGAAGCAGTAGGCTGCCAAAAGAAATGATGTCAAAAGAAACCATGTTTGGAATGTGGTAGGCCATATTATTCCTGCCAGATTAAAGGGCCGGCTCTACTGTCAGGCAAAATGAGACGCTGCCTGAAATGGCAACATCTAGGGGGTCAAGAACTGCACCCAAGCACCCTTTTCTCCGTCTCTTAATACCATTGTGAGGCCCTCAGCTGCTAAACAATTACCCAGGTTCATTATATGGTGACCCTGTTTGCTACTTTCTTTGATGGTAGAAATGACAGCATGTGGTTGGATCACAAATGGGGAAGCTACTGGGATTTCCACCCTTATAAATTATATGGTAATTTGTCATGGATGCGTTTAGGCTTTTGAGTGCCACAGTGATGGCTGGTGTTGCTGTAAATCACTCCTGTGAAATAATTTCTGTTATCTAAATAACCCTGATAGAGGGTTGTATTTCAAAATGAGAAATTGCTCCAGAGAGAAGAGACCAAAGTCTTTCAGGGCCACCAGAGGAGGCAAACAATTCAACAGAATGTATCTGCTTCAAAAAGAATCTTTCCCCTGCCCCAGGAACTCAGCTTTGGAGAAGAAATGGATGATTGCAGAAAATACATACTTGGTTCTGCCAGCTCTCTTGTTCTGTCCTAAAAATGATTCCTGTATTTTCTGCTCCTCCTAAGGCTTCTTCATCTATTTCAGCACAGTTGGGTATGCCAATTCTGCTCACACGTCTATGCCATTAAATCTTTAGCAGCTGTGTGTCACCTTTTACAAGGGGCTATTAAGGGCTGAGTCCAGCTTGCCTTTTATAGATTTAGCAACATTTATCCTGAGAAAGCTGGCTTTGCCTCACCCAGAAGAAATGTCCACAGCATATGATCAAAAAAGTCAAGATGGCATCAAAGCTCCACCCTTTTTTAAAATGTGCAATGCACATAAAAATATCAACTGCACCATCATGTCCTCCATCTTGGCTTTTTAACAGATCTATGCTCCAGCTGTTTATGCATCTCTCAAATCCTGAACATTATCGTCTGAGCAGGCATTAGCATCCTGGAATAAACCTAGACTTAGTTTAAGGATAAGTGAGTTTAATTGTTGATTTATGTTTTAATTATACTGATTTTACAGTTACGTTTTCTATGTTGCATTTTTAAATTATTGTAAGCCACCTTGATAGAGGGAGAAAATGTAGAAGCAGTGAAAGACTTTGTATTTCTAGGTGCGAAGATTACTGCAGATGCTGACTGCAGTCAGGAAATCAGAAGACGCTTAATCCTTGGGAGAAGAGCAATGACAAATCTTGATAAAATAGTCAAGAGCAGAGACATCACACTGACAACAAAGGTCCGCATAGTTAAAGCAATGGTGTTCCCTGTAGTAACATATGGCTGCGAGAGCTGGACCATAAGGAAGGCCGAGAGAAGGAAGATCGATGCTTTGGAACTGTGGTGTTGGAGGAAAATTCTGAGAGTGCCTTGGACTGCAAGAAGATCAAACCAGTCCATCCTCCAGGAAATAAAGCCAGACTGCTCACTTGAGGGAGTGATATTAAAGGCAAAACTGAAATACTTTGGCCACCTAATGAGAAGACAGGACACCCTGGAGAAGATGCTGATGCTAGGGAGATTGGAAGGCAAAAGGAAGAGGGGCCGACCAAGGGCAAGATGGATGGATGATATTCTAGAGGTGACGGACTCGTCCCTGGGGGAGCTGGGGGTGTTGACGACCGACAGGAAGCTCTGGCGTGGGCTGGTCCATGAAGTCACGAAGAGTCGGAAGCGACTAAACGAATAAACAACAAAGCCACCTTGAAGAGGTGCAAAGAGAAAGGAAGTACAACACGGTATTAGAGTATTGCCACACACTATTTCCTCAAGCAATGAGAAGTTCCAGGGGTGGTTATACAATCAAAAGAAAAGGTGCCCTGAATCAGATCAAAGGAAGGCCTGGAGCTCACAGGAGACTTATGGCCCTTTGTGATAATTTTGCAGGAATTCAATCTGCAGCTCAGCAGCCAACTAGGAGGGAAAGCAGGAGAAAAACTAGAGAGTCCTAATTTCTAATCCAAGAATATTGTAAAACCTACAATGAACTAGTTAAAAGGAATGTTCCAGGAAATACATCCTCCTTGCCCTACTTGTGGTAGGCAGTGGACTTTGGTCCCAGGGAAAGGTTTTATAAGAATTCAAATATGTTCTTGAAAGCAGAGCCCCAAGCAAGCCAAATTAATTATTTGAAAGTTGGCAGAGTGCCATTCAGCTACATTTTTGTGAGTTTTTATCATCCCTCTGTAGGATGTATTTCTAGAAATATGGGAATAGGAACACCCTGGGGGAGCTCTTCATTGGCGGTGCTGGCGTTACATGGATATGGGCAGTAACTGTGTGGCAGTGCCCTTAATTTATGTTCTCTCACTTGGGCCACTAGTTTGCACATAGTTCTGGTTAATGTATTTCAGGACACCACTAGAACAAAAAACAAGGCTCTAATGCTGGGAACGGTGGAAGGAACAAGAAGAGGATGACCAGCAGCAAGGTGAATGAGTTCAGTTACAGTGGCAAGGGGTGCACCATGGAAGACCCGAAGGAACACGTTAGGGATAGATCATCACGGAGAAAATCTATCAGCGTGGTTGCTAAGTGTCAGCAATGACTTGATGGCACAAACTCAATAAAAAAAGATCCCATAAGCTTCTATTCACTTCTCACTGGCAAGGAATCCCTAAAATCTCAGGGTTTTGGGGTTTTTTTGCCTCTGTTGGAGATATTGAGGGCTGAACTGAAAACTTTTTGCACACAGTGCCCATGGGCTCTTTCTGAGCCACCAGGGTTCCCCTGCACTTCCTTTCCTTGAGTTGTTTCCACAACCTGTGGGTTCAACAACCAGCATCTAAACGATGAGGAATGCACAGCCGCTTGCTCATAAACTCTACTGCTGCTTGTGCAACAGAATGCTGGACAGCAAAAGCATCAGCAAAAGCTTGCAGCCTTTCAGACGGCACAAGGGCTACATATAAAAAAGGCAAGTTTGGGTCAGAGAGGTGGCATGGATAAAAGAGTAATAAGCTCCATTTGGAAATTAGGGCTGAAGCTTCATAGGGGATACCAAATGGAAAAACTACTCAGCGTTAATACCATTTCTATACTATAAAGGGAAGATCAGGTTAGCATTCTTTTCTGCAGTGCAAAGGAACAATATAGATTTGTATTGGGATGGTGACATATTGCTCAGCCAGGATTCAGGGGGACTGGATAGATAAGGTACTACTTCTTCAATACACCTGCCCATAAGGCTGTGTATATTGAAGATGTGTAGGGTCTGGTAAATTTCTGTGATGGAATACAGCATAGCTCTTTGAAAGAACAGCTATCAGTCTTTTTTTAAATCTGTTCAGTTGTGTCCAATTCTCAGAGACTGCCTGGACAAGTCCCTGCAGTTTTCTTGGCATGGCTTTTCAGAAGCAGTTTGCCATTGCCTGCTTCCTAGGGCTGAGAGAAAGTGACTGGCCCAAGGTCACCCAGCTGGCTTCGTGCCTAAGGCAGGAGTAGAACTCACAGCCTCCTGGTTTCTAGTTTGGTGCCTTAACCACTACACCAACTGGCTCTCATCAGGTCATATTACTTCGCTTGAATTTGGATCCAGGTTTAGCTCCAGAAATTTTCAGTGCTGAGAGGCAATCTCAAGACATCTACAAAATATATTTATTTAGTCCCACCTCCGAAGTGCTTGAGGCAGCTTATGCACAATGACTAACACCACTTAGGAAATTATCCTTAGTCCTAGGCTAATCATCTAACCTAAATGTTCTTCCTTGGCCTGGTGTTCTTCAGATCTGTTCGGAGTACATCTTCCAGAAGTTGTAATGGACCTGGCCCAAACCTGTGAATTTGGAGTTTCAGTCTCAGTGCACCTGGAGGGTACCAAGTTGTGATGGCTGTTCCTTCCCAGCTTTCTGGATAGGAACAAGAAAAAGGAATTTGTCTTTCACGAGTTAGTCAAAGATCCATCTCATCCAAGACTGGCTGGTAGGACATCCACATCTTATGAAATCATTTGCAAAATGTTCAATGGGTCTGATATCCAGGTAAGTGAGGGCGCAAGGCTGCAGTCTAAGCCTCTTTAGGATGGATGTACCAGGACCAAATAGAGATCACTTCCCCACAAGTCCTTTGGGACAGTTCAGACTCATTCTCAAAATGTCACCTGTGTCCAGGAGCTGAGATGGTCCATTGCTGACAGCTTTACTATGATATATACAAAATCCTAGCAACTGAACCCTTTTTTCTCAAAGAACAGTTCCTGGGCAGTCCATTCCCCCATTAATAGAAATTATCAGTTCACCTTGCTAATAATGTTCTTTCTTCCCACCAGTGGATGGAAGGGAAGGCACTTGGAGATCATCATGCTATGTTTTTAAGAGTTTCAGAACTAGAGACAGTTGCTGGAAACAACTGTGGAATTCCACAGCCTTCCACACTGGGCTTTCAAAAACTGTAAAAAAAGAAGTGCCACTAAAAACTGGGGCTTGGCTGCCAAGTATACAAGGACAAAGAGTGCTTGTGCCTTTGAGTGAATGCTGATTCCTGGTGACTGCCTGGACAAGACCCTGCAGTTTTCTTGGCAAGATTTGGCAGTAGTTTGCCTTTGCCTCCTTCCTAGGGCAGAGAGAGAGGGACTGACCCAAGGTCACCTTTTTCTCTCTCATGTGCCTGAAATTGGATGGAAAAGTAGCAGCAGCTGGCTGACTTTGCCTAGAATTGGAGGTTAAACAGCGACAAGGTACTTAGCCCTTGGATGGGAGACCACCAGGGAATTTCAGAGCTGTAGGCTAGAAGAGGAAGTCCAAAGGACATCCTGGAATAAAGCAGATGGAAAACTCCTTTACAGTTGACAAGAAAGCAGTATGGTCTGTGTAGTCCCTAGGACGGAGCTAATCTTAACACCAGCCCACCCACCCACACACGCACACACCCACACACAATGTTAGCCTATGGCCCTCATGGAGCAGAGTACATTTCTTTCCAGATTAAGTACAGGAAGCCAAAGACAGATTTCCTACAGATTTTAGCTGCCCCTCCTGGCACTCTCCCCTTCCTCAGAGGAGCCCAACAGCACTGAGGTTGGAATGGATCCACCCAACCGTCCCGAGCCGAGGGTGCCCGGGCGTGCCCTGCCCAGCGCCGGGCTCCGGTTCGCCCCTTGACGCCCGGGCTTCCCTCTCGTCTCCGGCCCCATGACAAGGTGCCGCGCGCCGCCGTCCCCGGCGAATCCCCGCCGGCGAGCCGAGCGCCAGGAGCTTTCGCCTTCTCTCCCTACCTTGCCGGGCTGTTGCTGGGGGGGAAGCACGTCAGGAAAAGACGGGTACAAAGCAGCCAGCGGGGAAACGCGTCCACCCCTAGTCTGGGTCCCGCCGGGAGAGGCTGCCTTCCAAAGGGGGAAGACGCGGGAAGCCTGAACGCGACCCAGCCGCTTTCTCCCCACCGAGCTCCGCCTGGCGGGATTAACTACTCCTCGCCCTTACCCCGGGCGGTCTCTTTGCCGACGGTGCTCCCCGCGACCTCGGCCGCCCCTTCTCCGACTTTTTCTCCCGGGCGCGGAGCCCCCGCCGGATCTTTCCGGCCGGGGCTGGGTGGCTCCTCCCTGCCGCCCGCCCTCCGCAGGACGTCGGGCCTCTTCACTCGCGCGCCGCAGCGGCAGGAGCGTTTTGGGACGGCTGGCGGGAGGAATTGGCCCAGCGCTGAATTCACACGTGGAACGAGAAAGGCGTGTTCGGAGATTTGCTCTCTGGAACGGGGCGGGGCTGCGAGCGGTCCGACGTTAACTTGTAAAAGAAACACAGTTGCCAGTTCCTGGCACAGTTCCTTCCTCCCCTCAACCTGTCAATTCAACAGGTAGGGTTATTTAGAAGTCTGGCTGTGTGCCCGTGGCTTGCCGAATTAAGTCAATTTTCTGGGTTCCCGTGATACATTGGTTGGGTTAATACAATATGCTAAACCCGGTTTAGCAAAATATAATTGCTGTGTTGGCATAACTTGCTAAGAATATGGTTCTGTTCCCACAACAGTCCAACTCCATCTTACTGGGATGGAGCACACTGTGAAGCCCCAGCTGTTGAGCCATAAACTCACCGCATGGCTTGGCTTTGCACAGTATCCTAGCCTAAAATGTGGGTGGCTACTTTGGACTTCAGTAGGGTGAGTAGGAACACAGCCAGCATCCCTAAGTTTCACAAGTGAGCTTTGGGCAAGACAGTTTCCACTCTCAGTTTTAGTTTTAGGAAGATCCGTGTCAAACAGGTGGATGGAGACCAAGTATTTCTCAGACCCCTAGAAAACTCCAGATAATTCTTTTAAGAACTTGTGTGGTTCTAAAGCAGTGTTTCTCAACCTCAGCAACTTTAAGATGGGTGGACTTCAACTCCCAGAATCCCTCAGCCAGCCATGCTGGCTGGGGGATTCTGGGAGTTGAAGTCCACCCATCTTAAAGTTGCTGAGGTTGAGAAACACTGTTCTAGGGTGAGAGGTTTTAATACATGGATACAGGGACTAGAAACTATTGCATAGTAACTGAGATCTGGCTGACTTCACACATCCTGCTAAACCATAATGTGGTTTGCCCGGTTCTGATTTAACTAATGCAGTTTGCAAACCATGTTTTCATAGCTAATGTGTGGGGTGAATCACCTGTATGGCTTGCTCCTCAAACCTTGTTAAACTAAAGCATGGTGCAGTAGGATGGATGAACCCATCCTATTTGTCCTAGAATCTCAACATGGTTTGTACTATCTGGTGCTCTTCAGATGTGTTGGCTGTGTAGTCAGGACAATCTGGAGATGATGAAAGTTGGAGTCCAGTGCAATGGGAGGTGATAGCAGTAGCCAATGTAACCTCCATAGTCTCAGATTAACCTAATCCATTTTACTGAATATGATGTGAGACTTGTTGCATGGGATTTGTTCCCCTGAGTAGATTCAGCAAGCGGCATCTTCCCTGGAAATGCATCTTTGCTGGCATCTTGCTGGTTGGAAGACAGTAACTCCAAAGCGTGTCACCGGTATGCGTAATATTCCCAAGAGCATGAAACACATTGGAAACTCTGTGTAATCTGGGAGGCCACCTAGCAATTCCTTCTCAGCATTGCTCTGATTTCTAGGGGAAGGGATGTGGCCCAAGAAATAACTACAGGAAGAACCCAGGTTTCTTATACTGGTTTCACCTGGGAAGGAGCCATACTGCCACACTGATGCAGGTAAAGTCAGCAGGGAGCCCTCAGTGAAGGGAAGCATTAGCGCAAAAGTTGCTTTATTACAGTCATCTTTCTAAATGAAAATGCAACAAACTGTTACTCATTTATTTATGTATAGTTATTTGATTGATTGATTTATCATATTTATATAGCTGCCCATCTCACGAAAGTGACTCTAGGTGTTGTACAACAGTCCAATTAAAATAGTAAATATAGAAAACAATTGTTACCTAAAGTCACTATAGAATAATTACTAAAAAACATTAAAACAATAAAAACAGAGCTAAAAACAGAAAGGAAATAATAGACGGAGAGATGTTAACTGTGGTGGAACCACCTCACTAGTTTGCCCATCCCCAGGGGTCCCCAAGCCTGGTGGCATAACCAGGTCTTGAGGGACCTCATGTCATGCTCCCAGATCAGACATTCCCAGAACATCTGATCCAGCTTGCATGCATGAATGGAATCAACACTGGTTGAGACTTGTGAGTCAGTAGAAGTGGGAGGGGGGACAAGCCAGGAGTGTGAAAGCATCTTGTTTGGACTATCTCTGGAATCCAAGGTCAGCCGGCAGAGCAGTTGCAGACATCTGCACAGAACTGAATGGACTGGCACAAAAAGGGGGGCTGCATACCGAAGAAGGGGGAGGGGGTTGAGTTCATTGGGCTGTTTAACTAGAGGAAAGTACAGGAACTTCTATTCGCAACTTTTTCTCTGTACTGCACACTACACCCTATTAAAGAGATTTCTACTTGACACTATGAATCGGGTTTAATGGTAACCTCCGAAAGCTCAGGACGGATGAGGCCAACCTCATCTCTGGGGGAAGAAGATTCCATGGTGCGGGTGCCACAGCAGAAAAGGCCTGCCACCTAGGGCCCACCAAATGTAGCTCGCTAGGTGATGGAACCCGCAACATGCCCACTCTGCTGGATCTGGTGGGATGGGCAGATGAAATCGGGGAGAGGTGGTCCCTCAAATAATCCGGTCCCATGCCAGGTAGGGCTTTAAAGGTCAACAGCAGCACCTTGAATTGGACCTGGAAACAGATTGGCAACCCATGCAGCTTGCGAAGCAGACGTATAACATGCGACCTGCCAGAACACACATAACTGCCCGCACCACCGCATTCTGCACCAGCTGAAGTTTTCGGCTACTCTTCAAGGGCAGCCCCATGTAGAGCACACTGCAGTAGTCCAACCAGGAGGTGACCCAGGCATGAGTGACCGTATTAGCCCAATTCCAGTCAACTTTGAGTGCCTCACAGCTTAAAAACAAAACAAAATGGAAGACCCCCCCCAAAAAAACCTCGAAGAGGGCAAATCTGGCCAACAACAAATATATCATGCACCCAACAAGGGGTTCCAACCAGCCTCCCCAAAGCCTTGGAGAAGAATCTGGTTTTAAGGTCTTCCGGAATAGGAGCCACCCTGGTTTCAAGGGGAACCTCATTTCACAGGGCAGATGCCACAACAGAGGAGGCACACTTCCAGGGTCCCGATAGATAGCACAATTTAATTGAAGGAGCCTGAAATGACAGCATAGTGAAAACAAGTAGTAAAAACAAATTACTCTCCTGCACATTAAGTTTAACGGTTTTAATTGGTTTTTTAATAGTTTTAATTTTAGTTGTTTACTTGTAACTATTTATTGTGTTCTGTTTTTTAAGCGTGTGAGCTTCCCAGAGTCATGTATGTGAGATGGGCAGCTGTATAAATTTGAATAAATGAATGAATGAATGAATGAATGAATAAATAAATAAATAAAGGTTTGCAAAAGGCATGCTTTTATATGGGAAGTATTTTTGTCTGTGGCATCCTGTATCTGAACCATCTAAGAATTGTCAGTAATCATAACATGGCTTTGAGTAATAGCAATTATCTGTCATAGGAGCAGGATTTCTACCATTACTACTCACAGTTTCATTAGGTGGGTGGTTGTCGCAAAGCCTTCCAACCAATGAAACTCGTGCATGCAACTATATTCCAAAAGAAAGTTGATTGGTTCAGCTGCTGCCATATTCACAGTCCATTCAGTTTTCAAGTGTGCTTACTAGGTGTTTGCATACTTGTCATATCTTTAAAAAAAACTTCAAAATAACCTATGTAAATTCATTTGTGGAAGATTGTACTTCACAATTTTGTGGAATGTTCCTTCCAGGCCCTAATCAGGACAAATTATTTTGTTACGTTCTAAAACACCTTTATCTCTTTTAAGCATAAAGAGCTTTGATTCCAAAAATACAAATAACTGATGCTATCTCAACCTAGAAATGCAGCTTAATATACAAATCAGTGGCCTTTAAAAGCTAAGTTTCTATTTGGGCCACTCCTTATTTGCCTTGGGAAGGCAAAATTAGATTTAAGTCTCCTTGTTTGATTTGTCAACATAGGAGGGGCAGGGCTTGGTTTCAAAGTTTATTGCCACTGGTATGTGAGTCTGGAAGGCCACAGGCTGAACAATGGAGATCCCACACTCCACCTTCCATGTCAATTTATTTCTGAGAACAAGTTTATATATGCAAAAGTTCACCTTGGTTCCCAGAACACACATACAGAGATTGGCTCATTTTACATCAAGTGGATCACAAGAGTAAGGTGCAGGCAGTGACCATACTCTGACTGGATTTGTTTCTACTTGGAAACCACTTTTGGGCTATTTGCTTGTAACTGAAAAAAATGAAATTTTGATTTTGGGCTTTGATGATTAATTGGTTTGATTTTATAGAAACAATTTTAATTAAGGCTTAATTAAGAGTAAGAGATTAAGATAGTTTAATAAGTACTTATATCTGTGTTGGAGAAGGTCAGAAGTCACCTTCTTAATTTTCTTGCTAATTCTTGCACTTTTTAATGTTTTTCTTTGTCTTGTTTCTTTAATTCTGTATTCTAACTTTTCTGTATTTTGTATTTTAACTTTTCTTTGAACCTTTAATAAAGTTAGTATGTATAAAAAAAAGAGTAAGGTGCAGGCTAACAGTAGAAGATGCTCTGAAAGGTTCATCCTACCACCTGGTAGAATGCTCTAGGGCAGGGTTTCTCAACCTCGGCCACCTGAAGATGTGTGGACTTCAAATCCCAGAATGGCTGGCTGGGGAATGCTGGGAGTTGAAGTCCACGCATCTTTATGTGGCCAAGGTTGAGAAACCCTGCCCTAGAGCAGAACAGAAACAATAGAAGGGCAGGAACACAAATTAAGATATTGTGTGGCTTCTGCTGGGGTGATTTGGACACATAAAGGATTGACAGAGTTTGGAAGCTGACTTGAATCAAGCTGTGTGTTTCAAATGAAAGCAAAATCCCTCAGGGGTTTTTTATGTGTCAAATTCTCTTCCAACTCTAAATGCAGTGAGTAATGCATGTTTATAATCAGAAGGCCTACTGCAATTCCTTCAAATCGTTCCATGTGATGCTTCTAACTCATGAGCCTGCTTCTAGTCACAGTTTTCCTCTTTTTCAAGTAGCTAAATTTTCCTTTTTCAAGTAGCTAAATAGGGTGGTAATCAAGATAGAACCATATACTATAGAAGAGACAGCATGGATGATAACCTTACCATGCAGGATTCTGATAATTATTTTGTTAGATATTTTATACTCACAGTTATGCACATCCATATATATACTACACAGTCTCTTAAATGTATATACACTATACACACACACACACACACACACTTAAGGGTACAGGTAGTCCTTGACTTATGACCACAATTGGGACCTGAATTTCCATTGAAACTCATTGCAGTTGTAAGTCGAGTCACCACATGACCAGACCCAATTTTAATACCATTTTACGACAGTCGTTAAGTGAATCCAGCTTCCCCAATGGATTTTTTTTGCCGGAAAATGCGATCACATGACTGTTGGACTCTGCAACCAGTCGTAAATGTGAGCCGGTTGCCAAGTGCCCAAAATGAGATCATGTGACAGCAGGGGTGGTGGTGCACTGTTTTGCAATGCTTGGAAGTGCTTTACACTGAGGCCGTTGTAATTTCGGACCGTCGTTAAATGAACAGTCATAAGTCAAGTACCTGTATGTGTGTATATATACTCTGTGTGTGTGTGTCTGTGTGTGTATACTGTATATAATATTATATAAATCACTATTTTGTCAGTATTCCTCCCCCTTCTCCTTTTCTGCCATGGAAAATAGCACATATGGCTGTGTATATTATGTCTGTAAAAAGGAATAAGGGTGAGAAAAATATTTTCAAAAATATTTTTATTTGTTCTCTTTCCCTTTCTCTGCTGTTTTATGAAACTTAAGGCCAGCTCTTTGACTCAGCCAAATGTTGGCCCTGGTTAAGATGTTTCTGAGTGTTGGTTCTTTCCTTTTTTAAAATAGTTTTTGTTTCTTATGAAATAATATATTGTTTGCAAGGATTTCAGGAATCAGAAAGCTAAGAAAACAAACTAGTAGGTTCTTAACTTACCTAATCATGCATTTTTACATAAATGAGTGAAAGGAAATTATTTTTCAGAAGATGAAGAAAAGGCTACTTGACTTGTCCTATTAGGAATAACGACAATTTGAGAATAGAAGTGGGATTTGTGATACACATAAAAAACTGGCAGAGCTTCAATCACACCATCATGACCACCATCTTGACTTTTTTGACCATATCCTGCAGATACCTCTGCTTCCTCAGGATTCCAGTTTCTTAGTTTTATTCTCTTTTTCTCATTTTCCCCCCTCTCCTTTCCTTTGAGCGTTTGACTCAAGTATTTTCTGCTCTGATTCTCTGATGTGCCCAAAGCTACTTTTTTTTCTTCCCTATGGACTGTGTTGTTTTGGCTACATAAGGACCATCACCGACAGTTGAAACAGATTTGTATGCAGGGCAATTGAGCTTCTATTCCTAGGAGATTTGGCTCACCATGTTCCTATGTGTATCAAAGATTGGCATATCTAAGACTTGATATCCTGTGTCTTGGAATCCTGTAATTGATGTGAAGGCTGCAATTTCCTAAGTAGGAAATTCCTACTGTCTCACTAATTAGTTAAGATACTGTCCGGAATATCTGGTTTGGTTGACTCATATTTCTTCCTGTCTTTATGCATCCGCATGGCAGCTTCCATGTCTGTTTGGGTCAGATAATTATATCTGAGATGCATGTTGGTAAGATATTGGAGGTGGGAGCAGGTGGATTGGTTCCAAGATGGTATCCACTTCTTGATTTTGTTCTTTGTCAAATTCAGAACACCTTCAAAATATGGCCAAATTAGAGATGTAAAAAAATCTGCTATGGATGTCAGAGGGAAAGTAATGATAACATTTGCCAAAAGAAATGCTGTCATAGCTTGGTTTGCCAGCAATGTATGGAATCTAGGCAGGACTATTATTTACCACGCAACAGCTGGTACAGAAAAAGCACATTGGAGCAAAAATATGACCAGCAAAAAAGTGTATGTATAGGAGAATTATATCTTTTTAAAAGTTTTTTTTAAAATAATGTATATTAGGAAAGCTGAGCACAAATTACAAATAATCGCAAGCAACAACTAATGTGGATTCTTAGAACAGAAATGTATCTAAAAACCTGAGAGGCAGAAAAAGATTTGGACTGATTAGTAGATCCCTGGAATAAAGTATTCTCAGCATGATTACTGATCAGCTGATACATCCTAATTTGCCAGCCTTGATGTTTTCCTCATGATAAGTTAGTCCAATGGTGAACAACATATGACTCTCCATACGTTGCTGAGTTAGATCTCAGCATCCTTCTCCATTCATGTGCTGCCTGGGGTGATGGAGAATTAAAGTTCTGCAGTGTCTTGAGTGCCAGGGATTTAACTACCCTGATCCTTACTACTAGTTAAATACACATGCTGATCTGCCAGCTCCCAAACCATCATGGAACTAATCTGTCATTGTGTTGTTTTAGTATTCCTCCGGTAAGTCCCATAGATGCTTTCTGACATCTGGCAATGCACATAAACTGCAAACTGGAGGTACTTACTCATTCTTGAGAGGTTAGACTAAGACAATGATTTTGAAAGATACTCCACATTAAGTGACTTGTTCAGGGAAACAAAACGTTGAGGAACAGAGGTCTCTGTCTTGCCTATCTTTCACCGATACAGTGGATTCAATCTATCGCAGGCTTCCCCGACCTGAACCTTTTCCTGAATTCTCAGAATTATGGAACTTGTGGTCCAGATACCTGGGAGGCCCTGCATCGAGGAAGGCTAAGTTGTGCCACTATACCATCTCCATAAGGCCACCCAGAACTAGTTGTCAGTAGCAATTATATCTGAACATCATTTGCATGGGGAAAAAAAAATCTTTCCCCTTCCTAACTATAATAGTCAATCCTAGTCTGCTTGAATATGATTATCTGAATTAATTCTTGTTTGGATTTACCTATTTGTAAAACATAATCAGTTGTAATTTAATTTGAATGCATTGATACTAAAAAGGACAAACAAAGCTTCCATCTCATAGAAGGATGATTTGCAAAGAGGAGGTCCTCAGTCAAGTCTGAGTTAAAAATTTTCCCTTGCCTTCCTTGAGAAGGCAACAGTGAAAGGGGCCCCTCGCCCACTGTATTGGCATCATGCATGGGTCTTCTCTGTGCTCCTATTATCTTGCATGGGTATCTTTCTGTGCCAACTCTGGAAGTTCATTGTCTTCTGTTGGTTTCAATGGAAAGAAAGATTGCATAATAAAAACTGGTCCTAAGACCTGTGGAGAAATGAAGAAAAGGAATTTGGGTCCTTCCCTGGGACTCTACTGTGTGTGTTTGGTTGCACCAGTGTTTTTCAGTAAGAGCTTCCTTTTTCTTCACTACTGTGCTCCTGCAAGCTCACAGGAACGAAATAAAGTTTTAAATGAACTTCAGAGCAAGACAACATAATTGCTTCTCACTGTAATTATTTAGCCCTGAGCTTATGGTGTTTTTTTGACAGCCATTAATTATTCACATTACATTCACATGAGAAGAAGGAACACTCTGTGACAAGCTTTGTACCTGACCAAGTTGTCAAATGGAAATTGGTCAAATGAACCAGACCTCTATTAAGTTAAAAAAAAAAAAAACCTGAGCAAATAATGGTAATTTATCCAAGAAGGTCCCCAGTCATATACAGTAGTAAAATGTTTGCAGTGACATATGACAGATTCCTAAGTTCTGGATCATCTCAACGTGAAGAATATCTCAAGTTGGGTCATACTTGTTGGCTTTGTGCAAGTCATTGTCTTTCAAATGCAGTTCCCCTTTTCTTATTGGGGGCAGACATGAGAGGTAGGACACCTTGACTTGGAACATTCTCCTGGAGATTAGATTGGCCCTGACCCTACTGGTCCTCCATAAGGCTCTGAAGACATGGCTTTGCCACCAGGCGTGAGAATCTGCCTGTGTGGTAGAGCCCGTCCAATGTCTATATTGAACGTTGCTGAATGTTTTATAACATGGCTGCTGATTATGTTTTATGGTTTTTAAGATGGTTTTTAAGATGGTCTTACAGGTTTTTTATGTGTTTTCATATGGTACTTTGTTTACTGTTTTAGTTGTGTTTTAACTGCTGTGAGACACCCAGAGTCATATATTTGAGATGGGCAGCTATACAAATTGAAGTAATCAATACATAAATAATAAACAGAAGATCCTGACTTGGGAATATTTTCCTGTAGCCATTGTTTAACCCTTGCAGGTGACTGCAATCCTAGGTCCAACTGATATAATCTAGAAAAGATGGCTTATGTGTATGAATGTTGGGATTTTTATTTGTCTAAGCTCCAAACTTCTTGCTCCCTACTTTAGGGATGGTAGTCTCCATCATTCAAAACTCAGGAAGGTTCCCCAGCCCCAAAAATGTTAAACACCCCTGATTTAAGGGCTAAAGACCACCAGGTGGGGAAGAATGTCCCCTGAGTTTGGATGGAGATGAAGAAGCTGTCGAAATGGGGGAATTAAAGGACTTCTTTTATATAGAGTCACTCTTTAAGTGAGATGGGTGGTGACTAAATTTGAAATATAAATAAATAAATATTTCCCCAGAGGACAGGAGCAGAACCAAAGGGTTAAAACTACAAGGACAGAGGCTCAGGCTAGACATCAGGAGGAACTTCTTAACTGTACAAGCCATCAGCCAGCCATCAGCATGTTCTAGGCTGCCAAATGATGTGATAAGTCATCCTTCCCTGAAGGTCATCAGACAGAGGCTTCAGGGTCACCTGTCACAGATGCTTTACTACACTGAACACTGGGGGTTGGACTAATAACTTCTAAGGTCTTTTCCACTTTCATATTTTTATGATTCTATGATCTGGTTATTAAAGAAGGCCTTTTGCCAAGCAAAAATCTTTCTGGTGGGGTTTTCTTGTTTTTCTATCATTAACTCTACTTTTAAACTGATTTTCAAAAATGTATTGTTCTTCAACCACCTCTGATGTATTAATTACTTGTTTTGATTATAATTATATTAGTTAATTGTTACATTATTTTAACCTGTTTTTTTCTTTTTTGGAAACTGCTTAGAGTGCTATATTGCAGAAAGGAGCCATGTGCCAATAATAATAAATGTTGATGATGATGACGATGACGATGCTTTTGGATAAAGCTTGAATTGATCCTAAGCCACCAGCATTTGCTGAGCATTTTTCAGAAGAAAATACATGATAACAACAAATATTACTGCACAAGCGTGAATTAATTCCAGATCTATAAATTGTAGCCTCCTGAGTCACTAATCACTCCATTTTGTCTTATGAGTTAGTAAAGATGAGTATCTTTTTTAAAAAGTCCACAGGAGAGTAGCACAACACAAACTAGCTTTAAATTGTGTATATTTTATTGCCTTAGATAGGGGTCTTCAACTCAAATTGTTACAAATGGTGCAAGAGGACTATTAACCCATAGTCTGCAACTCTGAAGCCTTTTTTATAGATTTATACAAATGACTTTAGTGAGTCAAAAATGAAGAAAATCAAGAGTATCACAATATGCCATTAAACATAAATTTATTACATTTGAAAAAGTTACTGCAAAATGGAGCCATTTCAGTTTTGGGTACATGTACCTGGCAGTATTTTCATTATCCACAACACCAGTATTTGGTCTTATTATTGTATTGATACGTTTTCAAGATCAGCACCCACAAAATATTGTTGCAGGCTGCAGAAAATGACTTGGTGAGCTGCAGGTGGCCCACGATCTGCCGATCTGAGATCCTGGCTGACTGCTTCAAGGGGCTCAATGAACAGATCATAAAATAGCTGAGCTGTTAAATATAGAACATTGATTTCATCTTCTGCCATTGTATCCCAAACTAGAAAAATCATTCAATTTTCAACTATTAAAATTAAACAAATGCAGAGTCTCAGGGAGAAAAGGCCACTCTCCAAAGCTTGGAAGTCAATGTTTATAATTAGCTGAGGACATATGATGAATAAAGAAGCACAGGGATAGTAAATTGCAGCCCTCAGACTCTTGCATGACACCTGTTCTTCCTCAGACGAGGACAATTCCATCTGTTCTGTAGATCTGCCTTGTTTTAGGAAGCCTTAGCCTTGTAAACAGCTTGTCAGAGGCTGTGGGGGAACGTGACAAGGGCATGTGATTGACGAACATACCATTGACTAGTTCAGCTTATCACTGCTGTGATAAGGATATCCCTTTGAGTTTGATTTGACAGAACTGGAGGTACGTAGGAATCGTGGAACGACAAGTGAGATGCTGAAGATGGGGAAGCAACTGATAGAATGTGTCTGCTCATATGGACTCAGTTGAGGCCAGATTTCTCCAACTTCCCTGCTATGACAAAAGATACCACATGGGGCTGCCCTTGAAGACCACCCAGAAGCTTCAATGAGTCCTGAATTGTGGTGGTGCTGGCAGTGATGGGCATGCCTTCGCATGCCCATGTAATACCTCCGCTTTGTGAGCTGCACTGGTTGCCAGTTTGCTTCTGGGTGAATTCAAAGTGCTGGTGGTTATTTTTATTAAAAGCTAGGGTAGCTATTAAATGAAGATTTCCCTCCTCCTCCTCTCTGAACAGTTTACAAACTGTTAAAAAAAATTAAAACAAGAAAACAACACAAAACAAAAAAAGAGCAAAGATGGCACAGATAACAAACCCAGATGGGAACAAAGAAAAAGTAGAAAAGGGGGCTTCAGTCACACTCGCCAAAGGCCTGAGTGAAGATCCAGGTCTTCAGGACCCTTTGAAATACCAGTGGGCATAGGGCCTGGTTACTACGGCCTGTCTCCCATAGTATCTGCCCGACCAGTTTGATCTGGCAGGGTTGGCATCCTCGTTCCATTGATTAAACAGTACCACCAGTTAGGACCTCAGAAGTGTGCCTTCTCTGTAGCAGCCCTCATCCCTCTGGAACAAGGTTCCCTCTGAGTTTCGAATGAACGCTGGTGTTTCAAAGGGTGTTGTGTTGTTTTCTTGTTTTATCTTTTTTTAACAATTTGTAAGCTGTCCAGAGTGATGGATGCTGCTGCTGCTGCTGCTGCTGCTGATGATGATGATGATTGGAAATCTTCATTTAATAGCTACTCTAGCTTCACCCTTAAATAAGTTAGGGTGTATTCTAATACCATTGTATTGCAATGACAGTACATACAGTATACAGCACTGGTTCCAGCTCAGTGGTAATAGGCAATTAAAATTTTAAAACATAATTTTATATGTTTATTAATGAAATGTATAAGAGTAAAAGAGGGTACTTTTTATATCCAAAAGGTACCTGCTATCTCCTGTATTCCACTGTAGTTCTTCAAAATGAGTCTCTTCTTTTTTGAGCTTTCCTCAAACGGAACCTTCTTCTTCTCCATTTTGCACAAATGATGATTAGTGTCTAAATCAGACTTTCTCAACCTTTTGACCCTGGAGGAGCCCTTGAAATATTTTTTGGGCCTTGGGGAACCCCTGCACATTCAGGCTCAAACATAGGCTAGAAGTTACAAAATTATTCTATTTGTTTCATGTGTAGGCCTGTATATATGTGTTAACAGTGTTCTTAAACTCAAAATAAATAATGAAACTTACCTCTTTAATGTGAAGTTGCCAGAATTTGGAAAAAAAAATTAAATAGATTGTGACTTCCCAGGGAATCCCTAGTGACCTCTTGTGTAACCCTAGGGTGCCGTGGAACCCTGATAGAGAAACCCTGATCTAAAACCTCAACGGCAACTGTGCATGCATGAGCCTTGACTGCTTGCATGCTAGCCTTGCACTAACTGACTTGGCTTGCATCAAACATGACCTGGTATCAATTTATAAATCACATTAAATTGAATTTTGCAGTATTTGAACTCACACTAATTGTGACCTACTTGTAGTTATTATATTGTTAATGCTGTGTGACCTTAAAATTACAGATTTGGGGGAAGGCGTGAGTAGAGATGTATGCATAGATTTAGTAAGCTGCCCAGAATCTGTTGGAGTGCGTGGCTATAACAAAGTTAAACAAACAAACAAACAATAGTATATCTGAGACCCACACAAACCAGGCCATAGAGACAGAAGGTGTGTTCTGGAAGATTTCAGCCTTCGCAACGTGGAGAATGAAGGTTTCAGAGAAGACCTAGCAAGATACAATTTTTACAACAAAAGTTGATTTTAAGGGATAGTTTTCATGTGAATGAGGCAATGGGACCATGGTGGAAAAACATTGGTAGGTGTGAAAAAAGGGCCAAGGTGGGACCAGCCAAGTCTTTTGGAAGTTATAGTAGTATATGGGAACTGTAGTCCTTTGTCACCATCATATAGGTTGAGCTGCTGTGCATAGTGGTTGCCTGCCTTGATTCTTCTGAAACTGGGGAGCCCCGGTTTGTTTTTTTTATCGTTAGGGTTGCTTTTTAGTCCAGACCGTTATGTTTTATTGTCATGTTTTTAACTCTTTTAAGTGTATATTCTGATGTTGTAAGCTGCCCAGACAGTCTTTTGGAGTGGGCAGCCATACTAAATTTCATAAATAATAACTCAAATTTAACCTGGCTAGCTAGACTTAGATTCGGGTGGGTATGCATAGCTGTGTGAATGTGTGCGATAGTGAAGTTACACATTCAGAAGGTGATTAGTAGTGGCTGCAGACATGCAATTGTTTTTATTTGCCCTAAGTCTCTGAATAAATAGGAATAACATGTAGCGCTGGAGGTATCATAAAGTCCCTGTTCGTGATGCTCTGTGTGATAGACTCTGTTGAACCTCTCCAGGCCAAGTCCCAACCTTCTCTGCTTATGGAGCTCCCTCCAAGCTTTTATTTGCTAGATGGCCTATATTTAAGGGTACTGTAGACACAATAAACCCAAATTATTTGTGTGTGTGTGTGTGGAAAAGTCACTATCGCTTTCACACTTCACGCTAAGTTATATTGTGGCTCGTTTGGCTGGGGCTTAATGTAATATGTGAACCCAGTAATTGTGACTTACACAATTTGATATACTGTTTAGCATAATGTGTGAAGGCAAACACTTGTGGCTTATTTAACCGCCTACGGTTAAGCGAATCATGGGTTAGCACTGTATATG
Source organism: Candoia aspera (assembly GCF_035149785.1). Lineage (NCBI taxonomy): Eukaryota > Metazoa > Chordata > Lepidosauria > Squamata > Candoiidae > Candoia > Candoia aspera. The sequence goes on along the minus strand of NC_086154.1, from coordinate 252,626,162 downwards.
CACCAGATCCAAGAGTGTGAAGTATCTGTCATAACACCATCATCATGGAGACCCTGTAAGTATTAACTTTCATCATCAGCCTCCAACAAGCCCTGTAAAGGTCGTGCAGTTGTGGCAATTGCTTCCCATCCAATTATTTCAATGAGGTTTCTATTGATTCCATTTGCTGAAGCAGTGTTTTCTTTGATGCATGAACTCCAATTTGAGTTTGCCTGCCATGAATTACTTCCTTCTAGTTTTCTGGCAGGCAATCTGCCAGAATCTCACACATTTGCTCTAGCACAGAGAAATACCAGTGTTACTCACCTGCTTGAATGCTGCCACGATCTCAGGATGAAGTGGCCTTCAACCTTTGAACTAGATGGCATCTCGGAGGAAGAATGTTGCATAGGGTGTTCTAAGAAAGATCAAAATTAGATAGTGGCTGTATCATTCAGAGCCAATACCAAGGAAAAAATTCCTTTTGCTAACTGAGATTTCTGGAAATTATAATCCCAGCACTTTTGGAGGACAACTAATTGGGTAAAGTGTCTAAGGAGAACAGCCCTATCTTTGGCAGGAAAAGGAAAAACTGGTCAACATAGAAGGGATTAAGGACTTTTATTCTTGCTGCAGATAGACATTCTGGGCGTCAGTGAACTGAAATGGACTGGAATGGGCCACTTCACATCAAATGACCACCAGATCTACTACTGCGGACAAGAGGACCACAGAAGAAATGGAGTAGCCTTCATAATTAATAGTAAAGTGGCTAAAGCAGTGCTTGGATACAACCCAAAAAACGACAGAATGATCTCAATTCGAATTCAGGGCAAGCCATCTAACATCACAGTGATCCAAATATACGCCCCAACCACAAATGCTGAAGAAGCTGAAGTAGAGCAGTTCTATGAGGATCTGCAGCACCTACTGGACAACACGCCTAAAAGAGATGTTATTTTCATCACAGGAGACTGGAATGCTAAGGTGGGCAGTCAAATGACACCTCGAATTACAGGTAAGTATGGCCTGGGAGAACAAAACGAAGCAGGACACAGGCTGATAGAATTTTGCCAAGAGAATTCACTCTGCATAACAAACACTCTCTTCCAACAACCTAAGAGACGGCTTTATACATGGACTTCCCCAGATGGACAACACCGAAATCAGATTGATTACATCCTTTGCAGCCAAAGGTGGCGGACATCTGTACAGTCGGTAAAAACAAGGCCTGGAGCTGACTGTAGTTCAGATCACGAACTTCTTCTTGCACAATTTAGGATCAGACTAAAGAGATTAGGGAAGACCCACAGATCAGCTAGATATGAGCTCACTAATATTCCTAAGGAATATGCAGTGGAGGTGAAGAATCGATTTAAGGGACTGGACTTAGTAGATAGGGTCCCGGAAGAACTCTGGACAGAAGTTGGCAGCATTGTTCAGGAGGCGGCAACAAAATACATCCCAAAGAAAGAGAAAACCAAGAAGGCAAAATGGCTGTCTGCTGAGACACTAGAAGTAGCCCAAGAAAGAAGGAAAGCAAAAGGCAACAGTGATAGGGGGAGATATGCCCAATTAAATGCAAAATTCCAGAGGTTAGCCAGAAGAGATAAGGAATTATTTTTAAACAAGCAATGCGCGGAAGTGGAAGAAGACAATAGAATAGGAAGGACAAGAGACCTCTTCCAGAAAATTAGAAACATTGGAGGTAAATTCCAGGCAAAAATGGGTATGATCAAAAACAAAGATGGCAAGGACCTAACAGAAGAAGAAGAGATCAAGAAAAGGTGGCAAGAATATACAGAAGACCTGTATAGGAAGGATAACAATATCGGGGATAGCTTTGACGGTGTGGTCGGTGAGCTAGAGCCAGACATCCTGAAGAGTGAGGTTGAGTGGGCCTTAAGAAGCATTGCTAATAACAAGGCAACAGGAGACGATGGCATCCCAGCTGAACTGTTCAAAATCTTGCAAGATGATGCTGTCAAGGTAATGCATGCTATATGCCAGCAAATTTGGAAAAAACAAGAATGGCCATCAGACTGGAAAAAATCAACTTTCCATACCAAAAAAGGGAAACACTAAAGAATGTTCAAACTATCGAACAGTGGCACTCATTTCACATGCCAGTAAGGTAATGCTCAAGATCCTGCAAGGTAGACTTCAGCAGTTCATGGAGCGAGAATTGCCAGATGTACAAGCTGGGTTTAGAAAAGGCAGAGGAACTAGAGACCAAATTGCCAATATCCGCTGGATAATGGAAAAAGCCAGGGAGTTTCAGAAAAACATCTATTTCTGTTTTATTGACTATTCTAAAGCCTTTGACTGTGTGGACCATAACAAATTGTGGCAAGTTCTTAATGGTATGGGGATACCAAGTCATCTTGTATGCCTCCTGAAGAATCTGTATAACGACCAAGTAGCAACAGTAAGAACAGACCACGGAACAACAGACTGGTTTAAGATTGGGAAAGGAGTACGGCAGGGCTGTATACTCTCACCCTACCTATTCAACTTGTATGCAGAACACATCATGCGACAAGCTGGCCTTGAGGAATCCAAGGCTGGAGTTAAAATCTCTGGAAGAAACATTAACAATCTCAGATATGCAGATGATACCACTTTGATGGCTGAAAGTGAAGAGGAACTGAGGAGCCTTATGATGAAGGTGAAAGAAGAAAGTGCAAAAGCTGGCTTGCAGCTAAACCTCAAAAAAACCAAGATTATGGCAACCAGCTTGATTGATAACTGGCAAATAGAGGGAGAAAATGTAGAAGCAGTGAAAGACTTTGTATTCCTAGGTGCAAAGATTACTGCAGATGCTGACTGCAGTCAGGAAATCAGAAGACGCTTAATCCTTGGGAGAAGAGCAATGACAAATCTCGATAAAATAGTTAAGAGCAGAGACATCACACTGACAACAAAGGCCCGCATAGTTAAAGCAATGGTGTTCCCTGTAGTAACATATGGCTGTGAGAGCTGGACCATAAGGAAGGCTGAGCGAAGGAAGATCGATGCTTTTGAACTGTGGTGTTGGAGGAAAATTCTGAGAGTGCCTTGGACTGCAAGAAGATCCAACCAGTCCATCCTCCAGGAAATAAAGCCAGACTGCTCACTTGAGGGAATGATATTAAAGGCAAAACTGAAATACTTTGGCCACATAATGAGAAGACAGGACACCCTGGAGAAGATGCTGATGCTAGGGAGAGTGGAAGGCAAAAGGAAGAGGGGCCGACCAAGGGCAAGATGGATGGATGATATTCTAGAGGTGACAGACTCGTCCCTGGGGGAGCTGGGGGTGTTGACGACCGACAGGAAGCTCTGGCGTGGGCTGGTTCATGAAGTCACGAAGAGTCGGAAGCGACTAAACGAATAAACAACAAAAAACATTCTTGCTGCTGTTTCCTCACTATACAGATAGTCCTTGGGTTACAATGGCAATTGGGACCAGGAACTCTGTCTCTAAGCGACGCAGTCATAAAGCACAACATCATGTGACTGCATCCCTTAGCAATGGGAGTCCCAGCAGTCCCAGTTGCCATTGTTAAATGAGGACCACACAGGTTGTTAAGTGAGGACTCACATGACTGCAACTTCCGACTTCCTGCCAGCTTCCCCATTGACTTTGCTTGTGGGAAGCCGGCAGGGAAGGTTGCAAATCCCAATCATGTGACCATGGGGATGCTGTGATCGCTGGAATTCCGAGGACCCATCGTCAGTCCCCCTTGTTCAGAGCCATTGTAACTTTGAACAGTTGCTGAATGAATGGACATAACGCAAGAACTCCTGGTAGTGCATTCTGGAAATTGTGCTTCTTTAAAACACATGAGTTGTAGAACACATATTTTAGTTCTGAACACCAAATATTAAGCATTAACTTTTGGAAATATCCTGGAAAAGGCAATCTTTTCTACTAATCAAAGGATGAGGCAATATGTTCTTTTATGGCATAGATTTTATGACATTTTACAGCAATATTTTGTATTTGATTATAATATAGTATTGTATGGTATTTTCTATAAGCCAGTGACTATCTGTAAGTTTAATATATAAAGTAGATTGTTTTCTTTTTCTTTTCGCTTCTTCTCATTTCTTATTTTTATGGATTGTTTAGTTTCACTTTCTTATTGTTGTGTATCTTATTACTTTGTTTATGTTTTGTAGTCTTAAAATAAAAAAAAAGTTTGAGAAGAAAAAAATGACTGAGAATAAGGCCCAACAATGCAACTTATGAATAGGTTTCACTGCTTTAAAATTACAAGGCTTTTTGAAAGAGCTTTTAAATTTGACTAGGTCTGGGCCTTTAAGCTTTGCCTGAACCAGAGATGTGCAACCCCACTTTTGAAAAACATGCTCGGAGCAGAGTTCAGAAGCCACAACAACAACAACAGCAGCAGCAGCAGAGTTGGGGCAGGGAAAAGACATCCTAAATTTGATTTGATTTAAAATAAATACAATAAATATAATCAATTTTCACTTATTTAATATTTTCCCTTTCTTTCACATTAAGAATAACAATTCAGTTGCAACTTTGCAGACAATTAGAGCTGAACTATGTTTCTACCCAGTCAACACCATCTGCCTTATATGGGTTAAATTCCATTGTTTTAAGATCAAATTTAAAAGGGTAAGGATGCAATCCTAATTAGTACATTCAAAGAAGAGCACTCCTTTGATCTTAATAAAGTTGAATTATCATTCAACATGTTTAGGCCTGGAATGTAAAACATCCTAGGCCTAAACATGAAAAGCTTGCCTCCCTGACTTCCTTCCTTCCTTCCTTCCTTCCTTCCTTCCTTCCTTCCTTCCTTCCTTCCTTCCTTCCTTCCTTCCTTCCTTCCTTCCTTCCTTCCTTCCTTCCCATTGAAATAGCAAGAAAGTAAACTCTGATATTATATAGGCAGCATCAGGGGACAAAGTCTCTTCTGTCCTTTTCTAACAAGAGTTCATAAAAGGGAGCAGGAATTTTGGAAAGTTGCATCTAAAAATATGTGTAGTTTTAGGAAACGTGTGTGCAAAATCCCCTTAGTTGTCATAGGCTTAGCTGTCATTAAACAAAATGTATACAGTATTAGGGACATTTGTGGAGAAACGAAACTATACAGGAGTTAAAATGGCTTAGGGGAAAAAGAGGGTATCTTACATCCAATTGCATCCAAAAAACTACAGTATATAAGTTTAGTTACGCAAATTACTTAAAAATACATTAGAGAGAGAGAGATTTAAAGTCTTTATGACAACCACTGCAGATATTGGGGGAGGGGGGAAGCGTCTGTGTTTAAATTGTCCGCTTCAAAATTTGAGGGAAAGTAATATGTGAGCGTGTTGATGCTTAGACAGACTGAGGTTAGAGCAGTGTTTCTCAACCTTGTTATCTTTAAAATGTGTGGACTTCAACTTCCAGAATTCCTCAGCCAGCAAAGCAGGCTGGGGAATTCTGGGAGTTGAAGTCCACACATCTTAAAGTTGACAGGTTTGAGAAACACAGGGTTAGAGTGTTCAGATTATTCTTGTAATCGGCTCTGAATGAATTCTGTACAAAGTGTGTGGGGAAAAAGCAATTTTCCCACATATGTTTTCCCACATATACTTCTATATATGGGAAGGATGGCAGCTTGGCACAGTTAGGAAGCAGCCGTCATTGACACAGCTGTCTTTCCATAACAAATATGATGGCAACAACAATTGAGTGCCAAAACAGTAGAATAACACTCCTTTTATTTTCCATGTCCCAGCACCGATTGTTCAAGGGAAGAGAGGCAAATGGATGTTTACACCTGGAGATTCTATTTACCTACACATCCCTAGCTAGCCTGTGTGGGGGTGGGTCTGCCGGGTGTGGCCAAAAAAGACAAGATGGTCACAATCAAAACTCCACCCATATTTTTTGTGTCTATGTATTTTATGCATGTGTGAACATATTTTATATGTTATACCTTCAGTGTGTGTTGGCAGGACCTCCCACACCAGCTTGCCTTCCAGTTCATGAGTCATCTTCCTGGTTTCTGACTATCTGTGCTCGCCATGAAAGCAATTTTCATTTTTCAACTTTCATGTTGCCGAAGTTTCACTGGATGGGCTGCTTAATGCCAGGCTCCTCACCCCATGATCCTCAGACCACCAACAGGAAACATGGCTTGATTCGAGCCATGTTTTGAATGCCAGTGTTTCTTGAACATGCGCAGCAGCTTCTTCCTTTAATTAATTAATTAATTAATTGATGGTTCAAATTTCTATCACCGCCCATCTCCCCCAAAAATGGGGACTCTGGGTGGTTTACAATAAAATTGACAAAACCATAAAACACATAAATTACAATACAAACAACCAATATAAATAGAAAATAAAATAGATATAAAATCCAAGTAGCGATAAGATCTCATTCAGTGGGGAGGGCTCTAAGGCGCCAGCCACCCCCAGAAAGAACTATTGCTCTTCCCATCCCAGGCGAGACGGCAGAACCAGGTCTTCAAATTCTTCCGGAAGCGAAGGGGCCTGCCTTACCTCCAGGGGAAGAATGTTCCAGAGGGCGGGAGCTACTGCAGAGAAGGCCCCCCTCCTGGACCCCGCCAAATACAATTCCCTTGCCAATGGGGTCTGTAACATGCCCTCTCTGCCTGACCGGGTGGGATGGGTTGATGTCACGGGGAAGAGGCAGTCCCTCAGGTACCCTGGCCTTGTGCCATGTAGGGCATTAAAGGTGATAACCAACACCTTGAATTGGACCTGGAAGCAAACCGGCACCCAGTGCAGCTTCCGCAGCAGTGGTATCACATGTACTGATCTTGGGGCACCAATAACTGCCCGTGCAGCCAGATTCTGGACCAGTTGAAGCTATTGATTGCTATTAGCTCCTAAGGTGCCAACAAGAAAGGTTTCTTGCAGAGATACGCCCCATTGGCAGTCCCGATGAAGAATCTGGTCCTGTGCACAGAGCACGTTGAATGAGAAAAACATTGTTACGGGTGCAGCACTAGTCCTTGTAATTTTTTTTCCCTTTCATTTAGGAGGAATTCAGAATAAGACAGATCTTTAGTCCAATCAGGAGGAGGAGGAAGAGGAGGAGGAGGCCAATTGAGAAAAGATACAATGACAGCTTATGAAGACCCTTCCCGTAATTTATCTCTCATTATAAGAAATAGTCAAACTGCTGATAGGTAGTCAAACTGCTAATAGTCAAAGTGCTGATAGGTGCAAAGAGATGCTGCCATCTCCAACGTGGTATATTGGTGAGCAAGTACAAAAGAGAAAAGAATCATTGAAGATTTGTCTGTTTTCTTAATCATTTGGATGAAACAGCTGTATAGAAACACAGGTCTGAAACAGATTAAATCAGAGCATTGCATTCTTTTTTAGTCTGGAAATTAAATGCTTGGGTGGCACTGGTGGAAGCACCGGATTTCTGTAATGCTCAGGAGACCCTTTCATCACAATGAGGATTAGAGTTCAATAAAACCTCCTGCCCTTTTTTGTTAGAGACACTGCTGCTGAAAATCTTCTGGCTTAGCCAATAATGTGACCATGCACTGCCACCTAATGTTGATTTCCTTAAAGTACAGGGAAGACCTCAACTAATCAGGGAAGTAAAACCACTGTTATTAGCAACAGTGTTGATAATTCATGCAATCTGTTATTAGGAAAAAGCCTGTCTCCAGTATCCTGGGACATACGCTGGGTTTCTTAAGCGTTCAAAAGTTAGCTGAAAGAGAATGGGCAACTCTTAAAAATAATCCAGATCAGCTGATTGCTAAACAGGTAGCCCTTCCCTTGGACAATCTTAGCTAATTAATTTAAATTAATAAAACAATACAATACAATACAAATGCAAGCTGCACCAGCTCCCAGTAGGCTTCTGAATCCAATTCAAGGTGCTAGTTACCTCCATAAAGCCCTACATGGCACAGAACCTGGCTATTTGTGGGACCACCCGTTCCCCATTGTTTCTGTGCACCCCACCAGGTCTATCAGGGAGGGCATGCTCCAGGTCCCCTTCATCAAATAAAGTCAACTTGTTGGACCCCCAAGTAATGCAGTTTCTGTGGCTGTGCCTGTCCTGCAAAACAGCACCCCCTCAGAGATCCAGATGGCCCCGATTTGGTTAGCTTGCCTGCCTTCTTTTTCTCCCACCCTCCTTATCCATCCATCCATCGTCCAGTCTGTCTGTCTGACTGTCTATTTATCTATCTGTCATCTATCTACTTATTCTGCTTACCCTCATCAAGGAACTACCAAGGAGACAAACAAGCAGAAAAAATATCCTAATCAAGGAACTACCAAAGAGATAAACAAGCAGAAAACAACACCCTAATCAAGGAACTACCAAGGGGAGAGCCACACCCCCACCAACACTGGCAGGGCAAGCTACTGGATATAAACAGGGAGCAACCCCACACTCACCAGCACTGATGATGTTACCTAGTTGGGTAATGAACGTCTGCAAGCAAACAAACCCATCTCAGCACCAGGGATTCCACAGTTCAACCCTGAGCTACATATATTCTCTTCTGTTGGTACAGTTTTATGTTGTTCTTGAATTAGCACCACAACTGTGCAACCCATGTCATTACCTCTGCTTGTCAGCTAAGCTGATTCATTTCTAGTTCAGCTGTGATACTTCCCAGATTTCACTTAACAAAGTATTTCTCTTGAGATACTGACACTCTTGACAGCATGAGTGAACCAGCTTCCCACCTCCAAGCTCCTGGACTCAGTCTACTCTCTGCTTCTCCAAATAGGATCTTCTCAAGAAACTATTATTTCATAGGAGTTTTAACTTTTTACATCTAAGTTACTTACAGTTGGATCAGAAATCCTTTAAGCAAAGTAGTTGCACTCTGTTCTGTTACTTTCACCATAAACTCCATAAATTGAATGGATTTGTACAAGAATACAGTGTGGAAATGTAACCAAGTGCCATGTGATTATCTATCTTAAAAAGTGCCGTTCAGTCTGTCGTAATATCAGTGGGGTCCCTTTCTCCTATTAAATCTGAGTTATATGATGGACAGCAGATAATAAATATTCACATGAAAGGAATTTAAAACCCCACCCTGGTCAATGGAATCAGTTTTCAGATTCATTAGTAACCAATAGCCAGCTCATTTTTATTAACAACAGTATCCAGCCATCCTCCTCCCTCCATCTCTATCTCTATCTCTATCTCTATATCTCTATATCTCTATCTCTATCTCTATCTCTCTAGTAATTAGTAAGATCATTTTGACAGATAACCCTTGTGTGGGGTTGTACCCTAACACAGTAAGACTTTCTTTTGAAGTACCTGCCAAGTTACAGTGGCTTCAAAAAGAGAAACAAATTGTACAAAGAACTTCCTTGTGTGGTCCTCTCTTTTGCAGCACAGACCCGATGCATGCCATCTATCTAGCACTTGCCAATATGCTAAGTTAAGACAACTTTGCTGTTGTAGTTTACTAATGGGAACTGTTGCCTCAGCAGGAGCAAATGAGTTTCTCTGCAGGCTTAGCATTTCCCCATTCCAGACCAGGTTGCTTAAGCAGTTCAGATAATGAAATGAAATGAATTTCAAGTTGCAATAGAAATGCTGTTTAGTGGACCTGAACATACATCGTTCATTCTGCATTCTGTGTAAAGCAAACAGCACAGATGTTTGTTCCTTCAAAACAATATTTTCCCAAAGTGCAAGGAATGTCTCCCACCCAAAGCATGCCCAAGAAATGTTGATGAATGCCAATCCTAGTAATGCTGTACAGGGAGTGAGAACAAGTGTGGAGCAGAAACAGAGCAGAAATGGGAGGCTTCATAGGTTCATTAAGAGGTGTTGCTACAATGGGATTTTAGCAGTTCTCATGCAACTTAGAGTAGGGTCGTGCAAGCATTTTGTCCCTGAGGACTGCAATGGGCAGTCTACTGGGGATATATCCACACATGCATACATCTGCACAGATGTGTACATACATCCTCATACAATATTAATAGGACATGCTACCTTCACACATTCATATATCTGTGCATATCTACCCAACTCAAAGTTTAGTTGGCTATGTTAGATTTGAGTTCCAGAATCAAGGCAAGATACCTACCACACATGCACCATGTTCTCTGTGATGACCACATCACATTCTCTGTGAGGACTCCAAAGAACTACACATATTATTTCCAAGAAGGCTTGACCAATCCATTGAGTCTTGGCCAATGCTACCTAGGCACTTTTCTCATACCTCCTGGTACTTTTTCACTGGAGGGCCATGGTTTCATCCCGTTCACATGGAAACTGCTTTGTGTATTCTTTGAAATTGTCATTCTCCACATGTAACATTAGCTGAAATCTTCATGAACAAACCATTCTGCCTTTGTCCTGCTTCGAGTGGGTCTCACATGCTCTATCCTTCATACATGTCCAGTCACACAAACACATTATCACTACAGTATTACATTATGTAATACTTAGCATTAGAGTTGGGTGGCATGTAAATTTAATAAATAATAATAATAATAATAATAATAATAATAATATTTATTTATTTATTTAATAAATTTAGAGGCCACCCAACTGCTAACAACTCTGGGCTACCTACCATTTAAAAAGTAAGAACACAATAAAAGAAACAAACCATATAACCAGAGACTTAACCATTAACCTGCCCCAAGGTCTAGGAAAATAACCAGGTCTTCAATAGTGTATGCATTAGCTTATGCATTCCTTAATGGGTGCTTTTTGCCAGAAAATGGCAAAAGAGTTCCAAAACATGATCACGTGCCCACAGGACACTGCAACTGGTCATAAATGTGAGCCAGTTGCCAAGCGCCTGAAATGCAATCATGTGACCACGGGGGACCGTGCCACATTTTCCAACACTCAGAAGTGCTTTACGGGCCATAAAGCACCCATTCCAAGGCTGTCATAACTTCAGACCTTCGTTAAATGAATGGTTGTAATTCGAAGACTACCTTTACTGGCAACTGCAAGAATTATCTTCAGCAAAGGATCATTACCTTGTCGTGGTGCTGGAGCTTGAGCACCTCAATGATGCCATGAGCTAAACCGTGAAGGGCCACCCAAGAGGGGAAGGTCATGACAGAGAGGTCAGACTAAGTGCGATCCCTGGGGAAGGTAATGGCAACCCACCCCAGTATTCTTGCCGTGAAAACTAAATGGATCAGTACAACCAGAGATATGTCGGTATACCATCGGAAGATGAGACCCCCAGGTCGGAAGATGGTCAAAATGCTACTGGGGAGGAACAGGATGAGTTCAACTAGCCCCAGACGTGATGACGCAGCTAGCTCAAAGCCAAAAGGACGGCTAGCGGCCGACGGTGCTGGTGGTGAATGGTGAATCCGATGTTCTAAGGATCAACACACCACTGGAACCTGGAATGTAAGATCTATGAGTCAGGGCAAATTGGATGTGGTTATTGGTGAGATGTCAAGATTAAAGCTAGACATTTTGGGCGTCAGTGAACTGAAATGGACTGGAATGGGCCACTTCACATCAAATGACCACCAGATCTACTACTGTGGACAAGAGGACCACAGAAGAAATGGAGTAGCCTTCATAATTAATAGTAAAGTGGCTAAAGCAGTGCTTGGATACAATCCAAAAAAGGATAGAATGATCTCAATTCAAATTCAGGGCAAGCCATCTAACATCACAGTGATCCAAATATACGCCCCAACCACAGATGCTGAAGAAGCTGAAGTAGAGCAGTTCTATGAGGATCTGCAGCACCTACTGGATAACAGGCCTTAAAGAGATGTTATTTTCATCACGGGAGACTGGAATGCTAAGGTGGGCAGTCAAATGACACCTGGAATTACAGGTAAGCATGGCCTGGGAGAACAAAATGAAGCAGGACATAGGCTGATAGAATTTTGCCAAGACAATTCACTCTGCATAACAAACACTCTCTTCCAACAACCTAAGAGACGGCTTTAAACATGGACTTCCCCAGATGGACAACACCAAAATCAGATTGACTACATCCTTTGCAGCCAAAGGTGGTGGACATCTATACAGTCGGTAAAAACAAGTCCTGGAGCTGACTGTAGTTCAGATCACGAACTTCTTCTTGCACAATTTAGGATCAGACTAAAGAGATTAGGGAAGACCCACAGATCAGCTAGATATGAGCTCACTAATATTCCTAAGGAATATGCAGTGAAGGTGAAGAATCGATTTAAGGGACTGGACTTAGTAGATAGGGTCCTGGAAGAACTCTGGACAGAAGTTCGCAACATTGTTCAGGAGGTGGCAACAAAATACATCCCAAAGAAAGAGAAAACCAAGAAGGCAAAATGGCTGTCTGCTGAGACACTAGAAGTAGCCCAAGAAAGAAGGAAAGCAAAAGGCAACAGCGATAGGGGGAGATATGCCCAATTAAATGCAAAATTCCAGAGGTTAGCCAGAAGAGATAAGGAATTATTTTTAAACAAGCAATGCGCAGAAGTGGAAGAAGACAATAGAATAGGAAGTACAAGAGACCTCTTTCAGAAAATTAGAAACACTGGAGGTAAATTCCAGGCAAAAATGGGTATGATCAAAAACAAAGATGGCAAGGACCTAACAGAAGAAGAAGAGATCAAGAAAAGGTGGCAAGAATATACAGAAGACCTGTATAGGAAGGATAACAATATTGGGGATAGCTTTGACAGTGTGGTCAGTGAGCTAGAGCCAGACATCCTGAAGAGTGAGGTTGAATGGGCCATCAGAAGCATTGCTAATAACAAGGCAGCAGGAGATGACGGCATCCCAGCTGAACTGTTCAAAATCTTGCAAGATGATGCTGTCAAGGTAATGCATGCTATATGCCAGCAAATTTGGAAAACACAAGAATGGCCATCAGACTGGAAAAAATCAATTTATATCCCCATACCAAAAAAGGGAAACACTAAAGAATGTTCAAACTATCGAACAGTGGCACTCATTTCACATGCCAGTAAGGTAATGCTCAAGATCCTGCAAGGTGGACTTCAGCAATTCATGGAGCGAGAATTGCCAGATGTACAAGCTGGGTTTAGAAAAGGCAGAGGAACTCGGGACCAAATTGCCAATATCCGCCGGATAATGGGAAAAGCCAGGGAGTTTCAGAAAAACATCTATTTCTGTTTTATTGACTATTCTAAAGCCTTTGACTGTGTGGACCATAACAAATTGTGGCAAGTTCTTAGTGGTATGGGGATACCAAGTCATCTTGTATGCCTCCTGAAGAATCTGTATAACAACCAAGTAGCAACAGTAAGAACAGACCACGGAACAAAGGACTGGTTTAAGATTGGGAAAGGAGTACGGCAGGGCTGTATCCTCTCACCCTACCTATTCAACTTGTACGCAGAACACATCATGCGACATGCTGGGCTTGAGGAATCCAAGGCTGGAGTTAAAATCACTGGAAGAAACATTAACAATCTCAGATATGCAGATGATACCACTTTGATGGCTGAAAGTGAAGAGGAACTGAGGAGCCTTATGATGAAGGTGAAAGAAGAAAGTGCAAAAGTTGGCTTGCAGCTAAACCTCAAGAAAACCAAGATTATGGCAACCAGCTAGATTGATAACTGCCAAATAGAGGGAGAAAATGTAGAAGCAGTGAAAGACTTTGTATTTCTAGGTGCGAAGATTACTGCAGATGCTGACTGCAGTCAGGAAATCAGAAGACGCTTAATCCTTGGGAGAAGAGCAATGACAAATCTCGATGAAATAGTTAAGAGCAGAGACCTCACACTGACAACAAAGGTCTGCATAGTTAAAGCAATGGTGTTCCCCGTAGTAACATATGGCTGCGAGAGCTGGACCATAAGGAAGGCTGAGAGAAGGAAGATCGATGCTTTTGAACTGTGGTGTTGGAGGAAAATTCTGGGAGTGCCTTGGACTGCAAGAAGATCAAACCAGTCCATCCTCCAGGAAATCAAGCCAGACTGCTCACTGGAGGGAATGATATTCAAGGCAAAACTGAAATACTTTGGCCACATAATGAGAAGACAGGACACCCTGGAGAAGATGCTGATGCTAGGGAGAGTGGAAGGCAAAAGGAAGAGGGGCCGACCAAGGGCAAGGTGGATGGATGATATTCTAGAGGTGACGGACTCGTCCCTGGGGGAGCTGGGGGTGTTGACAACTGACAGGAAGCTCTGGCGTGGGCTGGTCCATGAAGTCACGAAGAGTCGGAAGCGACTGAACGAATAAACAACAAAAGCAAGAATGATGCTAGGTTTAACAAAAACCCTTAGCACAGTATAATGTGTGTATACTACCACTGAGTTTCATCTTTGAATAGGAATCTGAAATCAGATCTTTCTAGTCTAGATCAGGCATATCGTGCCATACACTACACTACACTCACCACATTATTATTATTATTATTATTATTATTAAATTATTAAATTAAATTTAAACTGATCACAGCCCAATTAAATATTTGTGTTTGGGGATTTAAAATAAGGAATCATGTTATCAAATTGTTCTAAAATTTATTGAGAGAATATCTGAGGGGCCTGTAGCAAACTAAAGCAGGAAATAACTATATTTAATAATTTTTATCATCAAAATGATTAGGTTGTCATTCTTTTTAGCATTGTTCCTGCATAGTTCCAGAATCAAGCTGTTTTTGCACTCTGTCCACCTAAGGAAGCTATCAGTCCTTGATGCAATTATGTTTTGTTGTTGTTGTTGATGTTTTTGAACAGCCAGCTTATTACAGACCCTCATGCTTGATTGGAAGTGTCTAGCCCAAGCCTCTGCAGTTGGCTTCTGTCCTTAAGAGAGAAATAAAACCAGGGTCTCCCATTTCCTGGTCCAGCACCTTAATAACTATTGTGCTCCAGAATGGCTGTCCTGAATATACAGAAGATTACTTTTCTAAAATAAAGATTTATGATAGTCTGAACAGGTTTTATTCCAATACAAAGTTGGATGTGAATGATAGCTCCTCTTTTTTCCCCCCAAAAACGATTAAACTCATATACACAAAGTTTCTCTATCATATTATGAGATAATTATTGTAATTAGCACCTTAATTTGAATCTAGAAGCAATTTTCTTTTCTTCTTTTCCTCTCTCCCCCTCCCTCCCTTTCTCTCTCTTTTTTTGGAAATCTAAATTAATTCCCTTGGAAACTGATGAGAATTTTTCAAACTAGAAATAAATGTCACTAATAAATCAAGAGATAAGGGAATGGGAGAGATTATTCTGCAATTAAAGTTTACAAATTAATTCCATTTCAAATCCTTGGAGCTTAATGCCGAAAAAATTACAAAACACAACATAGGTTTATCAAAGCCAGTAGCTAAATCTGCACGGGAAGTCTGCTTGGATTAAAACAAATACAACAGGAAGGGTTCTGGAAATGTGCAGGCAGTAATCAATATTGATCTGCATATTAACAATCAAAGAGATTTCAGTGCTACTTTTTTCAATTTGAGGTTTATATTAAACAAAAGCATAAAAACTACAACAATAGCAGGCTGAACTGGAATCTGGACAGGTGACTGGAAAGGAGATGAGCATACTTCAGTTTTACCCTGATGAATATAAATTTCATTAGCTGATAATTAAAAGGAAATTATACAGACATTACACTTACCGCCAATAGCATAAGTGATGAAGCTATATGGTGCCACAATTTCAGTTCCCTCATTACTGTTCTCCCCCTCCTCTCCTTTTCTTTCTTCTTCTTCTTTTTTTTGCCATTTTGGTTACCAAAGCAACCAAATATAAATAATGAACTTTGTTGCTCTAAAAATGAAGCATTGACGTGTTGCTAGGTTGTTAAGGCTTAGTGCTGCTGCATAAAACAATAATGTTAAACATTATTAGTTTTTTAATTATGCCAGTTAATTAGAATTGCTCCTGTTAATTGCCTGTGATTCATCTCTGATTTTTTTTTTAAAGGTGGAAGAACTTTTGGGGTGAGCCCCCTCCTAATCCCAAACATTCTGTGTGTGTGTGTGTGTGTGTGTGTGTGTGTGTGTGTGTGTGGATGCATGTATGTATGTGGACTATGTGTATGGTTTGGCAAAGTGAATGAAGATAAATGAAGTCATGCTTCTTGCCTCCCAACTACTTTTAAAAGACTGAAGCTTGGCTGTGAATCCCACACTGTCCACACAGGGGTGTCAAAATTTACAAGACAGTTGGCGAGGCATTACAATCAAAGGCCTGCCCTTTTTGGATATGCAGCAGGTACCAATAGGGCAGGGCTCTGATGGATCTTGTTGGTTTTGGTACCCTTTCTCATGCAGTTGCAACACCACATGCACTTTCTCTTGGCAACAGTGTCTTTTAAAAGCTGTTTTTCTTTTAAGCTAGGGCAATGTGAACAATGGTTAGTGTCAACTCTTTGGCCTGTGCAAAAAACACACAATCCATATCCATGTATTATGTAATTTTTTTAGGGAGTTGGTTTGTGAGTCTTTATTTGCATGGAACTTAACAATTAAATAGATAATCTGCTGGGCAGCTGTATATTACATTTTTTATTTTTGTTCATAGTTTTCACTGCATTTTTTTTTAAAAATTGGCTTGTGCGTGTATACATGCACACAGACGCTATCCTCTATCTATCTATCTATCTATCTATCTATCTATCTATCTATCTATCTATCTGTCTCTGTCTCTGTCTCTGTCTCTATCTCTTATCTCTATCTCTATCAATCTAATCTCAAATCACTGATTGAAGCTGGTCTGCTAAATGTTTATACATATACATTTGTGTATATTTCTACTGTATATATGGGTGTGTGTGTATGAGTGGCTTCTGTTCCAAGATGTGTCCAAAGCAAAATTGTGTGGCTGCTATGATCTCATAAATAAAGCTGCAGCCCCACTTCATTTAGCAGGTCAGTTTCAAATGGGGATTTGATTGACTCATCATCCAATCAGGATCTGAACTGGTGCAGATGTCATGCAGTCCTGGCAAAGAAAGAAATTTGGCAAGAGAGGAGATGGGAATCAGTGTGGCCTGACAAAGGACAGGTGACGATGTCTGTCCACAAGTTGCTGAACTACAATTCCCAGCATCCCTCACTATTGGCCAAGCTGGCTGCGGTCCGATCTTGATCTCTGTACCCTAAAGAAAAGATTATTAGCTCCATTTGCACCTGGACAGCGAATGAATCCCATTGCTTCATCAATCATAAAACAGCTATTAGCATGCAATGATCCGTCAATAATGAAATAGCTGCAGTAATTAGTACTAATATACCACACACTTATATTGATTGAAATGCATGTGTGTAGCTGAACACTAATGAATTTAGAAATATGCTGAGATATTGACAAACCACCCACTGCTTTGGAGCAAAGGCACAGCGTTGCAACCTTCAACATTAGGTTAATATTTCCAGAGCATGGCTAGGAATATCATGTTGCTACTAGTCTGGATTTATAGATCTGTGGAAAGCATCGAAAGAGGAACACGCAGCCTCGCAGAAGTGCTGGGATAACAACGGCCTGCATTTCCAGGACAATAAACTGGAGAATGCTGGACTGTAGCTCTTTAACACCTGCTCTTCAAAGAAATGCTAAAGTCTTTGAGTTTCTTTTGAAATCTTATAATTAAAATGGATCAATAAACATCTGGAGCAATTCAGTGCCAGAACAATTTTTCCGGGTAGCCTTTTTGTTTTCAGGTTTTAATTGATTCTCAGGATTTCAGTAAGAACAGAGGAATCTGCCTGATCTGTCCACCCACCCACTATTGTCTGCTCTGACCACCAGTGCTTCTCCAGGTTCTCCATCAGAAAGTCTTTCCTTTCACCTACTCCCTGCTCCTTTTACAGGTAGTCCTCACTTAACAACTATTCGTTTAGTGACAGTTCAGACTTACAACAGTGCTGAAAAAAACAACTTACAACTGGTCCTCATACTTACAACCGTCACAGGGTCCCCGCGGTCATGTGATCACGATATGGGCACTTGGCAACCAGTTTGCATTTATGACTGTCTCAGTGTCACGTGGTCATGTTATCATTTTTGGCCTTCCTGGCCAGCTTCTGGCAAGGGGAACCGCATGATTCACTTAACGACCACATGGTTTGTTTAATGCCTGCAGTGATTTGCTTAATGACTGCCTCAAGAAAGGTTGTAAAATTGGATTGGATTCACTTAATGAATGCTTAGCTTAGCAACCAAAATTCCGGTCCCAATTGTGGTTGTTAAGCAAGGACTACCTGTAATAAAGATGCTGGGGACTGTACCCCCAAAAATGCAGTTTTGCTCTTGATGTATGTCCTTTCCCAATAATTCTTATATCAGAGCATCAGCAGCAAATGAACAGTCCCAAAATATCCATAGATATGTAGAAGAGTAAATTAGGGCTGATTATGTTCACTGTTTTGATTCTTTTCCCCTTGCTCAGAGCACTTCTACACCACGGCCATTTCTACCTTCTTTCAAACACAGCTTGAAGCTACTCTGTTATCAGCTTTTCAATCCATGTTCTTCAGATTGGGAATATCAGATCTGGCCTGTAAAATCTGGAGGATCGTTTAAGGACAGCAAGGGGGAAGCGTTTCTATATGCCATCCAGGTGTCACCTTGATTTTTTTCAGCTGCAGTGCATCAAGGAAAAATACTAACTTTGCTGGGATTTCACATTTGCCTTCACATACTCAACCACAGCAAAACATCATGGTATCAGCTCCAGAACCTGATTCTGAATCAGTATAAATGGATTGTGCAGAAGTGCCCTGAACTGAGGTTGCTTCAGAACTCTATGTCCTATTCCTGCAGCACTCTTAACTGGGCTGAATAGAAGGTCCATGTGTTGCCGGAACATGTGGCCAGTTGACTCATGTGCCTACTTAATCCTCCAAGAAAAAGAGCCGGAGAAACAGAGTGGCTGAAAAAAAACAAGTTTCCTGTTAAAAAACTCACTGCCAAGGGTGGCAGCACCAGGACAGATGTCCCAAGCACAGCCATGCAACTGCTGTGGCCTGACCAGTGGGAAGGGTCTAATGATGCAAGGAAGTCTTACCATGCAAGGGTACATGAGATACCAGGGATTTTTCTGGAGGAAGTGGGTAGGGGCTCTGTCTTTCCCAAAAGGTGATTTTTTGAATCAGGGAGTATCCTAGTGTGATGCCCAAACCACTATTTGCCTGGGTTATAGTGGCTGACTGGGTTAACCATGCAGTGGGAACGGGGGCTACCTGTTATCCCGTAACAATCTCCAAATCCAACTCTACTGGGTCTCAACGTTGCAGCCCCGCCCTTCTGGGGAGTAGCAAACACTTGCCCCTTTCCAAAATTAATCAGTTTCGCGCTTAGGAAGGACAACAGAAAGGAGCCACAGACTTTACCTAATTTTGGATACTGGCCTCAACGTTCTCTACAAGCTGCCAATCCCATGCTGGCCTGACTGGGTTTCTCTTCCCTGCCTCAGAACTCTCCTATGCTCTTGATGTCTTCACACATAATTATAATATGAATCTGAAGAAAATGTCTGGGTAGCGTGCCATCCTGAGAATATCTGCCTGTTCCCATATTCTCCAGTCTATTAATTAATTCCTCAGTATCCCTGTCATGATACCACTCCTCTGCTAAGCACCTGTGCAAAGAATAGACCCCACAGTAGCACCAAATAAAATGCAAACAGACATTGTTTATAACACATAATCTTTGGATACAGCTTGACACGACTTAGGTGACAAACGTTTGGTTCATCTAGATGTGTCAGAAATAACTGTGTATTAGCAGGTTGATTAACCAGCTATTTCAAGGCTAAATTTAACATCTATTGTTGGGAACAGAAAATTCTTGACGGCAATGAAAGATTATTCAGCTTTGATAGAAGCTTTGTGGTTTAGTTGCTTTAAGATTTATCCCCCCACCCCCACCCGCCGGCTACATATTTCTTTTCAAACAGCAAATGAGAGGATTGTAAAGGAGATTTAAGATGCAAGAGTTGCTATTAGCTCCTGATTTGCTTTGGAAATTTCAGGGCTTTGGCAGAACTCAGTCCAAGAATAATACGCACAGACAAAAGAATTCCTTTGCCCGTATTTTGTGCCGAAATCTCCCCTTCAATGTCTAAACTTTTTATTCCCCTGCAAAAGAAGCTTCCGCTTTTTTAACCTTATGCGCAGTGTGCTTTAGAGTTCACTTTTCCTTTACTGAATTTGGGTTTCTGAGCTTCTTGTTGCTTTCATTGTGAAGTGACTGAGAATGCCAATATATGTACCCCCCCGCCCCGCTCCTCGATTCAAGTTGGTTTGATCTCTCTATTCATCCAACTTCAGTACTCCCCTCCTGCAGGAGCTTTTAGGCAATTTTTTTTTGGGGGGGGGTTTCCCACCCCTTTCTCTGGACAGCTGACAGACAGACCACTGCAGAGAAAAAAAGCTAGTGGCCTTGATAGTTACAGAGCAGTTCATTCTTCCACGCCCGGACCATGGGGTGAATTCATTGTTCGGTGTGTCGTGCAAACCAGACAATTGTCTCACTGGAGTTAGTCATGGCCAATTTTATTTATTTATTTAACTTATTTTCTACCCTGCCTTTATTATTTTTATAAATAACTCAAGGCGGCGAACATACCTAATACTCCTTCCTCCTCCTCTTTTCCCCACAACAACAACCCTGTGAGGTGAGTTGGGCTGAGAGAGAGGGACTGGCCCAAGGTCACCCAGCCAGCTTTCAGGCCTAAGGCGGGACTAGAACTCACAGCCTCCTGGTTTCTAGCCCAGCACCTTAACCAATAGACCAAATGTAGGAATGGGTAGGAAATGTAGTTTCCATTTTAGTAGGCAATAAGGATGTTCATGTCTGCCAGCCTCTCCGTCCATGCCATTCTTTTAGATTCTTTAAATAACTACCACTCATCCATCCATATCTGGCTGGCTGGCTTATTTATTTATTTACTTATTTTCTATCCCACCTTTATTATTTTTATAAATAACTCAAGGCGGCGAACATGCCTAATACTCCTTCCTCCTCCTCTTTTCCCCACAACAACAACCCTGTGAGGTGAGTTGGGCTGAGAGAGAGGGACTGGCCCAAGGTCACCCAGCCGGCCTTCATGCCCAAGGCGGGACTAGAACTCTCCTACCAAGCCTGACTGGCTCTTGGGCTGAGAGGGAGGGGCTGGCCCAAGGTCACCCAGCCGGCCTTCATGCCCAAGGCGGGACTAGAACTCTCCTACCAAGCCTGACTGGCTCTTGGGCTGAGAGGGAGGGGCTGGCCCAAAGTCACCCAGCCGGCTTTCAGGCCTAAGGCGGGACTAGAACTCTCCTACCAAGCCTGACTGGCTCTTGGGCTGAGAGGGAGGGGCTGGCCCAAAGTCACCCAGCCGGCTTTCAGGCCTAAGGCGGGACTAGAACTCTCATACCATGCCTGATTGGCTCTTGGGCTGAGAGAGAGAGTGACTGGCCCAAAGTCACCCAGCTGGCTTTCAGGCCTAAAGCGGGACTAGAACTCTCATACCACACCTGATTGGCTCTTGGGCTGAGAGAGGGGGACTGGCCCAAGGTCACCCAGCTGGCTTTCATGCCCAAGGCGGGACTAGAACTCTCCTACCAAGCCTGACTGGCTCTTGGGCTGAGAGGGAGGGGCTGGCCCAAAGTCACCCAGCCGGCTTTCAGGCCTAAGGCGGGACTAGAACTCTCATACCACGCCTGATTGGCTCTTGGGCTGAGAGAGGGGGACTGGCCCAAGGTCACCCAGCTGGCTTTCATGCCCAAGGCGGGACTAGAACTCTCATACCA
The DNA here is from genome assembly GCF_035149785.1 of Candoia aspera. Taxonomy (NCBI): domain Eukaryota; kingdom Metazoa; phylum Chordata; class Lepidosauria; order Squamata; family Candoiidae; genus Candoia; species Candoia aspera. The sequence continues at coordinate 252,604,503 of NC_086154.1, read as the reverse complement.
AGCCTGACTGGCTCTTGGGCTGAGAGGGAGGGGCTGGCCCAAGGTCTGGCTAAGTATGTCACACCAGTGTAGCCGTGGAATCAGGTGAACAGGTATGTAAAATAGTTCTTTAAAAGACTCTTGTTTCGTTGTGCTGAGTGCAGAACATCTAGAACTGTTCTCCATCGCTGAGACCAGTTTCAAAGTTAAACAAGCCACGGGATTATTTTGGAAGGAAATACTGCTGTGCTGCTGGCTTCTGTTACAAGTTGAGCAATCAGTTTTCTTTCATCGTGTAACACCGAAAAGCAAATTTTTAGAACCACCGATTTAGGAGGGTAGAGATACATACGTTTTTGAATGTACCATCTCCACTCATTTAAGTGTACTCTTCAGCCAATCCTGGGGATTATTTGCAAGCAATTGCCAGATTTGTATTCTGGTCTCTCCTTCCACCCCCCCCACCCCCCAAACAAGAAGATGGTTTTCAGCCTCTTTTTTATAATCTGGTTGATTGGCAAATTTGACTGAGAGGAAGCACAATCATGGCTGATTTTGCTTGTTGCTGACTCAAAAGATGCATCAAGGAGTACAAGTAATCCATTTATGCCCGTTCTTGAAATATTTTTTTAAATAAAAATATCCTTAGCTTTTCTTTTATTGCGCATTAGTATTTACATTACAAAGGTCCTGCTTTTCTCTACATTTAGAGTTATAGGCAGAACATCACGTGCTTATTCATAGTCTATACGACAGGAGTGAAAAGCTTCCTATGCGCTATAGGCAATTATTTTCAGGATACTGGAAAAGATTTGAGAAATGGCAACTTTGGTTCTACATCCCAAGGAGGATTTGGACTTTGGCTCCAGTAACAGCATCCAACCTCATCTTGCAGATATATAAAGAGGCATCTAAAAGATATTTGTGATACCACCCTGGAGTTCAAAGGAGGGAGTATTACATCCCACTGGAAAACTCTCAAAAGTAGCTTTTTGGATCCTGGATATCAGGCTTGTTGTTGTTGTTTATTCGTTTAGTCGCTTCCGACTCTTCGTGACTTCATGGACCAGCCCACGCCAGAGCTTCCTGTCGGTCGTCAACACCCCCAGCTCCCCCAGGGACGAGTCCGTCACCTCTAGAATATCATCCATCCATCTTGCCCTTGGTCGGCCCCTCTTCCTTTTGCCTTCCACTCTCCCTAGCATCAGCATCTTCTCCAGGGTGTCCTGTCTTCTCATTATGTGGCCAAAGTATTTCAGTTTTGCCTTTAATATCATTCCCTCAAGTGAGCAGTCTGGCTTTATTTCCTGGAGGATGGACTGGTTGGATCTTCTTGCAGTCCAAGGCACTCTCAGAATTTTCCTCCAACACCACAGTTCAAAAGCATCGATCTTCCTTCGCTCAGCCTTCCTTATGGTCCAGCTCTCGCAGCCATATGTTACTACAGGGAACACCATTGCTTTAACTATGCGGGCCTTTGTTGTCAGTGTGATGTCTCTGCTCTTAACTATTTTATCGAGATTTGTCATTGCTCTTCTTCCAAGGATTAAGCGTCTTCTGATTTCCTGACTGCAGTCAGCATCTGCAGTAATCTTCGCACCTAGGAATATAAAGTCTTTCACTGCTTCTACATTTTCTCCCTCTATTTGCCAGTTATCAATCAAGCTGGTTGCCATAATCTTGGTTTTTTTGAGGTTTAGCTGCAAGCCAGCTTTTGCACTTTCTTCTTTCACCTTCATCATAAGGCTCCTCAGTTCCTGTTCACTTTCAGCCATCAAAGTGGTATCATCTGCATATCTGAGATTGTTAATGTTTCTTCCAGAGATTTTAACTCCAGCCTTGGATTCCTCAAGGCCAGCTTGTCAGGCTAGCATGTTTATTTTCTCCATCCATCCATCCATCCATCCATCCATCCATCCATCCATCCTGATACAGTAGCCCTTATTGTTTGATGTAACTGAATTGCTGCTATCCTGTGGTTCCAATTGTAGGGTTTTTTTAAAAAAAACAATTTTTAATCTTCAGGTAATTGGTTAGAATCCCATTGTTGCTGAACACCAGCTAAGGATTGCCTGGCCATGTTCGTGTAATGTACTAAGCTTGCTTACTAAATTGATCCCATCTGGGGTTCTCATATGACACTGATCTATAAAACCCTTTGGTTAAATGTGCTGGTTTTCTGGCTGCATCACAAGAAAGCTAACACAGGTTAAGGCTAACCAAGCTTAAGATACTATGAATGAGTACCACTGGGTACCACTGTGAATCCTACCTATGGCAGAAGGGCTAGACTGGCTTCCCTGGAACTGGAAGGGGTGAAACTTTAAACTGGCATCCAGAAGCCCCACCTCAGTATACAACCAGAAATGGAGTTTAGCTGACACTCAAAAGCCTACTCTCAGGACACGGAAAGGGCAGGGCCTACAAAATGATGTCATAGATCACAGTTTAGCCCAGGCTAATTTATTTCAATTTCTTTTCTGTTGTTTTCTGCCATTTCAAGGAGCATTAATAGCTGTTTTGATTTAACTGAGTCCACTGCTTAAAGTAGTAATACACATTATTCAAAAACTCAAGTTGTGTCAAATATCATACAGGTAGTCCTTGCTTAATGACCACAATTGGAACAGGAATTTTGGTTGCTAAGCAAAGTGGTCATTAAGCAAATCCGACCCAATTTTACAACCTTTTTACAGCCATTGTTAAGCGAATCATTGTGGACATTAAGTGATCCACATGGTCATTAAGCAAATCATGCGGTTCCCCATTGATTTTGCTTGCCAGAAGCCAGCCGGGAAGGCCGAAAATGGCGATCATGTGACCATAAACACTGCGAAGGTCATAAATGTGAACTGGTTGCCAAGTGCCCAAATCATGATCATGTGACTGTGGGGATGCTGTGGTGGCTGTAAGTGCAAGGACTGGTCGTAAGTCAGTTTTTAAGCACTGTCATAAGTCCGAACTATCACTAAATGAATGGTTGTTAAGCAAGGACTACCTGTAATTACCCTTAGGGAGGACACCCTTGATTTTATACAAATATATCTGCTGGGCCTTCACTCGATTAAATATGTTATATGAACATAACTTCTGTCTCTCTGTATCTATCTGCTGCTAAATTTCAGTGGTGGACCACTTGGATTCCTCCAACAGCTGAGAGGAAGTGTAGGAACTAGAGAGAGAATCTTTTCAGTGACAGCTTTCTAGTTGAAGCTGGGCTCAGAAATCTGAACAAACTTAAGCAACGTGATGGCGCTGTGTCAAGGGGGTTCACGAAGCAGTAAAAAAGGTGAAGCTTTCCTTGCATGGCAATCAAGTGAGGACTAAAGGATCAGCTGTTAAATTCCTGTAAGCTTTTTTGCTTTGAAAGAAACAGGAGCAGAGCCAATTCTTGTCACAAATCTTTTTTTGTGAAGAGCAACAGCAGCTGGATCAGGATAAAGGAATTGATGAGACTCATCCAGAGGAGCTAGAGCTTACTACTGAAATCTGGGCAGAATTGCCACTTCTCCAGCCTTAGATTCAGGCTGTGAAGAAAGGACACAGTCACCAAGTGTGCAAGAGAGCTTCTGCCTCTGGGCTGAGAGGAGCAACAGAAACTGAGAAGGGTATCTTGGGAACTGTGGCTGATTCAGTAGTAGCCCATTTCTTTTTATTAGACCAGTGTTTCTCAGCCTTGGCAACTTTAAGATGTGCAGACTTCAACCCCCAGAATTCTCCAGCCAGCAAGGCTGGCTGGGGAATTCTGGGAGTTGAAGTCTGCACATCTTAAAGTTGCCAAGGCTGAGAAACACTGAAGTAGACCCAAAACCATAATTCAGTCTAAGCCATGCCATTTTGATTTGAAGATGATCAGGATCTTCTGGAATAAAACCCTTTGAGCTAATTTAAATGCTGGAACAACATCAATATTAGCCTGATCTGGATCACTCTGTGCCTTGAACCCAATCCTTGCTGTGACCTTCGGAGTAACTTGCTTTCCAACTGCACTTCGACAGCTCTTGGTGCCCAACCCATTAAACTTTGCTATTGGTACAGGTAGTCCTCACTTTAACGACCATAATTGGGACTGGAATTTCAATTGCTAAGTGATGCAGCCATTAAGCGAATCCGACCCAGGTTTACGAGCATTTTTCGGTGGTCATTAAGCAAATCACATAGTTGTTAAGCGAACCACATGGTCATTAAGCGAACCACATAGTTCCCCATTGATTTTGCTTGCTGGAAGCTGGCTGGGAAGGTCGAAAATGGAGATGAATGTGACTGTGGGATGCTGCAATAGTCGTAAATGTGAACTGGTTGCCAAGCATGATCATGTGATTGTGGGAACACTGCAACAGCCATGTGAGGACCAGTCGTAAGTTGGGTTTTTAGTGCCATTGTAAGTCTGAACCGTTGCTAAATGAATGGTTGTTAAGTGAGGGCTATCAGTATTGTCACATCTGTTTTGCTTTGAAGCTGGAGCCATAGTTTGATCAAGCTCTTGCCAAGTGATTTAGCATTCAGCTTTTGTTTTTGTTCCAAGATTTTTCTGATACGGCTGTTTGAGACCTAAGATAGGACAGTCCACCAACCCACTGTCAGTGGCTAAAATGTCTGTAGTTCCCTGTCAAGTTTGCTGTTTTGCTCTACAATTTAAGATGCTGTCTTGTTAATATGCTGCCCCTCTTCTGACAGCACCTTCTTCCACACATTGTATCTGCAATTTCTGTCTCTTTTTCTGTCAGTCTTTATACCTTTTTGTCTAAAAACAAAGAGAAACAAAGATCCTAATTATACCCACAATGATTATTCTCTGAAGAAGTCCCCAGTAATTAAATTTTAAAGAAAGAAATTATTTAATGAGCTTTTTTTTTCTTTGCAGTTACAGCCAAGCAATACATATTCATGCAGATAGTGATTAAGATGAAATGGTTCTAATTTGTATGACTTGATAAAAGCCCTTACTTTACAACTGTATTTTTTTAATAATTGTGTAATTACACGGAGAAGGATCCCTGTAAATATCACTTGTTTCTGAGGAGAATGGACGACAGAGATGTGTTTCTTCTCAAGACGCCTCTAATGCTTCTTATATCAGTTAAAAAGCCAATACTTATCTCTGAATGTCACAAAAATATGCACACTGGGTTCAAAAATCCAGGTGCCTGGTTGTTACTAGCACTTGACAATTTTTATACTTGATAGCTGGCTTTTTGAAGGAAACGGCCACCTGTTCCTACTACTTTTTCCCACTCCAGGCTTCCCCAACCTGATGCCCTCCAGATGTATGAAGACTGCAACTCCCAGAATTCCAAGCTGGCTTTGATCTGGAATTCTGGGCACTGTAGTTCCAACATTCTGAAGAATAACAGATAGGGGAAGGTATTTTATTCTTAATCCCAGCTAAGGGTTCTTTCATTTTCCTTGTTATCCTTTTAAATCCATAGTTTTATTGAGTCCTGTTAATCCCTTCCTCTTAGATTAAAAATGTGGTGACTTTCCAATATATATATATATATATATATATATATATATATATATATATACACGCTATGTGCTTCAGTTTCCCATTATTTGGGTTTATTTTTATCTTCTCTATATCCTTTAATTTGCTGCCCTTTAGATCTGTGGTATCTGTGCCATAAATGCCAGCTTATCCTATCTAATGATAGGGTTGGTTTTGGATGGGGAAGGCTGGAGTGATAAAGTTGGGAAGGAACCATTATTAAGCCTAATAGTCCAGTCTGACCATCTGCTCTGTATGACAAAAAATACAATTGTAGGAATTATGGGATGTTCCAGTGCAGTAAAAACAGCAAGTTCATATCACTGAGAGCAACGCTACCACATTGGTCCAACTGTCCAAGGAGAATAACCTTAGAAGTTAATTCTCAAAAGTTAATATGTACTTTTTTCTTCTAATCCGCTTCCCCGAGCATATCTATGTTGTTCTAAACAACAACAAAAGCCCAGTTTTTGTTAAGGTACCTTGTCTAGTTGCCTAGATGTGATTTTTATCCCTTGTAAGTAAGGAGGCAAAAAGCTATCTACTGACCTGTAAAAGGACTTGATGAGAGCCAGTCTGGTGTAGTAGTTAAGGCACTGGGCTAGAAACCGGAAACCGTGAGTTCTAGCCCTGCCTTAGGCACAAAGACAGCTGGGTGACCTTGGGCCAGTCACGCTCTCTCAGCCCTAGGAAGGAGGCAATGGCAAACCACTTCTGAAAAAACCTTGCCAAGAAAACTGCAGGGACTTGCCCAGGCAGTCTCCGAGAATCAGACACGATTGAATGGATTAAAAAAATAAAATTAAAAAAAGGACTTGAACAGCAGAAAATGAAAGGTGAGTGGAAAGAGCAGGGAGAGAAGCTGAGTTAGTTTGAGAAGCTGAAGATGAATATCATAGATGGGCTGATGGGGTGTTAGTGTATGTTCTTCATAGCTTCAGGAAGAAAGCCCTAAAACCGGTACACAACCTTTTGGGGTTGCTGATCACTTTTTTAATGCTGAGGTCATATCACAGGTGCCTTGACAAGGGAGCCAAGTTTTGCAAATTGGTATAACAGTTGTCTTGGTGTGAGTGGCCAATCCTAAAACCTCCTTTTAACCTAGGCCTATCCTGTGAAAATGCTCCTTGCATTAGCCTTCCCAGGATGCTCCTTATCACTGCAGCTTCCCAATTTCTATTTTGGGGGGCAGATGACAATATTTCCAAAGGACTGAGCTGCAGCGAATCACAGCAAATCACATCTGGCCTTGAGCAGAAGTGGACACTGTTTGGCAGTATGCACGCTTCAAAATTTATTTTTAAATCTAATTTAAAAGATCTAACACAAATTACATTCAGATGATGGAAGGTCATTCAGATGATAGGACAGACTCCAAGGGAGATATCCAGAAAACACCATATTGCTATTTGTGACCTGTGTTTTAGCAAAGCCTCTTTCTTCTCGAGAAAATCTCTTGAGCACCTTTAAAAACATTTCTTCTGCCCCAATAAAGGGCATTATTTCTACATACTTATCCTTTGATGTTACTAACTCACTCTCAGAGTTTTGGTCTGTTAGGAAATTTATCTTTCTTGATCCTGTTTCTGCAAGTTCTTTGGAATGTAAGGACTGAATCTCTGGAACTAGCTACAAGTGCCTTCTGTTATTGCTAATTATGACTCTGTCAGTCTTGAGGATATAGGATGAAAGCCACAATGTTGTAGACAGCATCTAGGTTAAAATAAATGGAAGAACAAATAAAAGTGAAACCGTGGCCTGCTATTACTCATTCAAACAAAGATGAGTTATGGATGATACATTCCAAATTATAGATCTTTCAAAGCGGCATGAAGCAGTAATGATGGGGAATTGATTTACCCCAACATTTGGAGAAACAAACTTCACTTGCCAAGCATGCTGTTGTCCAGGAAATTCCTAACTTGCCTTGTTAAGAATGGAAGCAGGCACAAGAGGATCAGCTATCCTAGACTTGATACTAACTAAGAGTTATACAAGGAAGTAGAGACAACAGGAATGCTAGGCAAAAGTGACCATGTAATGCTGGAGTTCTTGATTTTAGAGAAAGCTATAAGTATTATAGTCAAGTGTGTGTGTACGTGTGCATGTTTGTATATGTATATATCTTTGACAAAAAAAACTTCAGTAAAGACAGAAAATTCAGAGCAATGTTGCTAGGTGAGAAAAATTGGCTAAAATAGTGAAATTTAATAGAGTTTTTTGATTTAGGAAATAGAAATAAGATGTGCAGGTACAGAATTGGAATACCTGTTTTGGTAATAATAGTATGAAAAATCTTTGAATTTGATTGCAAATTAAGACAGCAGTGTGATGTAGCTGCAGGCGGGCAGGCAGGCAGGCAGGAAGAAATGAAGGAAATGTAATCTAAAACTTCCTTAATAGAAGTATAGATAAAACTTGATACTAACCAATTAAGAAAACATACTCAAGGAAATGGAAATAACAGAAACATTGGGCAAAAAATGATTATGTAATGCTAGAGTTATTGATTTTAAAGGAAACTAAAGATGACTATGGTTAAATGTGAGTGGGTGTGTTTGCACGTATCTTTGACCAAAAAAAGGAACTTCAGTAAAGACAGAGTATTCAGAACAATCTGTGAGGTTTGAGCCTGCTTCTGACTCCGAAAACGAAACTTATCTGGAGTCAGAAGGGGAAAATGAAACTTATCAGGAAGGACTTGAAGTATCAAAACCGAGAAGTGACTCAGCAGAGCGGGAGAAATCGCAGACGCTGATTGGATAAACTCTGGAGGGAGATTTAAAGCCTCCAATCAGTGCTCGAGAGAGGAAAGCTGAGAAGCGCGTGAAAGAGAAAGAAGCCCGATTGGCTGCTGAAGGGAAACGGCGTGAAAAGGAGCAAAGAAAGAGGCAGGCGCACCAAGAGCAAGCTGCCAGAGACAACCAATCCTTCGAGCTCACAGCACCTGCGGAAGAGTCCTTCCCAACATCGGAAGCCTTGCCTGTAGCCAGCGTGGCACCAGTGCCAGCACCTTCTGCCATTGTGGATCTGATTCCTGCACCAGCCACTCCAGTTGAGCCTCTCCTTGCCGTCCCAGCTGAGCACAGCCTCGCGTCCAGCTACAAGCCTCACTGTGTCACTCCAGTGCGATCCGGGTGTGCCTCCAGATCTCAGCCTTGCCTAGATGCTTCAGTCCAGTCCAGCCTTGCCTCCAGGTCCGAGCCTTGCTAAGATGTTCCAGCCCAGCCAGTCTTGTCTCCAGAACCAAGCCTTGCCCAGATACTCCAGCCCAGCCTCGTCTAGCCTCCGTGTACCAGCCTGATCCAGCCTGTGTGCCAGGGCGGAAATCTGAGTGTCCAGCCTCTCCTTTGCCATGCACTCTAGCTCCTTCCAGTCTTGCAGCTTCAATCAGAGGATTGGCCAAGTTCTGCCTAGCTGTCTTGCCACGGTCTGACCCTGCAGTGTTGCCTGAGTGTCCCTTGCCACCTGGGTAGACTTGATTGATTTACACGGTCTAATCTATTGCAAGAGCTTTTGCTATTGTAAATAGTTAATTTAATAAAGAATTTTATTAGTAATTCTGCCTGGCCGTCTCATAGTCTGAACAGGACACTATCTTGCTTTTAAATACTAAACTTAGTATTTAGTTATTAAATACTTCTGTACTTTCAGATAAGAGAAGTACTGGTTCCACTTAATTTTGCATTAGTCAGATTCTGACATTGATAATTGTGTCCAGTTCTGAACATCACTATTTAAGGATTCAGAAAAGTGGAACTGCTGCAGAGAGGGATGATCAGAGGCAAATCCTATGAAAAGAAATGTATTTGTTTATCCTTGAAAACAGAAGATGAAGGAAGGTTATAGATCTCTCTTCCACTATTTGAAATCTTACCACATAGAAGAAATAAAAGATCTGTTCTGTATATCATCTCAGATAATAATGGATTTAAGCTTTAGGAACTTGTCTTAATCCAACAAAGACCCTTTTATGGGAGAACAACATAGAAATAGATATGTCCATTTCCTGTTTATGCAAATTACATTCTGTGCATTATGATAGAAGCCGTTCTATTTCTCCATTGATCTGTTAATTTAAAAAAATCTGCACAAAATTTTAATAAATTTTATCCAACAATTCACATTTAAAACGTATTTTAAAATATGTTTTATTCAACACTTCACACCTTTTGCTGGTATCCCAAAGTCTGAAAACTGTAAGGAAGCTGATCTGTTTTTTATAAATGTTGAATTTTTCAGGTACCTCTGTGCAAGCAATAGTCACAGGGAACACTGATTTGCCAGCTTTTAAACTTTGTCCCCGTGAAGAAGAGTTAAGGAGGGAAGTTCTTTCCTGCCATGTACATTGCTAACTCCCTCCATGTTTTTGAACAGATCTACAGACAAAATTCAGCTAATTGTACAGCTGAACTGATAACAGTGTTCCTCCATTAGGAGTTGGGTTGCATAGGATTTGCCCTTGTGCAAATCAACAAATGCTTGGCCACCAGAAAGCCATCAAGAGAATCCTACGCAAAGGTTCTTCTTAGTAGCACTTGCACCACATTGTTATTGAAAAGGCAAGAGTTCAAAGACCCAAGGTCAAAAGAAAGAGGAGGTCAGTTTTGAGTTAAAGGCTATCTACCTGAAAACAGATGCTATCCTAATGATTGGTATTTTCTTGGAGAAACCCACAGGACCTTGTTTGGAGACCTATTTAAAGCCCAATCCAAATGGGCATTCTTACTGTTTTGATAAGAACATCCGTCCCAAATTTTGGATTCACACCACACATTAGATTTCCCCAAAGCAAGTGAAATTGTTTGCTCTTGGCTCATAATGCTGCGATTTATCTGTTGGTTTAATAGGGCTTCACAAACTTGTGCTTCTCAAATGCAATTTGAGAAATAGAATGTTGAATTGCATGTTTTCTGTGGATTCTTGCAATCCATTTATATCATATTTTGGGAAGGGAGGTGTTTCTCTCGACACACATGCTCCCAATTACATATGCCCATATGTATTCAGTGTTAAAAGTGGTAGTTTTCTCTGATTGAGATTCCTAAGTAGGCTTTAATAATAATGCTGCTACTAATCTGCAGAGAGGAGACAAAATGTAAGTGATGTTACAGAAGGGATAATTAAATAGGGGAAAAATATAATGTTAGTGCTGATTTTCAAGCAAGGTTGCAGGTGATTCTCTGAATATCTATTTTGCCTTCTGCACCATGATTGCATTTGGTAAATCCCTAGGTATGTTTCCAAAACATATTTCTCTCTTTTATTATATATAGAGAGGTATGAGGATAATCAAGTTGTGTAGCAACTTGCATTCATTTTGCCTGTAATACCTTTAACATTTCTATAGAATTGCATTTAATTCTACTTGAAATTGGTGAAGGCATTTGTACCACCTTTTTTTTTCCTTGCTGAAGCTCTTTTGCAACTTTTCTGTCCCAGGTTGCCAGGATGCTTGCAGAAAAGGTGTTGAAGATCATCTAGCAGAAGTAGGCACATAGTTCTTTTGAAAACTGTATATCCAGGGAGAATCATGTACACATTTCAAATTGGCTGATTTCCTATACAGGAGTGAACCACACATTGCGATATTGTAGACAGCATCTTTATCTTGACTTGCTCAGTAACAGAACAGATATTTTTCTTGCACAAGGTCACAATCCTCTCATTGAAAGGGTTAGGAACAGGTGAAGAATTATTAGGACAGCTATAGTCCTAATTGAAGCCATTAGTGGACAGCTAGGACCACTGAATGGAGCAGAGCTTAACACAGCAGAGAAGCCACATACAGAAAAAGAATATTATCTAAAATAGCTTTAATGAGCATGTTAGAGAAATACAGGTTATTGATCTTACACACTTAGTCCTCCCAAGCATAAAGAATTACACACTTAGACAAAGTAGGTTAAAAGTAAGTAAAAAGGGTCTTACTGTTTTATTTGGTTCAGTTATATCCATCTTCAGTAGAAAAATGATGTTCCTTGTTTCTTCTGTTCTTTCCCTTAATGAACTCTCAGCCCTCATTGCTGCCAAGAGCTGCGTGCAGATAGGGGCAGAATCCTTCCCTCGGCCCATGCATGTGGCCAAGATGGAGGGAGCTGCAAAAGCATGCTGCCTTCTCCAACAGTGGAAGGAGGAAGAAAGAAGAAGTGTGAGAGGAATGTGAGAGTGGCAACAAACAGCTTCCTCACACATAGAGAGTTTGCATCCTAGAGCGAACCATCCATATGCTAATGAGGCATGCTGATTTGCTCAGAACTCCAACACTAATATCCATGGAAGGCAAGAAGATTGGAGTATATAACTTCTCATGAGATCAGAATAGCTACTTTGGAGATGCTCCATGAGATTTGAAGAAACTCCTCCATATATACAATGTCAGAAACAATAAAAATTATTTCTTGGTTCACACATAACGAGTATTCCTATTAGCACTTTTTTTTTTCTTTTCATACAATAATGCCTAATTATTTCATCTGTTCATGCTCTGCTCCAGTTGCATGTCCAGTTCTGTTACAGTTTCAAACAGTAACAATGGTGGAGTCATAAACTTCCTTTTTAAATTCTAAACCCTGATTTAATTATTTGTTCCTGAAGGAGTTGTTCCAGGTGCACAAAGATGCATTGATTTCAGGCAATGGCACATATTTGTATCACTTAAAAGTGACTCAGCCACTGCTGGGTACATGTGACTGGAGCTTGTTCATGTAATCAAAGTAATCCATCAATGAATCTCAACTAAGTCACATCGCAACGGATTAAACTGTATGTCATAATCAAAAGGAAGCCAATTAATAAAGAAAAAAATTAGAAAATAATGAGGCTCATAGCAGTTTTACAAGTTCAGACTCCAGACTTTACAGGGCTTTCCCAGTGATCTGGGAAATCGTTCTGGAGTTGGGCAGCGCCAAATCTGAATGAATGAATTAAATGAGAAATAAATCTGCAAGGATTGCATGAATATGAAATGCAATAAATCTTGTACATGGAAAGCAATGCCTTGGATTACTATACATGGAATGACTCTGATATAGTAAGAATTGTGCAACCAAATAATTGAATGGTACTCCAGGGCTTATTGAGATGAGGGTGGCCAGCTCTGTAATTTGGGAAATCAGGAGTGATCAGCTTTATAATGATCCTGTTGCCTTTTGAGCCAAATAACAGTAACAAAATATGTTCGTTGAAGCATAACTTTACATATAGATTGACTCAAACTCTACATAAGCCCAGAGAGAGCACAAACACTAATGTGCAGAGTCATGTTTCTTACAATTGGGCAAATGTTTATGTTTTCTATTCCATGTTTTATTGAATATTAGTTACCCTGAATGCTCCAACGCAGCAAAAAGATGACGATACAAATATGTATGAATAAATGGAGTCAAAAGGCAGAATATAAATCAAATAAGCTGAATAGGAAGCCAGGATGCAAATCAAATCAATAGATCAACTCCTTCTCTGTGGTCATGTTTCAGCAGGTCATATTTCTTCATGTAGGTGTGAACAGCGGCAACGTTAGGCCTTATTACACGTTTTTCAGATTATAGGAGTCTGTTTTGAGACAGGAGGGTTAAACAAATATTTTTTTAGCAGAGGTAAATCAGACTTCCAAGAGTTAAACTCAGCTCTTCGAACTATGGTGACACATTGATAGCATTCTCTTGGCAATGTTACCCAAATGGTTTGCCATTGCCTTCTTCCCAACTGCTGTGAAAGGCATGGCATAGAAGTCTATACCACTGGCATCAAGCTGGCACCATTTGAAACTCTGAAAAACCCATGGTAGTTGTAACAGGCAACAGTGCTCGATTTCTGCTCATACATTTTCCCAATTTATTTGATTGTGCAAGGCTACCAAGCCAATGCCAAACAAGATTACTGGGTCTAAAAAATCTATAAATGATTGTGATGAAAAGAAAACCAGTCCCCCTATTATAGTGGCTTATTCTTTCATTAGATCACAACAGAATATCTTTGACCAAATATTCCCCTTGAGACAGCTTTTGATGATTTATAGATACATTTCTCCCCTTGTCTAGCAGCTGGGAAAGCAAACACTTTCTGTCTGAAAAATAGGAATATGTGACATTCACCCCAACCCCACGGAACAAAGAACAAATCAGCACACATTTGTACTGAACCCAGAAAATTATGCTTGCATTTTTGATTTATTAAGTCATTCTCCCTTCTACAATAAGCTACAATTTCAACATGAATGAAATTGGTCAAGTGTGGAAAGGTATTGGAATGGATTTTGCACCATGCACATTCAGTAAATCCTTATAAGCTTATCCTTTGTTATGTCTTGGTAATATAGTAAATAGAGAGCAGTAAACCTTTCAGAATCAGGTTAGCATTTCAAGTAAAACAGAATTGGCAAAGAGTAAATTGGAATTTATTGATACCAAAATAAAAGACTTCTACTCTCTCTTTCAAAATTCAGTTCCTGGAATCTCTAAACTGTAGTAACTCATGTGTAGGCTTCAGCTTCTGAACTCATGTAATCCTCCCCTCAGCTCATGAGCTGATATAATAGACTGCCCTGAATCCAGGACCATCCAAGAAGGTGGATTGTGTGAGGTCTGAGACAATAAAAAAGGACATACATCATCACACAGCATACCCCTGAACTAAAGAATTATCATGTTCATGGATTCAATGACCTGGTTCACAAAATGTGCTTAATTAAAATACAGTTTCGTTTGATTTGGGTTTTGGGTGCGTGCCTGCCTCCAAGTCATTCTTGACTCCTCGCAACTGCCTGGACAAAGCCCTGGAAGTGGTTGGCCCTTGCCTTCTTCTTCCTAGGGCCGAGAGGGTGTGACTGGCCCAAGGTCACCCATCTGGTTTTGTACCCAAGATGGGAATAGAACTCATAGTCCACTGGTTCTAACCCAGTGCCTTTAACCACTACACTGATTTGGGAAGAGTGATGCGCAAACCATATGATATGCATCCCATCTGGTTTGTTATTTAACCATGGTTAAAAAGGTCTAGTTTAAAACTGCAAACCTGCCCACACTTATATGTACAAACCACTGAATGAAGATAGTCTAACTTTGGAGAAGGTATGTGTTAAAGCACATTGTTGAGTTGGAATAAATATATACATATTAGAAACAGCCTAAAGTTGATGTGCCAATAATGATCTCATTACTCATATAAGTTAGTCTTGTCTCACTATTACCCTCACTAAAAAAGGTTAGATTACGTTACTAATTTCAACCCCCCCCCCCAAAGCCTGTTTAATTATGGCAACAGAAAATCAAAAACTGGTATTTAACACGTCATTTCCAAATATTACAAAAAATTCTGCAACCTCTGCTTACTAATAACAAGAGCTACTGCCCGTTTTAAACCAAGTGAAAATAGCTTAACTGACTTCTAGAGAAGACTCTTGATTTTTACCATTTTACTTCTCATAAAAAGTAATTATAAATGATTTAATTAAAATCTCTGACTCATGAGTGGTCTATTACTTAAAGAGTTAAGTGCCACATTGGCACAAAGATTTTACTCTTTTTTCTATCTGCTCCCAATAAGTCATTCTGCATCAATTGTATATTGTTTGCTTATCATTCCTTGCCCTGGATATCTGCACTCTTTAAAGTATCATGAATAGAAAATCCAAAATATTCTTTTTTTCCCCCTAGACTTCCACATGCTCAGCAAAAAGGTACATGAAACACTGACTTGATTTGCTAGAGGACATAAACAGTGCATCCTATTTCTGATTTTTATAGTGGCATCACTTAATAGTCAAGCAACTTACGGAGATATAGTTGAAAACCGGGGCAGGAGCACAATCCAGCCTCTTTTAAGCTTCTCCATTCAAGCCATTAAATAGACTTGTGTTTTGAGATTGTCTTGTGTGTATTTTTGTGAATTGTTGTTAGCCTCCCAGGGTTACATATTTAAGATGGGAAGTCATATAAATGTTCTAAATAAATACAAAATTCATATATCCATAAATAAATCTGCCCAGCTAGCTCCTACCTGAAAGGTTTTGTTAGTGCATTCAAAGTGATTTACTGGAGAATGCATATCAGATCTTCCCCAAAGGAAACAACTATAACTATACTATTGAGAACTATTAAACTGAGATCTAACCATCTTAATAACATTAATGTTTTCTACTATGGCTTTGCTTGATTGTCTATATATCCTGAGATCTTTTTTTCTGACTATCATTCATCCTATATATAAGCCTGGGATGGGGCTTAGCAAGTGGTCATCCATTTCATCCAAAATAATCACATGAATCCTCTTACTGATGGTGTTTAAATGCAGATGATATATTGTGTGGTTATAATGTCGTAAGCTACACAGATTCACATAGTACAGATTAATGGAGTCTTATGAACATCCTGGGAGAAGTGGGGGATCTGCAGTTAGGGATCAGTTCTCCAAATTTTGCAGTTTGCTAACAATTATCATTTACTTCAAGGGAATCTGGAAAAAGTACATATGGCCATGAAAATAATGAATCAAAATATTGTGTGTGTGTGTGTGTGTGTATTTATTCTTGGAGAAATGTGTACAAAAACGGATAATTTTACGTGCAGATTTAACCTCAGGTTTAATAAATGGGATATTTTCACAAACTTGAGAAACTGAAATAGATAGATTCAGCCATCTAGATTGCCCTCATATCTATGATCTTGAATTGTTTTTGTGCTTTAATGTATGTTGCTTTAGTCTCTGGCTGTAAAACTATGAAATAAATTAGTATGTAAAACTGAGGTAGAAATCTCATCTTGGCATGAGCTTTCCCTATCAAAAACAAACTGAGGCCTGATATCTAAAAGTTGCCCAGTTTGGCTGAATTCAGCTTGATCTCTCAGGAGCGAAGATGATTAAAGCAGGGTGGCTAAAGATGAAAGGGTAAATAAGTATTGGTTGGACGCAGACGTACATGCAGACATTCATTCTAAAATTATGATGAGTGATAGGGGAAATGGCACACAGACAAGATAATGCTGCGCTGTTGTAGCAAGCACTAATAATAGCTAGCATTTGGTTATGCAGAATATCATAACAAAATGTGCTTTTCTGGGTGTATGGGTGGCATTAGAATTAAAATAACTCTTGCAGGAATGAATTATTAGAGAAAAATTGGACACGGACAAACATCTCCTTGTTGGGATGAGGGGAGAAGAAAGGAAAAAGAAGTTGAGGTGAGAGACAGAAAGCTCCCCCACTGTAGAGGGCCTAGGGAATGGCCTGGAAGGACAGGAGTAAGAGCCACCACCAGGGCAATGATCAGATAAGAGGGGCTTGAGCCCAGGCCAAGAAAATAACTTGAGAAAACATCTCAGACTAGCCCCTCCCTCGTTCACATAAAGATAAAGTGAGGGAAGGGGAAGCACATTCAAACTTGCAAGATTCTCTTACTATGCCTGTTACCATCAAAATAGTGCTGATCTATATGGCATTGGTTTCTTAGTCAGGTCTACCGTGGGCTGACACCCACCTTCCTGATTCTGGGAAATTGAGAGAACAGATGAAAGACAGAATAGAAAGCCCAGTGGGTAGGCTCCACAACATGTAGCAAACAGGCCAGGGTGCTCTAGGTAAACTTTGTTCTGAAATACAATTTTTCTCTGTGTCAGAACCAACTCTGGTCCTTCCCACCCATCACAAGCCTGTTAAGAAAAATGCCAATTAACATCAACTATGTTAAGAACATTACATTACATATTGAATTGGTTGAGAGCTGAACATTGGACAGTACACCAAACTGTTAAAAACCGATGATGTAAACCATAATCATTATAAAGTAATAAAACCAGAAGCCACATAAAAATAAAAATACAACATATAACATGATGATAAAGCCAAGAGCAAAACTGGTTCAAGAAAAGTCTAAAATGGTTTCCTTAAGGTTATAATGTAGGGAAGACCATAATATAGGAGCAGGTGAACTTGGCTTAGGAAGGAACATTGAACGCAACATTGGTTGGGTTGACCTGCCTTGCCCCATTGAACAGGAACATCTGGGTAAGCATCTCAGGTGAGAATTGTAGTTTCCAGGTATTGGATAGCAGATAGCTTTATTCAGTGGAGGGAGAAACACTAAAGTTAAGAAAGTATTCTTGAGGATTGTGCTTGCATGAAAGAAAAAGAAAGATAGGCTTGATTTAGAAAATAATTTGATGATAGAAAAGTTGGGCTACTGAAGTCTAGTGACAATTAAGAATGTGCTCTTCTCTATTATGGAGCAAGAATGAACCAGGTAAGTACCTGAACAGCACAGGTCAGTCAGAAGACAAAAGAAGACTGAATATAATGGGGAAGAGGTAAAAACCCCGAGACTATCCATCTATCCCAATCTTTCTCAAACCTGGCAGATGTGTGGACTTCAGCTCCCAAAATTCTCCAGCCTTTGGTCTAACCCAAAGGAGGAATATCCTACAGAGATGTGCAAAGTAACTCTTCTAGGCAAGCAAAGAAGATGAGACTTCAGAGTCCCCCTGCTAACTATCTCTACACCAGTTGCCCCCAGATCAATAAGTTTCCAGTCCAGAAAGCTGACATGTACTGAATTCCAACACTAGGTAGACAAGGAAAGTCTACCACTTCTTCAGACAACCTTGACCCAAGTCATTTAGGGCTCTGATGGTTGAAACTAATGATGAGTTAAATTGGAAGCCTCATATTCACAGGAGGTTTTACTACTTTCAGATGAAGTAGGTTTTCTCCTTTCTCTCAGAGGGAGTAAAAGACTTCCAAGGAGAATATGGGAGGGGGCAATTGTCTAATTTTGACTCCCCCTACTGCCCTCTTTCTTCTTCTCTTGATAACTATACACTGGCCATGGAAAGGTTGTCTAGGCCCCTGGCAATTTCATGTTCAAGGGATCCCTGTAGCTCTTCTGCACCAGCATATATGGGCATGAGCTGTTGAAGAACAGGTAATCCTTGGGTTACAACAGCAATTGGGACTGGGATTTCTGTTGCTAAGCAGTGCAGTCATAAAGCACAATGTCACATGACTGCATCACTTAGTGACAGAAATCCCAGCAGTTCTCATTGCCATCTGTAAGTGAGGACCACACGGGTTGTAAACAAGGACCTCATGTGACTGCAACATGGGAAGAGGCAGGAATCTATCCATTTGGCTCATGAGAAACTGGCAGGGAAGTTGCAAATCACAAATGGTGATCATGTGACCATGGGACAGTGCAACCGACATAATTGCAAGCTGGTTGCCAAGTGCCTGAATCACAATCACATGACTGCAGGGATGCCGCAATGCCCACAACTTTGAGGACTGGTTGTAAGTTCCCCTCATTCAGCACCATCATAACTTTGAACAGTCACTGAACAAGTGGTCGCTAAGTCCCTTCTCCTGAGTTCCGAAGGGAATTTGAATAATGTCTGCCTTCTGTTCTCTGTGCCTTGACTTCAGATGTCCTCCTTTTGAAGTTGCATGAACTCTAAAGCCAAGGAGCATCCTGCATAGCTCTTGTTTATGCCACTTCTGTGAAGTACGCCTGGAAATGGTTCTGCAGTTAATACAGACTGTGTAATATAGCATTGCCATAAGATAATAGTATCCTCAACCTAGGTGCCTTCCTAGGAGGAGCACAGCTTCCTGAGCATTCCCAATATTATTCATTAAGACTTACAATCGAGGATGGCACCCATTTTTGCAGACTTGAGTCTGCTTCATCTGAAGCAGGAAGTGTTATACTGTGTTGCAATTATGTACAAACATGGATGCAGGTGAGAGACCAGGTGGAATTTGCAGTGTTTGGTAATGCACGAGTGGTTAAAGTTAGGATATGGAACCATTTTTCTCACTGCAACCCAAAAGGGCAATGAAGAGATGCTGAATATTAGAGGTTTCATTTGAAAGAAGAAATACAATCAATTCAGACAAAGAAAATAAAGCAATAGACCTTTTTCTTAACTTACCAAAGTCGTAATATGCATTCTCGTTTAGCCAAACACTAGCCACAGCTATAGTCCATTCTTAAACACCTACAGGAAGTTTGATTGCACATAATGGTGGATATGAACATTATTTTTATAATGCCTTCTCCTCTTTTAAAACGCTTTTATTAATCTTTTTTTCCCCCTATTTTCCACAAGTACCTATTTGCATTGGGTTCATCAGTCAAGGCTAATGAAGGCAATTACTGAGGGATTTTGGCTGCTGAGGGAAAACAAATTCACCCAGATAATGCTGTTATTGATCTATTTTTAATCTCTTTTCAACGGTTCTCTTTAAAAAAACAAAAATAAAATAACCCTTGGTTTCAGAAGTAGAGTTCACAAGATTCAAGCACAGCAAAAGTAAACAGGCCAGAAATATAGAAACTAATTCATTTTAATCCAGGGGAACGATGATAATCCAATCTATTGGACTTTGAATTGTGTCAGCTAAATTAATTTTATTAGGTGTTTAGGAGTACAGCCTATCAGCTGAAAGATGAGTTAGATGTACCAGTCAAAAAATACCAAGCAGCTAATCATCTAATACTTTAATACTTAGCAGTCTTCCTTCCTTCCTTCCTTTCACATTTATTTTTCTCACTTTGGACATTAAAAATAGAAATAGGATTGGATTCTAACAAGTGGTGAGAAATTGTTGATACGTAGTCTGTGATGATGACTAGTGGGTTTTTCAATGTCAGCTGTAGAGGTTTTGCTCAATACATTTGAACAGCTATAAAATGTTTCCACAGATGAGTTCATGGCAGCTTGCTAAATCCACTTCCCGTGCTTGGCATGGAGGGGGCTGAAGGAAGCCGTGGAGAAAAATACTGCATATAATGCATGACTCCTTGGCCATTCCACATAATGCAAGGCTACCTTCCCAAACCTGGGTCCTACAGATCTTTGTATTTCTTATTTCCTAGCCCATGTGAAGTAGAACTAGAAAGTTATACTAGTTAATGCAATTTATGTTCAAGAATGCTGAAATACCAGGCTGGGGAAGAAAATGGTAGTCTGTGATCCAACAGTACAACTAAAGCGTATATGCGAATCTTTCTCTGTCTCTGAGGTTGTTTGTTGTTTATTTGTTTAGTTGCTTCCAACTCTTCGTGACTTCATGAACCAGCTCACCCCAGAGCTTCCTGTCGGTTGTCAACACCCCCAGCTCCCCCAGGGACGAGTCCGTCACCTCTAGAATATCATCCATCCATCTTGCCCTTGGTTGGCCCCTCTTCCTTTTGCCCTCCACTCTCCCTAGCATCAGCATCTTCTCCAGGATGTCCTGTCTTCTCATTATGTGGCCAAAGTATTTCAGTTTTCCCTTTAATATCATTCCCTCAAGTGAGCAGTCTGGCTTTATTTCCTGGAGGATGGACTGGTTGGATCTTCTTGCAGTCCAAGGCACTCTCAGAATTTTCCTCCAGCACCACAGTTCCAAAGCATCTATCTTCCTTCTCTCAGCCTTCCTTATGGTCCAGCTCTCGCAGCCATATGTTACTACGGGGAACACCATTGCTTTAACTATGCGGTCTCTGAGGTACTTGGTACTTAATTTTTTTTTATTCTACAGTCCTGGTAGAGTCTTTTTGCAGTGTTACCCTATTTGTCTTCCTGCCTTTGATTTTTCTGTGATGTGATGGGCCCTGTGGTCTCTTCCAGCGACATTTCTGTAATAGTATCACTCAACACGTTACAGTAGCTTTTATAATGCTACAACCAGTTTGTTGAGACAGCCAGTTTGGTGTAGCAGTTAAGGCACTGGACTAGGAACCAGGAAACTATGAATTCTAGTCCTCCCTTAGGCAAGTCTGAATATGCTTCCCTCTCCCTAACTAGGGGGAGGCTTGTCTGAGATATTTCTCAAGTTAATTTCGTGGTCCAGGTTCAAGCCATGCTTATCTGACTGTGGCCTTGGTGGAGGCTCTTCCTCCTGTCCTTCAAGGACATTCTCGATACCCTCTACAAGCCCAGCTCTAGTAGGGCTCATGGTGACCCCATCCATGCCTTAATTTTCATCATGTGATTAGAATTGTGGAAGGCAGGATGGGACAGACTTTCACTCCATGGTCCATATCATCCCAACATTACTGGCCTTCAAGTCTTGTAAGGCAGTTGGAAGCCTGATGTATGCACGTCCGTATATAGTGCAGGTTGAGCCCTGCCAAATCACAATTTGGGTCACCCATCTATTCTTGCTGCCTTTTCCTTCATTGCCATCCTACTGTGGCTGGAGTGGTGGGAGAGAGACCCTGACCCAGTTGATACAGGACCTGCACCAGTCAAAGGAAGTCAGTGTTAGAGGATCAGAGAGAGAGACTGAAGCAGCCAAAATGCACCGCTGGTAACACGGAAGGTAAGCGGTATCTGTACATTAAAATATAGGCACTTCTAGCTAGTGGAGAAACGGCAGGCAATGAGCACAGCAGGATATCCCTCCAGGTACTTTATAGACCTACTGTTTTTATTATCTAGTATCAGTAAGGAAATCAATGCTTGACTACATTTATGGGGCCATTTAGAACTTCAAAGCAGGCATTTCTGCTTTAGAAGAGGTGATTAAAAGGCTCACCCACCAATGTCTGTCTGTGGATTAGCATGCCTTTTCTGAGCTATGTTCCCTGATGGTGCTTTGTAGGCAAAGGGTAAGTATTCAGAGCACTGTTCAGTGTCCTTTGGGGTGTGATTGGTGGCACTGGAGCAAACCCAAGCCTTCTGAGAAAGCACCCAATCGAAAAGCAAAACAGAAGACAAGCCTGACAAAAGGTTTCATGCTTCAGAGTTTTGCTTTTCTAGGTCTGTGCGGGGAAAAAGGCTCTTCGTATGTACGTTTTCAAATAGGAATGGATTTTGTTTCAGATTTATAGCACCATATGACATCTCTCTGCAGCAAGAGCTAGGCTGAATTTACAGTACCAATTCACAGGACTGTTAAAAAAGATGCAGGTGTCATTCATGTTCAGCTCAAATCCTACTGACTTTATCGACACATCCATATAGTTTGCAGAAGTGATTGGCCCTGGCTGTCTTCTGGATATTCTTTTTTCAACTTTGTAGTCTAACCTATAGTCCCAAAATAACCTGGTGGTCTCCCATCCAAAAACTAACCAGGTACAGTCCTGCTTAACTTTTCAACTTTAGCAAAAGTCCAGCTATGCTATTTTAATGGTTCCTCTTTGCTCTGCAGGTACACTGTGTCTGGGCTTATACATTGCCCTACCCTTATTCTTTAACTGTGGTTTATTGAATAAACCACAGTTTTGAATAAACCATAGCACATAGTACACTAAAACCAAAAGAAATGACATTATAGTGGATGCTACAATTACCAAGGCACCATTTTAGCTCTTTCATTTCTATCAGTTGGAGAGTTGGAACTCCTATCAGATTAAGAGAAATACAGTTATATTCTGCTTTGGAGGAGCTGGTCCATAATAAATATGAGAGCAAGCTTATACAAATTAAAACTTATGGCACATTCAAAATAAAATAAGGCACATAAAAGCACACAAATCAAATCAAACCTTTAATATGGCCTTTGGGCCAGAAAGCACAACAATAAAATACATAGAACTGTAATTATTAATAAAACTTTTAAAAATTTCAATAAAATTACATAAAATACGTGATTATAGTAACTGTAGTACAAATAGCAGTGGCAATCACAAAATTTGTGCTAAAACTCAATTGTAGGTAGGGCAGATAGAACAAATGATAGCACAAAATCGGGCACCCTGGAAAGATATGTCAGGTCCTGTTCAGATAGAAGCAGTGACAGATAGACATTGTGCTCTCTACCGGGGTAGTTCTTCAAAATGAGATTAATATATATCTTCCTTGATTTCCTACAGAGAGTGCACAAGGGAGCATCTGGTTTAGGGATTCCACAGAGCCATCTCCACATGGGCAGAAGCACTGATGAAAAGGGATGTTTTTATACTACCCCCACAGAACTGCAGAGGGTAGAGCATGCAACATGGCCAAGGTGAAAGCCCAACGCAATTTCAGAATTAGAATTGAAGAGAGATAAGAGGATGGCACATGCCCATTTGAGAAGAATCCATGAACTGTAGGGTTGGATAGTAGGCTTAAACTGTTCTGAAAACCAATATCCCAGATACATCGTTTAAGATGACTTCTGGCATTTTCAAGCCGTAATGGACAGAGAGTTTCCAAAGAAAGTCCTAAGGACTGGAGCTTGCTGTTAGCTTTTGTTAGCCAGGTAGATTTAAAATGGTCTCTGAGAACCAGTGGAGCCAGACCCGCAGGACAAAAAAAAAATCAATTTCAACCAGAAATTAAGGAGAGAGAAATTAAGGAGAGTTTCTCTGGCCCGCACAGAAACCAAACCTGTCTCTAACCGTAAAACAGCATTCTTGATGGATCTTGGAACTGCAATATTGCTCTCATACATTTGGGCTGGACTGCTTCCTGGATGTTAAACTTTGCAAAAATGCAAATTGGAACACCATAAAGAACCTGAGAGATGGCCTTAGCAAGAAAAACCTCGCAAGCTGCAGGAATAAAATGTGCCCCCTTTGAACAGAAGAATTTTAAGACAGCTGTGGAGCTACATTGGGCCACACTTTCCCTATAAGAGAAATGTGCTCTCCAAGATAAGGAACCCTGGAACTGCATCCCAAGATATTTATACAGTAAATACCTACCTGCTCTACTGGGGTCCCATTAATTTGCCATTTATGTAACCTACTGCTGTGTTGTGCAAACACTAGCACTTTAGTTTGTTGATAATTTACTGCAAGTTGTTCTTTTAGGCAAAAGGAAGCTGAGGCCCTCAAAGCCCTTCTCATTCCCACCTGGGAGACAGATAAAATTACGACACTGTCTGCATATAGCAAGGCTGGAATTGCACGATCTGCTAACATTGGAGAGTGATGATTAGAAGATGAGAGAGCCTGAATTATGGAATTGATGCACACATTAAAAAGTAAGGGGGCTAGAATACACTCTTGCCTCGCCCTTCTTTTGGTGGAAACAGCTCCAGAAAGGTGACCCCAAGGGGAACATCTGATTCTCAGTGATGTGTTAGAACAAAGAGTCTGGATAAGAAGGAGCCATCTTTTATCCACTGAGGATCCCTGAAGTTTTTGCCACAGCCTCTCCCTTGGAATCAGTTCAAAAGCTGCTTTGAAATCCCCAAGGCTGCAAAAAGGGTGCCTTTGCGTGGTAAGGTGTATTTTTGAGCTAAACAGTGCAAGGCCAGAAAGTGGTCTAAGACTGAACAGTCCCCTCTAAATCCTGCCTGTTCCTCAACAAGAATATTTTCACTTTGGACCCAGTCCAACAGTTTTCAATAAAGATATTTTGCATATCGTTTGCTTATTGTATTAGTCTATTTCCTGTATTCTTATAGAGAGGAAAAACTACGGCCTCCTTCCACTCAGATGGAAAACGTGCTGTGCTATTCATGTAAGTAAAAAGAGCAGCCAGTGCTGGAGCCCACCAATCTTTATTTTCTTTTAGCTACTCCGGAGGGATGAAATCACCTCCAGGAGCTTTCGCAGATTTCACTTGTACCATGAGATCCTTAGCCACAGCTACAGACACAGGGAGGCCATTCAGGAGAAGTCACCAATGAGTGGGGAACCACCACTGGATGATTTAATACTGTAGTTCTGGATTAAAAATGTTCTGAAAGTAACTCTCTCAAATATCTGCAGGTATTTGGCAGATCCTACTACCCACAGGAGAGCAGTTAACTAGGCACCAAAACCAAGCAGGGTTCTTAAGCTTAGCTTCTGCAATTAATCTTCCCCAACCCTTTTGCAGCGCTTGTTCCTTCTAGATTTTTTAAGTGCTTTATAAAATGCCTTATGCCCTCTGAGTGATTGAAAGGGTTGTCAGATCATGCGTTGTCAGATCAAAAAGTATATACTGCATTAAGAATGGCCTTCTTTGCTTGATAACTATCTGTGTCAAACCAAGGTTTGGATCCCACATGAAGGGGGACAGAACCAATCGATGAAACTCTAGATAGTGGGGCCTGAAGGGTGTGGATAATAGACTGGTAATGTGATAGTATTGGTTCAGAGGAGTTGGCCAAATAAATCTGGGAGGGGAGTTGAAGGAGGGCTTCTGAATTTAACAGAGTGGACGAGTTTCTTGCCACTCTGGAAGACCATTTATTTTGAATGAGTCTTTTTGTTGTGGCCCCGGCACACACAAAAACAAGACATTTGTTTTGGCACAAAAACAAAATATTCTTTTGAGTTGCAGAAAAAGGAAATACTAAAATCTAAGGCAGTGTTTCTCAAGCTTGGTGACCATGTTGGCTGGGGAATTCTGGGAGTTGAAGTCCACACATCTTAAAGTCGCCAAGTTTGAGAAACACTGATCTAAGCCCTCCTTAAGATTGCAGTCTGGGCCAAACCTCTCAGTCCCCTCCTTGGATCCTGGATGAGGTGCAGAGAGGCACCCCTCAATCCCTAAATCCTAATTCTACTCCTTTTTACTACTATAGGTCTAATGGAAGGGCTTACTTAATTGATTGGCATTGTACCATCCACTCTCAAGACAAAGATATAATAGCTGACTGGCTGATTAATTCTTTGGCAGGCAGACCTTTGATCTTGTTTCTTCTTATCTTCAGTCATGTTCAACCCTATCTGAACATGGGTCATCTGGCTGCTTGTTTTCATGATGCTTTCCCCCTGCAGCATTCCTCTTCCATGTTTTGGTGAGTCTTCTCCCAGCCTCACCCAGCATCCATTAAACTCTCTGCTCAGTCCACTTTAGGTTACCAGTCTACCTTTCTCTGAATAAAACCAGCAGAATATCTACTGGAACTATCCAGTCCTTTGTAACCCCTGTAGGACCTTGAGCTGCCAACCAGCTCTTCCATTGCTCAGCTGTTTCTCTCCAGCTTGTCTCTGATCTAAATGCATCTTCCTGGAAGTTTTAAAACTTCCCCCCTTGATGCCAACTTTATCTCTGCTCCTTCTTCTTCTATGAACACTATGCCTCACGAGAACACACACACACACACACAAACACACACACACACACTTCTTTATTCCCAGCTCCTCATCCAGAAAGCAAAGCACAGCATTAGAAAAGAGTGTTTTGTTTGGACTACTTTTCTCCTCCCAACGCCCACTCCAGAGTTCACACAGATGCGAGGACACGTGTGACTAGACAGTGCCAAAGCACAGCTGACTGCTGGCTTGACAGAGTGAAGCTTACTAGCAGAAGGAGCAATGTCTTCCTAGGAGAGCACTATTCATTTTGCTGATGGATTCAAAACTTCAGCTATTCTTAAAAATAAAAGAATCTAAGCTGGTCCAAAAGATGCTTAGACAAAGATTTCAGGATGATCTAAAATATTTATCTGTGTAACATATATGTAGCAGAGCTATGTCAGAACGTTTGTTTGTTTGTTTGTTTATTTTTCAAATTTCTATCACCACCCATCTCTCCCAAAAAGGGGACTCTGGGCGGTTTACAATAAAATCAGAATCAAAAACTTATAAATTACAGTATAATAAACCAATAAATAAAGATAAAACAGGTATAAAATCCAAGCGGTGAAGATCTTATTTGTTGGGAAGAGATCTATGGTGCCAGCCACCCCCAAGAAGAACTGGTGCCCCTCCCACCCCAAGAGAGGCGGCAGAACCAGGTTTTCAAGTTCTTCCAGAAGGCCAGGAGCGAAGGGGCCTGCCTCACCTTTGGGGGCAGAATGTTGCAGAGGGTGGGCGCCATTGCAGAGAAGACCTGCCTCCTGGACCCCGCCAAGTGGAAGTCCCTTGCCAACAGGGTTCGCAGCATGCCCTCACTGCATGACCAGGTGGGACAGGCCGATGTTAAGGGGATGAGACGGTCCCTCAGATAGCCTGGCCCCATGTCATGTAGGGCTTTAAAGGACATAACCAACACCTTGAATTGGACCTGGAAGCAAACTGGCACCCAGTGCAGCTTGCGCAGCCGTGGTGTCACATGTGCCAAACTTGGGGCACCAATAACTGCTTGCACAGCCGCATTCTGGACCAGTTGAAGCTTCCGGGTACTCTTCATGTAGGGCTCATTACAATAGTCTATATGGGAGATGACCAGGGCATGAGTGACTGTTTGGAGGGCTTCTCTATCCAGGAAAATGTGTAACTGGCACACAACATGGAGTTGAACAAAGGCCATTCTGGCCACAACTGCCACCTGCTCTTCGAGCAGGAGTCGTGAGTCCAGAAGGACCCCAGGTTCCGCACTGAGTCTGAATGGGGCAGTGCAACCCCATCCTGAACCAAAGATGACAACTTCCTGGAAACCGAGGGGCCATCATTCCATAGCCACTCCGTCTTACCAGGGTTCAGTTGAAGCCTGTTGTTCCCCATCCAGACCCCCACAGCCCCCAGACCCTTGGAGAGGGCAGCTACCGCATCATTTACTTCACCCGGGATGGAGATATATAACTGAGTATCATCGGCATATTGATGATACCTCATCCCGTGATGACGGATGATCTCACCCAGTGGTTTCATGTAGATGTTGAATAGGAAAGGAGAGAGAACCAAACCCTGCCACACCCCACAATAGAGGTGTTGAGAGGCGGATCCCTCCTCTCCTATCACTACCAATTGGGACTGGCCCTGGAGGAAGGAGGTGAACCAGTGCAAGACCACACCACCCACCCCCAAATCCCTGAGCCGTCCCAAAAGGATACCATGGTCAATGGTATCGAAAGCCGCTGAGATGTCCAAGAGAGCCAGAATGGACGCACTCCCTCCATCCTGCTCTCGCCAGAGATCATCCATAAGTGCGACCAACTTAGAACAGATCTGAGTGATTTTATCCTGTAGATGCTCAGAAAACTCTTCTGCATGACCCTGTAGATGGATCACTGAATCCCCCTTACCCAAGAGGGATCAGGTAATCCTAAACATGGCTGTCGGGCAGCATTCTGCGGATGCAATAAGAACGGAGAAATATTGATGTTTCGCCACTCTTACCACCACAAGGTAGGCCTTAAACAGCGGCTCTAGCTTGTGTTTGGTCGGATTTGGTCCTTGTCTTCCTCCAGCGGTGCTCTGGATGTCTCTTGATCCTCTTCAAAACCCACAGCTCCTCCATACACCACAGGGAGTGCCGAGTCGGATGGGGCAAGATTGGTCACACAGGTGTGATCCTGTCCAAGGCCCTGGCTGCCTCCCTATTCCAGGCGGCAGCTAGGACCTCTGCTGGACCATGCAGTAGATCCTCAGGTATAACTCCCAGCTCTTTCTGAAACCCCATAGGGTCCATCAGACACTGGGGGAGGACCAGTCGAATAGGTCCTGCCTCCTTGCGGAGTGGGGCAGCACCAGAGAATCTCAAGGCCACCAGGGTCTTTTTTGTTTAAATGGTATTTGAACTGAAGCTTGGAATTTATTTTTTAATGTGAACCCTAATGGATGGATGGATGGATGGATGGATGATGTGCGTTCAAGTCGGTGTTGACTCCTAGCATCCACATAGATAGATCTTCTTCCTGATGATCTGTCCCTAACCTGGTCTTTTAGGTCTTCCAACCGTGTACCCATCACCATTGTAAATGAAATCAATTAATATAAATACATGAACCAAATACACAATACACAAACCAAAAACCAGTTACCCTTTGAAATTCACACTTCTCTGAATTTTGCGACATGGCACCAATAAAAGCAACATGTAATAAGGAAGCATCTGCCCAAATGAATACATATATTGATGAGGGTAATATACAATATTATGGGTAAATTGTTTGAAAACTCCCCCCCCCACATACTTTTTATAGGCAAATAGGAAATAAGTAACCAAGAGAAGATTTGCCCATCTCTTATAAAAAATCCACCCAAATAACAAGAATTTATGTATTTATTTATGTATTTATTTATGTATTTATTTATTTATTTATTTATTTATTTATTTATTTATTTTCTATAGCCTCCCATCTCAACAAATGACTCTATGAAAGAAAAGAATGCTATGAAAGTCTTCAATTCACTGGTATGTAGATAAGATGTGACACTCTTTTCTAGCATTGCTGTACAGGTAGTCCTCACTTAACAACCATTCACTTAGTGTTAAAAAAATGACTTACGACTGGTTCTTGCACTTATGACCATTGCAGCATCCTTGCAGTCACGTGATCATGATTTGGGTGCTTGGCAACCAGTTCGCATTTATGACTGTTGCAGCATCCTGTGGTCACATGATTGCCATGTTTGACCTTCCCGGCCAGTTTCTGGCAAGCAAAATCAATGGGGAACTATGTGATTCGCTTAACAACCATGTGGTTTGCTTAACACCTGTGGTGATTCACTTAAGAACCGCAGCAAAAAAGGTCATAAAATTGGGTTGGATTTGCTTAATGACTGCTTTGCTTAGCAACCACAATTCCAGTCCCAATTGTGGTCATTAAGTGAGGACTACCTGTATTATACTTCTGACTGCTAAAAGGCACCAGATCTGATATTCATCTACCAGATCCCACAACATAATTCAGTAAATATATACATCAGGAGAATGAAACAAAATAAGTTGGATACATCCTTCAGACCCAAAAGACAGACATACAAATTTCTGGGGTTGGGGGAATCAAACAGTATTTGCTAGAAAGGGCTGATTGTTATGAGGTTTGCAGCAGACATGGAAGGTGAAATTGGAAGCTTCACAGCTACAGTCCTGAAAAACTTCTTTTAAAAGATGATGATGACTTTGAAAATGGGAATTCTTAATGATGTCAAAAGGCCCAGGTTATTTAAAATGATAGCTTTTTGTCCACGCTAGATGGCAGTGTGGTATACAATCAGAATAGTTAGGATCTATCTTTTGGTACCGCAACAATAAAAAAGATGCCAGAGGAAGTTTGCTTCTTAACATACATCTTTTATTGTCTACTACCATATTTCTCTTCAAGAAAGTTTATGACAGAGATACCAACTAGCTCAACATTTCTTGGGCTATAACTATGGGTGGCCCAGATCTCACTGGGAAATTTAATTCTTTAGACGTTAGTAACATTTCCCAAAGTGACTCTCCTGAAGTAGTATGACAGAAAACCAGATCTTTGTCTAAGTGAAAGAACTGTAGCGGCTGACTTCACTTTCTTTTTAAAAAATATTATTTATTTATTTAAATGTGTAGATTTAACAAGTCAGAATAATATATCTCCTTTCTGACAGGGGTTAGAGATGTCAAATCTTAAAAATGTCACTGAGATACCATGATTTGTATCATTCTGAATCAAAGAAAAATACAAATATTTGCAGTAAATTGGTGACATGGAATCACTGTGTGGTTGTCTGAAAGGTGTATGTCAATCAAAAGATAAGATTTGATTTGGGAGTGTTGAAAAACATGCAAATTACAATTGTATTATTTATAAGCAAAGATGGAGTTTATAAACTCAGTGTGGAGCATTTTAATTCTCCAGGCAATACATAAAATGTAATTATTTTTTAAAAAAAATTACATACACACACGGAATGCGTGTTTCACAGAGATCTGAAATGAAATTTTTGGAAAACTCAAAATCACAGAAGAGCCCATATTCCTATGCAACAGGAAAAGCAGCCACTTGGATTTAGCTGTTAGCATTAGCATTAAAGATGTCTGCAAGCATCAACTATTTCTGAACTGGAAGGCGCGGTCAGCTTTTCCATGCAACAGTGCTAACTTGTGAAAAAATAGGGTGTTGTCTTATCACTGGCCTTTTTCTAACTCTGTTGGGAGCCCTTGAATCGGGAAAAGGTCTGAAGGCCCAGCTGGCTCTGCTCAAGTTGGCTCCTTCATATAGCCAGGAGACTTGGAGGTGACAGGAGTAGAGTGGCAGCAGGTACAGATGGGGTTACAAAGGGCAGCCCGGCTTCCCTTCCATGCATGTTTGTTGCAACCCAAGGCATTACTCAGCTTTTGACTGGCACGGCCAAAATTTGCTCCACAAAAATTAGGTAGGAGTAAGACAGACAATCATGTTGGATTTACTGTAATTTTAAATTACTTTATATTAAATTAACTAAATAGAGTTTATACAATGTCTCCCCATGTATGCCTTCTGCCTGATGAAAAATTATAGCCAGTGCAAATTTTTGGAGGGGCTCTGGAGACTGTGGCTTGCAACCAATTTCTGTTGCTGTTTCCAGTTAATTAAGAAGCTACAAAAGTTAGTTTCTGTACAGAGCTTGTTCCTGATGTTTTGTTAGAAGATGTGATCAGTTTTGCTGTAAGACTTAGCAGGTATGTATATCTTTTAGGTTCTTAAAGAACTTCACAACCTTTAACCTGGATCCTGACTTCTGCAGCGTTCAATGAACATACATAGCTTCAGTTTTAAAAATGAACTTTCTCAGGGTTTTAATCCTTATGCAACCTCCTAGATCTGAGCATCCATTATTAGGGTTCTCGGCTCCCTTGTAACATGGTAGCATATGGAGAACAGCAATAGGATGGGTGAATTACCCAAAATTAGGGATTCCTCTGCATGAGTAGAAGTAGCTTTTTGCAATCAAGTTGCAGGTTTGGCAATAGGGTTATCCACATATGTAGAGGTTTTTCTAAAACTTCCTAGTAAATTCTTGACAGGAAGATAAATTGAAAAAGGGATGAATCTTAAACTGCCGGACATCCCCTATAAAACCCTAAATAGTTGGGTTTTCTTTGCTTTTTTCTGCTCTTCTCTGACATTTATATGGTCTTACGGTATTGTATATTTAGCTTATAATGCTACATTGATTCTTTCTTCTGTTGTGGCTTTGATTACTTTGGCCATCTTGGCCTTTCTTTAAACAGAAAGACTGGTTGTAAACTAGCAAATAAATAGGAAAGAATGTCTGGAGAACAGTCACCCCACAGATCTGCCAATTGATTGAATGTATCTTAGAAACCCTGAACTTTATTCAGTTGGCTTGAACACAAGACAAGGTTTTTCATGTTTCTTATCTGTTCTTATTCTTTACGTAACTTAGCTTATTATGATGGTTTTTGTTATCTCACAAGGCTTTTGATCTGAACTGATGTTTTCCGGCTAAGTAGGGTGTTCCAACCTGGCTCAAATGACCCCGCTAATTCTTTGGCTGCCCCCCAAGAATTTGGAGATAGCTATAAGACTGATTCCATAGCATACCCAAGTTAAAAACCCCTCTGGAAGATCAAGGACATTACTTGTACACCATTGGCTCATGTTGCTATAGTCATAGGTTGCTATAGTGGTAAGCAACCTATGGTGTTCAATAAGTTGTTGAATTACAACTTTCAGCATACTGGGCAGCATGGCCAGCAGGCAAGGGAAGCTGGCAGTTATAGTTCAATAGCCTCTGGAATGCCATAGGTTGCCCACCTACACCTGGATTTAGATGAGAATCCTTCCATAGTCCAGCCGGATCTTCACGACATGGCTATAGCACAAATACGAATGGTAAATTACAGATTCCTATTTAAGACTCTCCAGCCTGCTTTCCACTGAGATCTTTTGATCCCATCCTTAGACTTTCATTGGTCACAGATCATAAATCAGGACAATCATCCCTCTAATAATTATAGTTATAATTATAATCTGTTATCTAAAGCAAAAGTCGCCAGCATTTTATGACCTGGAAGCAAAAGATCAGTCTCTTGTCTGATGTTTAAGTGAACAACAGCAGTGAACAAAATGACAAAAGATTTGAGTCTACTGAAATAGGTTCCTTCAGATGATGTCTTTCTCTCATGAAAGGAAAAGCTGAATTATAATTCTGTACTCGTTCTGTAAGTTTGGGGCTATTTAGATAATTTTTTAAAAATCTGTTCAGTCATGTCCGATTCTCGGAGACTGCCTGGACAAGTCCCTGCAGTTTTCTTGGCAAGGTTTTTCAGAAGGGGTTTGCCATGGCCTCCTTCCTAGGGCTGAGTGAAAGTGACTGGCCCAAGGCTACCCAGCTGGCTTCATGCCTAAGGCAGGACTAGAACTCTTAGTCTCCCAGTTTCTAGCCTGATGCCTTAACCACTACACCAAACTGGCTCTCATTTGGATAATAGAGTAATATGGGATATTGGTCAGATTGGCCAAATTCATCTCTCTTAGCAAATAATGGGGGTATATTATTGAAAGTATCAGTGGGAGAGGGGAACTGAATGCAGAGCAAATCCAGTATCTGTTTTTTTTTGTTTTTTTTTCAAAGCAATGCTATTAATGCACCAACTGTCCTTTCTCTGTAGGGATTTTGACTCTAAATGTAGGGATGGACCTCGCCCAAGGGGCAGAATCACAGCTCAACTTGGGGCAATTTATATGATATCTGGGTTTTAAAAGACAATTATTCCTGTCCAAATTCAGGTACTTTGCTGCCCAATTTCAGTGTGCAATTCTAGGCCCCACTTTCTAGGAAGTTAGGGGACGGGGTCAGGAAAACCTTTCATTTTCCAGCTTCTACTCCCAATATCTCACTTATTTGCATGTTTTATAGTAAAAAAAAAAAATCCCGTCACCAAATCTTGCTGCATGATCTTGGGCTTGTTTGGAGACCACAAATGGGACATTGAGGAACCCCTGGCACCTGCGCATTAAGAGTTAAGCAAAACTATCTGTCATTGTTCCCCTCGAGTTTCTCATTATCCCTATTATTAACAAAATCAGAAACTCTGAAATTATTATTTCCAATTATGTGTTTGCAACCTATATTCTAACCCAGGAAAGCAAGTCTCAGATACCTACAACAATGGGAGTGGGAATATTCAAAACATTTGGGCCAGACATAACCTGATATTTGTGTTTTGTTTTAAATTGCTTGTTTATACAGAATTTTTACTGATAAAAAATGCTTCACAATGCAGTGATGCCTGTGGGGTTAGGCTTGGGGTGTGCCACACTCCAAGATAACTAATCCCTCTAACTAAACCATGATTGGAATCCAAATCAATCATTCTGTATCCAATAATACAAATGATAATTTACCTATAATCACCAGAAACTGATGCTTTTAAAGTGGCTCCTTATATACATTTTCCAGTCTATTCTGTCTGCCTGAGACTTACAAAAATATAGATAATAGGGAAAATAACATAAAACAAAGGCTAAGTCTGCTCAGGATGCTTCCTTCCAAAATACAGTCAATTGAAAAAAAGAAAAGAAAACAGAGACAAAAATAGATTTTGCCAATTACCAGCCCAAGTCTAGCTAAGATCAAAACACCTGCAGCAGTACGTCTGCCTTTTTCGCTTGCACGTCCGTCTTTTTTAGCAAGGAAAGCTTCTCCTGTCATTTCAATGCTAGTGTGTAGAAAGGTTTTAGGTGTGATTCTCTGATATTCTAGTCCATTATTTAGCTATTATTTGCAGCAGGAATGAAGTAAATATACATGGATAGACATTTGAATGATGGGGAAAATGCAGAATATAGAGGAGGGGATAGGTGGGTTAGAAACAAATTCAACGATCCTTTCTGCTTTATGAAGCATTTTCTTTGAATATAAGGCCTGGAAACTTAGGGTTTAGGTTCTCCCATTTTGTCTTTGTCATTTCATCTAGCATTGGTATCGTAAATTTGTTTCAACAAAGAATTGAATGCATTTGTCTTCTCTAACACCTGCTTCATTCAAGGAACATAGCATTTTAATGTTGATAAGAAGGATAACTGGAGGAAGAAGGGAAATGGAAAGGAAGTGGCAGATATAATAACACTATCCTCCCCATGCATTAGTAGGGATACCAGATCTAGGCTGCAAACATGTTGACCATCTGATGGGAACCAAAAGTTACACTATTCTATATTGCCAAGCTGCCTTCTTGGGATCCAGTGGATCTGGTAGCTTTAGATTTAGAGCAGCCTGCTGACTGGACATTTGGGGCAAGGGAGATTATAGTCCTTACCCATCTGTAAGGGGTTTGGTTATGGAAGGATGAAGCTGGAGCAAAGCTAACATTAACACCTGGAATCTGGGGGCAACTGCTAAGTGATGTCAGCCCTTGGGAAGTGAGGGAAAATTGTTTAAGGCTGATGTCAGGCTCCTGGCATCCATCTAAAACCAAAATCTTTTCCAAACACAATTCTCTTTAGTAAGATTACTGAGAAGAAAGGGATGTGGCTACAAGAATATCAGCAACTGAACTATCTCCCATCTATAACCCATATATCCTGAAATACATTAGGGCAGATATTTATTTATTTTCTCCTATATTTTCTTTCTGTGAACTGGTGAAATGGCAGTTCTTTTGATGGATAAGGAAGGTACCTGCAGTCTGTAGCTTACACAACCATCTCCTGAAATTTTATCAGCCTGGGAATTATTCATTATCTGATATCTTCCACACCTTTCATACCCCATTCAGCACCTTAACCACTATGCCACATTGAATCTCATGACATTCTATTATTATAGCCAATCTCAGTAAAAGTAGTTTCTGCCTTCCCATGGAGTTGATTTCTTGGTCTGGTCTACCTACTGCGGCTGACACATCAAGCCTAAGTTTGAATGTGTATTTGGGGTGTTGGGGAGAGATTTGGGATTAGCGCCTGGCTAAATCAAGTAGGGAGAAGGGGAATCCACATGAGCATGAATGCTACTTGCTTGGGGTAGAAAAGGGAAAATTGGCATGGTACTTCATACTATCCCAATGTTAGTCTGCCTGCTCACTCATATTCAGCAATATACTTACACCGCCACACTTAAGCTGGCTACTGAACTCACCCATTTGGGAGTTTTGCACAATACTTTGTACCATAAACTCAATAAACAGCCTGGGTTTTCACCTGTTTCAACCTAGCTTAACACTAGCCAGGCTTAACATGTGCAAAAGTAACCACTTGGTTTGTAACTATCCAGCTGGTTATGTGAACATGGCCAAAGTATTGATATGCAAAATAATAATAATAATAATAACAAAACATTTCCTCCCTTTTTTCTTCCAAACGGGGGAGAGGGGAGCAACCCTTTAGAGTCAACCCCAAATCTTCTCATAGCTTGGGGGCTGGTAGGGAGAGTGTGTAACAGTGTGAATTAGTTTTGGAAAGCACTGCATAATGACAAACAGCCTCCTTTTCTTCTCTTTTCAACTCTAGCATTGTGTCTTTCCGTCTGCTCTTTGACCCAGTATTGATATCATGCCTACCGAGAGACAGCGGCAGAATGCACCAGCCTGGGTTAGCTCTTCAGATCAAGATACATTCTGCCTCTGTCTCCTTTCTGGTTCTAATGACATCAGCCTGCATTAGGCACTGGTGCCTGGTTACCCCCAACCATGGTTGCCTCTGTTTTCCTTTGCTAGAGGTATTGGGGCTCTTTCTCTTGTAAACACACCATATTTCAGAGAATAGCCACAAGCATTGATTGCCTTGCTATCAGTTCAGAACCTTCAAAGGGTTGTAACAACCGCTAAGCCGCTTTCAGCTGTTTGTTACCCAGGCTTTTTTGGAATTGTTACCATGGAGACATGGCACAGGTACCACTTCTGCTTGCTGGCACACGTTCGTAAAAGTGTGCCCAAACTGCTCAGCCTGCCAGCTAGCCGGCCAGGATGGAGATACAAAAGCCACAACAGAGCCAACAACTGAGGACGGAATTCTTCAAATGGATTTGCTTGGGCATGTTGCAAAGGAGGAGAACAAAAGAATTAAATAACAATAACAGACACTAAAAAGATCATCAAGCTCTCTGAGCTGTCCATGAAATCCATGAAACAGGGAAGGTGAAATGAGAAGGTGAACAATTTCAGAAGAAGGGGAGGGGAAGCAATATGGGCACTGGGATTCCCATGCACATAAGTCTTTCTACTTTCAGTCCCTCTGTGCATGCAAAGAGATGAATGTATAGAGAGGCCTTCTTGCATACAGAAAGATGAATCTATGGAGAGACCCTTACAGATCATAAAAGGGAGGAGCTATATCAATTAAGAAAAAATACTGAAACCAGATTCACCATAAATTATACACTAAGAAGTTTGTCTTTTTTGAAACTGTTCTTCATGAGATCTCAATTGCATGTTAGTTTCATGTAGAAGTTGGAGGTCTATTGGTCAACTCATTTCTCTGACAAAAGCAGGGTTTCTCCCAGCATGGCTGGCTGGGGAATTCTGGGAGTTGAAGTCCACACATCTTAAAGTTGCCAAGGTTGAGAAACCTTGGACAAAAGACTGCCTTTTTTCTACTCAACAAAGCAGTATTGGCAAAATGTCTCGAAAATCCAGCCAAACCGGATGAGTTTACAATATGGCAAGGTTTCTTTAGTTCAGAGGTCAGAGGATGAAGAGGTTCAAAGGAAAAGAATCAGTGACTTTGTCTGCATGACAAATGGAACCAGAAACTAACAAATCAATCACATCTGAGTATACTGTGTAGACTCAGTGGGTCTCATTGAGTTATGACTGTTGCATTTATAGTCCATCTTTTTGCGTGGAGCTCAAGGCACCATATATGTCGAGCCTTTCCTAACAAATCTGCGAGGTAAGTTGGGCTGCATGAAATTTGACCTCTGGAGAGAAAAAAAAAAGAGTTCTTGGTCAGACTGCAATTTCATCTGAGTAAAAACACGGGCTGGAATCCTGCTTCTCACCTGCTAGCTTTCCGTCACTTTCAGTCAACCTTGATTTAAGGGTATGTTGGTATGTCAGTATGTTCTGACTAGCAACTGTAGGAGATCTTTTGAAGAGTAAATTCCTTCTTGGTACTTTCAGAATGTACTAGCTGTTCTAACTAGCTGTTCTGATTAGGTTGAACAAACAGGTGGAAATCTGTTCTGGGTATCTTACAAATAGAAGCTCTGTTTTACACAGTGCAGGTATATATATTGTACTGTTCACAAGCTTATTCTAGCTTGTCTTGACTCTGCTGGACAGTGTTTAAAGATTGGCTAGATTTGCCAAGTGTGCTAAGGCATGGTAATTTAACCGTTGCTGCTCAATTAACCAAATTTTCTAGTAACTAGGGATGATCTAGTACAGTGTTTCTCAACCATGGCAACTTTAAGATGTGTGGACTTCAATTCCCAAAATTCTAGTAACTATAAATCTAGTAACTATAAATACAAGGGAGGCAGTATAGTATGTTAGTTGCGGTTTTGGACCTATATCAGTCCGGGGTTTACTTCCTCACTTATTCACAGGGGTCACTGGGGAATTTTGCACTACTTCCTCTCTAGCCCAGCTTAGTCTGCAGAACACATTGATCTGTAGGACACAGAGTTGATCTGTGGGAAGATTATCAGCCCAGAGACCTACAGGATAATGTAGATATTTAAGCCTCAGAGAAATAATTTTTTCCGGGTTCTGGAAATTATACAGAACCATTTTTTAAAAAAAAGTTTGTTGGTGTTTCCACAAGAAACCCAGTTTTCCTTCTCCGGCAGAGCTTAGCTTACCTTCTGGGAGAGCTCAGATTCAAAAAGTCTTGATGAATTCTTCTAAATACATCTCAATCACTACTATGGGATACTGGATTATTTTACATGATTTTTGCACTTACAGAAAAGCCATCCCAGTCTCTAGATTTGCTGAAAACAGACCACCAGAGAACCTGTTGCATAGTTAATATCACCTCATACAATCTGCCTCCCTTTTTCAGCAGCCCCAAGATTTCAAATGACACCAGTGACATGGATCAATAGGAAGTGTAATCAGATCCCACAGGTCCAATGTTCTTCCTTAAAATTCTTTTGCTAAATCTGTAAGGTTTCAGCAGAAGACTAAGCCCATCCCCCAATCCATGCTTTGAAAACTGCAGCTGAAGGCATATATATTATTTTAAAATCTCTTGGTTACTCATTTTCCCCACCCTCTCATCATAAAGGAGAATAAGCAGCTCATGTCTAGAAGCCTGGCATAATAATTAATAACAGCAACAACAATAATAAAACAGAGAGACCTGGGCCAAATCGAGATTGGATTTCAGAAACTCAGAATAAATTTATTTTCTTTCCTGGAAAATGTTTGCATAGGAACCTCTATTTGGTCTTTTTCCAGTTGTGTGTTTCTTAGCATACCTGTATCATATCAGATGAAAAGATGAAACCTGGGAACACCCAATGCTGAAATAATGCAAACTGGTTAAGAAAAAATAAATTCAGTCACACGGATCTGGCAATGATCAATTTATAGTTTTTGTTCCCAATGATTCTTCTAAAAGAAATGTGGATGGAAAAATTTAATTACAGTAATTATAGCAAGCCCGGATTAGCACTGGAGTGATTTATGGTGTGTTTCAAACAAGCATGCAAGATCAAAGACAGAAGAGCATGTTAGTTACCAATAAAACTAAAGACTTGGCACTAATGCATCTCAATTGCTTTATAACATTTTGATTTAACACTACCTTGGCAAAGCATCCACGGGGCTGGGTGCGGGGAAACATGCTATTTCTGATCGCTTAAACTTAATGACAATCATTATTAAGAAATTATGGATTAAGAAATCTAAACTGAAATCGTGTTATCTATTGTGATGTTCTAAATATAACTATCTCAATCTGGGATAGTGTAATTTACTTTATTTACTTCATTTGTATGCCACCCAATCCCAAAGGCTCTAGGTGGCTAACAAAGTCAACATAAACACAAAAAGAATGAACACACACACACACACACACACACACACATATATATATATATATATATATATATATATATAAACACAGACATACAGGCATACACACACACATGCATGCAGACATGCCCCACTGGATCATCAAGGAGGAGCTATGAGTCTCAGAGGATCCCCAGCTTGCAGACCACAGAGCTGAGGTGTATAGCTGTATCATCATTGTACAGATGATACTGGACTCCATGCCAATAGATAACCTCCCCTGGTAGAAGTTAAAAAGAAGTGGGGGGAGGAGAAAGATCTAGGTAAAGTTCTCTGGATGGAACTCTCCACAGAGTAGAAGGGTGGAACCCTTTTCCCTGCCTCACTGACTGGAACCACCTCTTCAACAAGGAGAACTACTGCAAAATAGGGGCCCCACTCCAATCCTTCAGAGATGGTCCAGAAGGATGTCATGGTTGATCATATCAAAAGCCGCTGAGAGATCAAGGAGAACCAGGGGTTGCACACTCCTGATCTATCCTTGGTCATCCACAAGCACAACAAGCTGCAAGCTGTACCCTGGTCTGGAACCTGACTGTCAAGGATCCAAATAACCTTCTTCCTCCATGGATCTTTGAAGTTCCAGGACCATCACTCTTTCTACAATCTTTCCAAGAAAGGGGTGTTTAGACACACATCTAAAATTACCCAAAACAGTTGGATTGAATGAAGATTCCTTTCAAAGGTGACAAGAACAGCTCCTCACTCAAAAAAGTGTTGATTAAAAGTGGTGGCACTGCATCTCCAGAGGATCCTGGATGAAATGGATTATCTAGACCCCTTTCAGTCAGGTTTCAGGCCTGGTTATGGGACAGAAATGGCATTGGTTGCACTTATGGATGATCTCTGGCAGGAGCAGGATGGAGGGAGTGCATCCATCCTGGCTCTTCTTGACCTCTCAGTGGCTTTCGATACCATCGACCATGGTATCCTTTTGGGTCGGCTCAGGGAGTTGGGGGTGGGCGGCGTAGTTCTACGCTGGTTCATCTCCTTCCTCCAGGGCTGGTCCCAATCGGTGGTGATAGGAGAGGAGAGATCGGCCCCACAGCTCCTTCTTTGTGGGGTGCCACAGGGATCAGTACTCTCCCCTCTCCTTTTTAACATCTACATGAAACCACTGGGTGAGATCATCTGTCACCATGGGATGAGGTATCATCAGTATGCTGGTGATACTCACCTGTATATCTCCATCCCGGGTGAAGTAAGTGACGTCATGACCACCCTTTCCGAGTGTCTGGGGCCTGTGGGGGCCTGGATAGGGAACAACAGGCTTCAGATGAACCCAAGTAAGACGGAGTGGCTGTGGATTAATGGCACCTCATGTGCCAGGAATTTGCCATCTTTAGTGCTGGATGGGGTTGCACTGCCCCAAACAGACCCAGTGCATAACTTGACAGTCCTCTTGGACTCATGACTCCTGTTCGAAGAGCAGGTAGCAGTCGTGGCCAGGAGGGCCTTTGCTCAACTCTGTGTTGTGCACCAGTTACACCCTTTCCTGGACTGAGAGGCCCTTCGAACAGTCACTCATGCCCTGGTCATCTCCCAGAGAGACTACTGTAATGTGCTCTACATGGGGCTACCCTTGAAGAGTATCTGGAAGCTTCAACTGGTTCAGAATGCAGCTGTGCGGACAATCTTGGGCGTTCCAAGATTTGCACGCGTAACACCTTTGTTGCGTGAGCTGCACTGGGTCCCAGTTTGCTTCCGGGTCCAATTCAAGGTGTTGGTTATTACCTTTAAAGCCCTACATGGCATGGGACCAGGATATCTGAGGGACCGTCTCATCCCTATTACATCGACCCACCCCACCCGGTCATGCAGGGAGGGCATGTTACGAGCCCCATCTATAAAAGAATTCCATCTAGC
Source organism: Candoia aspera (assembly GCF_035149785.1). NCBI lineage: Eukaryota > Metazoa > Chordata > Lepidosauria > Squamata > Candoiidae > Candoia > Candoia aspera. Next base: position 252,562,707 of record NC_086154.1, on the reverse strand, counting down.
GGGGTCTTGGAAGCATGCCTTCTCTGCTGTAGCTCCTGCCCTTTGGAACATCCTTCCCACAGAGGTCAGACAGGCCACCTCTCTCCTGGACTTCCGAAAAAGACTAAAGACCTGGTTTTGTCAGCAGGCTTGGAATGGGAGGGGGAATAGTTATACCTGGGGATGGCTAACGCCCCAAGTGATTTTGAGGGGCCTGTTACACTCACGGACTGATTAAAATCTTTTGCCACTTAGATTTTATTATATTTTTATTTTATTGTATTGTTGTATTGAAATGGTTTTAAATTTTAACTGCATTTTATTATAAACTGCCCAGAGTCCCCCATGAGGTGGAGATAGGCAGTGAATAGATTTATAAATAAATAAATAAATAAATAAAATTATTGCCTGAATCCAACCTCCTGTCACCTCATGGGAGGCCCTAACCACCCATGAAGGGCAGGAATCCAAATGTGAAGTGGATCTCGCTAAGAGAAGCCTACTGGCTTCTTAGGTCCCAGATCATTTTATAATGTGAATCCCCTGTTATCTTCATTGGCACTGCCCAACTGAAGTCCAACTCCTCTTGAATTTTTGGGTGGCCAGGTATTGCAAGAATTCTTCAGAGGAGATTTTGTACAGACATCCATATTTCCCCCAAAGAAGCATGACACTTTAAAAAGGGCTGCTGAGCAGCATTTGGCCAGCACACTGAGAGCAACAAAATACCTCCTATTTGCCACTTGGGTCACCATTGTGTAGGATTGATTGTGAGCTCTTCCTGGTCTCCAGGCAGACTCAAGACAGGGTCTTTCACCAATGGTGCTTTAGGTGTCTCCTCTGTTGCTTCATCCCCATGAACTCCTCACTAAACCCAGGAGCAGCAGTAGAGCTATGAGAGGGAAGAGGACATGCTGGTGCAATCCGATCAAGTGCCCCAGCCACCCTGTTATTCCAAGAGGCACTGGTGGAAACAAAACAACCTAAGTTGAAAGAAGGCTTCAGTCATCCTCACCAAAGGCCTGGGTGAAGAGCCAGGTCTTCAGACTCTTTCAAAACACCAGCAGGGTGGGGGCCATTCGGATCTCAGGGGGAACCTCTTTCCAGAGGGCAGGCACTGTGACAGAGAAGGCACACTTCCAGGGTCCTGATAGATGGCATTGTCTAATTGAAGGAACACGGAGTGCACCAACCCTGGATTGCATTGGCCAGGCAGACCCTATGGGAGATAGGTGGTCCCTTGAGTAACTAGGTCCTATGCCATGTAGGGCTTAATAGGTAACAACCAGCACCCAGAAGCAAACTGGCAACCTGTAATGGAATGTGAGAATGACCTTGGAAGATGAGGGGAAGAGATTCTGCCTAGGGAACAATCAGATAAAAGGGGGAGGAGCCCTCAGCCGAGTAACAGGCAGAGAAAGAAACTTAGGAAGGATCTGCCCTAACTTGGCAGGTGGTAAAAAGGGCTGGTGGGAGATTTGTTCTTTCAGACTTGCAAGATTCTGTTAATGTAGCCTAACAATAAAGAAGTAGCTCATCTGGTTGTGTTTCCTGTCTGGTTTACCTGGGAGGGCTGACACAACCAGTGCAGCTCGTCATATTAGGCACCTGGGCAGACTAATCTAAGATGTCTTTCCTATTTGCAAAATGGTGTTGCACTGCAAAACCGCACAGTGATCAGAGAGTGATGGGTCCACAACAAGGGTGAATCTCAATGCCCTCCACTTTCAGTTCACGTCATGTCTGCCCCAAGAAAAGAAACAGGTCTAGTGTGTGACCTCTCTTGTCTGTTGGTTCCTCAATACGTTGACTTAGGTTGTCATGGGCACTCTGTTTGTCTCCTGGGATACTGCTAAAATAGAATTTAATATACTGCATCAGAATGAATCTTCTCACACAGAAGTATCCTCATTCTGTCTTCTTCATTGTTATTCTAATCTCTATGGGAGTAAGTGAACTCATAGCCATCTGAGGCCTGTCAGACTGACAGGGGTATAGGAACAGATCAACTTCCTTCTGCAAAAGTGAACTAAAAGTAAACTAAAAGAAAAAAAAAACACTTCATTTTCCTTCTCTTCTGCCCTGGAGGTGGAAATACAGCTTGAACTTGCAAGTGTAGCTTGGCTGCAGCTTAAGAAGTATTCCATGATGTAGTTTTGGAGACCATTTCAGAACTAATGAATTTTGGGCTGAATTCTAACCCCTGTGTTCACTAGATGATCTTCTGTATGAGGAAAAACCAGAGGGTTTGGTTTTATTTTTAGCTTGGAACAATGAGATTGTTTTAAAGCAGTTTATTCACCACCAACTTAGCCTCTGATTGTTAGGTTGGCAGCTGTAGTGGTTCCTCCCTTACTGTATATGACGCTCTGCTTTTGCATTGCTTTTTCTCTCTTCCATTCCACTAATAATAAGACAGGTCTTATTACTGAAGCTTGGTGACCATCCAGGTGGTGTTTCCCAACCTTGGCAGTTTTCCAATGTATGGACTTCAACTCCCAGAATTCTCAGCAATGGCCATATTGACTGGGGAATTTTGGGTACCGAAAGCCACACCTCAGGATGTTGTCAGGTAGAGAAGGGAAAGGGTGCTGGGGTTAATTTGGCACACACACAAAAACAAAGATTGTCCTCCTCTAAGGATATGGTCTACTTCTGATCAAATGGAATAATAATAATAATAATAATAATAATAATAATAATAATAATAATAAAAAACACCCCAAGTTCTGTACCAGGAAGAACAATTGAGGAATGGTAACTTTAAGGAGGGGAAAAAGCCACCTTTAGCTTTTATGCACCTTTGGGGGTAGCCATGCAAAAGAATAACCAGTATTTCCTGGAATCAGATGAAGATCATTTTGAACCAATTTAGTCTGCCAATTACTCTTTCCTCAGCTCTTTTTCAATTAGAAATGGTTGCTGGGACTCAGCCTGGATAGGAAACCATTGTGTGGGTCTGTTGAGGGGGCTGGTAAGCTCCCCCCCCCCCCAGTGGCTTTGAACAAAGTAAGCAAGCAATGCACTGGCAGGGGCTTCTCTTAGGGATGTAGGGTCAAAAAGATCAAGATGGTAGCCATTACCATGCAACTGAAGGCATGACACACAGAAAAAGGAATTGATCATGTGTGTACAGGCACCATCTCTCTTGACACACAGACACACCCTGCTTTATGAGATGGGGAAAAATCCCATTGCTGTCAAAATTTTGGACTGGGCAGCCAAAATATTAAAATGTCTCTCCTGCTCCTTGGCTTGCTTCTAACATGGTCCAGTTATTTAGAATCTGGGAGCCCACACCCTAAACTGGATGGAACCTGAAGGCAGGGTCAAAGACTTAACTCAGTATTTGCCTTTTTACAGTAGATCCAAGAATGAGCTTTTAAATAAATAGGAGGTCCTGAATCTGAAATGGACTAAGTAGGTTCATATGAAGCCTTTAGCTGGGTGAATATTACATGTCTGACTTGTGGACTTTAAAGAATAAATTAATTTTAAAAAAAGCAGGACCAGCATGAACAGTGGTGGTCAAAAGGTGACATCTGGAAAGCCTAATTATCCTCCAGGTGTTTTGGTCACACTTAATTAATTCATCGATTGGTAAGAATATCCACACATGGGGATCGAACCAGAGGGGGTCATTTGCAAATTGCATTTGCAGCCCAGACCCTTTGCACAGGCTCCTTCCTTCCTTGTCTTGGGGTCAGGGTGGGGGGGTGGGAGGAGTGAAAAGACCAGCACATACAAATGAGGAAGCAGCTAAGAGAGGGAAAGGCGGGGGCAAAAGCTTGAGAAAAATGCCTCATGGATTTTATTGTCCCCATCCATCCCCAGTGATACTGCTGGCTGGGGGTGATGACAGTTAAATGCTGATACTTTCCTGAATGAGAGCTGATGATGCAGGAAAAAGGCTACCTTAAGGCTTGTTTCAGAGTGAGTGTTACCTGGAGAAACAAGTACGAAGGTGGTAAAGAGTCCAGAAGGGGTTCAGGGTGGGTATGCTTGGCCTCTGGAAGAGACAAATTAGGGGAGATGTTCTATCTGCCCCCGTCATATCTATTATATTATTTATATTTACAGTTAAAGGGTGGGTATGTTTGGTTTCTGGAAGAGACAAATGGGGGGATATATTCTGTCCTATCTCTCCTCTCTTATCTATCTGTTTATCTGTCATCTATGTCTGTCTGTCTGTCTGTCTATCTATCTTCTATCAATCATCTATCATCTATTTATCTATCTCTATCTATCTTCTATCAATCATCTCTCTCTCTCTCTCTCTCACCTTTATCTTATTCATATGCCACTCATTTCCGAAAGCTCTGGATGGCTAACAGTCAGAAACATCACTGAGCTAAAAAAGAAAAAAAAAAACCTTTAAAATGATAATGCCATCCATAAAATTAACCCAATGCAGTATCAAAGTTATAAAAAAAAGGAAAAGAAAAGAAAGAAGATGTACAGAAGCATGTCTTGGCCAAATTCATATCTTCAGTCAAAATATTCCCTCCTCCTGCATTTGGAGTGACCAGGTCTTAACTGTGCTCCTGGAACCCAGATGGGAAGGAAAAGACCATTCCTTCCATGGGGAAGGAATTCTGCAGTATGGAAGCAGCAATAAAAATATTTCACTTCGGAGGTCTCGTCAGGGGGAATTCTCATACAGGCGGGACGTAAAGGGAGTGGATCCTATTCGACCTGCTCAGACTGGCAGATGAGTACAGGAGAAGGTGGTCCTTCAGACCACCCAGTCTGGAGCCATGTAGGGCCTTAAAGATGACAACCAGCACCTTGCATTGCACCCAGAAGCCAACTGGCCACCAATGCAGCTCCTGAAGCAGTGGAAGACACCTGATTATATTGGGGTACACATCATTGCCTGGGCCTCTGCATTTTGTAGCAGCTGAAGCTTCCAAATGCTTTCCATGGACACCCCCATGTACATATGGTAGCAGTCTTTAAATATCTGAAAGGCTGTGACACAGAAGAGAGAATGGATTCTCTATTTCTCCAAAAGGCAAGATGAGAACCAGTTGATTAAAATATACGGAAGTAGGTTCAGGCTATACGTGAGGAGGAAATTCCCATTTGCACAGAGAGTCAACCAGTGGAACAAGCTGCCATATGAAGTGGTGAGTTCTCCACTGGAGGTCTTCAGACAGAGGCTGGATGGTGTCTATCACAGATGATCTATCACAGATGGATTCTGCACTGAGTACAGCATTGAACTAGATGACATCTAAGATTCCTCACAACTCTGTGATTCTAAATAAAAAAACTGTGTGTGTTTGAGATCCTGATCAAATACCATTTACATCATGTCAAATTACCAGGAATAACGGCAGCACATGATATCTTCTGGCAACAGCCTGCAACATCTTTTATACTGTAGTGGCAGCAGCTAGCAACTATAGATCCATCATCTTTGGCAGAACCAAGTAGTGTCTTAAAGACATCTAATACAATTGGCTGTGACGTTTTGTCCCATCAAGTAGACAATATTGCAGTCGAGGTATACATTGTTTACCCTGTAATTTCTCAATTCATCCTGTAGCCAGGAGCGGTTGGGAAAGAATCTAGAAAGACACTGGTGGCCTCCATTCATACCTGCATGACCGAGGGTTGCCCTAGTCTTCAGTCTCATTGAGAAAAAGGGTGATATCTGACCAGGCTCTAGCAGATGGCCAGGACTAAGGGTGAATGATATCTTAGAGGCCTGCAGGAAGCTATCTAGGGACACGGAGATATCAACCAAATAGGTGAGGCCAACATTTTCAGCCCATTTGTTTACAAATGGTGGGTGTGTGAACAGGGGGCTTCTGGGGACAAACTACTCTTATCCCAACCCTTGTCACCTCAATTCCCCCCAAATGGGCTCAAAGATTGCATTAAAAAATGAATCCAGGACAACTGCTAAACTGGACAGGATGCTGGGACAGTGGGCATAACCAGGAGTGCCATGAAAGCTGCAGAAGGGAAGAGATGATGAGACCATGAAATGTAGCACATTCTCACACACCCCTTGACCTCCTCCTTGCTAAATACTGTAAGTGCCTGAACACCACAATCCTCCCGTAGCAATTTCAGTGCCATTCCCTTCTCTTTGAGAGAAATGTCAGAAGCAAATGCTTTCCTCTGATTGAATGAGAACTGGTAAGGGAAAAATACAGATTCCCTCTCCCCAAGCATTGATTTACACCCATATCCCAATTTCCTGACTAATCATTGGCAATCCTGGCTAATTGCCTCCCTCTGCTATGAGCCCTTTTCTAAACCCAGCTTGTACATCTGGCAATTCTCACTCCATGAATTGCTGAAGTAAGGCAGAGGAACTAGGGACCAAATTGCCAATATCTGCTGGATAATGGAAAAAGCCAGGGAGTTTCAGAAAAACATCTATTTCTGTTTTATTGACTATTCTAAGGCCTTTGACTGTGTGGACCATAACAAATTGTGGCAAGTTCTTAGTGGTATGGGGATACCAAGTCATCTTGTCTGCCTCCTGAAGAATCTGTATAACAACCAAGTAGCAACAGTAAGAACAGACCAGGGAACAATGGACTGGTTTAAGATTGGGAAAGGAGTACGGCAGGGCTGTATACTCTCACCCTACCTATTCAACTTGTACGCAGAACACATCATGCGACAAGCTGGGCTTGAGGAATCCAAGGCTGGGGTTAAAATCACTGGAAGAAACATTAACAATCTCAGATATGCAGATGATACTACTTCGATGGCTGAAAGTGAAGAGGAACTGAGGAGCCTTACGATGAAGGTGAAAGAAGAAAGTGCAAAAGCTGGCTTGCAGCTAAACCTGAAAAAAACCAAGATTATGGCAACCAGCTTGATTGATAACTGGCAAATAGAGGGAGAAAATGTAGAGGCAGTGAAAGACTTTGTATTTCTAGGCACAAAGATTACTGCAGATGCTGACTGCAGACAAGAAATCAGAAGATGTTTAATCCTTGGGAGAAGAGCAATGGCAAATCTTGATAAAATAGTTAAGAGCAGAGACATCACACTAACAACAAAGGTCCGCATAGTTAAAGCAATGGTGTTCCCCGTAGTAACATATGGCTGCAAGAGCTGGACCATAAGGAAGGCTGAGAGAAGGAAGATCGATGCTTTTGAACTGTGGTGTTGGAGGAAAATTCTGAGAGTGCCTTGGACTGCAAGAAGATCAAACCAGTCCATCCTCTAGGAAATAAAGCCAGAGTGTTCACTTGAGGGAATAATATTAAAGGCAAAACTGAAATACTTTGGCCACATCATGAGAAGACAGGACACCCTGGAGAAGATGCTGATGCTAGGGAGAGTGGAAGGCAAAAGGAAGAGGGGCCGACCAAGGGCAAGATGGATAGATGATATTCTAGAGGTGACGGACTCATCCTTGGGGGAGCTGGGGGTGTTGACGACTGAAAGGAAGCTCTGGTGTGGGCTGGTCCATGAAGTCATGAAGAGTCGGAAGCGACTAAATGAATAAACAACAAGCTATGAGCTCTCCCTCCCTTTATATTGGAGACCGTCAGTAAAAGGATGTGAGGGGGAGGAATAAAACTTTTGATATGGAGCTTCTAGATGTGGCTGAGGATTGGATGAAGGTTCTGTATTCTCAATGGGGTCTGTGGGGGGGGGCAGTCATAAAAGGCAAGTGAGCAGAAGCCATATGACAATGCAAGCCCCACCCCTTTGGTATGAATGTATAAAAGGGATGGGGCTTGCACTTGCATCATTCCCTGCCATCTTGCCTTTTTTGAGCACTCCTCTCACAGATGCCACTGTATGTCCTTGCATTACCTTGCAAACCAGATCCACCATACTTTGTCTTGGAAGAGACCTGGCTTTTACTGGAGCAAACATCCCAGCCTCCAGTCCATCTTTGGGATCTCGGTTATCAAATGAAATCCAAAAATAAGGCTAGGCCCTGAACATTTCTTCAAAGGGAGAGACAGCATAAAAGAGGTATTTCAAAGTAATTTCTCCACCAACTGGAATTTGTGGTTTTTGAGCAGAAGGATGTTTTTGAAAACAAAGACGGATCTTTTCCACCAATGGTTACACTTGGCGACCACATCTGTGAGGGAGTACATTACTCATATTAGTGCTTTTAATTAAGTGGTAGAGACCAGGCTGATCCATTGAAAGCACTGTTCTGTCCTGGGATAGTTGTTCCATCCAGCAAATTTATTCATAAAGTACTTAATCATTCTAATTCTTTTGCTCATAGGAAATTCAGCTTAACAACTTTAGGGTATAAAGCTAACTTAAGGATATCCTTCATTTAATGTGGCTGGGTATTGTAGAAAGTGTGATCCCAACCATGGTGGGAAAATAACAAAAAGTTTGATGTGACAACTCCCCTGCCCCCATTGGTACTTACACCATGAAGTGTCATGATGTCACAATGCATGTTTTGGTAAAACCTTGGCTTGCTGTGGATGCGCCAGGTCCCAACATATCTGGAGGACAGTAAGTTGAGGATCACAATATTCCAGTGAAAACTTGGCTTTTCCAATGGAAAATCTTTAGATGACTATAGGCAGCTTTTAGGATTTCTCAGGAAAAGGACAATGTGGTCTAAGCACCATTAACTTGCTGGGGATAGCACTATAAATGTTGCTGCTCATTTGATAACTAAAAGGAAGCTCTCTTCAGATGCTAAATTCTTCCACTAGAATAAATGAAAATGATCTTGTTTTCATAAAAGAAACCTGGATCCCCATTTCCATCCCCATCCCTAAGAGCTGACATCATCGCCAGTCCCAAAGAAAGAGCCTTTTGTATGAACCAAGCAGATAAAAAAAAGGTTGATGTGACACTGAACTTAAGAATTCATCAGTGATGTTATGGGTGACTCCAGAGAGCCTTTGTCTGCTTTTCATGCAGCCAACTGAAGAGTAAACTTGTGAGACAACTATCTTTATTGCAGAGGGTAGATGCTGGTGGTACCCATAAGCAGCTATCAAGGGCCTTGTAAAGATTATAGGAAAAGAAAAAACGCATGAAAAATGCAGGAGAAGTCACCTCATAAGGCCAATCCAACATTTCTTTCTAAGATCGTTAAAAAAAAAAAGAAGTATTTAACATGGTACCATCCAGATGTTTGGTACTAACACCACACACTCTTTTCTCCTAGGCCATGCTGTTTGTGTAGAAATGGGATTTGAAATCCAAAACATCTAGAGGGTACCAAGGTGCCTGCCTTTAATTTGAAAGAAGTCCATACTTGGACTGATTGTGATTATAAACTGGAAAAAATTTTTGGGAAGAAACATTGTTTGCTATTAATCCACCTGCAGTTTGAAGCAGTAAATTCCAGTTTACCAAACAATGTCTAGACTAGTTTTAACCTCAGAATTTGAAACTTGGAAATACTCTGCTGTTGGTTTGGACAATTTTATTTCCATTGTTTCACCAATTGGAAGAGAGATTCTTAAACTTCTGCATTTTGAAAAACCTATCCAGCCCAACAACTCGGTAGCTCCAGGCTGCTACTGAAACCCACAAGAGAAAGGCTTATGGCACTCGTGGGAAGCTATGTTGCAGTGACAAATCAAGATGTACAAGATGTGGAGGTAAAAGAATTCAGGAAGTTTGGTTTTCTTAGCTGTTGACTAGGAAGCCCCCTTTAAGACCTGGGAGCAGTGAATAACATGGAAATTGTGATGAGTGCACCCTGCATCCTTGCTTATTTATATGAAACCCATCTGCTTCCCATCTTCAGTATCATCCACTTATTTCTCCATTTGTCTTCCTGAAACTGGCTTCTCCATGTAATTCTTGTTTTCTTCAGTGGTGAACTCATTGGGATTTTCTACATCTGTATATAATGCTGAACAACTTGGAATGGGTTAATGCCAGGAGGAGGAGGAGGAGGAGGAGGAGGAGGAGGAGGAGGAGGAGGAGGAGGAGGAGGAGGAGGAAATATTTTTAAAATTAATTGGTTATAATCCATTCTGAGCTCCAGGTGATGTGGTAAATAATTTTCTAAATATTAATGATAAAAATTTACCCCTATTTATCCTAGTAAACTCCTCAGATGTTCTTCGAATGAGTTCTGTGTTCATGCATGAGGAAATCCGTAGGCTTTGTCTGCAAAGATGGTTTCGGTGGATCAAGTAGTGAGGATTTCCTGAACTGTACCTTCAATTGCAACCCAGTGGCACCTGCTGGGTGGGGGAGCAAAGGGGCCAGAAAGGCAAAAGCTACCCCACAGCCTCATGATGCAAGGCCTGCCCCTTTTGTAAGGGTGTTGTGCCATTGCACACACACCCAAATAAGGGGAGGAGCCTGCAGTGCAATGCAGTAAAGCTGCTTTCATCCTTTTGATGAAAGCCACAAGTTCCTCTGGGTGCCTGCGCTCTGCCTTCATTAAAAAGAGAATGGCAGCTTCTTCTGGCACAAGAAGGAGGGATGTTCAACCTGTCCAGGTGTATTTTTCATCCATGTAGAGAAAAGTCCAAACACACCACCCATTCCTTCTCCCTGCAGCATAATCCTCTCGTAGATGATTAAGATTTGACAAGCAAACAGGCTGGCTGTGTGGAAACCCTACAACCCACCATGAGATCCCTGCCACTTCTCTTCCAGGTCAGAGCTGATAAGAAAGAAGCACTTCCGCCTGGCTGTCAGTTATGTCAGGGAAGGGGTCAAAAAAGTCAACCGTGGTTTGGGTGACTGGCTGGTCTCAGAGTTCATATTTAATCTGGTTACTGAATTAAATCATTAGTTGAGTTGGCACATTATGTTGAATTATTTAGCTATCCCAACACGTTGAACCAGCACAAGGCAGAAGAAAACAAGGCTGGCGTTAACCTAGCTTAGCAGGTTGCATGCATGCAGCTACTAGGGCTTCATTCAACCTGGTTAAATGAAATGTATGAACACAGCCAGTGGTTGTGCTGGTGGGCACTCAGTATCCACACCTGAAGGGCTGGAAGAAGGAAGGGAGATACATTGAGAAGGCAGGGGAGAAGTGCCACTGCGGTTTCTTTGATGTTCTTTGGTACATAAGAACATGTGACCTGATGAACAAGCAGGTGGTTTGGTCTAGTGGTTAAGGTGCTGGGCTAGAAACCGGGAGACCATGAGTTCTAGTCCCACCTTAGGCTGAAAGCCGGCTGGGTGACCTTGGGCCAGTCCCTCTCTCTCAGCCCAAGAGCCAATGAGGCATGGTAGGAGAGTTCTAGTCCCGCCTTAGGCCTGAAAGCTGGCTGGGTGACCTTGGGCCAGTCCCTCTCTCTCAGCCCAAGAGCCAATCAGGCGTGGTATGAGAGTCCTAGTCCCGCCTTAGGCCTGAAAGCTGGCTGGGTGACCTTGGGCCAGTCCCTCTCTCTCAGCCCAAGAGCCAATCAGGCGTGGTATGAGAGTCCTAGTCCCGCCTTAGGCATGAAAGCCGGCTGGGTGACCTTGGGCCAGTCCCTCTCTCTCAGCCCAAGAGCCAATCAGGTGTAGTAGGAGAGTTCTAGTCCCGCCTTGGGCCTGAAAGCCGGCTGGGTGACCTTGGGCCAGTCCCTCTCTCTCAGCCCAAGAGCCAATCAGGCGTGGTATGGGAGTTCTAGTCCCGCCTTAGGCCTGAAAGCCGGCTGGGTGACCTTGGGCCAGTCCCTCTTTCTCAGCCCAACCCACCTCACAGGGTTGTTGTTGTGGGGAAAAGAGGAGGTGGGAGTATTAGGTACGTTTGCCGCCTTGAGTTATATCCCTATAAAAGATGGGATAAAAATCTAACAATAATGGGGCCACAGAGAACAGACAAATAAAATGAAGAGAGGAAGGGGAGAAGAGTGGTGAGAGGAGGCGCTGGAATAGTGGTGGGTTGGGGCGGAGTCCACCTATGTAGGAAAGAAGTCAGGGAAGAGGTTGTGACCCCTAGTCAAGATGATGTCTGTAGGGTACCCAGGTGGTCTCCCATCCACTCACTGATCAGATCTAGACTGGCTTAGCTTTCACAAGGTTTCTGCAGCATGTGCTTTTGGCCTCTCTCCATTGCATTCTTCTGGCTGAATGGCCCTCAGATGAGCATCTTGATATCTGCCTGCACATCTTTACAAGCTGTTCCTGAAGATGTCCTTCCTTTGCTGGACCGAGGCAAGGCTCTTTCGTTCTACCACCAGGATCAACACCTAGAGCAGCGGAAACCACCCCGGCTGTTATTCCGACATACTGTAGCTGGCGGATCCCGTTTGAGACAGTATAAAAACTTGAATTTAACATGAGGACCGATTACATTCAGAAACACTTAACGTAATTTGGCCATTAGGTTTGTGAGTGCTGGTGTGTGGAGAAGGGGGTTGCAAATTGCATATCCGCCAGCCTGAGAGGGCTGAGACATCACGTCCAATTAGAAACAAATCTCATTTGGAATAGCAGAGCTGAACTTGTTGGGAAGAGCTGTCTGGGCTCCAGCCTGTGCAGTTTGGGGCATCTCTGTTTTCAGTCAAGCTGCAGAAGGGCTGCCAAAGTCATTCAGTACTATTTCCCACCGGCTTTAAGGAAATTTACATTTGTGGAGCGAGGAGGAAGCGAATAAAAACCTGCTCAGGGTTTGGATGTAATCTGGGAAGTGGATGCCACTTGGGCTGACATGGGTGAAGGCATTAGAGCAGCGTTTCTCAAACTTGGCAAGTCTAAGACATATGGACTTCAACTCCCAGAATTCCCCAGCCAGCATGCTGGCTGGGGAATTCTGGGAGTTGAAGTCCACATGTCTTAGACTTGCCAAGTTTAAGAAACACTGAATTAAAGGAAACAGTGTCCTCTTGGTTGTTGTGAATTGCAAACAGTAGTGATGTGCCCAGGGGTTGGGGGGCAGTGTCAGACAAATGTTTACAGGGCCCTGTCTTCCAGCTTCCTACTAAAAGAATTGCTAGCATGATAATTTGTGGCCTGCCCAGCATTTAAAAAGTGGTATATTCATGCCAGAAGGAAAATATCTGCATCCCTTTCTTTTTTAAATCTTTTTTTTTAATGCCATTTTCTTTCTGCAAAGTCAGTGTCAGCCTTCTGCTCACCGATCTATCTGTGGTGGATTTGCACTTGAAACTTTTCTAGAGTAAATAGTTTCATAGGAAGGCTGGGCTCCTGGGCTTTTAATAACTGTGCGTGTTGCAATTTTCATGTCTTAATGATGACAATCAATATCCCCATAAAGCCTCTTTGGTACACAACTGTTAAAGGCAACTCACCCACTTCTTTGTCCTCCTGTTGCACACCCCTCACTCCTTCTGACTTACGCTGGACTTTCTGATGAAGGTATTCTAGGCTTGTTTCAAGCTGACTGAAGTCATTTTTTTCTTTTTAATATCCAAAGAAAATAAGGATGTCCCTTTTAGTAGCCTGATATTCTGAACTTGCTGATGCTCAAAAACACTATTATCCTGAGAACTGCAGCTGCTCAATACATCTGAAGATTAAGCCATCTGGAATTTCCTTTCCCCCCCATAAGATTCCTTATCAGATCCAAAGACTGCTTTCTGCTGTCATGTCCATATGGATCCTATTGAATCTCTGCCTGCTCTGTCCTGCAAATTTCCCAGGGAATGGAAATGGCCGGCCATCAACCAGCAACTCACTGTTGTTGCAACTTTCTATTCATTTCCTGGAATTGCATTAAGAATGTGCACCTGTGCAATTTCCACATGTTAGGTGGAAATCAACACCAGCTCCCCCCGCCCCGCCCAACCTATGTGTGCATGCTTGTGCAGGCAAAGAAGGGGGTTCACTGAACAGCTCAAATTTAATGGCAATCTTTGGGTGGCTGGATTTCAAGGCTTCACACATTTCTTGCTTCGAACATATGCTGTTTCTTCCAGCCTGTCCACAGATGCCAAAAGAGGGGGAAAAAATGTAACTCACTCCTTTTTCTAATTTCCTTGGGAGACTGTTTTCTAGGGATCATCAGTTCTCTTCCACATCTGTTTTGCTGGGACGTTTTTTAAAAAGAAACATAACTAGATATTTTCCAGCTCATCGCCAACTAACCTTCCTTTACGCAGGGATCAGAAGACAGTGTCTATAGTCTGTGCATCTGAGGATGGACCACTAATGGATGCATCCTGCCCTGATAAGAAAGCCACAGGCCTGGACTGGCAAGACTGAGATTCCCTCACTGGTATCTTCCCCTTTTCTTCATGCTAGTCCTCAGAGAAAAGTGCAAAAGTAGACTGGGATCAACTGAAGGGCCAGTGGCCAAATATCAGAGTAGTAGCCACTTCTTTAAAAAGGGCATTGCTTGTCCATTTCCTGATTTGGACACCCTTTTGCGTGCACGTGTTATCTTCTGAATGTAGAAGATGATATCCTTGTATGTGTGGATTTGATGGCAACTGTTGATATACCGAAGGCACACTTTTTAAAGGGGTGCTTAGTAATTTTCCCAAAGTGTCTGCAAGTATGGTGAAAAAGAGTCAACATGTATCCACAGTGGTGCAATCAAAGCTCTGCCTGTATTTTTATGTCTGTTGCATGTGTGGTGCACATAAAAAATAGATACAGCTTCAGTCACACCATCATGCCTGTCTTTTGTCCATACTTGGTGGACCCCACATTATTTTAAATTAATTCACTCAGTGCTGGTCATGCAAGTCACAGAGTACAGTTTCACAGCTAAAGAGAAATTGACAGTGCTATTTGTTTATGGTGTTGAATGGCTGGTTGCTTAATGAGGGCTCACACCAAATGCAAAGCCATAGACCAAACCAGCATTCTAGATCTCTAGGTCTATATTATACTTCCTTTCCTTCAAGTGGTTTTGGGTGGATGCATTCAAGGTTCTCTGTATTCTCAAGAGTCTAAGTTCCCCCATATTTTGCTTGGGTAGAGTTCCTCTTTCTCTCATCCTTCAGTCCATCTGCCTGGATACCACAATCTGGCCATTCCAAGAACAGGAAACAAGCAAGAAGCACGGCAAAAGTTGCCTGTGACCGCTTCATTGCCATAGATGAGAAGTGCCTGACCCCTTAAGAGGGGAATCGGAAGAAGCCCAAGGTTTCTTAAAACCATCTTTCTAAGGATGAATCTCTATCCATGCAATTTACAGTTTTTGTACATCTGGGAAATTCTGTCCTTAACAGAACTGAGAAAGTCCTTTGTGGATAAATTACTGAAGTCTTACAAATACTTTAAAATATTGCATTAAAGATTTAAGAGTTAGCTCATTGATCTGTATTATCATCATCATTATGCTGCAAATCTGTCTTATTTTGTGAAAAGTAAGTTGAATTGACAGCAGATAACACGCCTCAGCCATCTTGCGTTTTGGTGCTTGCTTATCTCTGATTATCATTAACGATCTTTGGGTCCCTTTTATTCCACATTATTCAGGAATTTCACATAATCTTTCCATTTAAGTGTGGCTAGAGAAACTTTAATCCACCCGGGCATATTTATCCTCCTCAGGATTTCATCCATATTTCATTGAAGGATTTTACTCCCTGAAAGTCCTGTCCTCTACATGCCCCATCCCTTGACACATGCTCATACACACATGCAAACACAATGAATTAATTCTAAGAGTTTAGCTGGCTACTTCTTTGATTATTTTTGAGTGGTGATTTTAGCATTTTTCCTTCCAAGCAAATATGTTTTAGAAGCTGTATACAAAAGGCGGATGATTTAGTCATCTTTCACAAGGTGGTGCACTGGGGATATCTTCATCCTTGCACTCTCTAAAGGTTGAGCCCTTGTTGTTTGCTGAGCTTGGTTGTTTGCTTGCAGACATTTCATTACCCAACTGGGTAACATCATCAGTGCGAGTGAGGGTGAGGTTTGCTGCCTGTTTATATATAGTAGCTTGCTCCACCAATTTTGGCATGGATGTGGTTTCTTCCTTGGTGGTTCCTTGATTAGGGTATTCAGATCAAATCAAATCTTTATTACAGTCATAGATCAGCATAAGGAGGGTCATAGACTCAGATAAGCAGGGATCAACACCAGACAAATAATCAGACAGAAAACAGTGTTCTAATCAAGGAATCGCCAAGGAGGAAATCATCAAAATGTCAGGGCAAGCCACTGCATATAAACAGGCAGGAAACCCCACCCTCACTTGCACTGATGATGTTACCTAGTCTGGTAATGAAATGTCTGCAAGCAAACAACCAAGCTCAGAGAGCACCAAGGACTCCACAGTTCAGCCCTGAGCCACACATATCCCCCTCTCTAAATGTGTTGGAACCATAATAGTTGCATTGGCTAGGAATTCTGAGAGCACCAGTTTGGGGAAAGCAGGTTTATTTTGATGGGCATTAGCTGTCCAGATTCTCAGGCAGAGGAATTTCTCTTTACCTGACTCTTTAACCAGATGTACCTGGGATCAAATGGGATTTTCTACAGACACGATGGAGGGTTTGGAAAATGCCATAGGAGCTGGCTTTCACTGAGAAACTAGACATTTTCTGCCATGCAGACTTCATCCATACCTGGAAAGGCCTTCAAAACGGCTGGGCATCTGCTGGAAACATATTGGACCAGAACTATATAAGCTGTGTGATACATGCTGAATCATCATTGTGCTCCACTCCCCATTACCCTTTGAGGTTTCTCTCTGTCATTAACTCAATACTGAAAAATTATATCATGAATTAGTCCTTGAATTGAACTTGACTCTTAATGGCTACATGAACAAGTCCATGTGGTTTTCTTGTCAATGTCTTGGAAGGGTTTTGCCACTGTTTTATTTCAGGATGTGTGTGTGTGTGTGTGTGTTTAACTTCCCAGTCAAAAATCCCTATAGCCTTGGGATTTTCAGATGGTCTTCTATCCATGTACTCTCCATGTCTGCCCATGCATACCTTCTCCAAGATCAGACAAGGTCAGTTCCATGCTGCCATCTGCTATACATGAGTCTTTCAGTCTGAACTGTAATAACTTCAATTAATGTTTGCTAAATAATGGAATAATAATTAGCAGCCAGTGGCATGCATGACACCTGGGAAATGTCTGTGGTTGGGCCTCCTGGATAATGGGGAACTTTGCTTCTTACTTTTTGAGAAACCCGAAACAGGTGCAGCAATGGTAGCCTTCAAAGGCACTTTTTGGATCTAGGTACCAAGAAGGAAAAAAAAAAAATCTGAAAAAAGGAGCAACCAAAACTCACCTTGTTAAAGTAGGTATAGACAACTTAGCAGTTCCCTTGAGTGGTCCATAATGCTGGGAAAAGTGAAAGGATGAAGTAGTAGGTGACCAGCAACAAGGTAGATGGACTTGCTATCGCAATAAATGTACCATTGAGCATCCTAAAAGGATCAGTTGAGTATAGAACATTGGGGTCACTAAGGGTTGTCATTGACTTGATGGTGCCTCCCCAATCAATCAATCAATCAATCAGATAGCTTAGCATGTGTGTGTGTGTTCGTGTGTGTGTGTACACATGTGTGATGATGTTACTGGACAGGAGATTCTTTTGTTCTCATGCATGTTTGAATTGCATCCTATGGACTCATCAAAAATATGCAAATTTTGTACATTTCTTCCCATATGCCATCAAGACAACTCACCCTTTCCTTTACTGTGACATGCAAATAAGGAGGAATAACTTTTCAAAGGTGACAAATGTGAGGCACAAGTATAGAATGGGATAGGCCTGGTTTGTGGGTAATACATGTGGAAGGGATCCAGGTATCCTTGTTGACCACAAATTAAACATGAGCCAGCAATATGATGTAGCTGCTAAAAAGGCAAATGCTATCTTGGGGTGCATTAACAGGAGCGTACAGTCTGGATCACAGGAATTAAAGTGTCAGACCCCAATTGGAGAATAGTGTCTGGTTCCAGTCACCACAGTTCAAAACAGACAACAACAAATTATAGCAAATTTAGAGGAGGTCTACTAAGATAGTGAAAAGCCTGGAAATCACACTCTAGGAGGAATCATTAAAGGATCTGGGTGTGTTTAGTCTATAGAAAAGACAGTTAGGAGGTATGATATGATAGTAGCGTTAAAATACCTGAAAGATCATCACACAGAAGAGGGTATTGATTAATTCTCTATTTCCCCAAAGGGTAGGTTAAAACTACGAGGAAGAATATTCAAACTGGATATCAGGAAGAATCTCCTGAATGTATAAGCTATCAGCCAGTGGAAGAGGCTGCCACTTGAACTGGTGAGTTCTATATCGAATAGCAGCTAGATGGTCATCTGTCCAAAACAGTCTAGCAGATGCTGCATTGACCCAGCATCTCAGCTGGAGTAGACGACATCTATGGACCTTTCCAACTCTATGTTTCTATGATCAAGTAGCCCCATCAGGCTGTAATCAGTCCAACCAGGGAGCAACTTGTTTATTAGTCTACTTCAGGTGAGCATCCATCTGGGATGATGAACTGGGCAATAGTGGGTGAGATGATGATGAAGTGGGCAGGGTCTTGTCATGCACATTCATGGCACAGAATTTTCAGGTTTTTTACCCAAGGATTTTTGTAAGGAGTAGTAATCTGGTTGTGCTTCCATCCATCCACCCACCCACCGACCCATCCACCCATCCACCCATCCACCCACCCATCCATCCATCCATCCATCCATCCATCCATCCATCCATCCATCCAGGAGTTACTCTATGGTTTGTACAATTCCTTAAAATGAATACAAGTGATTATAACTGGTGTTTGAGGCTGTGTAAGGTTGATTACCACATCTGACACAATCTTTAGAGTGCTGAGAATTGATTTTCATGTATTTTATAAAACAGCTCATTAACAACCACACTAGAACCTGTTTCCTCCCCTGCCCCCTTGTTTAAAACAATTCTCCTCAGTGATGGTTTTGGCAGTATTCAGCAACACTAACTGGTCTGAAAAATAACAACCACAATTTTGGGACTACAGAGTATCAACTCACTTTTGTGCCAGAAAAGGGCTAGCGAGGACAGGCTAGCCTTGTCCCCATTGGTCTGGCAAGAAGCAGGAGGCATGGGTTGATCCCTGCAGCCAATCAGGGGTTAGGAGATCTGTTCTGTGCTGCCAGACCTAGGTAGGTTAGTAATGAGAAACTTCCTTTTTTCAGCCATTCTTTCTCTCCAGCTTCTTTTCTTGGAGGACTAGATAGGGAAGATGGGTGAATTGACTGGGTTTCCATGTTTCCATGACATGATGGACTGTTAGACAGGGGTGGCTAAATTTACTCTCACAGTGACCCTGTAAGGGCCACCTGCTAACAAACTTAGTCTTATCTTTTATTTTCCAGACACAGAGTGTCCGTTCTTCCTAGTCTGTCCAACTATGAATGTTTTGGCATGCTATGTTATTCTGAGCTTCAGTCTAGGAATGAAATGCTTGCTAGCTGAAATGTTAGAGGGGGAGGGAAGATGCAGAAGGAGCAGAACAAATACATCCAATGGATTAGGCAGTCTGCTAAGCTTTTGTCTCTGGCCAGTGTGCCCTACTTGGCAAATGCTCATCCTTGTTCACTAGCATTTTCTTTGGTTCAATATAGCGTTAGAAAGTCATTCCTCCTCCTCCTCCTCCACCCCGCCCCCCAAGAAGTCATTAACAATATCTCATTTACACAGAACAGACAGTTTTCATCAGGCAGCCTCTAACACACTTTCGGTATTAATGAAGTTAAAACCATAGCAACAAAATAGTTCTGGCCTATTTCAGATTATTTAATCCTCTTTATCTTGTCTTTGAATCTTGGGCTTACAAGTTATTTAGCACATTTCAGTAAGTATCTCAGCACACTCAGAAAAACATCTGCACTACAAGTTGGCATTCCCCAACCTGTTGCCTTCCAGATACATGGGGACCAGAAGTCCTGGAATCTCCAGCCAGCATAGTCATCCCCCTTGCTGTCTTCTGGAATTGCAATGTGGCACTAGGTTGGGGAAAGCTTGGTGACAGAAGGATTTGTTAGCTAAGTAGTCTGTTGGATTCAGATCACACTGAATTTCTAAGGTCTGAATTTAGTCTGCTGCTTAAGTTGGGACAAAGCAGTGTGACACTTGTGCTCATGATTCAAGAAGCCATTTCAGCAGGCAGAACACCTCCAGTAGAATAGCTTCACTAGGTTTCCAAAGAGCAAAAATGCAGAAGCTGTGATGAGTGCATTGTAATCAGGGGTGTCCGTGGGGGATAGGGTCAAACAAGCCAAGATGGTAGCCGCAAAGATGCAATTAAAGCCCCACCCCTTTTAAACAGGCATCTCATATGTGATGTGGGATGGGGTTCAATACCATGGTCATGGCCATTATATTAATTTTTTTACCCTCCCCCCAAGGATGGCCTTGACTGCAGTGGTTTTATTTAGTGACTTTTAGGCATTTATTATTTGTAAATTAAATGTATTCTGAGCTTGTATCATGGTCCAGCCTATATTACATCATCTTCTCTACTAGGATCTTATGGGAGACCTTGTCAAATGCTTTAATGAAGTCTAGGTTTTTTATGTCTACCATATTCCCATGGTCAACTAAACTGGTCACTGTAGCCAAAAAAGAGATCAAGTTTATTTGGCATACCTCATTCTTAATATTCCCATGTGAGGTCCTTACAAGCAATGCATTCTTTTCTAAATGCTCACAAGTCAACTGCTGAATAATCTGTTCTGGATTTCTTTCCAGGATTGACAGCAAATTGACAGGTCTGCAGTTACTCTGCTTCTCTTTTTTCCCTAAAGGAACAACATTTGGTAACTCTTCAGTTCTCTGATACTCTATGCATCCTCTTGATTTCTCAAAGATCATGAAAAAAGTCTCCAAGGTGACATCTACAAGCTCCTTCAAGATTCTCAGATGTTGTCAGCCTTATCAGGTAGACCAGACAGGAAACACGGCCAGATAAACTAATGCAACTTTATTGTAAAGCTACATTAACAGAATCTTTTAAGTCTGAAAGTACAATCTTCCCACTGTCACCTTTACAGCCCAATAACTTAGGGAGGGTCCTTCCTGAACCTCTGGGCTATGCTTCCTCTTATCTGACCATTCCCTAGGCAGCATCTCTTGGCCCCATCTCCCAAGGTCATTCCCACATACCATTACAGATGTAATGGTTCAGTCCTGGAGACTTAAATTCATTCATGGTACCACTTCTTTACTTACCTTAGATGGCCAGTCCCCCCTTGAGTCATTTGTTCTGCTTTGGTCCATTTTAGTACAGCTTCCCTCAGGGGAGACGACCAAAGCAAAGTAGGAGTTGAGGAGCCTTCCCCTCTCCTCATCACCTGGTACTGTCCTACCATCTTCTCCAACCAAAAGGTCTTCCCTTTCTCTTTCTTCCTTTTACTATTGAGATGACATTACTTCATGCATCCTTTAGGAAGGAATACAACAGTGGTTAAAAAGTGCCTGCCCACCTCCCAATGTTACTGCTTTTTGAAAAGTTGGTACTCCTGAAGTATGGTGTGTGTATGTATGTGTGTATAGCTATGTCAATGTGTGTTCTAATTCCTTCCATCCACTCTCTAGAACAGTGGAGAAAGTTGTACATTTTATTTTAAACTACCCCATTCTATCATGCAAACATCTTGATCCAGATCATGCCACCGTGCATGGAAAGTAATATTTGAAAGGGTTTCTTCCTTATATCCACTTTGGCTATCGGGTGCTTAGCACTGACTTGGCATTTTAGCTTCTTCCTGAGATGGCATTACAGCCAAGAGCCTGACGCTCAGCACACACCAGTGTTTTTCCTCCTATAGCTTGTGCATTTGGCTACAGAACTAGGAACTACTGACGCTGCAATTCTATAGGCACTGACCTCAGAGGAAACCTCTGACTAGACATGTATTATGATTGCACTTTTTGAGTACTTTCAGATGGCAGGAAATACGCTGAATGTTAAGAAAAACTTCCTAACAGTAAAAAATAGTTCTAAAATGAACTAATTGCAAAGGAAGTTGTTAGGTCCCCTTCGCAGAAGCCAGGCTGCTGCTTGTAAGGGGTACTGATTCTGGCAAGGGAAGAGGTTAACTCAAGGCTCTAAACAGCCCCTTCCAACTTTATGATTCCATGAAATTTAAGTTGAATTCTCCACCCCTCCCCCATGTAGTTAAACTCCTTCCTTCTCTTTGTTTGGTAAGGTCGAAAAAGAATTGACACTCACCCATCCTGTTTTGGCCCTACAAAACCCGCAGGCTATGTTATTTCAGTTGTTAGAGTAAATGTGTATTGTAGGTCGGTCTTACTGCACGTGCTGTTGAGGTTTTGCATTAAGCTTTGTGGTCAACACACAACAAGGAGCCACCCAAGAAGAAGTGAAGAATGTTGGCGGATTTACTGTTTTATCTATGATGCAATAATTCCAAAGTTGAAAAAATAGGGGGACCGGCTTTAATGAAACCCACAAACCTTCTCCTGGGCTTCTGTTTGGTTCAAGGACTAAGACTGGGTTGGGGTGCTACACTGTGTACTGAAGGACTGACAGGTTGCCATCCTCAGCGTAGTGCATAGCCATACAAAGACACAGGGAAGGTGGGTCCTTAAGAGTCCTTGAGTGAAGGGGAGGTACTATGCCTTATTTTCAAAGAGGGTCTACCCCAAATGTTTGGAGACCAGCAACCTGTGTTTGCTTACACCGTATAAGCAGCAGGGAGTAGGACCTGGGTACAGTCTAGTTTTCAGGACTGTCTGCAGGAGACAGTAAAAAAAAGGCAAGAGAGTGGCCACAACAGTGCAATCAAAGCACTGCCCATTTCAATTGCACCACCTTGACAGCCATCTTGACTGTTTTGTCCACACCCTGTGGACACCCGTGCCAGTTTTCTTTTGGATGCGTTTCTTTGGTATTCTTTCTTCTTGCATAAAGTGAGTGGAAGAATTGGTTTGTACCACCAACAAGGGGTGGAGCATATTTGTATTACAGATGGGCAACATCGAATCTGATTGGAGTAGCACCATCTGAAGTAACAACAAACAGCGGAACATTATTCTCTGACCCACCAATTTTGCAAATCTAGGAGAAAAATGGCCTGATTCAGGTACAGCATGTGCGGCTGAGCTGGGGGCTGGGGGAGGGGGTTGCGAAGCAGGTTGAATTCGGCCTGAAATAATGGAGATTTTCTAGAGAACGGCAATATTTCTTGGTTTGACCAACTAGAACTGATCAATCATTTCCCTCTAATGGTTCAGAAAAAGCGCTTAGCATTTCTGCTGCAGTGGCAGCTCTTACTGATTAACAAAGCAAAGCACAAAAGCAGACTCTCAGCAAAAAGTCCCTCTAATGAATCTTACACACACACACACACACACACACACACACACACATGCAGAAACGCACACGCACACACTGATATTGCCAGCTTATGTGTAGAATGTTGCCATACTGCTCAAGGGTTTAAGAGCCAAGCTTGTTTTGTGGGAAATAGATTTCAGCATCTACCAAGAAAGCAAAGTCCCTGAATTTCTCCACTGTGTCATTTCCATTACAGAAATGTTAGAGAGATTTGGGGCACTGGGGGGAAAGGACAGTAAATCTTCCTATTTTGCATAAGGTGCGGGACACCAGAATACAATCTGATTAACATCAGATTACAACATAGTGCTTTTTAAAGTGCTTTTGTTAAGGGAGGGGAGGAACAGAATTAGGTTTTTTCCAAATAAATTGTTGAACATGGTGTTCATCAAGAATGTGGACTAATCCGACAATTGTCCTTGCTGTCAGCAATCTGCATCTGAAATCTCTCTGTCATGGCAATGCATCATCAGAGGCAAAAGTATTGAAGATATTGTTTGATTTTCAGTTATTGCTCTCTGTTATATTTCATCCAGTTGCAAAGGAGGCACACCATTACTGGAAAGATGCCTTGGTGATTTTGGCCTTACCTGAGACTTTAAAAAGATACTACCTGGTTTGATTGTTCCCCATTTAAAATGTGATTGCCAAGCCATCATGGCGATGGATTAAGATATATTTTAGTTTGACTGCTGGCTGCCTATTGCTTGGGTTACCAGTCAGAAGAAACAATGAAAGAGTTTGGGTCTCCAAGCTCTTCAGCTCATTGATTCTTCATGAAGTTTCAGTCTGTTCATCAACCCCCGAACATTTATTATATGAAAATACTTTACAAATACTACTTTAATAGTACTACAAATAATAATCACAACAATAATGGATTAGTCTTAAACACTAATATTTGTATAACATTTAATATGCTATGAGTAGACTCTTCCCATTGTCTTCTTCCTTTTGCAAAAGATCTACATGACCACCTCTGTGAAAATGGTAGTAGTGACGAACAGAATCAGAATATTTACTCACTAACTGATATCCTTTGGAGCCAGGAATTCAGGTCACTCCAAGGATCAGAAAATATAAAGATGGTTGCCATTAGCTTGGTTTCTACCACATGCTAGACTGGGATAAAATGGGGGTGGGATGTATGAGTATATAGCATGTTGTATAGATCAGGTCCATTGTGCTAGTGGTAGTAATGTGATTCGTTTGACTATAGCATGTTATGTGAATATAGTGAATATGTTTTTGTTGAGTTTAGAATTTTGTGTGGATCCAGGCAGTATGTTAAAGATGTAAACCACATCTTTAATACTTTACACTTAGAGAGGGATGCTTTTAATGAAGCTCCTGGTGCAGTTTTTAACATCTATCTTTCCCTTATGGCTTCCATCCTCAGCAGGGATTATGTTGATAGTCTCTCTTTCCACTGTACAGCAGGTACCCAGTTTTAGAATGTCCCAGTTTACAGGTGACTCCTAGTTAAGAACGGACTGCCATAAAGACTATTATATTAAAAGTTTAAGTACAATGTTTTGGGTTAAATACACAATACTACTTTGTGTATTATTATGTTTAAGATGTTTTAGTGTATTTTGAAGTGCTTAAGTGTTTTTTATGCAAAGAAAGGTAAAATATATACTATACGCTAAGGCAAACATTTGACTAACTGATGCTAAATAGCTGTTCCAGCTTCCATACAAATTCAACTTAAGGATGGACTGAGGAACAGACCTTGTTCTTAAACCAGGGACCTGCTGTATAGCTATTAGGCTCAGGAGGATAATAGGACCATTTTTCTAAGCCCTAATGGGTGAAACAGGCAGATAGAGTAGTTGGGGGTCAGGGAGGGATATCAAATATGGCAGGTTGTACTCCGAAAGCAGTTTGGGCACCCCTCAATTATGAAAGAAGGAATAGAGATTGCAACTTTACACTGGCTGCTTTCCCCCAATCTGAGCACCATTCCCTTTATGTTTCCATGTTATTAGCCATACTGTATCCAGACTGTGGAATACCACTACAATCGCTAGATGGCACCAGAGATACAAAAAACGTGCACCCTTTGCTGCCATCTAACGATGAACTGAACTTTTCATTCTCAGATACGGGTATGCCTACTGTATCAAGTGATCACACACAGAACACTAACCAGACAATCTGAGTCTGGCTGGTAGATTGGGTAGATTCCTGTCACCAATCTTTGAGTTCTTTGCAGTACAGTAAAATTATAAAATTAATACAAGGTGATTTTTGGTAGCCCTACAAAGACGACTGGACAGTACGCTGTCTTTTCTTTGAATGACAGGCAAAGGAATTTGGTGTAGGGTATCACCACATATTTATTTATTTAATTTCTAGCCCACTCCCACCAGCCAATGATGTCTGAGCATGTTACCTTCTGTATTGTTTCTTGAAAAAATGAAAAAAGAAAGAAAGAAACGGTAAAGCCTCATTCATCAATAGCATTGGAAGTTATAAAATCCATTACGCCAGTGTTGCATAGGTGCAACTGAATGCACAACAATAGCCAAGTCTTGGAGAAGAGCAATCTCACGCTTAACGAACAAAGGGAAGGAAAGAGGATAACTTCATTTTGAGGAAAAATAAATAAATCAACCCAGACTTCATGGAAACATACAATTGGAAGGAGCTGTTGAATTCAGCTCCCTCCCTGTGCATGTCATGCCTTAATGCTGAAAGACATCACTGCGGTAGATTGGATGGGTCTCTCTGGGGAAGGCCTTCCATAACCAGAGTCCCATAACTCAGACAGCTTTGTCTCTTGAAGCCACTTTCTTTGCTTTACTTGACAGACCTGCAAGGAGGACAAAACCCCCCTGAAGGGTAAGGAAGGGAGGAGCAACATCTTGACTTCTGCGATCATGTCTAGTTCAGTTGTTCTGCAACAAAGACATAATAGTTTGAAAGGCTTTATAAACTCTTCCTTGCTTCTATCCTTCCCACTTCTTTTGGGTCTTGGAGGTAGCAACCTTCTCTTTCTTATTTTCCCACATTTCCTTCTGATTGTGGAGCTGGCAAAATAATGCAGATTGGTATGTTAAGTGGTGGAAAAGGCAACCATAGATTCCTATGCTGTAGGCATGCGATCATAACATGTGAACAAAGACCACAGAAGATCACTTGAAAGAACCACATATTGAATAATACGTGTATGAAATTTGTGGCTTGTTAAGAGGTTAGTGAACACTGGAGATAAAGCATGTTTTTATTTTGTTTTATTTATAGAAAATCATATCCAAAGCAATGGTTTGTAAAAGGATTCATTATATGTAGACCAGGGCTGAGAACCAGTGGTGGTCTGATGTTGCTACTTGGCAAGCATGGCCAATGATGTGGAATGCTGGGATACGAAGAGCGAGTGTCCCAGCTCGGCTGTAGGATAAGCCTCAGGATGAGCATGTATTCCTCTCATCCTTACTTTCTTTCTCCATCAGGCTGGTTATTTTGCTTTCTTGTCCAACTTCCATTTCCTCCCTCTCCACTTCCACTGTTTGTCTTGTTTCTTCTGATATGCCTGCCTCTATCCCTCATTTCTGCCTACTCTGGCCTCAATTAGATTAGAGCAGTATTTCCCAACCATGGCAATTTCTAGGTCTGTGGACTTCAAATCCCATAATTCCACAGCCAGGATGGCCATGGATAAGAATTCTGGGTGTTGAAGTCTACACACCTGGAAGATACCAAGGTTGGAAAACTCTGGATTAGACCAATTCAGCCAAATTTTAGATCATTTTTGCTACCTGGATTTAAAAGAGAAAGATGAAGAGGTTTATCTGCTACCTGTGCCTTTATAGTGCACATATTCTGAGATCCAAAAGTACTGTAGTTTGCAGTCTTTAACATGCAAATCTTGTACTCTGCCAGGGCTATGATAATCTTTTCTAAGCTTGCCAAGTCTGAGAGTGATAAATCTTTGTGGGTTTGGGCATGGGACACTATATATACCATAAGCCTGATAGGATCTTTACAATGTTCAGAAGATGGCATTAGTAAGTATATTTATAACATTTATGTAGAATCAGAATTCACTGCCCAATAATAAGTGGTATCCACTTATCAATCACACCCCAATATATGGCCCCTTGAATTTGGTTGAACTTTTCCCTAAAGAAAAAAAAAAGGTCAACTAACAAGTGAGAAAATCTTCTGGACTGGTAAGTTGCAACAGGGCCAACCAAAATTTATTAACTTCTTTTTCCTTTAACAAGGTGTAAATACAAACAGCATTTATAATTTACAACTTCAACAAATATCTCATGGGGGAGAAATCAAGATGACCATTTCACTCGGATCTTTAGTACAGCTCAACCTGCAATACTATAGTAAGACAGCCATAGTTCTGCCTAAAGATATGAAAATAATCTCAACTGGTACATGGAAATATTAAAGATGGTGACCAACAGCAGTATTGTGTGTAACTTTATAATTGTTGCAGTCTTTGAATGTAATAGATTAATCCTCATTTTTCTAATAGTTCAGTTTATTTTTGCATACACGTTTTAGCACCTTCTTGACGTTTTGCCCATTGTCCACAGGTGCATTCAATTGTCTCATACGTACATAACAGTTTTCAATTAAAATACAGGTGCTGTATTTACAGAAATTGATGGTCATGAATGCAATTTTACAGGTAGGTAGCACCTTTCATTCAGAAAAAAAAAAAGATATGAAAGAACTTTACAGAGGAGTTACAAACAATTTTCTCCACCCGTTGAAATTCAAGCCAAAGGTGGGCCAGGTTTTTTTTTTTTAACAACTATATTACAATGCATAGCCATATTACACAACTGTTTAGGCGGAGGAGGACATGTGCTTTTACAGTTATGTCCAGAAAGTAGATTTTAATGAACCACCCAGTGCAGAATGTGAAGAGGCCTCTAGAAGAACTCTTATGTTCTGAGAGGAACTCAGCTGATCACAACTTCAGTTTTACACATCATCGGGGATGTAGCACTTCCAAGAACACCAATGGCACTTTTAAACCCATTGCTTTTGAAGTTGGGACTGTGATGAGAACGCCACCTATTAGGTCATTCCTATGCAGTACTTCTTGTGATACCTACAGAAACGGACAATGCAAAATGAAATGAAACGAAAGTGTCAGAAACAGTTTATAAAAATGGCACATTTATTGCTACAGAACAGTCATGTACATGACGGCATCAAATAACTACAAGTGGGAAACAGGATGGTCTACAGCAAGCTGTGTTTCGCCTTCAGGGTCCTCCAGCACACAACCTGTTCAGACGCTTCTACAAATCAGAAATACACCAGAAACATGGAAAAAAAAAATATATCGAGGCACTCAGCCACACGTTGAAAACAAAGTGTAACTGTTGTTATCTTTTTTTTTTTCTTTTTGTCCCTTTTCTAATTTTTCCCTTTTTTATTTTTATTTTTTTTCCTTTTTAAATGTTGCAGCTATGGGTACAGTCGCAAAAAAAGTTCCCCGCTGCGACCTCCAACTTAAAAAAAAAAAAAAGAAAAGAGATAAAGGAATCAGGAAAAAAAGGAGAAAAAAAAGAAGCTATTATACAATTTCATCTTAGTAACACATGGTAAGATAACATCTTTTAAATAGTAAAATAAAGTCACAAACTTTTACTTAGAATGATTCCAAAAATCTACAAAGAAGAAATATTCAGAATCTGACACCCCCTCCCCCTCCCTCCCCCAATATTCGTGGTATAAAAGGATTGCTCCTGTGAAAAATAAGCCAAATATATTTTTTTAAAATTTTTTAAATTTAGGCTTTTCTTTCATCCTACTCGGGTGTACTACACTCTATTTTATAGCAAAAAGGTCACTAGACAGACAAAGCTTTGTAACAAAAAGGCAGGCACTGATACATGGTAAATCTCTGCTTTTTTCCGTTATCTTCACTTAGTTGCATCACAAGTAACAAGAATGAAAAAGGCCACAGTTCATATATTTTCACCATTACGTAAGTCTATAATACTTGAAATGAGTATGGTCAAACCAGCACTGCACAAGGGTGAATCAACTTCAAGTCCCGTGAGAAGATGTTATAAAAAGAAAAAGAAAGAAGGAAGGAAGGAAAGAAGGAAGGAAAGAAGGAAAGAAAGAAAGAAAGCCAAAAAGGTCTTGGTGCCCCACTGTGTTGGAATTCACCGTATTCCATCTTTAGAAAATCATTTTTTTCCCCTTCTTGTATCAGTCAGCGGATTAAGCTTGATTTGTGCTTTTTCTCCCCCGATAAAATCCTCTTCGTTTGTGGCAATGTACTGTATTTATGGTTCACTGTCTGGCACGGGTTGCGCTGTGCCTACTGAGCAGAAAGGTGAAGATGGCAAATTCCACCCTACTTCTCCCACCCTCTCCCCACCCATCCCCACCCTTCCAATGAAATCAACAAATAAAACAAATCGGAAGACTGCATCAATACAAGTTGCATCACTGGTTGAACTGACAGTTGTATAAACATTAGTGTTCTTTGCAGCTACACAGAAGACAAATGTCAAAAAAAAAAAAAAATTAGACGAACAGATTTCCCTAATCTGTGTATTCATAAATTACTTGAATGTGGAGGTGGATCATTCACTAAAGGTTTGATAGATTTCTACAATGTAGTGTCCAAGTACTGTTTATTACTGTACAACATGTGGTTTCTCCTTCATACGAGTGTGCAAAGCATTCCAAGTCTGCACCAGGATTTTCTCACAATGGCGGAAGCATCTCAGGTTCATATGGTGCCCTGCTTCAAGCTCAAAAGACTTGCAGAATATATGGAACATTTCAAATTCGAAACAATTTGCACACCTCTACCTCTTGGTCATTAAACTCAAGTCACCACCAGATCTTTTAACAAGTGACAACTCCCACTGTAGACGTAAGTACAGAAATGGCAGCAGCAGTGAAAACTAAGCGATTCTTGATGTCTTATTTCTTAGGATCACACACTAATTTAAAGCAAGCATGTGGGGGGGGGGGGACAACACAAAACAGCATGACTGGTTAATTTTCAAGTTTAAATTCCATTATGGAACAGGAAACCATGTCCAAAACCACAGAGATTAGATTACTGTTTTATAAACAACTAAGCCTCTATTGGTTCTATGTACATCACCATTTTCATTCCTGTTTAGAATCATGTTTGCTGTAAGAATGTACTGAATGGTTGGTAATAAAAACCATCCTTTTATCAATGTTGTGACTGTGAATGTTTAAAGATTCATATAATGTCATCAGTCTGGGCAATTATTAAAAAGATGTTATTTTGATTTGCGTTGATAGCTTTTTTTATCTTGTCCAAATTAGTTTTATATACAGAGCAGACTATTTGAAATCTTTGCATTATTAATATAAACAAGCAGAAATGCTCACACTGATGACATCAAGATGTAAGTTAACGATCCTCTGATTTATCCAGGTTTTTAAGCATAACGTTATCTTCTGAAATAACAACTTCCCATTAACAGTATTAGAATTGGTTTTTTTTATAAAAAAAGCTTTAATCCTAAACTATATTAATATACTTGTCAATTAAAAGAGAATCCTGCAAACTGTTTAGAATACCAGTATTAAAAGAATTAGGTTTAAGACAAACACTTTCATCTAAACATACTCTATTAGAAGTATGGCATTTGCAATGAAATACTCATTTGTTGTTCTGATTTCAACTTACATAGACTCTGCTCTGTTATGAGCTTAATCCACCTCCACATTTGAGAAACTTATTAACAAATAATAGTATTTTTAAAAGTTTTACTGCTACTGAACCTATTTACAATTCTCAACATACACACAGGTAATCAAAATGTTTATGGATATGGAGAGGGTGGTTCACATGGTAAACTACCATATTTGTTCTTTATGTTTTTCAGTAACATAAAATTAAGATTCTTATTTTGCACTATTTCATTTAAATGAGATTTTGTTTCAACCACAC
Organism: Candoia aspera; assembly: GCF_035149785.1. NCBI lineage: Eukaryota > Metazoa > Chordata > Lepidosauria > Squamata > Candoiidae > Candoia > Candoia aspera. The sequence goes on along the minus strand of NC_086154.1, from coordinate 252,531,632 downwards.
AGTTAAAAAAAAACAAAAGTTTGATACAATGTATTAAAACACATAATAACAAGAGTCTACATGTAAAAATATAACTTTTACATACACAATTTCAAAATAATGATACGTTTGCCATTTTGTTGCATAAAATTTACAAATGTTTTTTTTTCATTACTATGTAACTGGCAAAACAGGAGAACAGATGGAACGTCTAGACCATTTTCAATGGGTATATGGCATTTACTCAGTGCTGATAGGTGGAAAATCTACTCAAACAGGGAGATTCCATTTAAAAATAACATGCCAAGTTTGCGTGGCTATTTTTTAAAAAATCAGAAGCTGGAACTGGAGACAAAAGGATGCTGACAAAGACTGTATTGAGAGCAATGTCAGTTAATTGTTCTGTTTACCAATGTAAATCTTCAGAAGATTCACTATGGATGCTTGTTTAGATGCCCTGAAATCCAATCACTGGATGAGTTGCTGTGTCATAAGCTTGATCTATACTTACTATAATATATATGTGTTAAGTAAAAACTTGATTCATACTGGCCAGAGAAATACTGTTCTACTCCCTCCTCCTCAAGAAAGTGCAACTTAATGCTTTAGAACGGGTAAGGCTTGTTCTAATGCTGTGTGACGGTTGGATATTGGCATTTTTTTTAATAAATGGAGGAGGCAGTATATGGTCTATCTTTCAGTAATACCCTTCAAAATGTTTTCTAAAATCAAACTCATACAACTAGCAACTTTTCCACTTGAAACTGCCCCCCATCCCACCTTTGACCATGTACTCTGAAACGCCTCAATGCATATTGTATTTAAGCTACACACATTAATTTAACATTTCTACTGGTTTGTTAAATCACAGCCACTTTTGATTATGTTACATTTTTGATGATATAAACATTGGAAGGCACAGTGGTAACATTGTAGCATTCTAACCTTGTACCTCTGAAATCTTAGAAATAGGGTCTAATGAGAGCAATATTTATGATTTAGACTTCTCCACCCTCCACCCCAAAATATATTGTGTGGGCCATCTTTCTCCAAACTCGTGCTGACTGTATGGTAGGGACTACGGCCCCAGAATTCCTAACCTGCTTCCCAGCACACTTGCGGGCTGAGAATTCTGGGAACAATAGTTCCAATCTGTCTGGGGGGCATCGGGTTGGAGAAGACTCCCTTGATCTCAGCCATGCTGCTTACACTTATCAACGTAAGACATACCTCATCTACTCCCGGATGCTCCCCAAGGGACTCAAGAAACAACTCTCTACTTTTGCATGATAAGCAACATCAGGGTCAGTGTTTCATCCTGAACTGCCCCTCCAGCAACCGAGTTGGCACTACAGGTTACAATAAAGAACCGAAGGGGCCGTGGGAAAGAGAAAGAAGACGTAAACAAAAACAAAACTTATTTACAGTAAAATATTTTTCTTAAAAAAAGTTAGTCAGTACTTTTTTTTTTTTTTTACAGGAGCAAAAAGTCTGAAACAAATGAACAAAAGCTTACCATATTCACTAATTTTAATATATATATATATATATGTATATATTTATATATATATTTATATGTATTTATATATGTGTGTTTGTGTCCGTGTGTTTGCCTGTATTTGTCAAAGGTCTATAAGATCCATCTGTTCCTCCTACCCTAAGGAATGGCTAATGTCATTACTTCAGTTTTCATTAGGACGTTTGCTGGTTTTGTAAATATTGGGGTAGCAATGCTTCCCTTTTTAATATCCAGTAAGTATAAACACTAGCTGACTAGTACACCAATGAAAACGTTCATTTTTTTCTTCAGAAGTACACTTTTCATTATTGCAAGTTTACACTTTTTAAATTAAATATTTTTTTTTCAGACTTACAAATTAATTATATTTTTTTTTCCCAAAAGAAGTTTAGGCACAAATGCATTGTCCCACAGTGTGGAGAAGATTGCCATTCAGTCTCCTGGCTGTGCATTTACAGTTGTTAACATACTGCTTGAAACATTCTGAATGATATGTTGAAAAGAGATGTCCCTCAAGTTGCACTTTTTCTTTATTTCAAAATCAGGAATGCTGAAATCTCTTGCGTCTGTGATTCGTAACTACTCAGACTTGTCTTATTATATTACAAAAACGGGGAGGGTTAAATGTTTATATGTTTTTAAGATAATACAGCTGTTAAGGAAGTGGTCTCTGGTTTACATGAAGAAAATGTGGCAACTTGGACCTGCAAAAGAAGTGGAAAAATTTCATATCAGCCAAAATGCAATCATCTTTATTATTTGTAATTTTTCATAATAATATATTTACCATAAAAAGGCTTCAGAAGCTGTTTCTCAATAATCCTTACTGTATCACCCAGATGAAGAGACTTACCATGTTGTAGACATGCTGAAGATTACCTCTTCTCCCATCCCACAACTAACTACTTCCCTGCTCAACCACACTAGCCACACTTCAGGTTCAAACTACAGATCTGATGCAGAATAAGCTGACTCAGTGTACGGTGAATCCTTACAAAACAGTTGGGAGATTTAAAATGCAACAGAGGCAGGGGGATACATTTCTAAAGCTACTAATTTCCCAATGGGATCAACTCCTGTTTGCAGAAAAATCCCTTCTGTGAAGAAATATGGGTAAATATAACGGTATAGTGTCCTTCTTCTCCATCTATAAAACCCTCCTGATTTCCTATAACTCATTCATTCATTCATTCATTCATTCATTCATTCATTCATTCATTCATATATCAAATTTTTTCACTGCCCATCTCACTCAGAGAGTGACTCTGGGCGGTTTACAATAAAACAAGAATATAAGACCAGTTAAAATACAATAAAACAGTACAATAAAAACAATCTTCTTAATAAATAATATGTTCCAGGAGGTAGATGGTAAAAAGTTCTTTGTCTGTTTGTTATATACTATATATCTGGCAGTGACTCAGTCCTGACATATAAATTTACTCCCATTATGTCATATAAATAGGTCATTTTTATAAAGCGTTTTGGGCCACGTGGGGAACACAGAATAAATTCAAATTCAAATTGGCAGTTATTTATCACTGTGTATCAGAATGCACATAGGATCCAATGTGTGGGGCCATCCTCAGTACTTTTTGCATATTCTTAAGTATATTGATGCTATACAACTAGAAAAACAAGCACACCCACTTAATTGGTGATCTCTGATCTGGTCTAGATTCTTCTACTCATTATCTATGCTCCAACCCGTATGAGAAAACTGAACTACAAAGCAATAAACAAAGGAATATAAGACCTTTATATTCCTTTATTTATTGGAGGGGGTTGGTCATTCATTTAATTAAAAAAAAAGATACAAGCTAACAAATAAACCAAAATGTAGCAAAAGTAATGAAAATGAGGTATTAAACTTAGAAGAATAAAGTAAAACTTTTCTCCCTTAAATCCATTAAGGTGAAATGAAAATATTTTTGCTACCTTATGTTCTTTCTTGGGGAATTCCAGTACTGGTGGGTTATCACAAAAAAGCATCTAGTCCATATTCTTACCATGTTTTGATGTAAGGAGACATACAGTATTGACTCAAAAATATTTGTTATCTATGGAATTAGTTAATAGGGGAAGATTTTGGTTTTTGGATGCCTTTGAGTCAGTCTTGACTTCAGGTGATTGCCTGGATTACTTCCTGCAGTTTTCTGGGGAAGATTTCGAGTTTGCCCTTGCCTTTTTCCCCCTAGGGCTCAGAGAAAGAGACTAGCTCAAGGTCACCCACCTGGCTTTGTGCCTAAGGCGGGATTAGAACTCACGGTCTTCTGGGTTCTAGCCTGGTGCCTTCACCACTGCCCAAACTGGCTCTCAGGGAAAGAAACAGTCTTTAGATATTAATTCCCCAAATTATTTTTGTTGCAAAGAAACTAACAGCTGTTGTATTATTATTATTATTATTATTATTACAAGGATACTGGTCAAGATGAACATACCTTTTTCCTTTTTTTACATCTGGCCCATATGATTAGATGTGTCTCCCATCCCAGGGTGGGGTCCTGCCAAAGAAAGTGGAGGAGGGTCCGAAGATACTTTCTCTTCTTCCCTTCTTTTCAAACATGCTGCTTTAGGATTCAAATTCCTTTCTGTGAGATTAAAATTAAAGATAATTTTAAACAACCTTTAAAGCCCATTGGCCTACTTTCTTCATACATTCAAGTATAGCATCTTGTTCAACCTCCTCTCATGTTCTTCAATTTGCCAGGAATCTCCATTATAATAAGAAAATATTTCATTTCTCTGAATCTCATATCCCTGGCTATTTTACACTTAAAAATTGTCTTTATTTCATCTTCCTGGCCTTGTTCATCTCAGTTTGTGAACATTCAAGGCAGAGATTCACCTGCATTTCAGAAGTTATGTGGATATAACCCAGTTGTAAACCAGTAAAGAAATGACGAAGTATATTTAAGTTATTTTAATTACTGCTATTTAGCACTTGGACTCCACTTGCTTGATGTACAACATAATTTATCTACTAAACAAGTTACCTTATGGGTTTTGGGTAATAATTATCACTGAATCCATAAATATAAACCTGACAATGAATTTTGTGATAGTGACTTATAATCAGGGACTTGTTTCTTGGGATCAATGCATTTCTAGCAAGACCAGTTTGTGAAGACTAAATCTCAAGATGAGCCATTTCAATTATACCATTTTGATGCATGAGGAGGACATTTCCATAGCAGTTTACAAGCATGGTAGTATCTTGGCCTGTTATGTGCTCAGACTTATGCTTTAACAAAGCATTGTTATGACCTGGAGGCATCAAATCCAACATTGCATCATTAACGAAGCTCAATCCCATGCTACATTCCTAAGAACTAAGGCTTCCGCAGCAAGACATAGCCTCATGCATTTACCTCAAAAAAATGTCCAGAACTTTCAGTCTTTCTTCAAAACATCTGAATGAGATTGAGATTTGCAGAATGATTGGATAAATTTAGCCTTAACTCACCTCTGACTTGCTGCTCTAAACTGAGGATAACTGCTACAGCTTGATGTAAGATCAAAAGTTTGGTCTGGGGCTTGTCACTCTTTAGATGGAGCTGCACCATCCTGCCCAGCTCCTTGAAAGCCTCGTTGATGTCACGGACACGCAGGCGCTCACGGGCATTGTTGGCCATTCTTCTTTCTTTCTCGCGCTCTGCTTTTTGCTCCGGTGTAAGATCTTCGTCATCATTATTGCTGAGGGGAAAACAGAACACAGGATTTTCTAATGGGGTTGAAACTTCAGGTGTTTACAACATTTTAATAAGGAAATCTGCATTGTGTTGCACAGAGATGAGCACTGAGCTGGCAGATTCATATCTACACTCAGCCATATAGTTCACTGAAAGCAGAGTCACCTCAAGGAGGTATTGTGGGGATAAAGTGTGGGCTGGGAAAGAGATGCCTTGAGCTCTAAATGACACAACACAACTGTAATAGTTTATTTCTGTGGTGAATTTTATGTTCCTATAATTGCCACAAATTCATGCTGTTTATTAAGGAACAAATTGTATAGCGCATTTTGGGAGTTAGTAGAAGGATAATAAGCAGTATCAGAAATCAAATGGGCCTTTTTCCACATTGTGTTTCCCTTCCTCTGGAAAACCAGATTGCAGAACATCTTTTAATGAACTACAGTCCACATAGAACTGGTTGAGTGAGGAGCCAATGTGGACGAAAGACCCTATATGATCTAGCCAGATGATGATGATGATTGGTGGTTTTTTCCTCCCCAATTTGTAGTTTTCCTTCGTGCCCAGAGGGCACTTGAAAGGACTAGCAGCAATAAATAAACAAATAATCAACAAACATACAATAAATACCAGCAGTTAATATCTGACAACAGCATCAACCAATCTGAATTAAAAGGGTCTGGCTACATTAAGTCCAATATATATTTCTTTCATTACACAGTTAGGAGTCAGTCTGAAGTTCCTTGCAGATACTTCTCACAGCCCTACTTGTAAATGCACTCCTTTGACACTAGGTCTGCTGCCTTGTGGGAATTTGTATCATGTAATATCTTACACACTTAGAAATCAGAATACCATTTTTATGCACACAGGCATCAGGGAATCTCTCAATGCTGTTTCATATTTCTTGCCTGTATTACTGATTTCTGCAGCCACTGAATGCAAGGGACTGAAACAGTTGTATGCTGAAGAAGCAAAACATTATCCTAAGTGCAAAGTGGTTCCTATTAAATTAAGTTTTTAAAATTATATTTATTTCTGAGACTTCTCCATATTCCACTCCCATTTTTAAAACCCACGCACGAGGACAGCTTAGTTTATTTAATACTCAACAACCATTCTATCGTTCAGACAAAAATCTGAATGTAATATAAGGTGGGTTCAGAAACATTCTTGCTGATGAAATCCAATATATTTTATGAAGAACATAAGGGACAGACTGAAGGTCAGTGGTAATCCAAGTAAAATCATGCATACTGTGGTCTTCAATGCCAGTAAGCAAGAAACAATGGTTTACATAAGGGTTCCATTCTTGGGAACAAAAGATGATGAAATTATTCAGTTTCTTTCCAAACCTTGGCAATGGGCCTCAGATCAAATTAACAATTACTTCTGGTTAAATGGGACAAGCTACCCGGATTCATCCATTTACAGTTATGTATAGTACTTAAAACCCCCCAGGAAGGATCATGTGTATTCCACTGGGGCAGAAACTATTATAAAAATGGCATCTGCTTAAAACCTTTTTGATGTGTGTGTTGTTTTCATATCCACATCAGACCACTGAATTTGACTCAAACTCTTAAGTCTAGATAGCTCTATCCATACAGTTCTGCCTAAAAGTTTGCCCTTTTGCCAAACCCAGCCCTTCTAGAGTACAGGCATCCAAACAGATACTCTTAGTACTTCCAGAAAGAGCTATGAATTTCCTGTTTGATTTTGACCGGCAGGAAAAAAACTCCAGAGTTTCTTCCTGTTCTGTTCACTTCATCAAAATCCAATAAAGGAATTAAATGAAGCGACACTATTATATACGGTTACCTAGATCTTGACCTAGTAATTGATTTGATATCCTTCTTGTCATCGTCTAACTTCTTGTCCTCAGAAGGTTTTGCGTCCTGGAGGTTTTCATCTCCTTCGTCATCGGATTTTATTTCAGAACTCCCTGAAGATATGCTTTGCCCTTGAAGTCCAGTTGGCATGCCTGTGGAGAAACGGACAAAACGGTATGTCTGTGTATGTGCCTCTCTGCTTCTGCAGACATAGGCGAATATGCATACCTACACCAACACACAAACAGCAAAAATGTTTAAGAATTCTCTCTGCGTTATGTTAGTAGCCTACTTGTTTTGCAAAAAAAGAAAAAAGAAAGAAAATACATTTAATGAAAACAGTTGTTAAAAGTAATTTTCCAGCTGCCTCTGGTCTAGAGTTTGTGGTAGGAGTAATACTTGGGCTAGAAATACACTCATTTCTCCAGCTCAGCTCTAGAGAAAGGCAAAAACAGAGAGCTCCCCTTGCAAGAAAAGGCAGCCAAGGGTATTTCTCTCTCGCATGCTTGCTCATGGAAGTTCCAGAGCTAAAGACAGAGAGGAACAGCCACGTCCCATTCTGCTACTGTGGCTTTCTGTCTTTAACACTGACAGCAGTGTTAAAGCAGACTGTTCCATGCAGTCATATTCAGCCCAGGTGGCTGTTGGGTTTTCTTTTTTTTCCTGAGCTCCTTAATCCTCTGTTCATGTGATAATCCCCAGAAGAACAAGAAGAATTCTCTGCAAGCAAGGGAGAATATTTCCCCTAACATTTAAAAATAAAGTAAGGTAACACCAGCACCACCACCGCCACTGCTGTCCTCAACTAGCTTGGGAACCACTGTCCTGCAGCACTTTCCTTGAACGGAATGATTAGCTCTCTTTTTGTAAACAACGTCTCTCAAACTCCATCAGGACTTCCATCTGCCGGAACAATCCCAGCACGTTTATGGGGTGGCCTGGCTGGCTGAGGGCAGTAAAAAGGCCAGAGGAAACTAGACATTAGTTAGTTCCTATCTATAGAAGAGGATATTTGTAGCTCAGCGTTGAACTGTGGAGTCCTTGGTGCTCTCTGAGCTTGGCTGTTGGCTTGCAGACGATTCGTTCCTCTTGTCATCTATTTACCTCACCATCTATATGGATAGTGCTTCAGTAGGGGTATGGGTTGAATAAAGAACAGGTCCACTCCTCCTCCTATGTGGCAACCTCCTCATATTTGAAGGCTGCTTTCATAGATCTGGCAGTATAGATTATATAGATTAAGGCATGGGACCGAGCAGTGCTCTTGTACATACCTCGGTATGGATCCTGAGGCTGGTTTAAGTCCGGAGATGTAGCAGACTGCACTGGCAGCTGTGGAACAGGAACCTGGTTTGGCACAAGGGAATGGCTGCCACGGAGGCCAACTGCATCTTCACGATGAGCCCCAACCTGCAAGAGGAGAAGGGAGGAAAGATGTAAACAGGACCATTTTAAGTGAAACAAGCCAAGAAGCTGCGGGGTCTTCTATCAATAGCTTGGGGAGATGCTGGAAATAAACACAGGCAGTTAAACATAATGGCAGGGTTTCCGTGTAGCTTTTCACTAGAGGGCGCCGAGGCACTATCATAGGTATATATTATAGGTATATACAAAAACATTTAACAGTCAGTAAGGCGCTGTGCGGCACATTTAGTGACAAACACAGCAAAGGAGCTCAGGCAGGTAAAACATCAAATTGTCTCTCCCAGGGTGCTGCAGTAGAGAGGCTGATTCGTACCCATCTGTCTTCTATCATGTCCGCCAACAGATCTGACAATTATCTTAATGCCCATATGCTTAATTGTGGGCTTCTCAATTCCCTCACTGCTATCAGAAATCCTGCAGGAATTTCAATTTGGCATCCAACTTCCCTTTTAGGGATAAGATTCTTGGGCACGCCACTTCCCCCTCCCCGTTCCTCTCTACTTTTGTAATGCCAGCTAAGCTTCTGACAAGCCAGCTAGTGAAGCATCAGAAATCCCCCCCCCCGATTTGTAGTAGTAGTGGCAGTAGCTGTAATAATAGTATCATCATTGCCATCCCATCCCCTGGCTTTCCAAAAATCAGAAGCCCAGACCCAGAGTAAATTAATCTTCTCTATTCTATCATTAGCCATAGATTCCAGCTCCAAGGGGGAGTTGTTCTTGCCAATACCATGACTTCAGATAATATATCAATCAAAGTTTTATTAACCACCCCAGTAAGGCCATCATTGTAGGCATGAAGGTGTCAGTGTAATGGTGCTGTGGGCATAATTGACGGAACTAGCTTAATGGAAACACTTTTTGTTTGTTTGTTTTTGGTATGGCACACTGTTCAATGTGTCTGTAAGTTAAGCCAGTTACAGAATTAAGAAAAGGACACATAAGGGCACTCTATTTTTTACACAATGCGAGCCCTATTCAAAACCATTGTGAGAAGACCTACTGAAGGTTTAGCTATTCAGAACACTGACTCAATAGAAGTGCTATTTATGTACCACTGCCACTATTATTGCTGTTGCTACTACAGCTATCACCAGTGTGCCTACAATGATTAGGTGTTGTACAAACATTAAGTAACAAGAAAAAGCTGTGCTTGCAAGCCCTCAGTAAGTAGACATGTACAGGAGGAAAGGGGGAAAAGGCAACCAGGCAAACAAAGCCAATCTGGTAAAGTTGGGATGGTGAGATGCATTACGGTATGACCTGCTATTGAGGAAAATCAGGTGTAATGGCACAGAGAACTGAAAAGGAAAGAAAATTTGGGTAGAAAGAAACATGATAATCCTTAATTTATCTAAAAGATTGGTTTCAAGAATAGGAAAGGCCCCAAAGGGTCATATAGAGGTAGAAGATAAAAGAGTTGTTTGACTAGCCATCTTGCACATTTAAAGAATATGCAGTCATCTAAGCATATGGCTGCCCTGGGCAGAGCAACCAGAGACAACTATGTGGGAAGAAGGACTTTGACTAGCATATTAATGAAGACCACAGAGACTTTTTGAAAGGTTGGTCCCAACCTCTTTAACGATCAGAAAACTCAAGGTGGTAGCAGTGTGCAGAATTCTGTTAAGTTGGAACTAAACAAGGGAAAACTCTTAAAATCATTACATTTCCTTTCAAACCACACCTCTCCAACACTGAGTTCTTTGGATGTGTTTGCTTTATTTATCTATACTCCTTTTTATGCTGCCTATTTTTCATGACTTTAGGAGACTGTGTTGGGCCACGGTTGCATCATTGGTCCTACTGATGGGAGTTGCAGACATCAAGTTAGGGGAGATATTTTAAAGTCCAAACATGCCTTTCATCTCAAAATGCAAATATTATTTTCAACACTTTCCTTTTGCATGTGCAGACTTTTTATTTATTTATTTGCATTCATTTTTAGTCAGGCAAGTCCTGTTCCTACTACAGTTGGTTCCATTATAGACTATTATTAGTAGTTAGTTATACAGCACTGTGGGACCAATGCCAAAAAGCTGTTCTGGAGTGCAAATGTAGCACCAGCCATTTCTTTTCCTGGACAGGATGCTGCCCTCTGCAGCTGTCATGTGCTCTCAGGAAAAGATGTGGCTGCTTGCTAGATGGCTTCAGTCAAGGCAACTCTGGTGGTATACCAAATCCATTGCAATAAAACCAAAACACAATATACAATAAAAGGAACAGAATGTATAATAACTACAGTTTAAAAAATTAATATAACATTCTTGGCACTGGTAGCTCTATAGCAAGTTTCAAAGGATGGGAAACTTCGCAGAGAATGTCCATGTTTGGTCTCCTGCCTATCACACCTTCAACAAGCTTTCTCCATATCCTCATGTAGGTCTTGAAGATACCAACAGCCTGAGCCATACAGAGTTTAAACCAGCCCTTAAATCATTTAAGTTGCAGAGAGATGCTGCATTTGCTTCCTAAATGCTGCACTTTGAAGCACCTTTTGGGGATCAAATCCAAAGTACTGAACTCTCTTATAACAATTCTTAATAGTGTTCCTAATTCACAAACTCAGAAACAAGTATAATTTTTCATGCACACATAATGAACAAAATTAAAAACAAGGATAGATAGCAATGATAAAGGATAGTAAATGATACTTTATTTCAAGGTAATTTCCTGTTAAATTTAACAGGTATGTTAAATAATATTCCCTGCCTGCATCCAATGACCAGACGAGATTGTTGAATGATTTGTTAAAAATGAGGTGGTGCTCATTAACCATAATGTGGCCAAACCAAGTCCAAAGTTGAGATTCTAAAACTGGGCAAGAGGTCTCAGCAATTAAAAGCTATTGGGCAAATCCCAGTCTCGAAATACGTCACCTGTTCTCTTTAAAGTTGATGTTTATGAGGAAATGTTTGAGAGTACAGGACTGTAGGAGATAAAGCTGGTGTTTAATACCCATTTATTTCTTACACTGGCCCTTCAAGGAAAAAATGAGGCTTTGAATTACATAAAAAAAGAGGTCTGGTGTGACAAATAGAAACTCTTATCTAAACCTGTCATTTTTGTGGACAAATAAAACTTAGACATTTAATATTCCAAACAATTATCTGTTTCAATTCACGGGTGGAGGTAATGTAAGGGTTATAATATAATGATTTCATCTGGCTCTGTCTTTCCATGAGACATAAACTGGGGGTGAGAGGAGAAAAGGAAAGGAACATATTACTTGGGCAAGGAGTTCTGAGCAGTGTAAAAACCTTCAGATTTTTTTAAAGTCTTCTCACCTCAGTTGAAACATGCAATAGGAAGTTCAGATTTTGAGAGGATGGTTATCACTGATCAATAAAATTGATTAGGTTCCAGTGTTAGGAATGGCAGGCAAACGAGATCATACACAGCTATTTTAATCTGATGAATAGGACCACCAGATTTGATCTGGTCTGAAAACATCTGGATGACCACTCAATGGGTGGCATGGAGATACAGAAAACAGAATACAGTTTTTGTTTCCATCTAAGTTATTCAGGTATCTACAGCCCAAATTAGTGTACAACAGGGACAAAGAATTGGTCCAGCTATAAGCTGCTATTATTTCCATAGATGCTATTACTAAATCAGGCACCCCTCATCCTATACCTGTGCATTTGATTTTTGTTACTTAAGAACTATACACTTTTTTCTGTTACTTTTCATTCTGATACTTTCAGCCCCATTTCAGCAACTTATCAAAATTGTTCTGAATTTTATTTCTATTTTCTACAGCATTAGCTGTCCCAGATGATTCTATGTCATCTGCAGATTTGATAAGCATTCCTTCCACCTCTTCATCCAAGTAATTAATACAAAGTTCAAGAGTAGAAGACAGCTCTCTCCAAGGTGATGATCAACCACTGTTGAGCCTTCTGAATATGTTTTCAAGCCAGCTACGTAGCTACTAAATTGTCATGCCATTCATACCATGAGATAACAGACACCTTGGTGGGAACTAGGCTTCCACCTCCCTGAAGGTGGAAGGTTGTTGTTGTTGTTCTCCAAGAGATTATACTCATGAATGTTTTGCAAAAATAAAAACAAGAGAGAGAGAGGGAGGGAGGATATCTGAATAACTCAAAAAAGTCATTGTGAACTTTAAGGATTAGTAAACTGATTGTAGCATGAAGTAACCTGCAAAGGTAATATGATTTACATGAAGTGGAAAATTCCAAGATTATGGATGCACACTGACCACAGTTGTATCTGGTTAAATCAGAATTTTGTCTTGCCTACCCCACTGAAACAAGCAAGCTCCATTCAGCCATACAATGTTCAATTTGTAAAAGCCAACTCAAAGAACTCCCCAAAACCCATGTTTTACTTGCATTTATGAATCCCAACCGTGCTGGGCAAGTCTGAATTTCCAGGAGGACACTTTTCCAAAGGATGGGGCAGGGATTAAGAAGGCCCACCTCTAAGAGCCCTGTAGATGGCATTTTTTAGGAGAGGGATTCCATAGCAGCCTTTTCTTCCTGGCCTAATTAGTTGGGCAGAACTCTTGGCAGCAGGGAGTCCCAAAATATGTATGTGAAGGGATAGAGATTTAGGAATATTCTGGTTGAGAAATTAGTTTGCTGATTTGTATTTATTATAACTAATGGTTTGTTATCAGCTGTTCCAGGTAAACCATACAGGAAACATGACTAGATGAGCTAATTCTACTTTATTGTAAGGCTACATTAACAGAATCTTGCAAGTCTCAAAGAACACATCTCCCACCCTCCTTATTGATCGCTTGAGTGGTCAGGGCAGGTCTTTCCTAAGTTTCTTTAGACCGTCACCCTCTCTCGGATTCCATTTCCTTTTATCTGATCATTCCCTAGGCAGCATCTTTTCCCCTGTTCTCTCCAAGGTCACCCTCGCATTCCATCACATTTGTCTATTTTTCTGGTCTTGTAGCCCATTCCTAGTTAAGGTTTTGGATAGGAGCAAAATCTGATTTTTCTCTTCATGGGAGAAAGTCTAAAAGAAAGATAATGGAGAAAAAAGTGTTTTTTTTTGTTTTTTTTTAAATGAACATTTCCTACCATGCATACCCACATATTCTGTATCTAATGATGGCCAGCTATGACGACTATCCCTCTGGATGAGTAATTATTTTTAATTTTGTTTTTGGAATATTTGATTCCTGGTATATATGGCTGCTTTATAATGTATGCTCTAGATTTTAATCTTTGATTTTTATGTATATATTTTGATCCAGATTATGGATTTGTAGGCCATTCAGAGTCATTTGAATGGAGTGGCCCATAAGACCTGTAAATAAGAAGTAAATAAATAAAATATATTATCAACAAATGAGATGAACAGTGGGAAGCATATTTACTACAACAGTGAAGGAAGAGATGAATCTTACTAAGATTGTTTTATATGACAATTTCTTCAACCACGTGATGAGCAAATGTATCCACAAAGCCACAGAAGGAGAAGAACACCTGACTTACTTAGCTCCTGTTTTAAGTAATAGATATGTTTTGCCAAGTGTTGATTGCTCTATTTCCATGTAGTCTGAGTACAGTCCAAAGGTCAGCCTGGCCATGATCAAACTGCTTATTGTAGGCCTTGAAGGCTTCCAGATGTTAAGAGCCCAATTTATTCCTGGTGAAATTTCAGTGATGGCAAATAATAATGGCAAGCCCAGCTGATGTAAAGGAATTCATGCAGTCCTGCTCTGGTACTATTTGTCTACATACAAATCAGCTTTATGCTGAGTCAGTCTGTCAGGCCCTGACGATGGCTATCCTTTCACCTGCCAGCTGATAACTTTCCAATGCTAATGCTGGAAAAGTGACTTGGTGCTTCTGCAGATTTCCTCTCTGACTGTGATTCTAGGACCTTTCTTCTTTCCCAGAATTAACTAACTCCTTTGCCTCATTTCAGGACATTCTCAGCTAAATGTTATCCCTGGGGTATGTGTATGGTGCCTTTGAGTCAATTTTTGACTCCTGATGACTGCCTGGACTAGTCCCTGCATTTTTCTTGGCAAGGTGTTTTTTGGAAGTGGTTTGCCATTGCCTCCTTCCTAGGGCTGAGAGAGAATGACTGGCCCACGGTCACCCAGCTGGCTTTGTGCCTAAGGCAGGACTAACTCAGAGTCTCCCAGTTTCTAGCCTGATGCCTTAACCACTACATCAAACTGGCTCTCCAAATGGTATCTCTAGAGAGATTTAAAAAATTCTTCCAGACTTATTGGAATTCACCTAATTTGAATTGCCCAACTAGGTAACAGTGCTTTGCTGACCTGAGCTGATCCTAAAAAGTGAAGCAGAGTAAAACCTGGTTAGTGCTTGGATGGAAATCAGTCAAGAAATCCTAGGGCTACAGGAAAGACTAGGAAGTTGAAAACATCTCCGAAGAAGGCAATGGCAAAGACTACTTCATTGTTGCCAACTAAACTACATGGACATATCCACACGGTCGCGTGAGCTGAGCTGAACTTAGGCAAATCTTTACCATCACCACCACCTTTTTTAAAATCACGAGTATCATGATTTGCATTGTTCCCAGATGCAAGTGGTTGGTCGTAAGTTAAACACCGTTCAGAACAAAATTCCATTCTCCTCCTTGGTCTACAGTTTCGTAACACTCCCATTTCTTTTGGTCCTTGCTGGCAGTCCTATCAACCAAAAGGAATCCTTTTTTCTGATACACACTAGCTCAACTGCCTGCCTCAGTTATGAACTTGAGTGGAAGGCCCTCTGAAGCTTTGCTGGGGGACATCTCAGGCCACTTGTTATGTACTGTAGAGGAAGAAGAACAGTGAGGCTGACAGGTAAGCTTCCTTTTACTTCCCCCTATTTTCTAAATTCCCACCTGTTTATTAACTCTAACTTCAGCACAGCTGGAGTTGGCTCAGCAGTGTCAGTTTTGCCCAATCAAATGCCCAGCAAAGGAAAGTAAGACTGACAATTAGGGGCATTTGCATACATAACTATGCCAGTGCTGGGATGGCAAGGGGAGGAAGGGAGAAAGGCAGTACACATATTGGAGAGAAAGTCAGAAAGGAAGAGGGGCTGGCAATGTAGAGCTGAAGCTGTGGGAACTGAGTGGCCCTTCTGGCTCATGGGCCTTGTAGTGAGGAATACTGAGTTACAGCACTTGATTTGGCTCAGCAGACTTAGTTTCAAATTTGTTTCTTGGTCATTAAGATGTCACAAGAACCCTTTTCTTCCTTGGTTACAAAGGACAACATGAAAACTACTCAGCTGTGAGGATCACTGCAGGTCAAACTACACCAGGGATAAACTAAATGTTCCCTTAAATAGCTTATGAGCAGTTACTTTTATATATATTTTCTTACTCAAAAACAATTGCAGAATTGGGGGGAGGGGGATTTTAAAAACTTTTGCTCCCTTTTATTGTGGTACCAATCTTTCTTGTAATTTCCTATTTGCTTCCATGGCAGATCCTCTTTATCTGCAAATTCCAGGTACAAAGGTGAGCAGATTTTGTTTGGGACTGCCAATAGATTAAAAAAAAACCAACAACAACAAGAGGTTCCAGTCTGGATTATGCTTTGAAATAAGAAAAACCACATATCCCCTTATTAAGGGTAATATACAGTCTGAACTAGAATGGCTTTAGGCAAATAGCCCAAGCTAACCTGCTTTATAACCTTTCTCATCAGATTGTGTGTAATAAAAGCAAGAAGAGATAAGAACCTCAAACTTTGTACACTGAAAATCTCATGAAGAGGACTATTAGTAAATACCATTCTGAATGGGCCTACCTGTATTGAAGACTGTAAGACTTATCTCTAAGTAAATTGGATTACATTGTTAATATATTTTTCTTTGCCAACTTCTAATGCATGAAATAAGGAAGAGACACTCACTACAAAGCCTGAAACTAGTAGTATTATAATATGTAGCCTCTTTTTCTTTCAAACAAAGCACGAAAAATAAAATAGTCTAATGAAAAGAAAGCTCAGCTGAAAATAAACAAAATTACGGTCAGAAAAGCTCTCAACATGAAGGATCCAGATGCTGCTGTTGCTGTGTGAAACCACTGAAAATGAACAGAGTAGAAAGAGTGCTGCCCAAGGCCCTTAGAATGTTTAGGTGTAGATGAACACAGCTTAGAGAAAGGAACACAACCTTTCCTATTCCAGAAAGCTGTACTACGTGCAAGCCTGAAAGGCTGGAGGGATGCTATGTAAAGCAAAAATGGATTACTGTTGGAAGGATGATTCTTCCCCCCAGCAATAATGTCTGGCTAGATAATAACTAGCCTGTACTAACTCCTTAGAACTTGACATAAAGAGGTCCACTATCAGGCAGCTTCATCACCAAAGGAATGACACCAAAAGGGGATTACCTTTAGAAGAACCACTTTGGTTGTGAATGAAGATGATGGCCACTTTGCTTGTGGGCAACAAGAATGAATGGGCATCCTTTGCTTGAACAACTCTTGGCTGACTCTCTGTTCTTTGGTTTATGGAGTCTGAAAACCTAGATGACAGCTTCCCTGCGTTAAAGTTCTCAAGTCAGTGAATGGGAGAAGCAGCAGCCATGTTTCAGCATCTCTCAGTGGCTTTTGGTATTATCAAGTAGAGCTTTGCACGCTTTGAAAAATGATCAGTAAAAAATGCTTCAAGGGAGAATTGACTTGTGACTGCCTCTAGGCTCTGGACTAGTGCATATGTTACTGCAATGCGCTCTACATGGGGCTACCCTTGAAGAGTATCCGGAAGCTTCAGCTGGTCCAGAATGCAGCCGCATGGGCTATTTTTGGTGCCCCTAAGTCGGCACATATAACACCGTTGCTGCGCGAGCTGCACTGGGTGCCAGTTTGCTTCTGGGTCCAATTCAAGGTGTTGGTTATTACCTTTAAAGCCCTACATGGCATAGGGCCAGGTTACCTGAGGGACCGTCTCATCCCCATTACATCGACCCGCCCCACCCGATCATCCAAAAGAGGGCATGTTGCGAACCCCGTCCATAAGAGAATTTCATCTGGCGGGGTCCAGGAAACGGGCCTTCTCTGTAGTGGCCCCCGCCCTCTGGAATATCCTGCCCCCAGAGGTGAGGCAGGCCCCCTCACTCCTGACCTTCCAGAAGGCCCTGAAGACCTGCTTCTGCCGTCTCGCCTGGGGCAGGAAAGTGAATAACCATTCTTGGGGATGGCTTGCACCCTAGAGTCCCTCCCACCAGCCTGGATTTTATACCTTTCTTGGATTCTATTTATTTACTGTATTTTATTATAACTGTTTTATGAGATTTTAATGTTTATATTTTGCACTTGATTTTATTGTAAACCGCCCAGAGTCCCTCTTTTAGGGGAGATGGGCGGTGGCTAAATTTGATCAATCAATCAATCAATCAATCAATCAATCAATCAATCAATCAATATGTGATGTCTTTACCACTGGTGGAACAATAGCATAAAAGATGTAGCAGCTACAGCATCACTCAATGGTTCAGTATGCTGAACAGAACCTTTCAGGCAAGGACCTGACAACCTGTAGTCTGCCTACCCTCCGTCCCTTATCTTCTGTCTTTGTCCTTGTCAGGTAATCTGGATTCCCAGATCCAGAGTAGAAGGGAGGGCTCTGAAGCTGAATTTTGGAGCAATCAAGAACATGCTATGTATGCTTAAGTCCAACTAAACCACTACTACTTAAGCAGACAGATTATTTTCTCCAGGTTTATTTGGCTTGGATTTCTTCTTGAATGTGGATTTTCCTTACACAAAGTATTGACATGGCTACGTCTCTGTCCTCTGCTTGTAGACTACATCTGTTCAAGGAAGCACAAGAAGCTTATTCACATTAGCTTTTAGTATACATATTTGATAGATGAGATCATTTTCCCCCAGTAAACATGGAACGAAAGTTGATGCATTCTCACTGTAATTAGACACCCATTGAAACAGAAGACTGTTTTGGTGTCTTTGAATTGTAATCTCCCCGTGAAATATCAATTATACCTGACAATGTCAGAGTGCTAGATTCCAGTTTCAGTTACTCTGCCTGTTATCTGTTATATCAAAAGAAAGAAGCTTATTTGCTCTAAAGTGGAAAAAAAAATATTTAGTCCTAAAAGTGCATCTTTAAAAGTGGTAGGAAATACTCGTCCAAATGTTAACGTTTATTACACCCAGATGGGCACTCTGAAGTTTGTGAATTGTGGGCAGCAGATAAAAGCTGTAAAAAATTAAAACAATGGAAGGTTTCTTATGAAGTTATGAGGAGTGTACTCTGCTATTGCTTAAAGTTAACTCTTTCATTCTGAGAGAACTTCAGAAGTATTCTTACTTTTGTGATGTAATCTGAGAATTAAAACCAGTTCTCAAAAGAAAGCAAATGGGAGAAAACGGGAGTATCCTTGGAATTTGGCATTCTCAACCAAGGAAAATAAGGCAACATCCACTTACTGAGTGCACAACACAGTTATACAGTACAACTCAAAGCTTGTGAATTCAATCCTATGTATGTCTAATAAGCTCCATCAAGATTAATGGGGTTTAATTCAAAATAATCATCCATAATATCACAGCTTGAGGCTCCGATCTTATGCCTACCTACCATATGACTTGCTTCTGAGAGGAACTGCGGTAATAGAGAATTCAGAATGGATTTCTAGCAGTTATAATCAATAGACTGGCAATGTTTTAAGTTTCAGCCTGTCTGACATATTCAAGGAGGGTAAGACAGAACAGAAATAGATACAAGGAAAGGAAATAGGCGGAAAAAACTATATTGTAAAAGAGTTTTTAAGGAACAGCTAAGTTTACTTAACCAGCCTTCTCTAGCATCTTTCTAAGACTGGCATGTTTTGAGTAATCCATTTTATTCTGTATTATATTTCATTTTCAAAACAAAACCTTGTTTATTGCCCTCTTGTTCCAACATAATATAGGCAATCTGAGTGATTTTCAAGGCTGACCTAGACAACGTTGCACAATAATGCATCTTAAAAGATTCTGAATGCAAAATACATGAGCAAACACTGAGAAACACGTCACCTTGCTGGTCAGGCCGAAAGAATGTATATTTGTGAGCACAGCTTGTTTATTGAGGGACATTTCCCATTTTTAGTCAGTTTTTTTTAAAACCAAAGATTCTGTGAAGAGAAATGCTTAAAACCCACTAAACCACTGAAGCCACAGGCTCTTTTGTCCTGAAATCCACCACTGCTAAGAACCAAAGCGGGATTTGAGGGGAGGGGGGATAGGAGAAAAAAACATCTCGAGGTGCAACAAAAGAAAGTTGTTATTGCACTTTCAATGATAACTAGCAAAATGTGCATTTTCTGCCAAAACTGCTGAAGTAGGCTTTTTCTGTTGGTTTCCTCCTGATTTCCATATTCAGAATCCATTGGAAAAAAAAATTGCAATTATGCCACTATCAATCAAAGGAGATGATGTCAACCAGCCTTACTCCGTAGGTAGTGAGCTTCTTATGTAAAGAGCACTTCTGAGTTTCTTATGTAAACAGCACTGTAATACATGCTGCAGAAGATGTGACTAATTTATGTAAAAAGAGGTTTGCTAGTCTAAACCTTATCTTTCTTCCTTTATTTACCATCCCAGGCCAATATAACACAGATTCAAAATTTAAAGTACAACCAAACCTGAAACAAATAATACTGAAAAGCGAGTACCAACTGACTTCCATACACCATAGTTACCACTAGGAACTTGGCAACCTTCATAGCGGTTGCCAAAATTAGGCCTGCAGAAGGAAGATTGTAACCTCTTGCACAGAAAGGTAACTACAATTTCTCACAATCAGGTTTATGTGTGCCAGACACCCTGGGTCAGTGTAACAAAACATGGGTTACTGATTCAAACTCTGTATCTCAGCATACACGCGCATGGCTATGGCATGGGGGACTGATACAGTTTCTAAGGATTGGGGAGGCACGTTGGTTTGATAACTTATTACAAAAGCAATGATTCATATTTTGGAGAATACAGCTACGCAGAGAGAATGATGGAAGATTCCTATGCATACCCACTTAACAACAATTTATAACAAAATCCAAGTAGACATAATAATGAACAAGGAAAGGAAAAAAGGGCAGGAGTAAGATGAAGCATATTACAAGAACCCAAGACCTGTCCAAACACGTAAGCTGAGTGGAAAGCAGGTTTTGTCTAAAGGCCTTATAAACTTCCAATAAGTAATAAGAGAACAATGAAAGACACCTCACCAAAGTCAGGTTCTCACACTCTGTGTGCATGTTGTTGGTTCAAATTATTCACTCTTATTTAACTGAACTGAAAGTCTTTCATCTCCATGCTATACAGTAATAGTTTCCATATGACTGGTGGCTAAGCTATAAATAAGATCAAAAGCAAAAGAAAGGACTTCATTGTAATGGGGGGGGGGAGTGTGAGTCACTGAGAGCAGCATTAAATCAAGAAAAAGAGAAAAGTTTAAGAGTTTTCTTTTAATACAGAAAAGTACCGCAGAGTTATAAGCAGCTTTTTAAAAAGCTTATGAAAATACATTCTGCAAGTAGTGGTCATATGCAAAATCTGCGTAGACCTAGCTCAAAACTGGCAAAGCAGAAGTTTAGCTCCTGAGAGGGAGCGAGGTAGAATGCCACGTCTTAAATCTAGGCAGAGACCAGCTATAAATGGGGGGTGGGGAGTGATTCTTGTATTCGTGCATGCTCTTAAGAGAAAGTAGGGCACTACTCCATGTGTTTCTCCACACTCTTTCTGTTCTGTATTTAAGACGGGGGTGGGGGGGTGGGGGGGTGGCCTGGGGTAATCTATTATTATTATTACTAATATTGCTCAACACAGACCTGTGAGCTCCAAGTAAAAGGATGTTTTATTTGGCACTGCAAATCAACTCAATGACAAGAGCCAACTTTCCCAAACCAATTTTCTTCTGGAAATGCAAAAAATAACAATGCTAAGCTGCAGTCCCTACTGGACAAACAGATGTTAATAATCCACGGGAGGAGATGCATTTCCTCTGAGTCTATAGACAGCAAACGTACAGTTTTGTAATGTTTTAATACGTTTGAGGAGAGCTTTGTCTTTCGGGACAATATCTTATGGAATGAGCTTCCTCAGTCTACTGTTACCATTCATTTCCTGTGCTCCAAGAACATATTAATGGGGTATTCTGGCACGCTCTGGATAGCACACAGGTTGCAACAACTGTTGTGTTTGAAGAAGTGAGGAAAACTATTGTAGGAGATAGCTTTTCTACTGTCAGTACAATGAGGTCAGCAATGTTCTGCCTACAGGGGTAATTATTCGTTCTATATACTGGTGAAATCAGGAGATGTTCAAGATCCGAAAAGCAACAAGGTTAGGAATATTAGTATTTAGCTATAAGTAATGACCCATCGATAAAGATCACTGAATAAAAATAAATTGTGAAATTACATAGTTGGCCAGATTATCCTTGCATCTCAGCACATTTCTCTTGCTTTATTCCCCACTTGTTTCTAAGCACCTGTTGAATGGTGACCTCACCTCTACACCTTGAGATTCAGACGTTTAAGCAAAAGCCA
Organism: Candoia aspera; assembly: GCF_035149785.1. Taxonomy (NCBI): domain Eukaryota; kingdom Metazoa; phylum Chordata; class Lepidosauria; order Squamata; family Candoiidae; genus Candoia; species Candoia aspera. The sequence goes on along the minus strand of NC_086154.1, from coordinate 252,509,672 downwards.
GCTGTTTCTCATCTATTCTGCAGGGGAAGCAGACATCAGCATACTGCTGAAGAAATGTTACTCAGAGGCATCCATCCCCCAATAACTTTCACACACCCAGCTGTACAACAGACCCATCCATGTGGAGAAAAGCACAGAACATGGGCTAGTGAGAAATTAAAACTCGGAAATGGAATACTAGTATTTTAACAATGCACCTAATTAGGTCATTTCAAATGAATGAAATCACTGTATTAGGATTTTAAGTGTCTTTCTTTTAAAATAATGATTGGATTTCCCCTCTTCCCCAAGCATCAACACAAGCCTTCAAAAAATGATCTTAAGTGTATGATATAATTACACAGAATTAGTAATACTAACTACATTAGGTAATCCTTAAACATGTGAAATGATTTGCGGCAGTCGCTTTAAAATATTCATTGTAGTAAGATGCTTCCCCTTTTGTGAAAGAAACCTTTTTTTAATAAAAAAGCAGCATGATTACAATAACTACTTGTATTGTTATGATAATGCTAAATAGGATATGTAAGGAGACTCTTATATTAATTTAGTGAAGAAACAGCCTTTAAAATAATTTTAAATTATTTTCTTCTTTTGATTTGGATACAAGTGCCAACCTATCCCCAGCCTGCTTCTTAAACTGCTACTCTATTTCCTAAGGGTGAATTATGAATTAATCTAACGTAGAAGTTTAAATAAAATGTGTCTACAACCATGTGGTTTTCCCTTATACTGTCATATTAAAGAGGTAGGCAAATTAACAGCAGTTTAAATACTAGCTTGAAAGCAGGTTAGATTTAAGGATGTTCTTCCATAAACAGAAGGAATTCTATTCACAGCATCCCAGAATGGCTCCTAAAATGCAGTAAGAAAGTAATGGACTTTCGCAAACTTTCACTGACTTTCCATTCTCCATGAAGTTTTATGAATTATTTTCCATTGGTCTGGACCCAATTTTGGGATGGGGGGTTGCAAATGAAGGGAGACTTTAGATCTGAGAACTCTACTAAATTTATCTGGATGTATCCCCTAAATTTTGTTTTCTGTCATACTCAAAATTACAATTTGACACTCTGGAGGGGATCTGAAAGGAGGCTGTTATAGTCTTCAGTTCTCTGAAAGATGATTTGCCCCCTGTAAACGTCCAATTATTAGAATCTAATTCAACAATTATACTCTGTGCACCCTCAACTTCTGAGTTAGGTGGACAGCAGAAAAAAATATTGGACTTTTTGAGAAGATGTTTCAGTATGCTACTACATATATAGCTGGTGCATGTTGGCTTTTAGATATCAGGTAAAAATATTTTCATTTGTCCGGACTGGCTGTTCCCGGAATAGCTTCCTCCAGGCATAGTTTTCAGTAGAGCTATGGTGGTGTCATGTACATCATTATGCAAATGACATGGATTCTGTAGTTTGTGTCAGTCATATCATGATGTGAATGATGTATAATATGTAACTTACATCACTTGTGCAATAACATTATGATGCATGGGATGTCACTTACCCCACCTTGCTTCCCCCACCATCCCTGATCAAGCTGGGGTTGCTGGAGTTGGTCATGCAATGCAAACAGACTTCTTCAACAACCCTGAAGAAGACTGTAACAGACACGCAATGGGATCTTAATTAATTGAGTTTTGAGTTTTCCTGCCAATATTGTGATTTAGTTGTTTTCAGTGATCGGTTTCAAGGTTAAGTTCTGTAGGTGTCAGTTACGTTTAACTTCCTAAAGACATTATTTCAATGACACTATGCAATCAGCCATCCTGACCTCTATGAACAAAAGACTGCACAATGGGTTGCACGCATAGCACGCATCAGAGTCACTATGTGATTGGATGGCAATGTGTTAGTGGTTGGAGATTGGACAGGTGGTATACTGACTCAGGTCAAACTGATAAAAAGTGAGCAAGGTGATCATTTATAGTCCTAGCTGTTCAGAGATGTTCTCTGAATAATGGGGGAAGAAGCTATCAGAATTACCTATTCCATTTTATGTGGAGTGTGGAAAAAGATAAAATCCACAGTCCTGGAAGCTCACCAGCTATAAACTAGATGTTTCTGGGAACCAGTTAGCTGCTTTCTTTCAGGGAAGCCTGTCATTGGAACAAGGCCTGTTACAGGAATGAGCCTATGGCTAGTAATTAGTCTTGCAATCCTTTGAATGGTAGTGCAAGTAAATATGAGTTAAAGGCTGCTAACAAGAATAAGCCATAATTTAATAGTCTCGCTGAAATCCGAGAAATGACTCTATTACGGAGGTTAAAGAATGCCTGGCTCAGAACTGCAGCACTATCATTTATTCTTGCTGTAGTTAGATAAAAAGGAAGTAATCCCCCCCCCCCAAAAAAAAGGAAAAAGAAAGAAAGATGAGATAGAAATTATCTTCTGGAGGAAAAAAAAAGAGCCTTCCTTTCAGTTGAATAAAGTATTAGGAAAACATAACTACCAATGTAGGAAACATATTTTACAGTTTGAGCAGCAAAAAAAAAAAAAACACTGCTTTCCAAAAGAGCTTATAATCTATGTAATTAGCAGAAGAAACAACAAGAAAAGTTACCAATTCTTAGAGTTGGGTTAAAGTTGGGATTAACATTATTGAGAATTAAATATGAAATCCAAGATTGCACAAGCAGAGGGCAACATGCAATGAATTCCTCCCTTCCTGTCCCTGTACCCACAAAAACAATGCCTCTCCGTAGGTTTCTTTGGGGGAGCTACCAAATACTGTGAACTTATGATATGTTATGAGGTTATGATACTGTGGTGGGATGGCAACATTTTGAACATTTTTAAAAAAAATATCATCTGCATCGTTCTGAGGAGGCTTATGAAGAAAGATCAGGAAGAGAAAAGGCCTGAAATCCCAGTCCTACGATAAACAGCTAAAGGAGTTTAGTTTGAAAAAGAGGATCGAGGGGAGACATGATAAAGGTCTATAAATAACTAAAAGGTTGTTATGTGCAAGAGGGATAAGTCCTGTCCTCTACTGAAACTGAGACAGGACAAAGACCAACAGGTTAAATGAAAATAAAGGAGATCAGAAGGAATTTCCTGATGGTAAGAGCTATTAAGGAGAGGGACAATCTAGCTGCAAATACGATGCAACCTTCTTCAGACATTTTCAAATGGGGTCGATGGCCATCTACCAGGGACTCTTTGTGGAAAACTGCACCAAGCAGAGGACTGGACTGGCTGATCTGAGAGTCCCTTTCAGGCATTCAGGGTTTCTACTTTGGAAGAGAAGATATGTAAGATAGTGGGGTGGGGTATGATGGACAAAAAGGGAAAAGGCCTGTGGGCAAGTTGGCTTCCTATTCCAACTTTGAGAAGTTAGGTCAAAGGCATCATTCTTTTTATTCTCTTTCATGTATTTTTCTTCCTGTTGTTGTCTTTGTTACTGAGTAATGAAGTGCAGCATACTGGCTTTGTTGGACTTGTGTTGGTTATTTGACAAGAAATCTTTCTGTAAACTAACTTATAAATCTGGGCAAAAATTCAAGTTACTTTTGATATATTTCTCCTCCCTTAACCAAGAGGTCTACAGCTGACAAAGGAAGGTGTACAGTGGGCAAAGAAACTCCCGCCAGCCCATTCTGAACAAGCTTCCGGTCCATACCTCCCACGGCTACTTTATTTACTGCAGCTGGCCAAAGTTTTATAGCCTGTTTCATGTATTAAAATTCAAATGTGGAAAACATTACCAGTGTCCTCCTTGATTTTCCCCCCCATTCAACTTCCTTTTCAGCATGGAATGTATCAAATGGTCAAAGGCTAACTTAAGACTGACTCTACTCAAAAACTATTTCCTTTGTTCTTGTGTTTTTACTTCAAAATTCAGAGCAGTTTTCCATAAAGAAAATAGCAGCCCTGATGCTTTCTCACAAGTTACAGTTTCAGACAGGGAATAACGCTGTGAATTACTAAGAACTTCATTTTCCTCCATTAGGAGAAAGAAAGAGTGGCATTTGTAAAGCAGCTTTGGTGGTGTTTAGGGAGGGGAGGGGCAATTTCCAACATCTCCTTTTGGTCCTGAGGTTTCCATATTAAGGTGTACATTTGCCTTGGGTTCATTTATTATTTTATGAATTTCATATAAGCAGAAAACACCTTCAACAGCAATAAAGCTTCATGCTTTATTTGTGGTATCAACATTCAATAACCAAAGCAAACAAATGTCTCAAAAGCTGCCAATAGGTCTCAAATACCTGTTCTGTTTTTGCAGGAAGTCAAATTCATCAGTCATATATTTCCATGAATGCGATATATGCAGAGCAGACTTTTCTAAGGTTCCCCTCCCCCTCCCCGGCCTTTCTTCAGCTACATCTGGCATATAAGTACATAAGGGAAGTATATATTTATGGAACAACTCTCTCTGAAGTGATGCCCTGGGTGCATGTTGCATCAGTTTAACATATGCAAAGCAAAGCAAAAAAAAAAAAAGTTACCAAAGGGAGGGAGGGAGGGACAGAGAATGCGAGAGCAAGACCCCCTCCTTTTCGTCCTTGATTGAGAGCAGATATACAAGAATAATTGCAAGTCACAGATCTGGCTTTTAATAGAGCCAGATTTCTACATTAAAGGCAGTATTATTTAAATATGATATGATGTATGTGGCAGGATTCCCCCAAAGCTTAAAATTATACATATCCAAGGGCACTGAATATGTCTCCTGATAGATTACAGGTAAGGAAGGGTACATTGCAATCCAAACATTGGTGAACAGTCAGCAACCGGTAAAAAGGAACAGAATCTGTACCCAATACATGGCCCAATTCATGGGTGGGGTGGAGGGAGATGAAATGGGGATCCTGCAAAAGTACCTTTCTCAATGGTGAACCTCAGACTAGAGGCAAACTATTTTCAGAATGCACTTATGCTGTCTATGAACATCAGTGGTCCCCCTTTATCTTTTAATAATGCAGTGCTAGAGAAAAAAGCGCTTAACTTTCAGAGATGATCTCCAAAGACTTTCTTCACTGAACTGTTCCTTTCTTCCCATTTTTAATAACAAACAAGTATAGTAGTTATTCATGGGGACGCGGTGGCGCTGTGGGTTAAACCGCTGAGCTGCCGATTGGAAGGTCGGCGGTTCGAAACCGCGCGGCGGGGTGAGCTCCCGTTGTTAATCCCAGCTCCTGCCAACCTAGCAGTTCGAAAACATGCAAATGTGAGTAGATCAATAGGTACCGCTTCGGCGGGAAGGTAACGGCGTTCCAAGTCGTCATGCTGGCCACATGACCCGGAAGTGTCTACGGACAACGCCGGCTCCAAGGCTTAGAAACGGAGATGAGCACCGCCCCCTAGAGTCGGATTCGACTGGACTTTACGTCAAGGGAAACCTTTACCTTTACTATAGTAGTTATTATGTAGTAATAATGGCCACAAATTCCATGCTTTTCATCCTGATATGAATTAGGAGACCAACTACATCACTAACCCTGACTTGGAACTATTATACCTGGACAACCAGGGCCGCAATGGGGGGGGGGGCAAGCGGGGCATGTGCCCCCGGCGCCGCACTGGAAGGGCGCCAAAATGAGTGCTGGGGGGTGTCAAAATGGGCGCAGAATCCATGTTTGCCCCAGGTGACACCGACCCTAGTTGCAGGCCTGTGGACAAGTGAGCATTTGGGCCATGAAAGCTCATGTTGGAATAATCAGTACAGAATGCTAAGTGCATTATTTGCTTGCCCAGTTGTTTCCACGCTACAGTTTCTTGATGTATTCAGTCTGTCCCTTAGCTGTGCTAAATGCTTAGAGGGTATTCCATGAGTCTGTATGCTGTGTGTGGGTAATCAGGATCTGAATTTCTGGTCACAGCGATATATCAAATTGGTCCCTATTGCAAGATCTTCTGAGTTGTTCCCTATTTTTGATAATACTTGTTCAGAATTCCCCAGCCCACATATCCAGTGAAACTGAACAGGTGCAAACTGTCTGTGACTAAACAGAGATTTAGGTAACAATAAGAATGTAAATGGCTCCATTACATGTTTTATATTCTCTCAGACCTGTAGATTTCTACAGTGCTGCTTACATGAGTTTTGTTATTTATCTGAGAAATACAAAAAAGAGAAATGAATCCAACAAGATATCCACAGAATGCCCGGTGAATTGGATAATTATTGACTGGAACTATCAGCAAGACAGTATCTTTAGCATACAAAAACAGACGAAATGGTCTAAAGGTGGCCAAATTTAGATCAAAAACATACATTCCCGAAACCTGTAATGATTGTGAGTGATTAGATACAATTTCAGACAGGTGCCATGAGGAAGCACATCGATATAATTCATCCTGCTTTTTAAAGGATTCTACGATTTTCCTTATTAAATTATTCTATTCCTTAATAGGGCACCTAGTGATCCCACAGACCTTGTTACCTGCCATTTTTATTTTTCTTCTATGAAATAAAAGAGTTTTTGTTTCTACAGCTCCAAATTATAAATACCCAATAATTATTTTTACAGCTTGTCCAGTTGGACTATAAATGGAAAAAGGTTCTTTCAATCTGGATATGATGAAACCTAGCAATTCTCTTTTGATATTTCTGCTAAATCTACCTGATCACATCTACCTGTCCCATCAGGTCCAGCAGGAGGGGTATGTTGTGGGTCCCATCTGCTAAAGAATTCCATCTGACCCAGACAATGTGCCTTTTCTGTTGCGGCTCTTACCCTCCGGAACATCATCCCCCCCAAGGTGAGGTTAGCCCCATCCCTGTTAGCCTTTTGGAAGGCCCTGAAAATGTGGTTCTTCTAGCAACCTTGGGGATCCGATGGGGATCCTGCGCGATGGATGTTCTTCTCCTGCAATCTCACTTTAAATTATTTAAAGTGGTTTAACAGTGGCGGCATTGTTTTAAACGTTGGTTGTACACCGCCCAGAGTCATGTTCAGTGAGATGGGCAGCATATATATTTATTAAACAAAGAAACAAACAAATAAAAATTTTCTTGTAATTACATTAGTGTCAAAAGTGCCCCAGCAGTTATTCATAGCAAATTTGTCTGGGTTGTTGAGTATAAAAATGACCATTCAAGCACATGATAGTTTCATAGATGTCTGACTGCTGATTTTGTATTAGTATCGTAAAATAATTAATGGATTAATGTTTGTATTCCAGCCTTTCATTGAGAAAAGTATCAGGGTGATACCTATATAGAAGCCTGCCCTCATTTCTTATTTCTAGATGTGTTGGGACTTTAAATTCCAGAATTCCTACCCAGCATGACCAACAGAACTACAGAATCATAAAAACATACTCTTTTATGTCACAAAGTATCTTTTTTTCTTTGTTTCAATAAACATCCAAACAGATGCTGCTTAAACAAACTGTGGATATTAATATACCCTTCTTTATTACCTTACATTGTGATTAAAAGCCTTAGTTTTAATCTAGTTCTAGTTTTAACCTAGTTCTAGTAACTGCTCAGCAATAAACCCTTTGGATTGTTTTTAGAGAAGCTAAAATCCCTCATCCTCAGATCCTCAGGCAATAATTAGTAACAACAACAACAACAACAACATCCCACTCTAGAGAGATATTAAAAAGGTTATGTCAGAAATCTTGATCACTCTAAAATTTTTTTGTTATTTGATTTTCTTTAAATACATACATACATACATACCATGGAATGTCTCAATCAAATGAGAATTGTCGGAATAATTTTTTTAGCTGAAATTTGCCAGGTATTTATTGTCCAAATAAAATAGGCAGGTTATTTCAGTAACCCAAACTTGAAGAAGTAATGTTGAAGTGGAAGCTGATTTATACATATACTACAGATACATGGACTATATTGAATTACCTATTTTTTTAAGATTACCTATCCTGTCTGATTCATAACACCATGAAGGATATTTGCAATAATGCATGTTAGCTGAATTCAAACACAGTACGACAGTTCTAAAATTGAAAAGGTAAAATACATAATTAGCATTATATAGCCTGTTACTCCAAATCAAAACACAACAAGCATATACCAGCTTTGTAGCCCACCGTCACAATCCAATTATTCTAAATCAAGAAACGTAGATGGCATTAGGAGACTGAGTGAAGGAAGCAAGAATGGAGAAGAGAGAATTTAGGTTTCTTAAACATTCTGCTCTGTATTAATACATTGAAAGTTTAGATATTACCCCAAACCACACAGAAATGGCTTTTCTGTGAGCAGCTGCTATACAACTGGGGTCATGTTCAAATGCTCTGGCATACTTGGGATAAATGGCAATGTAGTCAGTGGAATTTCTTGAGAAGGGAGAACAAAGCATGAATGAAAAGCAATGGGATCATCACCAAGGGTAAGGAAGAACAAGGCCTTAGTCCTACAGACTAGATCAGGGTTTCTCAACCAGGGTTTCACGAGAGGTCACTAGAGGTTCCCTGGGAAATCGCGATTTATTTTAAAAATATTTCAAATTCTGGCAACTTCACATTAAAGAGGTAAGTTCCATTCTTTATTTTTAGTTTAAGACCATTATTAATGCCTATATACAGGCCTACGCATGAAATGAAGATCATAATTTTGTAACTTCTGGCCTATATTTAAGCCTGAATATACAGGAGTTCCCCGTGGCCTGAAAAATATTTCAAGGGTTCCTCCGGGGTCAAAAAGTTGAGAAAGGCCGGACTAGAGATTCTCTGATTTAGACATTATTTTAACATGTAGGAACAGAACCTGTTCCAGTTTTGTGCAAAGAGAACCAATGTTAACCAGCTCACTAGGGTTATATCTGTGGTTGAGATTCTTGTTTCCAAAAGGCACAATCGATAATGTGCAGAAAATGTATGCTTTAGAAGGCAGTTGCTCCAAAAACAGAAAGTAACATTTTAAAATTAACTTCAGTGGTATTAATAGACAAGGCTGGTACAACACATTTAACTGTAATAGTGCTCATAGATGAGACAGTGGGAACTAAACCCTCATATTGCTACAAATGTATTCATTTATTTGTTAGATTTATACCCTATCTTTTCTCCAGGAGCTCAGGGCAGCAAGCATAACATTCTCTCCTCCTCCAACTTTTTCCCACTGACCTTGGGGTAGATTGGGCTGAGAGAGAGTGATGAGCCGAAAGTCATCCAGTGAACTTACATGGCTGGGTGTAGACTTGAATATGAGCTTCAGAAGTTCTAGTCTAACACCTTAATCCAGTGTTTCTCAGCCTTAAGATGTGTGGACTTCAACTTGGTGGCTGGGGAATTCTGGGAGTTGAAGTGCACACATCTTAGAGATGCCAAGGTTGAGAAACACTGCATTAATCACTACAACACATGTCCAATCAACAAGATGGGAAGTCCCCCTCTCATCTTGAATGGATAGGGACTAAGCTCCTATCAAATGACATACTTTCCCCCCCCTCTTTGCTGGCTTTGGATGATAGGTTAATTCTAGAAACACACCTAAGGGTATTCTTTTGCATTTTCCCCCAGGTTGCATTCACACTAGCCATAGAAAGAAGCCAAATATTTTAGCTAAAAATATGTCAGAAATAGATTTTAGGAAGGACTGATGCAACAGATTAGAAGCTTCTTGCTAAGCGGATACTTTAAAAGCATGGGCTGAACATATTTCAACCATGCTAGATTCTATAATTTAAAAAAAAAAACTATACATAAGAAATCAAGAGATGCATTTTAACATATATTGTGGATGTGTAATTATTGCTTATGGAATAGAATTATTAAAAGTAGCTTACTTTGCCATAAGTACTACACTGCCTTTCTTCTGCAACACTAAACTGTACTGGAATTAAAAGCTTGGTAAAAAAATAGTTTAAAAATCCTAATTATGCCATTATTAACATTATTTTTTAAGAAGAAATCTGTAGTGTTGAATCTTTATAGCTTACCATTAGTGAATGTCTATTGGCTGAAAGAAGGCCTGTCCCGTATCCTGATCCGAGGCCTCCCATTGCTCCATTATGAGAAGGGCCTATTAAGCCATGGAGGTCACCATGACTACCAGGCATGGCAGTTGAAGGCCCCACTGCATGGTTCCGGAGAACATGAATAGCATCATCCAGTCTTTCCAAGCGGTCTTCAATCCGGCTTTGCTGATAGTTTATGAAAAAACAAATCAAGAGAGCATCAGAAAATGTAACAGGCTGTTTCCTGTTTGAGCAGAACTCACATAAATTATGAATCATACATTTTGCACTGCTACTGCTAGTGCTTCTGACACTAGGTGTCAGGCAGTTGAAGGGGAGGACAGTTGCTTATAGATGGGTTGTTTCTGAATCTGTTTCAGCTTTATTAACATAGTTTTGCTTATTTTTTGCTTGCTCACTAAAATACAGTATATGAAACAATTGACACCCAAAACTAGCTTGCTAGGACACTATAAAAGTTCTGTTTTCATTTTCATGGGCAAAACAGGTTCATTGACTCCTCATAAATGTAACATCTACAGCACATTTGTTGCCCCAGGCTCCTGAAATATTTTGCATCAGAAATATTAAGTTGCCATGACATTTTAAATTATTTCAATATACTAACTTCCTATTCAAGGCTTATTTACTCCTCAGTGTTTTAACTGGAGCTAAGTGAAAATTAACAGGTGATGTGCTATGACCAATAGTAGGCTGCATTAGGACATATTATTCCTGCAATCAAAAGGAAGAGTGAGAAAGAATACAATCTCTTAGGGCATAATTCATTTACAGCACAAACATCTAAACAGGTTTCAGAACATCAGAACAATTTAAATAGGCTTATTTCCACCACAGATCTTAAGAGTTATACAGCTACATATACATAAAGCCCCCCAGGAATTTCAGGTGATGAGCTGTGTAATCTTTGTCTACAATACAAAGAAACCCTCACAAGTTTTTTAAGAAACACTCCCTTGATACCACCAATTTTCTGATTATTTAAAGTGCAAAGAATTATGGTGGGCATTTTTTTTAAGGAAAGACTTAAGATGATAAAATAAGGTATAGCAATGTGTCCTCTGGTTATATTCTGCCAAAATTCTTTATACAGTTCCTAAGAACTGTTTCTGAAGTGGCTACATCATTCTTACTGAAACCACATGGAAAAAAAGACGGGTGTCAACATACTTATTTAAAATATTATGAAATGCTCAGTGGAAAAACACTACTTAATATTCACTTAATGGAAATGATGATGTTCACATCCCATTCTGAATGAGGCTTCTATATTAGGATCATTGTACAACTGAAGCTTCTGATCTTCCCTTAGCTTCAGAAATATTTTGCCACATAGTATTGTGGGCATTTGTGGAAATTTATTCTTTGAGGAAGTTGAATCCAAGGCATCTTTTCTCATGACACTAGCTGAGTGATTCTTTGCACAGTGGCTCTCATTAAAGGCATTATTCATTTCATCTGGCCAGGCTTTGATTGTTTATAGTCCTACTACAAGCCATATGGGGAAGAGGCCAATAACAAGCTACTGTCATTAACCTGGGGGCATAGGGGTTCTCGCTTCCTCTTTCCATGACTTCATTCTGGAACCCAACATTCAAACTGAAATTAAAATTGTAATTAAGCCCACAGGCTCTAAAAGGCAGACTTGTCAGTTTTGATGGCCATGTATACTTGAAGGATACCAATACAAGGGGAACCTCTTGCCAGAAATATTACCATCGTTACTGGCTCTCATACTGATGTTTTGCAAATATCACTTGGTAGCAGAATATAGTTTACGTAGACTGATATAGTTCAGTGAAGCAAAGATGCTATTCATAACTTCAGTACATCCTCCCATCTACCTTAATTCTGAAAGATTTTAATCATGTTACACTGCATCCACATTACCCACGTATGCAATGCACTGAAATTAATAAAGTAAACATTAAGAAAAGCTTATTATGGTTTCTTTTTTTCCATACAAAGATTAAGGCTTGATTATCTTTTCACATTTCCATATACACCTCTTTTTCAATATACTATCTTTACGTTCCCTGATTAGATCACTCCTTGATTTTTCTTTTTAAACAAGCTAAGTCCTATCTTCTTCTTGTTCTTCTTTCACATATATAGATTCTAAACTTACACAGCTAATCCTAGACTTCATGCCACATTTCCTTGTATGATATTTTACTACATAATGGTTGTTGATATAGTTTATAAAAAAGAGTAGATAAAAATCTGTGGTGGTTTATGGATGGGTCTCCTATTTGGAAATGATCAGGAAAAGGATGCACTAACCAGTGTTGTGCTCTGTTAGAAAAATGGATAGGAAAAAGAAGTAGACAGCAATAAAATATTAACAGGTAGGAGGTCACCAGTGAAAAACATACCAAAGAATGTAAGGGACCTTCATAATTGGGAGATGATGATGCTTGCCCTCCATTTCTAGACCAAACAGCTGTTCCTGCTAATAGTAAAATGGGAGTTACCATTGGAACTATGCAAACAAAATGTATTTTCAAAGATACTGAATAATATCGTAGATATGTACATGCAATTTCCCAACAGTCATATTAAGCAAAGTCTCTTGTCCAGGACTTTGAAAACAAACTTTTATTATGCAGCAACACCCAGAAGCCACATCATGTCTCCAAACTGCATGCCAGCATAGAAGATTTCATCTATTTAGCAGTTGTGCATCAGAAAGCAAGTTGTCACAAGTGGAAATTCATGTAGCTGTTTTTAAAAATACTAAGAGAACTGTAGGGCAATGCCACTAGCCTAGCCATGGCAGAAGGCATTATCAATACCTTTCATTTATTATTATAAATGAAAAATCTAATCTACAGCAGGTTAGTTGGTTGCTCTACTGGTCTGTGTACAGTGTGCTGTTCTGTGCATTTAATTCTATTTAATACATTAGCTGAAACATTGTGCCTATATTGTTTCTAAAAATGTAAGCTCTAAATTCTTAGAACTGATAGAGGCTTCTTTCTTTTCTGTTTTATTTACTCTTTTCAATCAGCTGTCATCATTTTTACTGCTTTTAAAAATAATGAAATATGAGAGTCAACAGTGTAATATATTGGTTTTCTAAGAAAATCTCACTGAGTACTCTAGGATCAGGTGGAATTTTGGAAACTCTCTCCTTGCAGAATGTGTTTATGAAGTATAGTAATTTCAATATTGGAAAAGATATTTCCATGTATGATACAAATAATTCACAAATTCTGAGTAGCTATGGAGAAAGAAGCCTTTTTCCCAGCCCATCTATGGCACATCTGTTTTTTGCATCAGACTTCCTTAACTTGGTGTCCTGCAGTTGACCACAATTCCCAGCATCCCAGCCAGTCGACAGCCACACAACCATACAACGTTGTTGTAATACATCGGAATTCCTGGTTGGGCAAGGTTAACATACATGAAAGCAAAATACCAATTTTCAAATCTAAAACAAGGGATTAATCACACAGAAGTCCTTTTTAGATCTTAACTGAAAGTTTATCAGTCTGGGATAATAATAAAAATAATATCATTTTTGGAAATGGGCAGAAGGATTCATATCAATCTCTGCTGTCAAGGTATTATTGTTGACATTAGATATGTTTTATGGAATAACTATGTAAGTTAGATGGCCGTAGGACATTTTTCTTTTCTTCTCCATTGCATTTATTTATATGGCATGTGCACGCACACATACAAGCACGCACACACACAATCAGGCCCTCAGCCACATAAACTTTGCTGCATGAAAGTGAAATGCTTTCCAGACACAAGACAGACTATTCTGTCTTGAAATTCAATTGGTATTCCTTTTGCTGATAAGATAAAAACTGATAGTAACTCCCCTCTTCCTGCCTGTCTGAACTGCAGGAAGTAAGGCTGTGAGTTTGCTAGATTGAAAAAATGTAGTATACATGACGTTATGGCTGTCTGCTAAACCCCTAATGTCTTGCTTACTCATGAATTAAATATTCAACCTTGGCATTTATTCTCCAGTGCCATGTGGGAATGTTTTGCTTCTGCCATGAAATCTCCCTTGGAACAAGATGGACCACAATATAGGAAGAACTTAATAATGGAAAAGGAGACCTTGCATTACAAATAGTGACACTTCCCTTCTAGCAATTCACTTTTCCCCCAAAAGAAGAGTTTGGATGGAGGATTAGATTCAGGCTTAGTTATATTCAGAGTAAACCAATTAAAATTAATTGGTTGTGACAAACTGACAAATGTATTGACTAATTTTAGATCCAACCCAATATATTTTATATTCTATTTCCTTCAACTTCTGTGTGAACGTAAGCCCAGTAATAGTAATACTTGTCTATTATTATTGTTCATTTGCATGTTAAATTCTTCGTTATGCATGGCCTAAATAATCTATTCTGTAGTGTCCATGTGATAAACTCATGAATTCAGAAAACAAAACAAACGGCCTAGAACGTTGGGATGTTCAGAAACCAAGCTGAATCTTCAGCATCAGGGCGGTTTACTATGCAGCTCAGCCTTGGGTTATAAAACATAACTGAGTGTGTTAGCTTGCTGCCTGGAACCAGCCTACACAGTTGTATAGTAGGGCAGAAGACTTTCCAAGCCCTTCCTAGAGGTCTTTGGCCATCTTCATGCTATACTTGTATTTTACTATTAAGTCATAAGTCTTCCCAAAATATTAAATTGGTGGCAGTTCTGAAATTATTTCTGGGACAACCGGACTTCCTTATCACGATCAAAAGCAGTATTCTAAAGATCCTCTTGCTATTTCACAAAATTAACTGTTCAGTAAAATATAATTTTAACCACAATACCTGAGAGAGAAGGGGGAGAACCAACAGGAGTTGAAGGATTTGATGAAAAGCTGTTGTTGGTATGATCTGGAGAGTAGATCTTTAAAAGATGATACAGAATTATTCTAAAGCCATTCAGAATGGATACAGAGAGAGGATTGGTGCTCCTCATTATGAAGGTAAATATAGATATATATCTTTCCTTATAATTATCACTCATAAAACAAAAAGAATGCTATGAAGAATCTGAAAGCAGCATGACAAAAAACATCATGAAGAAACAAGACAGTTGTGATGAAAGATAGCTCATGGGAGTTTTTTTACCCCTTATTTTTTAATCATCTTGTAGGTTCTGTATGTTGTACAATACTGAAAATGCATTTTGTGTATGCTTTACATACAGATGCAGGAAAAATCAGAAAATTACTCCAATTTAAGCTAAAAATCTTAAATTATTACAGGAATGGAAATTTGGAGAAGAAAATATTGAAATATAGCACAGTGAAAAATACTTATTACAGCATGCTCTACAAAATAGAGGGTAGAAGAATAGTCCTGACTGGTGTGCAGATCTGTATATATGGCTGAGTGGGTATATTGTAATTTTCAGGTAAGATCCCCGAGATATCACTCAATACCCTGAATAGATAAAACTTCTGTGACATGATTAGATATCATAAACATCATTAGACTCTTCTCTTGCCAAATTATCAAAGCAGACACATGCTGGGAACTCATATTGGCCACTATTTAAACTGAGCCTGTGAACTTTTCCTTGGGGTTCTGCATAGGCAATTAAATTAATTAACCCCTTGATCATCTCCCAGTTAATCAATGCCTCCAGGCACCAGTTAAAGTAGATTTTGTTCTGTATCCATTATATGGGAGTTGTGCTAATTTTTGTCTTTGTAGCATATGTTAGCTGGACATGGAAAACATCAATTCTCATGAGAACTCAGTGGAACCCACTCTGCCCAGAAAATACATTACAGTGAGCGTTCATTTAAAAGTCAGTGTAAGTTTTAATTCATAGAAATGCATTGTATACATACTTAATGGATTCTTACCAAATTTGAGATGGGAAATAAATAGAATGGGTGGCAATTGGAAGTGAGTGCTGACTTTTAAATATCAATCACTGCAGCAAAACAGATTGAGAGGCCCTTTGATCATTACCCTGACTTCTGGGAGTCTGCTGGTAAATATGTAGTGCCTAAGCAGATAGTATATCATTCAAATTACTGAAAGATGTGAACTGGGAATGACGACACAGTTTCTGATTCCAGATTTACCACCCCACGAGGAAGTGGTAATTCTGTGGAAAAGATTCATAGGCTTGGCCCCTGCCCACATGGGTGGATATATATCTATATCTATATCTATATCTCTATCTCTATCTCTCTAGATAGATAGATAGATAGATAGATAGATAGATAGATAGATAGATAGATAGATAGATAGATAGATAGATCTTTCCAAAGAACTATGCATAGAAAAGCAGGTTCCACAAAACTAGGGAATTGCCAAAAAGGCCTCTAAGGCTAGAAAGGAAAATCCAAAACTAAAAAACCACATCCCACCTCAGTGAGACTTACTCCCCTTTACTAATGTGAAAGACAGAGTTGAAGTAATTTTGTATTAAGATAGAGATAACTTTTGAACACAGCCCATCCAGTCCCTAAGATAAATTTATAGCAATTTGAACTTCAAGGACCTATCTATTCTGCCACATTAATTATGTTTATGGCTTTGTCCCAAAGAACTTCACAACCTAATTCTATGATGTAAAATAGGCATCTGAACCAGAAAGTTCAGCATCCTTACATGATCTAAACTTCCAGCATTCTTTGGATGAAAACACATAAGTGAAATTGGTTTAAATCTGGTTTAGGCTTCAAATGTGACAGGGAAAGCCCTACTCAGGATTGCTAGAACAGACCTGGCTATTGAATCATGTAACATAAGCTTTTTATGATTTCCAAGCGAATGGAAAACTGTAAAGCACAGACTGCAATTAAGAATTTATCCTGAATTATCCAGATTTTCCAGAGAGCTATATATACAACCTTAACACCGCTTTTATTCTAAATTATTTTAACTGGCAATGATAGATTCATATATATTTGGTTATTGATTCCAATCCAAGTTCATGCTATTCAAATCATCCAAAGCAAATACTTTCTTACAGATGCAAGTGCTTTCCCCAGCGCATCGCCTGTCTGTGAACTTCCTGCTGTTCCACTTCCTCTGTTTGCTGAAAAACAAACCCAAAAACAAAACAAAACAAAACAAAAAACACATGAAGACAAGAAAATAAATCTGTTTTCCATACCCATATCCATAATTCAACTGCATTTAATGGTGAGTTACACCAATCTTAATTAGCATTACTGTTATTAATTATGGTAGATTTCATACATCTGAAACATACCTCTTATATTTCACGTTCAAAGTATATTGTTTTTGTAGCAAGCTATTTTGATACAGTCTTCTCTCTGTTGTGAGTAAGATAGTGGGCCTTTGTACAGTATTTACTTAGTATTTTACAAGAATGGAACTGCAAGTAATCCTAGATGTTTTTATTTTGCCATTCACTTTTTCCTTGAATGATAGAACACAGGGATTTATTCAATTGCTTTCAAATGTATAGAAATGGGAGGCTGAAATCAACACAATTCTATATAGTGTCCACCTCAAAGTAAAGGCTTACTCACTGCTTCTACCCTATCTTTAATCATACTAAGGAAGCCAGACTGTCCTGTGTCAACCCTTCAAGTAGACAATGTCAGGAAACAAAGACTACATGAATTATTGGAACTATATTTTTAGAAGGTATAATATTAGACTCTGGAAAGCCTGACAGAGATTTTCTCTATCACCTCTTATACTAAAGAGAATCCAAGCAGGACAATCTTGAGTTTTTTTTCCTCATCCCCTCCCATCTATGTAGGCTAAGTTGATGTTTGCACAACAGTTTTTGAATTCCTTCTTCAAAGCCATCTCTATATCTGCTTAAAAACTTGGATCAAAATCCCCCAACAAGTCATTCTGAAAACTTGAAATAATCTCTCACTGGGAATATCTGACTTTACAGAGTTGCTGTTCTGTGGAAAAAATATGAGGAGGGAGCACTGCCTTGAGCTCCAGTACAAAAGATGGGATATAATCTAATAAATAAATAAATAAATAAACCCTACAGCCTGATTCATATAACATCCTAAGGGGACAGATGGGTTTGCATAAGATCATTCAAACCCTATTTGAATGATCCCAAAAGCCATTGTGATTCACACATAATGCCAATGCAGTGGAGTCAAGAAAACTACATGCACTTGTCTATGAAGTCATCAGGAACAGAGCTCATAACCAAAGACTTTACCTTTACGAACTAATGGTGTGATCTCAAGGCCTCTGTTCTGTCCAACTCAGGTAAACATCATACAGATCCATATAATGAAAAAGCTAAAAATTAATCCCACCCTTTTAAACGTTAAAAAAAAAAATCTGTACCAGAATGTTAAATGCAACTGTTTCATGAGGGTAAAATTCTAATGGTGATATTACAATAATTATAATCCCCCATATATCTGGCATAATGTCTAAATGATCATCTGCCTTCATGCATTTGTTTCTGGATGCTCTTTTTATAATTGTATGAAATCTTTTGTATACGCCAAGGTTACATAAAAATTGTCCTATACATGCACAATCTTCACTGGCAGGAAAACAATGGTCTTGCAATCTAGAGCTAGCTATATCAAACCAAAAAAATTAAAGAGTTCTTATAGTGCAGTTAATAAATGCATGATCTAGCTGTACACCAGACTCTAGCTTGAATGGAAGCAACAAGTAAATTCAGGAAATAGAAAACTTGGGCCAATTTGATATTTTCCTAAGATAAGATGTACTGACACAGCAGGATAAAATTCATGTCCCTCTTGTGCCATATGATAGTTTAGCACCCCACTGCACTGGAAGCTTAACACACTAGTAAAAAAATTAAGTGCAGTATTATGTGACTGTTCCAATAATAAAATCACAGTAAAACCAAGGTCTCAAGGGAAGGTGCACATCATGTTCCCACTAAAAAGCCACATACTGCTATGCATCTTGCAATTCAAAAATGTGATTTAAAGTGAGAGTAGAAAGTGGGATTAATACGTGAATGAGGAAGATCTTCTGGACTAATCTTTAGCATATACTACATTAAATCTTTCTTAGTAAGTGGCTGCTTAAATGCTCTGAATCTTTGAAAACACACAGAAAATACTTTGCATAGATTGAAGCATCTCTTTAAGTTAATATCTTCTGGTTTGTTGCTGTTTTTTACTGCCTTTGAGCCAGTGCTGATTCCTGGCGACTGCCTGGACAAGTCCCTCCATTTATCTTGGCAAGGTTTTTGGAAGTGGTTTGCCATTGCCTGCTTCCTAGGGCTAAGCGAGAGTGACTGGCCCAAGGTCATCCAGTTGGCTTCATGGCTAAGGCAGGACTGGAACTCATGGTCTCCTGATTTCTAGCCTGGTGCATTAACCCACTACACCAAACTGGCTCTCTTATAATATCTACTCAAGACAA
Organism: Candoia aspera; assembly: GCF_035149785.1. Lineage (NCBI taxonomy): Eukaryota > Metazoa > Chordata > Lepidosauria > Squamata > Candoiidae > Candoia > Candoia aspera. Next base: position 252,490,424 of record NC_086154.1, on the reverse strand, counting down.
TTATCTTTTGCTTTGTCTACAGTTCTCTCTTAGGGTATCACCAGTTAATAATCATGGTCTGTTCAAGTTTCTGTCCTTTTCAGAGTGCAAGTAACTTTGAGACTGCAACCAAGTATGAAATTTAATAATACAAGTTTACTTTCTTAGACAGGAAATCAGACTAGGCAAATAAATGGGTCTGGATTATTCACAGATAAAATTCTAATTCTATACTTTCGTTGACTAGAGCTTTTAGTCAGTACAGCATGAACTCCAACCAAATAACCTTTTTAATTTGTGACATCTGTGACTACACGAAAAGGAAAATTTTATTCTGTAATATCAGATGAGTCCCACAAACTCTTTTCCCAGAAAGCTGATGAGGAGAAACTGAGAGGACTTGTGTTCTTTAATTTAGCAAGAAGCCTTCAACTTACCCATTATACTATCTGTTCCATTTGCAGGAGGTGTACAGGAAGAAGCACTGTAATGGGTTGTGCCACTGCGATGGAAAGTGGACATTGGAGGAAGACTGGAATTGATGTCTGCTGAGGAGTGTGATGGGTAGCTCTGTGGCACACAGCAGGGAAAGATAACATTTCAGTTAATAGGTGACTGCGTAACAGTTGGTTCTGCAGGGTTGCTGGCTGGTTTTCCATTTCTTTGTACAGTGAACCACTATTTCAAGGAGAGCTCTTACTGCTTGTAAACTACCTTGATCATCCACCTCGGATGTAAAGGTAGAATATAAAAAAAGCAATTCAGTGACAACTCTTGGAGGGACTTTTGGGGGGTGTACCCTTGTTTCACCATAAAATCTCTGATATCTAGCTGAAAGACCCACAAGTGTAAGATACAACATGACTTATACCAGAAGCCCAGCAGAACATAAGAACAGTGGATCAAGGAATAAAAGAAAACCCCACTGTAAGGCTGTAAAAATAGCTCACATTTATGTCAGTGAAGGCTGTTTTAAAGATTGTCACGTGAAGAAGCATCTTCAAAGAGAAAGGAAAAGAAAAGAAAAGAAAAGAAAGCATCTTCAAGACAGGGGACTGCTACAGGGGTTAGCTCTGCTTGCCCTCCTCCTCATTTTGCAATCAAGTTTTAAAGTCTCACACATATGGGAAAAGAGGAGATTTTATTTTTAAACAATGAAACGTATAGAGGTGTGTGTGTCTCTGTCTCTTGTCCATGGAAGGACACCAGACTTCTTCATTTTTAATTCTTCTTATGTTAGAAACAGTTTTCCTTTAAGCAATGGAATAAATAGGCCTTCTCTTCCAGCAGAGAAAAACAGGAGCATGTGAGAGAAAGTGGTTTAAATTTGGCAATAGTTTATCTTCTTTCTTTGTGGCACACAAAGACCAACATACACACTGCACTGATTTGTAGTCTTACCAAGCGGTCATGAGGATGAAGACTGCAATAGCTACTGGACTGTGGAATATGAGATGAATTGCCCAACATTCCTCCATATCCAGGCGGATTCATTCCACTAGATGAGTTCCATGGATCACTGCTATGATGGCCGTCTGTAAAATGTACAGAAGAAAACATGGTTTCTCTGGACACCTGGTTCCCTAACTCTGATGTTGTGTTTTCAGTAAATGTTAAAATCAACATTCTAATAGGGTTTGATGAACACCTTATGTGTTACTGTGTTGGATAGCAGTTTACAATAAAAGACAGCAATCACAAGTGGGAAACTGTGTTATCAACCTTCGCCTTGTAGGAGCCACACTAATCTTATATAACTACATGAGTGTGATTAAAAGAAAAAACTTTTCTAAACAGGAGTGCAAATGACATTTTTAAAATCACTACTAATTAGTCAGAGATCTTCTGTGCAATTTTTAAAATATTTTGTGCTATTTTTATCTGAAACCCACATAGTTGTGACCTATATTGTTATTAATCCTTGCTCGGTAAAACTGGAACTTAACATGTTTTTTTAAAAAAAGAAATTAAATAAGAGTCCAAGTATTAGAAACCAGATCTGGGGGTTTCATTTAATACATAAATACAAAAAAAAAATTGATCACAGTACTTCACTTTTTGGCCAACTACACATCCCAATGTCAGTATATTAAATACTTATGAATCAGAACAGAGATGTGATTTAGGGAGATGCACAGAAATTTTCCCTGCAGACAGAGATTTACCAACAAAAGCTAATTGGAAAAGACACACAGTTAAACTTAAAATACATCTGTCTCCAGAATTTTTAATTTCCCACCTTGCAGTTGCTGAACCCTTATTTTTTGAACCCAGAAGCTTGGTTTAGGGGAACAAATGAGAGATAGCTAAAGCTTCATTATGGTCATAGATCAACATACAAGGATCAATTAAACTACACTCATTATTTTACAATAAATTTTAGAATAAAATACATTACGAGCCATTTTAAGATCTGGCATAAACACAGCTATGTTCTTCCTGACCACAAATTGGAGCCTAGTCTCACAGATTAGCAAAGCAATCTGGAGTGTGATATCTGAGTTTTGTTTATTCAAAAAATATCCAATGTACTAGTCATCAGGGCATCCAAGACTATTCCCAATCAGAGGCAATATTATGGTAAGCTTATCCATATAAAAAGTATGATAAAGCAGGATGTGCTCCAGGTTTTCAATGATATAAGCCGCAAGGGTAGGTTTTAAGGCTGTAGGGGATGTTCCTGAATCTGCCTTCCAATATCCTTGAAGGAATTTAAATCAAGCAAGTGTAAACACTGTTTTAAAGTTGGAAGCATGGTTGCATATTATATTTGTGGGGCACATGTGAAGCTCTGTGTGGTTATTGGAATTTAGTAGTTTCTGCTTTACTGCAAACTTACTTGATCATAACCAAAATTCAAAGCAACAATGGAGAAATTTTTTTTGAAGCATCTTCTCTTTGATCTCCACTTTCAAGAAGACAGCAAACTGTCAACAAGCATTGAGGGAGTTAGGCCATACAGAAAGTAATCTTCAGCTTCAGTTGGAGGTATTAGCCCATGGCTAGTCTCTACCTTTAATAAACCCATTCCTATACAATGGGTTGTCAGGGACGCGGTGGCGCTGCGGCGGGGTGAGCTCCCGTTGCTCGTCCCAGCTTCTGCACACCAAGCAGTTCGAAAACATGCAAATGTGAGTAGATTAATTGGTACCGCTTCGGCGGGAAGGTAACGGCGTTCCGTGAGTCATGCTGGCCACATGACCCGGAAGTGTCTATGACAACGCTGGCTCCAAGGCTTTGAAACGGAGATGAGCACCGCCCCCTAGAGTCGGACACGACTGGACTTTACGTCGAGGGAAACCTTTACCTTTACCTATACAATGGGTTGCAATGGGGACACAGTGGGCAACGTGAAACAATTTTCTCAAAAATGTTGCCTGGATTGCTCGTAAGAGGCTAAGCATCTGAAATTTGAATCAGGAGCTGACCAACAAAAATTGTACCTGGGATGTAACAGACTCCTCTAGCACGGAAAAATGATGTGACATCTTTAAAGTACTTTTGTGCATTCTGCATAACGTAAGTGGTATGTGCTTGCCCACTGAGAGGCATCACTTCCAAAATGTGCATAAAGTGTCATACTTTTAGCACATTCTAATTTTTAAAGCTGAAATTCACTGAAATCCATGGTGTTTAAACTTGATCACCACCAACATCTTCCATCTTTCTTTTAAAAGTGTGCAGACTACGTTGCTGGTTCTGATTAAAGATCTGGGAAGGTTACTCATTCCAAGAATGACCAGTGAGATACACCTTGGCTAGCTTACAAAGATGATGTGAAGCAAGAGCTTCCCGTTGCTATTTGTTCTAATTACCTGGTATTCAGCAATGTGCTCTCTTTTCCTCTCTCTCTATTTTTAACATCAGAACAACACAATGAGTCTTTGGTTAGACTAAGAAACAGTGACTTGCCCAAGGCCACACCATGAGTTGGCTGATTAAATGAGGATCTAAATGGATTAATTTCAAATATTCTATCACTATAAAAGTTTTAACTCAATTCATTTAGCTATCATGGGTAACAGTTACTGATAGACAGATTAATTAATAAATAAGTTGATGTAATCACCAGTCAGGTACAATGGGAGGGAATCTGGAACATAATATTGTTCTTATTGTTGTTTTTAGTCCTCCCTCCCTTCCTTCTCATAAGATCATGCACATTTATTTAAGATTATGACATTAGTGCTTGTATCAATATCGATATCAATGTTAATGCTTAGAGTTTTGCAGTGATTTACAATTATTTCACAGATGATATAATAAGTTTAGTTTTATATATTCAATTAATTATTTAATCAATGAAATAATTTTGAATTTTGTGACCACTGTAAATTCTCTTTATTTACTGGTATTTTGTTTCACATCCACTATGTTTTTTTCTCATTTTCTTCTTTTTTTTGGTCTAATCATTTATTTCATTTTTAAAATATTTTAAAATGAATTTATAACAACAAAAATACTCCATGATTATCACATCCACCAGATTGCCATCATATGATCTTGTTTAAGGTATCTTAGACAATTTTAGGGAAGGATGAACTGGAAGATCGGCTATTAGGCCACTGTGCCATTTGGAGGATAAAATTCACTTAGGCATGGATGCTGGCTGGGCAGGTCCAATGGAGATAAAAGAGTCAATAACTTGCAAAATTATTGGAGACTGGATTGAGCCTATAACTCATAACGAAGTGGACAGGGTCCTCTTTGATATTAGTGCCACCAACTGCAGATTAAACCCCTAACTACTTGGTGAAATATACTAGGAAGGTGATGGAATAAGGGTGTGAGTGGTACTTAATCCATTTTGGGGAAAGGGTTAATGCCATATGTCTTAAAATAGATGCCCTCTCAAAAAGCCACTGCTTGACCCAGCTATTTTGCACAACTACCAGTCTATCTCTGATCTTCCTGTTTTGGAGAAAGTTGAGAAAATGATGGGGCTTCAGGTGCAGAGAGCCCTGAATAAAGGTGATCTGAATCCTCTTCAGTCAGGAGTCAGCCTCTGATATGGGAATGAGATTGCACTGGTTGCTGTTGTTGATGCCTTGTAATGAGACCATGATAAAGACAGTGTGACTCTCATGGTCCTGCCGGATCTCTCAGCTACCTTCAGTACTATTGATTGCTGTATCATCCTGGACTATCTGTAAGGGTTGGGGGTAAGGAAAACTGGGTTGCGCTGCAAGAAGCAAGGGCTGCTTAATGCTACTTTGGGGGTATATACAGAATCTCAAGAACTGCAAGAGAAATTTCCCACCCTCATTCACAGCACTTTCATTAAGGTGAAGTCTCTTTGAATTATCTGAAATTCTTCTTCCCAGATTTCTCGCCACCTGGGCTGAATTATTGTTTATATGACAAGCTGCTGTCTTTTGGTCATTTATGTCTACTCTCTCTTCCATCATGAAAGGTTGAATTTTTCTCCCAAGAAAGTGGAGCCAGGAGGTAGAATGAGGATGACATGATACTGTTTATGTTACTGATTATGAACTATTTTTGTTTATATTATATTTTGTATGTTTTAATTCTAAATACCGTAAGGAGGAATTGTAAGCTACTCAAAGTCAGGCTAACTACAGCAGCATAAAAGTCCATGTAATAAATAAATAAATGTGGGAGGCAATAGTTGTAAACAAAACTGTATACTTTAACAAAACAAAGCAGTGAAAGAAGCATAACTTTTAAAGAAGGTAGAACCCAAGGAGGAAATATGATGGGTTTTTGCAGGGTAAGTTCACTGAGAATAAATATTGTGTGAATAAGTCAGACAATACTGCTTATCTGTAAGGTCTTATGTTTTTTTCTTCTGCTTGTTTTGTTTAAAACAGATATCCTATCACATCTCTGCTATGGTAGTTTTCCTGTTTGCAGTAAGTTTTATTCATAGAGGAATATTCATTTTTTAAAAACCTGATATGAAGTCCTACAGTTTATTCTTCCACTTCTGGATTTTTCCATTTCTCTCGGCTGCATTTGCATGCCAAGCTAAGGAGAGAAACTATCAACACATTTTGTTGAAATGAATTCTAATTCATTAATATAGTTGGTTCTGAACTTACTTCCTGTCAAGTCCATTAGGTGACAATGATTGCTGTGAAAGATTGTGAAAACGTTATTCTCTAGGATGAAACATTATTTTCCAGAGCATTCTGATCTATCTTCCAGAGAGATGCAACAGAGAAGATAAGCAAAACACTTCTGAGAAATTAAAATATCTACAAAAATAGCCTTGCCTTACCTGATGTCCTACATCTGGTTAGGCCACAACTCTAATAATCTGGCCTCTTTGCTGTCTTTGTTTTTTTCCCAGGGGCCTCATTATTCTATTGATTCCTATCTTGATTTATTGTATTTTGATTTTAGTATATCAGTTTTCATATGTTGAATGAAAAAGCAGTATACGTATGTTTGTATAAACACACAATACACCATTCATGCATTACAAACTTAGATAATGAGTGACAACAGAGTCGGAAAAACCCAAAGGGGGAAAACACTGGAAAATGCCCCTGATTATACTTTGAGCTTTGTTATAACTGAGAAGAAAGATTAAAAGTGCAGAGTCATTGAAGAAAAATGGTCTGAAGGAAAATTTAAAGGAAGAGATAAAATCTGCACCAAATTTAAGTGACAAGAAGCCATTCCACAAGGAAGGGCAGGGAGAGCGGATGAGACAAATTAAAATCCTTGCAAATTTCCCCACCTGTTTCTTTCTAGCTGCATTGGTCTATAGCTCCCAGCATGGCCAATGGATATGTGGGAAAAGTTGGTTTGTGGGATTTTCATGGAGCTCAAGCATTATTAAACACAGCTGTGGAATATAAAGTTCCTTTTAATATCACTTTTTCCTCCATCAATGATTGGTTTACATGTATACTCTCATTTCTGAGATTATATTTAAGGTGAGGGGACCATTTCTCTCTATGTGTGACTGATTATTCCTTAGATTTTTCTGATCAGTGTGATTGTTCTACCAGTTGAATATTGTTTCAAACTATTTGAGCTACAGTGGTAATATGAAATACTTTGAAGTGAATGCAAAGAACTGAAAATGTTCATCAAATAAGCTGCTTTTATGCAAAATGTTTTTGGGTGTATCCAACATCAGGCTTTCAAGGTTGTAATTCAAACCACGCAGAAGGACATCAAGCCCCACTGAATACAATGGGACTTACAACACGCGTCAGATTGTTTTGCACATCTTGCTGAAAATACCTCTAGTCCAGTATCTCCACTGCAGAAAATTAAACTTCCTGTCTTATCATTATTTCCTGAGCACTATTATACTCCATTGCTGTTATTGGTTCCAAATACAGGATTTTTGTCATGAATATCTTCAGTTTAAAACCATCTATACTAGAGATACCATTTTAGATCTTAGAGCTGTAGGCTAACTCCTTAATTTCAAGCAGGAGGAAGAGGCACGGGTACATATTTTTCTCTATGCTTACCGCCTTTCCCAGTGAATGTGAGGATCTGGCAAGGGAGAGCTCCAGTTTTGCCCCAGGCGCCCAGCCATCTATTTCTGCATCAGATCACAAGCACATTCACTATGTAGGAGTCTGTGTGTGTGAATTCAAAGTGACACTAATACTATTATTTTGCCACCAAATATGTTCGCTTCCATAAACATTTGGAATGGCATCAAAGTAAGCAGTGTTGCATATTGTGAATTCATATTTGGCAGCAAAACTGACTGTACAAAATGTTTATTAGAAGATCCCTTTCAATCGGCAACATTTTTTGTGGTCCCGATCGTCCTTTGTCTGTCTGGCATGCTACTGCATAACCCCTAGCTTCCAAAGAGACATCAAGATGGCCTGAAACAGTCCATCTGCCGGGGGACTCTGTGAACAAAGAATTGAGCCCAGGTATTCAGTGTCCTGTCTGCTGACCCTCAAGGGCATGCATAAGAGAATCATCCTTGGTAGGATGGTAGGACGTGGCACTCCCATGGTAGGACACCATCCTACCTTGCATGAAGAAGGAACTAGGAAAAGTGCTGGCTGCTGGTTTTGAGGATGGATAGCTGGGCGAGTCCCGATTGTAGTCGGCAGTGCTTGCAGAAGGGGCATAAACCTATGGGGAGAGAGAGAGAGAACAAGACCAAGAAGTTAAATGCATTAATATCCTTCCAAGAATTGGAATCTCTGTATTTGCTATATGTATACCCGGCCTGTCCAGTGCTTAAAGCAGCTAGAGATAAAAGGAGAATTAAATGAAAGAATAGTAATGTCAATTAAAAGAAAGAAAGACAGACGCCAATAAAAAGAATCCTACAGCACCACGGTAGTTAAAAACTACTTTAGTGAACAATTTATGTTAAAATGACTGAAATTTTCTCAGTGAGAACTTTTTCTGTCAAGGGATCACACCTGGCTCCCCCTATCAATGAGTTCAGAGCCTGGGAGTAGATACTTAGAAGGTCCACTCTTGTATTCCCATCCAGTGTAAATCCAAAGATACATTCACAAAACAAAAGGATGTTTTCTGCCATCTAAGCTGCAGTTTTGTGGAGGTCAAAGGCACTGCTGCTAATAAATAAGATATTAGAGCCTCACAATTTTTTTGCAGCATACCAGCTTCTTATTCAGTTATTTTCTTAAGGAAATGCTTTTTTTGGAAAAAAAAAATGGGATCATGATCCTTATGGGAAACACAAGAGATATTTGGGAGCCCTTAGGAACTATGGAGCAAACAGGTAGTCCTCAATTTACGTTCACAACTGGGATGAGAATTTCAATTGCAAGTCGTTGCGGTTGTAAGTCAAGTCACCATGTGACCTGACCCGATTTTACGACCATTTTTATGACAGCCGTTAAGCGAATTATCATGGTCATTAAGCGAATCCAGCTTCCCCAATTGATGTTTTTTTGCCAGAAAATGGCAAAAAAGTCACAAAACATCACATGATGGCAGGACGCTGCAATTGGTCATAAATGAAAGCTGGTTGCCAAGTGCCCGAAATGCAATCATGTGACTACAAGGGGTGGTGGTGTGATGTTTTGCAATGCTTGGAAGTGCTTTACAGGCCGTAAAGCACCCATTCTGAGGCTGTCGTAACTTCGGACAGTTGTTAAATGAACGGTCGTAAGTTGAGGACTACCTGTACATCAGATTTGAGACAGAAAGGTGTATCATCAGCAAACTGTTAGCAAAGAACCACTCAACTTTACGAACAACCTCTTTTATGGCCTCCTCCAATTTTCCCCAACAAGCAACCTCAGAGGTAGCTTGGGCCAAGTCAACCAATGAACTTCTGTAGCTGAGGATGGAACTGAAACTTCCTGGGTCTCTCTGGTCCTGATCTGATACCCTATTACACCACATTGGCTCAATCTTGTTTATTTTCATTGTTGCAAGGGGGCAGAAAATGCGTGTTATATATATTTTTCTGTTAGATGTCTTTCACCCCTCCATAGCATCCTTTACTGCCTCTGCTTCCCAAACTGAGAAAAGCTGCGGAAGCAGTTTCCTGAATATGCCTTCTCTTGGGACTTGAAGCTCTGGAAGGCAACGAAGCTGCTAACCTCAGGGAAATGATCGAACAGTGATGTTCAGAAAAGACATACTTTCTGAAGTTTGATATTATTGCATGCCCTAGCACATTGCTCAAGAATGAAATATGGTAGGTTGAAAAAAAATAAAATGCTTAAGTTAGGCTGCATCTATCCAACAGATTAGCTTCTTCCATTCCTAAAATGCAATCTGTCTGGCCCTGGAAATTTGAATTCATTTATATATCATACTCCATTTAAAAACCCAAACAGTGGGACTTTTATGACTAATATGACTAACTTGAATTTAGGCTTAGATTGAGTAACTGGTATGTTAAAGAGAACAAAAAGCTAGATCAGAATGTTTCTTCTTGATTATGAGATTTTGAATAGAGAAATAGTATTTTCAATGGAAGACTGGGTGACCTTGGGCCAGTCACTCTCTCTCAGCTCAACTCACCTCACAGGATTGTTGTCGTGGGGAAATAGGAGAAGGAAGGATTATTAGGTATGCTTGCCGCCTTGAGTTATTTATAAAAATAACAAAGGCGGGATAAAAAAATTAAATAAAAAATAATATAATACAATACAATACAGTACAATACAATACAATCATGCTGGTCCTTCTAACCATATTAATAGCAGAATGCAAATGCAATATTACTCCAAAAATGCCTTGTCATTGCAGAATTTTGTATTTTTTCCTACATTGTTTTTTGACTCTCTCTCTCTCATCTATGGGTGGTATGTATCTTCCTCAACCTGGGGTCCTCTACCAGAACCCTGGGAGTTTGAAGGTTCTGCGCAGTATCTTAGCTGTTCCTAGCATTGCACTCGTCTGGACAGAGAGCTCTGATCTTGCTCCTGGGATCTTTTGGAGCCACTCTCTCAGCTTGGGAGTCACATCCCCAAGGGTCCCTACCACCACTGGGACCACTTTGGCCTTCACTTTCCACATCCTCTCTAATTCTTTCTTCAGGCCCTGGTACTTCTCCAGCTTTTCATACTCCTTCCTGATGCTGCTGTCACTTGGCACCACTACATCTATCACCATTGCTGTCTTCTGGTCCTTGTCTACTACCATGATGTCTGGTTGATTGGCCAGGACCTGCCTGTCCATCTGGATCTGGAACTCCCACAGGATCTTAGCTATCTTATATACTGTATCTTATAAGATTGCATCTATTCTATCTATCTCACAGAGATTTGCAATGGGGACAAAAGAACAATAAAGGTGATTGCACAAGCTGAACTCTGCTCATACACCCTTGGTTTCAACCCATATGTTCATCACCTCAGGGATGAGGATTTCTGGCAGAAAATATAAATGAAACAAGCTGTAAGAAGTAAAATAGGAGCAGACAGGAGAGATACATATATACTAGGCAACACAGATACCAAAATGTGGAATACATTCAATCTGGAGCAGGCTTTCTGAACTTAGGAAGAAAAAACACTGTTGTACAGTATCGTATCTGCTGTGTCTGATGGCCAACATTCTGCAAGACATGTATCTGGAAGAACTGTAGTATCATGAATGTAATTTAAAAAAAACCTTTAAATTGCTATATTATGTGGATGTAGAGTTCAAACACTAACAGAACAATGAAAGAAAGCAGCAAATCATTCCTTTGTTCCCAAGACTAGAAATAAAATTTCAAAAGCACGAATCAAAAGCACTGAAAGTTCTAAACATATCCCAGGATAGTAAACCTGCTCTTTTTTGAGAAGCTTGAAATAACTAGTAAAAATCCAGATCAGCACAAGACCACCAAAGCAGTATGCACACACTTGGGGAGTGGGGGGGGGGGCACCTCTTTTTTAGTGCTCAGCCTATTTGTGAGTACAGTAAACTTAGTAAATATGCCAAAACTTAATTTACTTAACATTTATTTACTAATAAGCAGAGATTTTCTAAGAATTCTTTCCAGGGGTGAAAACAATCTCTATTTAAGAACTTTGATTTCATGGACTCTTTAGTGTTCATGGATTTTTTTTTTGCATTTGTTGATTTTATAGATAGATATTTGTATATTTAATGTTTCTGTTTTTTAAGACCTTCCAATTCCAGATGGTCAGGAAGACCAAACATGTTCATTATCTTGATGAAAATGGATACCTCCCTGCCTCCATTTTGAAGCAAGCAGCAGATCACAAAACTAGCAGCAATCTTATTTGGGCATTGACAGGTTACAGCAAAATGGATGGGGAAAAAAAAATCACCACTACAACCAGAAGGGGAAAGAAGAATACAAATATGCATCTTATAAATAGAACAATAGTTTGTTTCAAAGAATAAATGCCACATTCAAGGAGACAGATCCTAAAAATAATGAATAATGAACATTTTTAGCTGAAATCTAATAAAGACACCATGCTTCAATGTACATACTCTTGCATAAATGTTCTTACAATATTTTAATGCTTGGATAGAAAGTATTGTTATAGCCCTGAGCATAATTATTATATAGAGGTCAAAATACTTTTTGGGCAGTATTTGAAATAATTGTGTTTTAGAGAAAGAATAAATGCATAGAATCCAAAGGTGGGGGGGGGGAGAATGGAAGGTGGTGATGTCATTTTTAATGCTTTGTCCATTATGTTTTTGTTAATTATTTATTAAGCAATTTTATTATATGTATGAGCCCAAAGGACAATTCAGCTTTTTTTAAAAAAAAGAACCAGAAGTGCTGCCATCGTAATTAACCACTTAGAGATATATCTACATACGCCAAGAGCAAAGAGCAGCGCAACCCTGTCGTCCATCCCATTTCTATAACCCATTTTCTGGATCCAGTTTAAAATCACATCGAACAAAAAGACATTTTTATCTGGATGGAAAGACCTGGCTCAACTACAGGGCTGCTTTTTTTTTTCTTCCCCCAGATGAATTAAGCTGTGGTTTGCAAACTAACCTAGGAGAAAGTGTGAGTGAATTCAGGGCCTGGTTAAAGTACACATGCGGTTCAGGAGCAGAAGGAAAGGCAGAGCTTCTGAGATAGACCTGGAAGGGCTTCTTCTGGTCTTAGGCTATCTGGAATTGGGAAGTTTGCTTTCTCATTCGATACACTCCACCAGAGAATAACAAAGAAGTCACATTTAGGTTAATGGCCCTTTTAAGGGACTGATGTGGCAAGCAGTAGCAATCACTTCACATTCCAAATGAATGAATATCTGAGCACTAAATTCTCGACATAAAAAATTGTGCATGTGCACACAGGCACTCCTCCCCAACCAATAAAGACTCTTCCCTCTAGTCTGTTTGCTTTATGTTTTGGGATAGTATGGATAAACACACACACACACACACACACACAGAGAACACTTGTGTGTTGAGCAAGAAATGCTTCCCTTGCAGATAGTTGTCTTGGGCTTCTGTTTGTCCACCTTAGTCTTCTCTGTGGGGTGCAACTGAGGACAAGGCTTGTTGAGTCCAGACTGAACCGAATCCAGTAAGAGGGCTGTGGCCCTCAGAGAGGTATGTTATGAAGAACGAAATGGAAAAAATCTGGAATGTAACATTTCAGTTGGCAGGAAGTCTCTGTGTCTCCCATATCCTTTCTCATAAAAGTTTCCTGAATATAGTAAAACACTGCATGAGGGAGAAGAATACGTGAAACTTTTCTCTATATGCACATGGACAAGTTTTATGGCCTTTGTGGAAATGAAAAGAAGCACTGGACAAAAATATACCTGGTCATTTTGCATAATGTGTAGAAGTTGTTGTTCAAATGTGGTATCATGGGAATCTGAAATAATAAAAGTTGTTATAAATGTCTATGTTCTAATAGTTAACTGCCCATAAGAGAACATTCAGTACTTCTGGGATAGGAAGAAAATAACTTCAGTAAAAAATTCTCCCCAACTTCTTGGATGTTTCTCATAACTGGGGCTTGAGAAACCATTTGCAACCTTGAAATGCAGATCTAGAAATGTTCTATCCTTCCCTGGGAGCATCTGGCCATCATAAAGGATATGGTCCAGACAGAATGATTTCAGTCCACAAAACCATGGTTTATTGGGCAAAATTTGCTTTGCATTCTTTTCTGTATTATAAAACAAAATGACCTGAGTATGTTACCAGAATATCAGGTTTAATATCATGGGATTATAGTTAGAGGTTAAATATGTTTTCCTGATTTGGATGTGATTGGGATCTGTGCTTGGTTTGTACTTGCATGCAAACAAACCCCTTCACAGGTAGTGCTCAAGGTATGACCACTCATTCAACGACCGTCCAAAGTTATGACTGGGCTGAACAACTGGTACTTACAACTGGTCTTCAAAGTTGCAGCTATCGCAGCACCCCCACAGTCACATGATCGTGGTTTGGGCACTTCGCAACTGGCTTACACTTACAACAATTGCAGTGTCCTGTGGTCAAGCGACCGCCATTTGTGACATTCCCTGCCGGTTTCCTACAAGGAAAGTCAATGGGAAAGCTGGCAGGGAAGGTTGCAAGTCGCTCCCTCCACTTTTACTACCGAGGACCCCCATTACGGAATATGACATCCCAGCAATCTCGTACTCCGTAGCACCCTCCCACCAGTCTGCACTCCGTAGCGTGTGAGCCTGCCTGTGTTACCCCCACTGCCCATGGTCCCAGCACCTGCCCGCAGCCTTCGCTGGCCTCCCTGCAGCCCTCACTGGTCTGCCCATGGCCCCTGCTGGCTCATCCACAGCACCCCCATCACCTGCACCCGCATACCCCCTGGCACTCCATGTCTGGGACTCCCGCCTCTTTCTGTTTAACAACCCACATGATTACAACAGCAACGGGGACTTCTGTCACTAAACAATATGGTCACATGACATTGTGCTTTACGACTGCATCGTTTAGCGACAGAAATTCCAATCCCAATTGCCATCATAATCCAAGGACTACCTGTGTGCATCATAACAGGTCTCAATTATAGGATACTTTGAACTATGGACAAAACTCTGATAGCACCACTAGATGTGATGTGGAAAAACTACAGGGATTTTCTCTTAACTTCAAAGCACCCATACAGCATGCTCATTATACTGAAAAATCTGGTATGGGGGAGAGAGTTTAATTCTTTTTCTCTAACACGTTTTCTCCAATATAAACGCCATCTGCTGGAAACTGCATTTACTTTTGCAGAAAGCGAAACACCAGATTAATACACTTTTCTTCTTTGATCAAATTGCTAGGAGTGTGTCACAGTTACTTTGAAATATGACTGGCTCAACTGCTTGATTTTTACACCAGAAAAAGGGCTAACTTGCCCTCTTATTCACATTTGAATGAACAGGCAATAGGTATGGTATTCACTAATGAATAATCGTGGCAGAATACTGGATAGAGTCTGTTCCATTGCTGAATTGTTCTTATCATTAGGAAATGTTTTCTGATGTCCAGCTGAAACTTGTTTCCTTGTAATATAAGCCCACTGATTTTTGCTTTGTCTTCTGGAGCAACTTTGAACAGTTCTGCCCCTATCTTCTATATGACATCCCTTCAGATATCTGAAGACAACTTTCATGTTTCCCCACAGTTTTTGTCCTCAAAGATAAGCATACTGAACACCTCCAACTGTTCCCTGGAGGTTTTTCTGTATAGGTTCCTTATCTTACATTTCAGTTTTTTAGTGAGAGGCCCAGAGTTGGACACAATATTCTAGGTATGGTCTGCCCAACCCAGAACAGAGAGGATCAATGATTTCTCAAAAGGGTAAACAGAGCCCATTCTGTTCATATTTAGATGGGTCATTAAGTCTGGCTATAGGCCATAAAATCCCAGAAGAAGGCATTAGCAATCCAAATTATTCCAAGAAAACTACCAGTAGGTATTCATAAAAACACAAGTTGAGCGCACCTTGGGGAAGATTTTACCTTTAGTTCTACATACCATATATAGCTGCCATCACTGCAGCCATATCACCTAAAAGCTATAAGACACTCTGGAAATGACAGAAATTTTGTCTGTTGGCAGGAACGCTCAAGGACTATGAGGACAGCAAGGTAGTCAGATGAGATGAGATGAACAAGGAGTTTTGAGCACTCTGGAATGCAACCGTGTAGAGGATGGAGCTACCGGGGGTTACTGGTAGCCATTCACTGAGATAAAGAAATACTTATGGTATGTTGAAGATGTAGGTAAACTACCATTACTGCATTTTGTGGGTACAGCAGAGAAACTAAAACAGTGCTTCCCAAACTTTTTCCTTCATTAGCCAAAACCGCTTCTCAGAAAGTCCTTTTTACCCAATGTAGGTAAAACACTTTAAGTAAATTTAAATGTCCCTGTCGTGACTGGGTAATAGGTTCATGTGTCGTTACCTAAAGAACAACCACTTTTACCAAATTTTGGGTAATTTACCCAGGTCTGGGAGGCACTGGACTAAAAGGAAGCAACCTTGAATTGGAAGAAATTCTCTTAAAGCAAACCAAAGAAATGGGTGGGGATCTGATTAAACTGACATACGTAAATAAGATCTAAGTGACTGATATGTTGTGAAGCTACCCAGAGTTGTTCTGGACTTGGGCAACCTAAAAAATTAATCAATCAATCAATATAGATCCCTATTTATCCCACAGAAACAACTGATAATGATACATACAAAATTGATAATTGGCTATACAGACGAAGTACTAGTGGAATACAACCTATGCTCTCTGCCATCTAACTTTCTACCACCTGGTCTAATGGCCCAAATGAATCTTTCGGGACTTTCTCTTAGCACCATGTCCATGACGATCAAATTTACAGGTTATTCAACCTTCCCATAGTAGGAGGCATGGAAGCCAGGATTTGCTACAATTTTTTATTATTCTTAGGAGTGTTAAGAGCATGGAATAGAAAGTGGTCTGGAATCATCTTAGTGTATTACTTGGAACACTGCATCATCATCTTCTGGGATGGAACATCTCCCTTCCAGACCTAAAGCCTCTGTCATTTAAAAAAGTCTGCTTAGATGGAGAGATCCCTGCTTGATCTGGGTAAAGATGAATGGTACTTCCATTGCTCTTGATTCTTGATTCAGAAGATCCATAATCTTCATCTGAGGTAAACTAAATGTAATTGAAGCGGTAGGTCAGGATCCATGAATGCTGAACTCAGACTTAGGAAGGAAGTGATCAGTAATTCTTAAACCTGAAAGAACTGCAGACTTTGCTACTGAGGCACACAACTTTCCTGACAAATTGTCAGGGTTGAAGTTAAAAGGTGGGAATAGGGAAGTCTAGAAATACAGAAGTCCATTATGAAAATGCTATGCAGGTGGCCATTAAAGATAAGCCTGAGAAATTGGGGGCTAAGAGTTCTTCGCCATATAAAGTCAAAAGAAAGAAACCCAGAATTTAACTCTACATTATACCTGGATTTTAGCATGGTAGAAACTGCTCTTAACTTAATTTAGGTTGCTGTGATCGCAGAAAACTAATTTTATATGTTTGAATTAGGCCAAGCAAATCAAGGAACAACTGTTTCCTATATTATTTGAACAATCAGCTCCCAATGAATCAGGTCCTGGTGATGATCATCACTATTTGTCTTACTGAAAGTAATGATGACATAGGGATGATCATAATCCAAATCTCTACTGTATGATGACAGAGAATGGGGTTAAGGGATACCTCCCACCCTCATGAATAATATCTCAAGTACACTAAATGCAGAGATGCCTGATAAGGAGATTTCCATGACAGCACAGATGACTGGTCAAAATGCCCAATGAGGAATCAGGCAAGTCTAGTAACTCATCCTTTATTCTGCGACGAATTAGTTTTCTTATAGAGGACGAAAGACTCATTATCTGAATGACTGATTCCTCTAGGCGATTTCATTGATGGCCATCATGGTGGAGCCAATTTATATAGCATCAGTTATAAGAAAGGTCAATAAAGATTCAACTGCAAGAGGGTCAGATACTGAAGTTATATGTCTTAAGCCTAAACGCTGAATTCAGATGAATTTTCAATACTCAGGCTTAATAGACTGGAATTCTTTGTTATACCATGACTGCTATGTTGCTCACCTAGAAAACTTGCTTCCACAGAAACAGCTGAAGCCAAAATAAGTAATTACAGTGCACCTGCCATAAGAAACTTTGCCTGTGATAACATGAGTCCACCATATATCCCTCACACAAACATGAAAGGATGCAAACTTACTGTTACCTCAAACATAAAATAGGGTTCCAAGGGCCGTAAGATGCCAAAAGATGCGCAGTGGGAACAATGGTTAAACACAAAGTCAAATAAACTCTTTGTCTTTTGGAAAATAAGATTTTTTTTTTAAATGAAAAAACAAATTTTGGACAAGATGAAAAATGCTCAGCACATGCATAGAGAGAACAATCCCCAGATGCTATCAGAGTAGCAGACAAAAGGCTCTGAAATAAGCAATGGTAAATCCGATGAGCATGCAGTGGTAAATGCTTCTCTAGACCTACCAATACTGTTTATTTCTAGAAAGTTCTGAGGCATAGGAGACCATCCATGTGATTGACCCTGAAAAAGTTAGCCTTGTTCTTAGGTGTTACCATTACATCTGAATGCAGATGTTGAGCATGTCACACTTTTTTCCACCACCTTTGATAAAAATACATTGCTTAAGGAATAATTTTTGAAGCATTCCCTTTCATGACCTATTTTACAAACAGAATGAGGGTTTCTAAACATATTATTTCACACATTTACACCTTGGTACATTCCAGCTCCAATCTCTATTCCTACAGCAGTTTTGTAGCCTGCTCACTTCCATATGTTAGCATTTGTTTGAAACTATGCCTCAAAGAGTTCACTTTGTAAATAGTAGTTCAACAAGAATACACTTTTGAATATTTTGAGATGAGCATAATGCAAATTCTAATTCGGCTATCAACTCAAAATATTCATTAATATGAGCAATCATACAGCACAATTAATGAATTCTTGATTACTGGTTAGTGGAAACGTATTTGTCAGGTCACAGTAATTGCAAAATTAACAGCATGTTTTGAAATTCTCTCAAAACAAGACAAACTGCAACCTCAAAAATGTACAAGCAAAAATGGCACTTAAATATAGGGTATATAATTTTTACTACTTATATGTATGTACATACACATCCAAGAAATATATTTGAATATCCTGTTTTTACTGTTACCCACTTGTGAAATTAAAATAAGTTTCTTAGGGTGTTTATTATGGAAAGTCCACAATCAAATTAAATTACAAAATGCAGATCTGAAAAAACTGTGGTTTTATAAACTGGCTGCTCCACCTTGAGAAAAGAAAAAAGAAAACTTGGATGAATATAGGGTACAAAACTGTCAACAGGGCTGCAACTGGGGGTGGGGGGGAACTGGGGCATGTGCCCCGGGCGCCGTGCTGGTGAGGCGCCAAAATGAGTGCTGGGGGGGGGGCGCCAAAATGGGCACAGAATCCATGTTTGCCCCGGGTGACACAGACCCTAGTTGTGGCCCTGACTGTCAAAGCTGTGGGACTGTAATAATTGTGGTTGCCATATATTAAAAGGATAGATGATAAAATGTTTATGGACATTTCAACTGCTCAGAATGTTAGATGGAGGGATTGGAAGGCAGACATGCAGTGAAGAAAAAAGGCAGACCTATCATAACAGAAGTCAGTTTTTACATTAAAAGTATAAAGCTGGGGTATGAAACAGAATGATACACAGAAAGACTGTTGAATATGAATGAAGTTTCTATAGTATTTTCCTAGCAGCTGTTTGTGTGATTAATTGTTCAATTTGTACGTTATGTATTTTTAATCTTTTAAAAAATTAATTTAATTTAACTTACTGTAGTTAATCTAAATGTGCAGATACTTATATTGCAATGTTGGGAAAGCCACTCTGGAAAAGTTTTGTTTTGAAGGAAAGAATATACCATTTTAAATAAATAAATGTTGGAAGTAGTGGGCCAGCTTGCAAGTACTTCTGCTTGAACAAATGCCGAAAGGATTCTCCTGTAAGCTGCTCCTAAGAGATTTTTTTATTTTTTAAAAAACAACTTTCTTTTGTTTTCCTTGTGTTCTGTGTTGGGGGAAGGAACTGTCTCTTACTCTTTGGAACAATATCTTCTTCTTGTAGAAAGAAAGCATTACCTAGCTGTATTTTTCAGGCAGTTATTTTTGTTCTTGTTCTGTTGGAATCAATTCTTCAATGAGAATTGACTTCCTGGGAAAATAAGCTGTTTATAAGCAGCTACTTTGCCAAGGATGAAACTGAGGAATGGATGGCAAAAGTTGTTGCTCATTGTTTACCATAGGAACACTTACTTAACTCCACCTACACAGAAGCAAGTCTCACTGAATTTAGTGGGACTTTCATTTGAGAAAGTGAGGAGTAGGAGTAGGAGGAGCCTTCAGCTATCAAGTTAGAGAATAAAACTGAGGCCCTTGTGTCTGTATTAAGAGCAAATAAGACCTTAGGACTGACAGTCTATCAATACATCAATCAATCTGAAATATAAGCAATAATAATTATTAAAAAAAAAGTCGTAGGACCTCTTGACAAGGAAAATCTCTCTCTCTCTCATTCCTAAGCATTTACATTCTCTGGGTAAGACAGTGCTGAGGTGGCACTGCCTCAGAGAGACCAGGTGTGCAATCTGGGGGTCCTCCTGGACTCGCGGCTCCTGCTCAAAGAGCAGGTGGCAGCCGTGGCTAGGAGGGCCTTTGTACACCATCAGGTTGTGTGCCAGTCATGCCAGTTCCTGGACTGGGAGGCCCTGCTCATTGTCACTCATGCCCTTTGGATTACAGCAATGCACTCTACACGGAGCTGCCCTTGAAGAGCATTCAGAAGCTTCAACTGGTGCAGAATGCGGCAGCACGGATAGTAAATGGTGCCAATTATTAGGCCCATGTAACACCACTCCTCTTTTGCCAGTGTTCTTCTGGGTATAATTCAAGGTGCTGGTTGTCACCTTTAAAGTTCTTCATGGCTTAGGAACAGGTTACTTGAAGGACTGTCTCTCCTCAGTTGTTCCCACCCGTCTGATCTGGTCAGGCAAGATGGGCATGCTTTGGGTCCCGTCAGCCAAAGAATGCTGGTTGGCGGAGCCTAGAAGACATACCTTTTGGCTGTAGTCCCACCTTTTGGCTGTAGTCCCACCCATTCTCCCTCCAGAGATCAGGATTGCCCCGATCCTGCTGGCCTTTCATAAGGGCCTAAAGACCTTTTTCTGTGCCCAGTCCTGGGGTGTCAGCCTTACTAGGCAGACCAGACAAGAAACACAACCAGATGAACTAATTCTACTTTATTGTAAAGCTACATTAACATAATCTTGCAAGTCTGAAAGTACAATTCTCCCCCCACCCGTCTCCTTTACAGCCGGAGAAATTAGGGAGCGTCTCTTCTGAGCCATCTGCAGGCTATGCTGTCTCTTACCTGACCGTTCCCTTGGCAGCATCTCTTGGCCCATTCTCCCAAGGTCATTCCCACATACCATTACATTGGGCCCCAAGTGTGTGCAGGGACCAGCCTCTTGATTGTATTAGTGATTTGGGTTTGATGTTTCTTGGCTGCTCTGTATTTTGATTTTTGTAATGTTTGTAATTGTTTTTGCTTTATCTCAATATTGTTCTGTTGTTGAGATGGGTAGCCATATAAATTGAACAAACAAACTCAATGTAAAAATAACAGAACAGTAAAGAAAGAGCATTAAGATAGGAGCACTGAAAGCACCAAAAGCATATAAACAGGCTCTGGATTTTAATCATAAACCATAAACATCAGAGTAAACTGCCAGGTCCTCACCTGGTATTGTAAAGCAAACCGGGGCAGGCCCTTTCCTGCTGCCCATCTCTCAGCTCCAGGGCACTGAGAAAATATATTCTACAAATATACTTTATTCCAGAGTGCAGGCAAATCTGGATGTTGCAGACAGCATTGCTTTCCTACATTTTAACTTGAAGAATATTAATTGATAACCTGAAAATGAACTAAGGTCAACCCATCAAAAGGATGTACTTGTCAGTCTCATTATTTTGCCCTACTGTTCCAGTTGTAAGTGAATAACGTAGATCTCCTATTTCTGGGCAAAATTGAAAAGCTTTTAATTTTATGATTAATGTTCCCCTTGGATCTATACCAACTGTTCTAAGTGGATCCACCCATATATGGACAGTTCATGGCAAAATGATAAGCATGGTGGGGAAAACCGCAAAGGAAAATGGGCAGGCTGTCTTCCTGAATAAAAGATTATTCCAGGAAAGTCATTGCTTCTTGTCTCCAAAGTAAAGGGCGTACAGCAGAACTAGTCAACTTTCCAACTTTTTTCCAAGGATAAGATGCCTTGACGGAAGAGTTCTCTCTCATCCATCTAGATGGGAGTGCAATGGCCATAATAAAAGCAGAAGGAAGGAAGTGGAGGTCAATATATACATACATACTTACAAGCAGTATGGTAACCTCAAAGCTTCCTGCATCTGACATGCCACTTATTTTTGATTCCAAAACCTCTCTGAAACCACATCCTTGAAACTCAGTAGCAAACTGTCCCAAAACATGGCATGATTTCCCTGCTCATTTTCAGCAGAAAAGCTCAATACAGAAGCAAATAGATGCTTCCCCAAACCAACGTAAATCTCTCCAGAAACACAGGCCAGCTCACTTTCACAACTGCATTGCTTCAGCATCCTGCCCACTGCTGACCTTGAAGAAGAGGAAGAGGAAGAAATAGTAGTAGTAGTAGTAGTAGGTCAGCCCTGGCTTCAAAAAAATTGTGCAGATTTTCCACTATGCACTGCCATTTTACACATGTATACTCAGAAGGAAGACTCTTGAGCTCAATTAAGATGATTTCCAAGCTATTTTTTCTAGAATTGCAGCATTCAACTCCACTTGTACTCACCTGAGTAAGGTATTCCTCAGCAAGCATGCAGTGGTCTGAAATATTTGCTCAGCCATCAAAGAGATGCTTGCCATGACAAACAACACATCAGTAACAACAGCAAAAGTTCAAAAAGAGAATTGGATATATGGAAATAATTCTGTTTAAAGTTATTAACTTGGGCAAATAATGAATGTTATGTCATATTGATATTTTATGGAACTCATTCTTGGTAGCTTTTGAAGCAAACAGTGCTAGCTATGGAAGGAGACAGGGGGCTAAGAGTCATACAGGCTTTTAGTTAATGTGCACATTCTCCAAACTGGTTGTGGACAAGACAAAATTCAATACGTTAAAATGGAATTAATGAATAGAACTTACTATTATTGGAAATAATTTTAGAGGCATGGGGTGGATATACTTCAGGCTTTGGGGAACTGGATTCAGACTTGGGGCCGTAGGCTGAGAACTCCTGGGCAAGGTAGACATTGTTCATCTACGCTAATGCAAACTGCAAACTGGCTGTAGAGGAAGATCTGGATATTCTCCAAGGAATGGTGGTTTGAGATGGAGGCACGATTCTCCATATGAATTTTAGCAGGCCAGATAAAAAGAATTTGCAAGCAAAATCTGGCCACAGGCCAGAGATCTTCACTCCGATCTACTGTATTCAGCAAAAGCCTGATAAGTCCTTTTAGTTCTTGGCGAATGTTCTGAAAGTTAAAAATCAAACCAAACCAGTTAAACCCTTTATTTCCCCTCTAATTGGCTGGCAATTCTGCAAGATATTACGAAGAAAAAAGCAAACCTTGGGGCATACATATACTGGAAATCATACTGCCAGGAAGAAAAATAAAACATAAACTGTAAAACACGACAGCAATTTTGAAATAAATGTGTCATTTAAAGAAATCTAAAGATGAAAACAAAGCTCAGAGAGCAGGGAGTCTCTTCCCTGCCTGATATATAGGCAAGTCTTAAAATAAAGATGTCAAGAAAGAACATTTATTATTTGTAACTGAAAGGCAAATATAATGATTTTCAAGTCTGCCAGAAAAAGAATACTATTCTGCAAAACAACTCCTTTGTGATTTTTTTTTAAATATAGGATTGAACACAAAACTGGTATTGTATCATATAACAGAGAACTTCAGAGGGTGAGCAGAAACATAAACTGAAATAAAAAGAAGCCACTGAGGGGGAAAAAAAGAGAGATGTATGAAACTGTTCAGTGGAATTCCAAAGTCTGCAAGATTATCTGCAAACAACAGAGATTTAGCAGATCCTAAAAAAAAAAATGGAAGGGAGAAATTGAGGGAATGCTTTGTGTGTCTATTTCAGTTCTTAGAGCCAAAAAGTTCCTAGGCATCTGAGGGCACTAGGTTAGGGAAAGCTAATACTCTAGAAAAGGACATGTCTGACTGGACAGACTTGAATCCTAGGGACAGTGAGAATATGCAGCAACGTACTATTTATTAATAGGAGAGTATTTTAATTGCACAGGTGACAGTTGGCTTTTAAGATGAGTCCTTCTCTCTCACAGAAGACAGAATACCTTTTCTGAAATTGGTGTTTCTATCACTATCAATACATACACAAAATAATTAATGCTGGTTTGCTGAGAATACTGGCTCATAAATCTTTGAAATAAAATAAATATATAGAAAATATTTCTATGCAATATACTGTATATGCAAACTAGCTTAATAAAAGACTACTTTTTTCATGAAATGTTGTATTTTTGCTGCCTGCATTGCTATTTATATCTCTTTAATAACTCTTAATCTTAACCCTTCTTGCCTTAACCGCTTCAGAACTCTAGATACTCAAATACTTAACAAAATATGTAATTTGCATTTTTTGCAAACATTTTATTAAAACATGCTTTATTTTATCTTTTATATCCAAACATACTGCACAAGGTGAATTAAAATTCTTAAGTGCAAGCTGAATTTTGAACTTGCATGAAATCCATCTACTTTCGGAGTGACGTTTAAAGTTCAACATGTCTCTTGGAGTCTTTCACCCATTTCATGCTAATTATTGTCTGATTTAAGGTACCATAAGCGCTCAAAAAATTCAATGTGATATTAATTTTATATTCCATTAAACTGAAAAGTGTCTCATTCCTAAGAACCTGTTCTTATCTGATGCCCTGATTTTTTTAATCACAAGGTTTGATTTATTTCCTGCAATTTTCCTCAACTGGGCATCCTGGAGATATCCAGATATCCTCCAGATATATTG
The DNA here is from genome assembly GCF_035149785.1 of Candoia aspera. NCBI lineage: Eukaryota > Metazoa > Chordata > Lepidosauria > Squamata > Candoiidae > Candoia > Candoia aspera. The sequence continues at coordinate 252,465,892 of NC_086154.1, read as the reverse complement.
AGCCTTTTGCTGTAGTGACTGTGAATTCTAGAAGTTGCAATCCTAACACATCTGGAGTTAGGGAATGTTGACATTTGAAGGAAGACTCAAACCAAGTTTCAAGGACTATAATGCTAACATTCTGCCCGCACCGGCAATTTCCAGTCAAATCAATAAGGAATACTTATATAGGGATGCTGCCTACATTTTCAGCTAAAATTAGGAATTCAATTTCCTGCAGAAAAGTTTTAGAAAACAGATCAAATTGTAAGCAGTGATTTTATATCTCTGGATGCAGCAGTACAAGGAAAAAAGAGGCTTACAGCACAACCAAAATGCTAGAAAATCAAAGCTCATCCATCAGCAGTGTTCAAAGGTTTTGTCTTCCCTGCAGAATCCCTTGCTTTTATGCTAGTCTCTGGTCCTCCCTAGTATGTATCCCCTGCTGAGCACGAATAATCGTAAGAATCCTCTGGTTTTAAACAAATGACAGTGTAGAATGAATTCCAGCACCGACCTTCTAAAAGGAAGCAAAGGTATTATTTCGTTACCCTCCTACTTGGTCTTGAAAACACTATTTTGCTCTTCAAGGGATAAACTTCTCTGAATTGCAGTGAAAAGTCAGTCTGTGTTTTGCTATGTGTTAGAAGCAGATTCACCATTTCCTGGACGGATCCTTTCAAAAAAAGAAAGAAAGAAATGCATATCCCTAATTTGGGCCACATGTTGCTGGTGGTGATTTGGACCTAGGGGAAGAACGGAGGTATGTGGGGCGGGAGTCGGTTGAAGGGGAGGGAGGAAGATGATGAAAAGACCAGCACCACAAGTGAAGCACATTACCAGCCCAGAGTGGAAAGGGCCGGAAGGAAAACCCACCCACCTCACCCTGCGTTTATTCTATCAACCTGCAATTGCAGCAATCAAAGCCAGATGTCGGCTCTTCCAGATCTTTCTCACAGGACAAACATGCGAAAGGCCTAGGGCCTGGCGTTGCCATCAAATGGTAATTGATTCCACATGAGCTACGGAACAGAAAGCACATGCAAACTCCCCCTGCCCCATGAGAGGTATGAAATTGCAGGTCCCGCTGAGACGCTGAGTGCACGGTGCACCATGGAAAACAAGTGTACATAGCTAGAGTAACCACCTGCAAGTCAACCAGACGAAAAGGACTCACTGGCAAAGAGGAAACCCTGGAGGTTTTAACGAGAGGTTAAAGATCATGGAAGGTTAATGAAAAGGGCTGTTTAGCACTGCAGAAAATGAATGGAGGTGTAAGGATGATCACAAGGGCTGTGAGGCCTGCTGGTGTGGTATGCACCCTGTTTCCTAATTGCAATGTATTTTCTGTACAAGGACCTTGCGCTAAGAAAGGAAAAGGAGGGGGGCAGTGTTTATTGTTCAACTTGTCCTTCCAGTTTAGCATTCTCCATTCTGAAAAAGGAAACCAGCTCTTCAGAAATAAGACAAGGAGTTCGTTAGGAGAAGGATGGGTATGATGTTCAAAATACCTTTATGGAAACCTCTTTAGAGAGATGGTTAAAAGTTTACACAGAAGGGAAGGTAAAGCCAGGGTCTGAACATCCTCCATTTTTCCACGCTTTGATAAAAAGATCAAATATGCAGATCAAATATGACCCTGCTGTCATATATTTTACATCAGTGTAATTAGGCAGAAATGGGGAGAGAACTCCCTACCTTCAAAATGCTGGTTTTTAAAACCACAGCTCCTTCCAAGGTGAAATGTGGAGCTACAGAACACACCACCCATCTGCCCCTTACTATTAGTTCCAATTCCATCACCATTCATGTCTATACAAACAACAGCCGGATTCTAAACATACCCTAAGCATTAGCAGTCTAATTTTTTTTCTTATTCCACTGTATATTGTATCTTAACTCCACAGATTAAGTCAACTTAAAATATTTTCCAGATGGAACAGTTAAATTCTACATCTTGTGAACGCCCAAAGTTAAAAAAAGGTCAACGAAATTTTAAAAAAAGAAAGAATTAAATACAATATGATGTCATCCTTGTGCAGTAATGCTCATTCCAATACAGTAATAACAAAAATTGGACCTGCGTAGCATCTATTCATTTTTTTTCTTTTGTTTTCCCATTTCTTCTGTCAATATGCTATTTTGCGCCACCCCCAAACCACAGTCATCAGAGTGTATTTCTGAAATAGTGCAGGATTTGTTCCAATCCTTTAAATTAGTTATAGTTCCCCATTATATTTTGTCACAGTTTAAACTTGACAGGTTTGAAGAAACCACAGTTTAAAACTGAGAGCTCCCAAACTGAGTCCTCTAGAGCTTTCCACAGCTCTAACCAGCATGGCTAATGATCAGGAATAGTGGGAGCAGAAGGTTGTATCATGGGCATCTTTCAGTTCAGTTTCAACTTGGTTCTGAAGCTATTCCCTGATCACAAAGATGTCTGGGAATTTTGTATTTTACACTATACTTTTCCTTGTGACAACACCTAAGAAGAAAGGGGCAAAAAGAACCATCAGTGCCCGAGGGATAGAGAGGGGCATGCATGGAATGCTAAACTATGCGTTAGCACCTCATTCTCCCATACTGCACCCACTGGCACACTTCGATACTAGCCAGACTCCGTGCTCCACCTGAATTTATTTTAAGATTCCTTTAAATAAAATGAGGAGGAGGAGGCGGCATACTGCAAAATCTCAAAGAACATATTTATATCAAAAACTACTCTTGGGTACACATACAGTATGCCACAAAAAGATTACTAAAAAATAAACATAATAAAGAGTTATGCCGCCGGCTCAGGAAGATTAACAAACACACACACACCTGAAATGTTAGTATATTTTCAAGCTAGTGGAAAGCAACCTAGTCAGCTTGGTGAATTGGTGTTTGTGACTGGCCATACTCACCATGGATGCCATTTTGTGAGAGTGTTCTCAAATATTTAAATCTGATCACCAGCAAGAAATATTAAGAATTCTTGCTCAGCATTAGTATAAAATGGGCAATGTATCACATGTGCCATGCTATAATTAACAATGGCAAACAAGCCTCCTTTGCCTGCTATGGATTATATCTAACGCACTGGCAGTGTTACAGACTAGTCAGAACCATTTTCTTATTAAAAATTTAGGAATAATAACATAATATATACTGGGCCAGAGTTGTTCCTTTACCTACAGCTGAACTGCTGTCAATTTCCATTCAGATCTTAATTGGGAGGGTGCAAAGTACAGAGATCTGGTATTTGTGTTTAGACTTCTAAGGACATCTACTTAGCCAAAGCTTCAATTTGATGACATGATTAAAAATCAGATATACTGTTTATGGCACAAACATAAAATTTCATTCATTCATTTATGGCAATCCATAAGTAAGCTAAGATGGGCCTGGACACGCTTAGACGAACCTGGTGCTTGGCCTTTTGGGTCATGAACTGGACTCCTAAACAAAATGATAGTGTCACTGCCACAACATTGTTACAATACGCATTGATGGATGTGTCTGGAAGTTCAGTTTTGAACAATCGTGTAGGTTATAAATAATCTTTCAAGCAGTCCAGCACTAGTCTAGATTCCTGCCTTCTCTTGTGCATTAGCCAAAGCAAACCAAACAACTCAAAATGAGCCACATGTGAAATGCATTGCAGTCAAGATGAACACATATCCAAGTTTGAGATTTCACTTCTGGGATGCCAGGGGAGAGGATTAAGAGTGGTATCTCACAAAGAGTAATTCTACTGCACACCCTAAAAAGCACTGATGTTGCTCCATGTATACTCCCATACATATTGGTAGAATGAGGATAATGGCTCCCCACATAGAAATATTAAAATGCATGGCAGAAAGACTTGAAGCACATGGAGTACAGATTTCATTTTTGAGGCTGAGAAGATTGATGATAAAAACTCCTACTTGTGGTTTCCAAAGCAATATTGCTAGACACTTTATTACTTTTTCTTCTCTAAATTTATAGCTTGTGCTGGACCAAAATTGAGGGTTTGGGAAAATTTAGCGCTAGATCATAGCTCTAGCAAGTTCCATACTTACGTATCTACATGTGTGTATAATATAGAGAGTTCACAGATATTGCTACCTTAAATGGAACTAAACAGGCAGGTTCAGCTCTAGTTTTGATCTTATGAGCATGAGGAAGGAAAGTCACAGAAGAAATAGGAGAGCATACATATTTGTTACACACATTCCCATCGCACTGTTCCTTTTCAGAGTCAGCAGCATTATACAAAGCACAAAAAAAGAGTAAGAAAGAGGATGGGCAGAACAAATATGATATAAAACAAAGTCTATACAGGAACAACAAAGCATTAAACTGTTCTGGTTCTGGCAATGGTGCAACTCAATCTGACTCAGTGAGGGGTCAGGACTTTATCAGTTTTTTGAGAATGGAAGGAGTGCAAAGGAAGAATGATAGAAGACAGAAATAAAAGTGATGACAACAACATAGGCGTAATTTGGCAGAAATGTAGGGTTGGCTGCCATATGCAAATTCTAATTCAAATTTAATTTAACCTAGTGTTTTTTTAAAGAAGGGTAGGGGAAGTAGCAGGAGAGAGAGAAAAAAAAAGAAAATAAAGCAAGACATGTACGTTCCTTTCATTTCGTATCAGCTATGTGGAATTCTTCCTAGCCAGATTTTCTGAGAAAGATTTTGTTTTTCAATGTTCACATTCTGTTTACAAATACAAATAAAAAAAGATACCAGACATGTGCCCACACTCTTTCCTATTCTCCTCCTCTTCCTCTGAATGCCCACCATTTTTTGAGGAGAAATTTGGTCATTAGTACATAGTACAATCTGGATCAAACGATTTTTTAAAAAAAAGATACCCTTAATTAATTAGCTTTTATCAATTTCTGAGAAATAATCCTCCAGAAACTTCCTGAAATTATTCTACGTTTTACAAATACTGCATTGTATAAACTGCAATGCACATAAAACAGCATTTTATCAGGACAAGGTAGAATAAAGTATCACTAAATTGAGATGTCAGCGCTGTAATTCTACCTATATCCTCACCTAAACATAAAAGTTAATACTGCACCTGGAACGGATGGCATAAATTACCAGAGTTTGGGTCAATATTCCCTTGAATACCAGTTTTATTGCATAAAAATGGAATTTGTGAGACAATTGGGTGGTGGAAAGAGAAGGAAAACGTGATTGTAACTTGCTTTATTCCTCCACAAGGTGATGGCACCTTTTGGGGACATATATAGCCTAAGATATTGGTTTACAAACAAGGATGTTACCCCAGAGTGAGTAGAGATGGTAAGATCATTTCAAGCCCTGAGTCTGGGCCTAGGACTTTAGCTGAGGGTGGGTCCATAGTTTCAATATACATGTTGACCACTGTGGCTTGTTTCTCCCCTGAAATTGTATCTGAATGTTTATGAAGAAAGGCTTTTATATAAAATTAACTTTCTGCTTTCTTTTCCTTAATGAATATTGAACTTGTTACTTAACTGAGCTCCATATAGTTTGTTCCATCAGGCCAAGAAAAAAAATCAGCCTTGATTAATGTTTGTTCTTGGTTGAGGAAATCCATCCAAAGTATTTCAGGAAACATTTAACTTGCCTTCATTACAAATGAGCTACGGAACCAAAGTAGGGGGACAACAGGTGCGTTTGGAATATGATGTCTTACTTTTAAGGGAAAATGCATGGAGTGATCCAGTGGAACATTTCCACTGATGGCATGGAGGATGCAGTTTTAATGGACTCTGTCTCCTTCTCCAGAAGTCTGTGTCCTGCCACCGATGTCTTGCAGAGGAAATCAGCAAAAGAGATCTCCTGTCAGGCCTTCAAGGTAGGCCAGATCAGGAAAGAGGCACCCCAAGGATTCCAGGAATGCTACTTTATTGTTTCACAATATAATAACAGAATATTGAAAACCTGTCAGAGTTTCCCTCTGCCCCATCTTATACCAAGCAGAATCAAGGAAGCGTTGAGTTTCTTTTTTGTGCTTTCCATTTTTACAAGGACTGAGTTGCCATTTCACCTCCCTTAATGGTTTCCTCCATGCCAAGGTCATTTCTACATCCCCACTCCCCTTTCAATCAGGCAGGAATGTATGGAATCGCCATTCCACTTAGGGGACCCACCCCAGAGTACTGTGTCTGCCAGTACATGGCTCTTACTGGTTGATCAGACAAATGTACAACTCACAGTATCATAAATGAAAACTCATCAGAAGGACTGTGTGCAGTTTTGGATACTACAATTAAAGAAGGATATCGTCAGTCTGAAACATGTCCAAAGGAGAGTGATAAAGGAGAATGAAGCCTTCCGTAGATAGCTGGAAGGAGCTGAGTGTGTGTGTGTGTGTTTTTCAGAGCAGAAGAGATACAACAGTTCTCTTGAAATATTAGGCTTTCAAACAGAACTTATTTGTTTATGTATTTATTTAAATTTATTAGCCACTCAACTCCAATGGACTCATCCAGGGAGTATATACCTAACTGAAGAGGGTTTTTTTTTTTAATCGTATGGCATAGCATTTCAGGTGTTCATGATGCTTTTTTTCTTGCTGGGAAATCTTTGTGCGGTCCAGCAGCCAGATGTGTAGACTATTTAGCCGTGACAAGTCAAACTACTAGAAAGGGGATTTTAACTAAACGTTAGGGACAAAAAATCATGAGAACATACAGGGCAACGCTGGTCTCAGAAAATAATGGGATTGTTTTCATTCAGGCTTATTTTATGAGTAGAGGCTTGAAGGCCACCTATCAGATATGCTAGAGATGAACCTTTCCTGCCCAAGTAGGGGGTGGATTCTGAACAAGAAGGCAAATGGGATGACAGGAGCATCAGGTGCCAAGTTACAATAATACAATGTGAAAAGAAAATGCTTACTCTATATGTCAGAGGAGATGTCAGTACCCATTAATAAATCTATCTATTAAGTCTACTCTTATTCATGAGGGACATTTCCAAGTTAAACTAAAATAAATTATCCTTAATTAAATGGAATTGTCATCTTCCTCCTGCTATCTTCCCCAATTATTACGTCCTAATCAGTCCTTTTGGGAAAAGGCATGAGAGGCCCACGGACTATAAATGATTTGTCTCTCCATCAAAAGGTGGCACTTTTGTTTAATTGTAGGAGATTGCACCCTGTTTTTCATAAACGGAACCAAACAAATAAGACAAACAACCAGGCATCTTTTTGTATCACCATCCACTTCTACAATTAAAAGTCTAAAGCAAAGCAAGTTAATCAGGAAATATGTAAGTAATTTGCCCAATTGAGAACTGAATGATTTAATTTTGTCCTGAAAGTGAAAGTACCACAATAGTTAATGACACGATCACTAGAACGTAGGATAGCTAGCAACCAGAGTTGTTGGGATTCAAGCGTTATATAAATAATAATGCTCAGATGATGATGATGATAATGTATTGAACTTAAATGCCGCCCAACTCTCAACAACTCAGGTAAGCAGCTTTCTGTGCCTTACTTAAGCTAAATGTTAAACTGATGTATTTAAAGTGGATACGACAGATAGGCTACAGATGGTCTGTAAACAGTATGATGGATCCATGCATCTCTTTGAATGGGAATCTTGAATGTACATAGGTCATCTCCTCAGCCCCCTGCAAAAGACAGCTTCTCTCCTGAAAGCCATGTGTGAAACTCATCTTACACACAATGAAAAATTTCCACAAGAAATTCCATAATGCCTTTGAGCAACCTGTTCCATTGTTAAATGTTTCCTACAGTTAGGAAACACTTCCTGATACTCAACCTACTTTGCTTCATCCTTGCTTCATCTTAAAGCCGGGGGTTCATAAAAGTTTTTCTTTCTCTTCAAAGATCGTTCTTTGAAACACACAGCCACCAATCTGCTTTCTTTTTCTCAAATGGTGACATCTCCTCCAACATTTTTCCATACTTCAAGTAACCAAACAGGGTGGGAAAACTGTCATGTGGGGGATATAAATAAATTTCATGAAATTGTTGCAAGCCACAGTAGGCTAATGAATATGGTTGGATTTATATACAATAAGCAAAATATATAGATTCCCTATGCCTATAACCTTTATTGTCTTTCTGATTTATCTCAGAGGATGGAATTATATGCAACAAAAATAAAAATGGGGCTACCATTAGATTAGAAGCCTTGTGTCAAATTTATTTATTTATTTATTTGATTTCTATAGCCGCCCATCTCAGCAAGTGACTCTGGGTGGCTTACAACAATAAAACTATAGAACAATTAAAACAATTACAATTAAAACAATCAAAATACAAAATAAGTATAGATGGCTGCTAAGCAAGCAATGTATGGATGTTAATATAACCAAGAAATGGAACCATTCACATGTTCGGGGCTCCAGGCCCAGGCATATAGCCAGGTCTTCATGGCCTTACAAAAGGCCAACAGGGTTGGGGACATCCTAATTTCTGGAGGGAGGATGTTCCAGAGGGCAGGTGCTATGGAAGAGAAGGCATGCCTTCTAGTTCCTGCCAACGGCGTTCCCTGGCTGACGGGACCCATAGCATACCCAACTGGCCAGATCGAATTGGACGGGTAGAGACAACTGGGGAAGACGGTCCCTTACGTAACCCGGTCCCAAGCCACAAGGGGCTTTAAAGGTGACACTCTCCCTTGTCAATGATGAAGAGTTTCTCCAAGAGATACCCTGGGATCACTATGCATAGATTTAACCAGCATTGGTGCTACTATTGGTAGCTGAACCTCAGAATTATACTACCACTGTATTCACCTTACAGTGGAGGTAGGTAAGTGTCCATTATTCATTTGTTGTTTTTAAGTACATAAATGAAAAAAAAAAGAATCCCACTCAAATCCCCTTTTTTACACAAACCCACAAAAAATCAAACAAGCTTCAGTCGGTGTTAATATCTGGCTTTATGAAAAGTTGGCATTCCAGTTAAAATGTCATGAGTACTGATGGTGAGCAGGAGGGGGCCTCTATCCAGGGGGGAAAACGCATGCGTAGTACTGAGGAATTAAGCAGCCATTCAAAGAGACACAGATCAGACCCGCCTTAGCTTTTGGGGTTTATATGTCTGGGTTTTTCCCACGCTTCTTCAGTTTGTTAGGATTCTGTTTAATGTAGCAGTAATAAACACTAGAGACCTACTCCTCATCTCAGCGTGATTTCTGACTGTTAGGACATAAAATGAAGAAAAAGAACTGGGAAGACTGGAGGGCATAAAACTGTAACTGAACGCTTTTCTTCATTATCAAAAGCAAGCTGAATTCTTCACACAGCTAATCAACCTTGATATGTGGTTGATTAAATGGAACACAGAAACAGAATCACAACACACTTTGGCTTATTACTGCATATTAATACAGCCATGGCAATCCTTGGTCACCTAGCTGATGGGTTGGTCAGAATCTGCTCCCCTGGAGCTCTCCTATCCTTGCACAAATGAGATTTGCAGCCTGGAGGGGATAAACAAAGTCTGTGCAGCGTCTCTCTCGGTGGTTCATAGCTAGGATCAGGCTGGCCTTCCTCTAGCCAAGATGTTCTTCCCGAGAGGCCAGGATGGAGGGTGTCAGGCTGTCAGCCCTTTGAGGTAGACCAGACAGGAATCAGACCTTACCAGAAACTCTAGAACTCTACTTTACTGATGTAGGCTATTAACAACAGAATCTTGAAAGCCTGACACAAGTTTCTATTTCCCCCACTCTTATACCAAAAAGAATCAAGGAGGGGCATTCTTGAGTTCCTTTCTCACACTTTTCCTATTAGTTTGCAACCTCATGTACACATGAACATTTATGGACTGTCAGACATGCAGGTATGATCTTAATTTATCTAGTATGCCTGTTGGAACCCCATCCCCATCCCCATCCCAGCAGCTAAAAGGCTTTCGTGAATCATAATTAACCAGCCAGTTAATATCTCTGTCAATGGCAATGTAGATAGATTCAGTTACAGTGGCGATGGGTACACTGTTGGAAGACCCGAAAGACCAGGTTAGTGTGGTGGATTTCGGCACTGCCGCCAGCTCTCAGGAAGGAGGGAGCGCATCCCAGGGAGATAAGAGAACTCTCAGTAGCCCGGGGGCTGTTGGTGGGAAAGCAAAGAGACTCGAGGTGGCCCCGCCCTAAAGTCTCTCAGGTTATTTGTGCTTGGGTTAGTTAGAGTAGCCTTAGTCTGGCAAGATTCTGTCTATGTAGTGGGAACAATGAAGAACTAGAGTTCTTGGCCTGGTTCTGACATCAATCCAAACCATGGTTAAAAACAGTTAAAAACATAAACATTTGATCTAATTACCATGCCAGGTTCAATTGGTTCTCTTGTGTACTAGAATACTTAAATTGTAGTTATGATCCTTTTCTACTTGGCTCCCATTCGCTGGAATGGATTCCAACCAATACAGGTAGTCCTCGTTTACTTACCGCTTGTTCAGTGACCATTCAGTTATGAAAAAGGACATTTATGACTGGTCCTCAAAGTTGCGGCCATTGCAGCATCCCTGCGGTTACATGATCTCCATCTGTGACCTTCACAGCCAACTTCCCACAAGCAAAGTCAATGGGGAAGCTGGCAGGAAGTTGCAGTCATGTATGTCGCACTTAATGACTGCAGGTGATTCGCTTAGTGACTGCAGCTGGAACTGACATCGTAAGTCAGGCGTGATCACGTGACATTTCAATTTACGACCGCATTGCTTAATGACAGAGTTACTGGTCCCAATTGTGGCCAATAAGTGAGAACTGCCTGTATTATGCTTTGAGTCAGATTCCAAAAAGTTTTAAAAAGCACAAAAAAAAATGCTTCTGTGAAGCTGTTAATTTTTTGAAATCACTCATTCATTTGAATTCATAGTTGTTGATTTTATTATGTCATGGGCCTTTTCATATAGAAACTTATTTAACACTGTGATTTTACAATTGTTTGTACTATTATAAATATTTATTGCTGTTTTTATCCTGTGCACTAATGCACTTAATAACAGACATGTGACATAAAAATTTACTACTACTGCTTTTCAGTTTATAAAATAGCACTGTTTTGTGGGTGAGATACAATTTGCTTTCTTCTTCTCCCCTCCCCATCTTGTTTTCCTCCTGAACCATGTCTTATAAGTGATAGCAAAATAGGTTTCAGTACAAAAAATGCCATCACATTTTACAGTGAACATCACTGAAGCTTTCCATAAGCCCACTGTTTATTTCGATGAGGTAACACAGCAGTGGTCTCAACAGGCATTACATGTTATCCTAATGTCTTCTGGCCAATTACTACAGCATTTCATACAATTGTGTTTAATGAAGGTCGTAGTTTTTAGCTTCCTGCCAATTTTTTTTGCAGTACAGCTTTCAGAATGTTATGATACAGGAACTAGATATATAGTTATAGAGACAGACCAATGAATGTTTAAAACTATTTTGCAGAACAGAATGCAAACATCAGAAAAACTGAACGTGTGCACAACATAAATGATTACTAACCTTATAATTATTTCAGGGAGAAACGATAGTTTGTGCATGGGATAATGAGATGCAGAAAAAGCATCTGTCAGTTTGTGGCATCCTTATCTCCCGATAACCATAGCTTACTATAAAAAGATGGTTTAAAAACACTTCTGTAGTTCTACATTATAAAAGAATAAACTATTTTTATTCACTTTAACTGAATTAAAAAAGGGGGGGGGAACGAGATGAAATTTAACCAGATTGAAAATGACATAATTCTCAAAAAGTTTGGAGAGCCATTAAAAGCCTCCCTCCCTTAATTTGTTTGAACTTGGCTGAAGCCTCCCAGACACTCGACATGACATGACTAGTAAAGAATCTTTATTATACATCAAGACTGAAGCCACTACAGCAGTCAATTGCCCATAAATCTTCTTGGTTTAAATGCTTCTTTTTCCGCCCCTTTTCATGGCTTAATCAAAATCCTGCTCTGTGTTTCTCATGCTGACTTTAAGTTGGCAGCTGGTTATTGACATATTCAGCATTCCTGGTCTGAGAAACTCTAGTTCCCAAAATACTTCCCATACCAGCCTTCTCCAACCTCATGCCCTCCTTCACACATCTCAAAACTTCAACTGCAGTCCCAACACAAATGGAGAACACCACATTGTTAAAAAAAAAATAAAAAATGGAATTCTCTGAAACTGGCTGTGAAGTGCCAACAATTCAGCTATGAATACTGAATCAAATCAAGTTTATTATTAGATTTGTTATCTGAATCTAATATAAAACTTATACAATTAAGAGCAAGGCCTCATGTTACATGTTTTATGCTGTTTATTTTGCAATATGTTTTCCCGTTGTTAAATGTTAAAATGGAGCTATTGCTGCACCAGGATTCAGAAGCTGATCAAATGGAAAGTAGATAAGGTTTTTTGCCTACCAATTAAATAAGCAAGTCCAAGAGAAAATATATTTTCCAAAACTAACAAGGAGGGTCTAAGAGCTGAATCTTAACAGGACTCCATTTTAACATTTAACAAAAGGAAATCGAATTCTGTGACTTTATTTGATGGGACTAAAGATCACAATTGTTAGAAGTAAAAGGAAGGAATTGTAATGGTATGTGGGAAAGACCTTGGAATATGGGGTAAAGTGATGCTGCCTAGGGAATGGTCAGGTAAGAGACAGCACAGCCCGCAGCTGGATAGTCGGAGGGGCAAGAGGCTCAGAAGGGACCCTCCCTAATTTCTCCGGCTGTAAGGGAGACAGCGGGAGAATTGAACTTTCAAACTTGCAAGATTCTGTTAATGCAGCTTTACAGTAAAGTAGAATTAGCTTATCTGGTCGTGTTTCCTGTGTGGTCTACCTGGGAAGGCTGACAGGGATATAAAATTGGCTTATTTTATCAAGGTTAAAATAGATCTGTTGTTATCTCTGGTAACCCTTAATGGACTTTTGCTGACATCAGGACTGAAATGACAAGGCTTTATAGATTATATAGGAGATGGGATATAGAAAGAAGAGATCATTTGTTGTATTTTAAGAGAATCTGATAAGTTACTAAAATTATTTATACTTGTGATGAAGGGGGAAGTCACTTCTTCATATATTTCTTTTCTTTTTCTTCACGATATTATTTTTTCTTTCTATTTTTCTCTTTTTTCTTTATTCTCTGCAGCTTTAATTTTTTCTTTTTATTCTTTTCTTTTAGTTTGTAGTAGTTTTTACTGTTGTAATTGTAACCTTTAATAAAATTACTATCAAAAAAGGTATGTAACTGCAATATAAATTATCTATAGAATATATAACATTGTTATATCTAACCCTGTAATATTATTAATTGCTTTTGGGAAAGTATGCTTATTTGGTTCGATATTGTATTTAAATCGAATAATATTAATGTTCTCATAAAGAAATTTATAGGCTTTTTAAAAATGTAACTGTCGCTTTCAATCCTTTCAAGTCCAGGATTGAAAAAAATGTGTTCATTCCTCAGCCTCTGAATTGGCTCTCACATGGAAATGATGATCGATATGATTCCATGTGAGAAATGCACTGTTTGAAAGCTGAGCCACTTTTATGTTACTGTAATATATGCTAGGCCCAGCTCCTGACAACCTAGCAGTTCGAAAACATGCAAATGTGAGTAGATTAATAGGTACCGCTTCGGCGGGCAGGTAACAGCGTTCCGTGTAGTCATGCCGGCCACATGACCACGGAAGTGTCTACGGACAAACGCCGGCTCTTCGGCTTTGAAACGGAGATGAACGCCGCCCCCTAGAGTCAGACACGACTGGACTTAATGTCAAGGGAAACCTTTACCTTTGCAGTTTTTCTCTTTTTCTATATTATTGCAATAACACATTAAAAACTGAGACTACTTCCTTGCAAATGTAAACTCTGGGGCACAATCTAGGTTTTATTATTTGGAAAGCAGGAGATGCTAACTGAAGTGGCCTCTGGGTCTGCAGTGACATGTCAGTCACCTACATCTTGGTCTGAGAACGACATGTATGAAATTGCCTTTATGTGTCAGTCTTAAGTTCAGTGCACTTCTCCAAAGCAAGCCATACTCAGGAAACTTTAGACTGCATTTAAATCTTCGTGGACATTACAGTGTCATTCACATAGCCACACAATGACTCAGGCAGATTATGGGGAACAAATCCCAGGATTCTCAGGACGTAATGATTCTGTTCCCAGTCGTATCCCATCACTTAGCTTGGAAAATGTTAAAGCACTAAAAGGGCAGACAGTTTGTGGTTGAGATACAGCAATCACTCCCAACTGAAACAATGCTGGTACTTGATCAGAATCTGCTGAGTTTTGCAAAGCAACCACCTTAATTAGTATACAAGATGGATGGTGAAGAAATTTGATAGATAGATAGATAGATAGAGAGAGAGAGAGAGAGAGATAAGGCCCATAACCAGCACACAGCAGCATGTGACATGGGATACCCACACCCCTGTCCCCAAAAGGTGGCAGAGAAAGAGGAGGGATACATATATCACTTCCTGCTAATGAAAGAGGTGCACTGATTCATACCTGTCATGGGGCTGACAAAGCACAAAATGAGCTTGGGACTGAAAAGGACCCTTTGAAGAACCACAACCAACTAGCCAGCAGAAGAAAACTCATCCATTATAAAAGGTGGGAGAAAGATCCTTAAGATATAAACTTTGGGTCATGCATACCTCTGTATATACAACCAGATTCTTAGCCTGTCAGAAGCCACTCTTTGTATTAATTAAGGTAACATTTAGGTGCAAAAAAGTGTCCTACAGTACATATTCAAGTCCAGTGGCTTGCAGTAAGAATGCTGAGTTCCAGAAAACAAATTAATGCAAAGGCCTGAGAACAAAGTGACACATGCTTAGGCAGCCATATTAGTGCATCCCATGCCATGTCCTATAGTTTTTTTGCTTTCAGTTTTTTGTGCCTTCAAGTCAGTCTTGACTCCTGGTGACTACACAGACAAGTCCTTGCAGTTTTCTTGGCAGCATTTTCAGAAGTGGTTTGTCACTGCCTTCTTTCTAGGGCTGAGAGAGGGAGACTGGCCCAAAGTCACCCAGCTGGCTTTGTGCCTAAGACAGAACTAGAACTCATAGTCTTCCAGTTTGAAGGCTGGTGCCTTCAACTACACCACCAAACTGGTTCTCAATCCTATAGTTACTGATTGATTGATTATGTGCCATCAAGCAAGTGTCAACTCTTAGCAACTACAGAGATTTTCTCCATAATTACCATTCAGATAATCTACAGGATGCTGAATGCTATATACGTGTATAAAACTATGTAGCTGATAAAATTATATTGCAACATGCAACAGCAAAGGAATATACACAAAGGGTGCTAAAGTGTATGAACCAGTTTCTCTCAGTTAAGTAATACATCCTACTCATTGGCTGTGCTGCCTAAAAATTCTGGGGTTGAAAAGTAGGGGAAACTGCTAGCCAATGTAGCTAGTACAGACAAACTCATTTTAAAGCAGGCTGAGAAGTATGTCTCTGGTATACAAACATAAAATACTGGGCAAATCATATGGGCACAGATTATCTGTCAAATAACCTAACCCCAAATTTCACAGCTGTAAAAACTAAAACTTTGAACCATGCTCAGAAACACACTGGTAAGCACTACAACTGATCTTTTTAAAGGAGAAATTCCTTCTAACACAAGTTAACTATAGGACTTTTCGTTGACTAAATAACTATATATCTTCAGGAGAATAAGTGATTTAAAAAAAAAAAAAACCTACAAGATTGACCAAAATAAAAGTTATCATCCTGAAGAAATACAGAGTGAAGAAATACAGAATGATCTTCAAGTTCAAGTTCTTCTCATTTCAGCAGTAAGCACAGGAAACCATGTCCAGTGCGCTGAAGTTCATACTGACCATTGTTAAATTTAAATCAAAGTCTAAAGCCAGCATTTGAAATAAGCTTATGAAGACTGGTAAAAGGCAATTATGGTGTTACTGAGTACAAATGGGATGCAGTTTATACAGAAATGAAGAGAATAAGTACCTATACAGAATTGAGGTAAAGGAGGAAGAAAAGAAAAAGAAGATAAAAGCTTCTGTTCATTCAACAATGTTTAACAGATCAGGAAACTTTACATTTACAGCAGGCAGATATATGGGACAGACAAAAATAACCTGATAAAGTGTTAGGCAATATAAAGAGTATACTTACTTGGTATGCCCATCAGATAAAATCTTTTGCATTTGCTAGATAGCATATGGCATAATTCAGAAACAAACAATATTGCCCTAATTGGCATTATTAAAAGTTCCTGTAAACATCATGACTCAGAGGGACATTTGGGGAGGCAGGAAAATAGCCTCAAAATACAATTCAGCATTTGAATTGATTGGGTGGATCAATACTTTTCATTCAGGGCAGTAAAACAAATACGTCAACATATATGCCTGAAAGTTATGTCAATATTTTGGGATTCTCCACACAATCTCTTCTACTGGGCTATAAATTTCAAGGAACAACCACCACTGAAAAAAGGGAGGAAAAAAAAATTGAGAATCCTGGAGAAACAGGGAGGAAGGACTCAGTTTAATCCTGCGTCCCTCAGGAGGCTTTTGGATTCTAAAAAATCTGAGGTCATACGTTAAAACACCTTTGGCTCAAGCAGGTTCTTTACCTAAAATTTTAATGAGAAATCCTGGGGTGCTTCTTTTTTGGCATATATTATAATACCCTGGAGCCAGCTAAGAGAGACTGCTAAGTAGTCTTTCAGAAAGAATGCAATCACAGAACAGTAGAATTGGAACAGCCATTCAGGCCATCAAGTCCATTAGCCTGACCAGGGCAGAAATCACTGAAAGCAACCCCAGAAGATTGCTGCCCAGTCTCTAGAACCCATCCAGTGAAGTCGAGCACATTACCTCTACAATGAATTGGTTTTAACATCAAACTGCACTTAATTGTTAGGAAGTTCTTCCCCTAATATTCAACTGGAATCTGCCTTCCAGTAACCCAAATCCATAAATTTATGTCCTGCACTCTGGAACGATGGAGAGCATTTTGATCTTTTTTTCTGTTTCTTTCATCTTCAGGTATCTGAAGAATGTTATTATATTTCTTCCCCCAATTCCCTCAATCTTCTGTTGTCAAAGTTCAACAATCTCAATTCCTTCCATCTCTGTTCACAGAGTTAGTTTCTATTCTTCTGAATATCGCTCTTGCCCACCTCTGAATCTGTTCTAATTTGTTTGGATTCTTTTTAAATGTGTGATGCCAGAACTGGACACAATACTTGAGGTGGAGTCTGACTGACAATGATGTGCCATCAAGCTGGTGTTGACTCTTAGCAAGCATATAGGTAGAATTTCTCCAGGATGAGCAATCTGATCAACCCATAATGAAGTGGAACTATTACTTTCCAGGAGTCTGCAGCTCTATTGATGCAGCCTAAATTGTATTTGCCTTTTATACAGCCACATGGCTGAATGATACTTAGTCTGAAATTTGTGACAAGCCTATGAACCTATCAGATGCAGATACCACTGAAGTCACTAAAGCTTAATTAAGAACATAAGTGGTGCCCTGCTGGATCAGACCCCTGGCCCATCTAGTCCAGCAGTCTGTTCTCACAGTGGCCATCCAACTGCACAAGGAAGCCTAGTAGTATCCCAACAGATCACCTTCAGAGGCAGTCACACTGCCACTAAGGCTAATAGTCATTGATCCCCATGACTTCTATGAATTGGTCCAACACTTTTTTGAAGCCAGCCAAGCTGATAGCCAGCACCTCATCTCATGGTATCAAATCCCAAAACTGATTTTCTGTAAATGTGTATTAAGACATACATTTGCATATAAGATTAAGCTTCCATGGCTGCTGTTTATTGACTAACAGATCTACCTTAGTTCCTTCCAAGTATTCATTACTAATATGGAGAAAGAAAAAGGTAGGATGATGATGATGGTATAATACAAAATCAGTCACATCCAGAAGATGACTATGAAGGATTAAACAATAATACACAATGGAAAAAGGGACAGATAAACAACCTGTTGGCTCTAGGAAGGTTAAAATTACTTTTATTGAGAATGGCTATAATAACAGAATCTGATTGTGCTGTATTTCCTCCCTCTTCTTAAAATCCTGTGAATTAGGGAGATGTCTATCTGAGTCTCTTCCATATTTTTCTGTCTGTTGTGGAGTTTAAGACATGTTTCACCCCTTGTTGATTTGGTAAAGCAGATTGCATATCTCCATCATCTTCCTTACTCTCTATACAACCCAACAGATGTGATGCAGTGTTGTCAAAAACAAAGCTATCTACCCTTGTTAATAATTTCTGTTGGTAATTCGTAATACAAATAAGAAAAAGTAATCTGGTTGGGTTTGTAAATACTGTTAAGGTAATATTCCTTTCTTAATAAACCAAAATACGCATGAATGTGGCATCCATATGCAGTCATTCTTCTGATTCTTTACTTCTTCACATGAGCAGCAAAAGCAGCAAGAATCTATCATTTTGTCATAATGTCTGATGATATGCCAACTAGGAACTTGTAAGCATCAAAGGATCTGAACCCAGGATATAAACTGGACCTACCAATCCTTGCTTGTCTTCTGAATCCTGTTTGTCAACTTGGTAATGCAAAGGGAAAAACTAATATAGATTGTTTTTAATAGCTTGGTTAAGAATTTTGGCTTAGTATTTCATGTGAACTAGACTTATGGGTGTGAATAATAAAAAGATAGAATTGGAAAGGGCCACCTAGCCCATTAAGTCCATTAGCCTGGTTCCCATTTCAGAAATCCAAATTAAAGCATCCCAAACAGGTAGGTCTCTTTTCTCCACTTAAGCCAGCCACTGAAGGGGAGCTACCATTTCTCTGGGTAACTGTTTTGGTTGTTGCATTTCTCTTACTGGTAAGATTTTCCTCCTTTCAGTTGGGATCTACCTTCATTTAACTTCAGATAGTTCTTCTACATCCCGAATTTGGAAGATGAAGAAGAGGTCTTGATCATCTTCTTTGTGATATTATTTATTTACTTTGGGTCTACAGGTCATTCCAATCACAAATAACATTGAGTGATGGGTTAAAACATGAAATACAGGATAAAAATTAAAACATAGCAACCTGAGAATATAACACCAGGTATAACACTGGGAATATCCGTTGCCTGCCAAAAATATTGCACTGTAAAGAGGGAACAGTTTCACAGAATCCCTAACTCCAAGGCCTGCTGAAACAACATTAAAATGGCCTTCCTAAAAACCAGTAGGGAAAGAGTCATATGGATAGCTGGGGGAATGCTGATCATGATCCCCAAAGATGGGGTATCCTGAGTGAAGGGATACAAAGGGAATCTATTCCACTAGATCTTATTGAATGAGTACATACTATTGGGAATAGGTGACCTAGCAGATACCCAGGTCCTGAACCATGAAAGACTTTAAATACACCAAGTGGCACCTTAAATTGCACTTGGAAAACAAGTAACGGTCAGTGCAGTTCTTGCAGTACTGGGTAAATTAAGTTACACACTTAAGTACTTGAGCAGCCAGCTGTAGCTTCCAAATACTCCTCAAGGACCAAGCATGTTGCAATAGTTTAGTTGGGAGATGACTATGACATGAGTGATTGTGAGGAGTATCTTCTGTTCTAGGAGAGGCTGTAGCTGGCTCACAAGATGGAGCTGTGTGAAGGGCTTTCTAGCTACACACGCGTCTTGCTCATAAAGCAGGAGATGTGATTCCAGGATTACAGACTAGTTCCATGTGGAGCAGCACAACTCCACCCAGAACTAAAATGGCATTTCCCTTGAATCAGAAAGCTGAAGAATCCAAAAGCATTTGCTGGGATTAAGCTTACATCTGTTATTTCCCATCCTAACAAATTACAGACACTGGAACAACACCTCAACAATATCGTATCTTCAGATGACTTCATCCTATGGCTTCATGTAATGTTATGTAGGAACAGTTGGAGCCCTGAGCCCTGCAGGATGCCAAGGAGCCTTGGGCTCAGTCTCTCTGCCCCTATTACCACTGACTGGAAGCAGAACTACAGCAAGATAGTACCCCCTACTTCCAAGCCTTGAAGGCAGTCAAAAAGGTTACCATAATCAATCGTTACTGAAGTGTCAGCCCCTCAAGGTAGGCCAGCTCAAGAAACTGGCATGGCATGATTCCAGGAATGCTCTTTATTTTTGTAGGGTAGTGTCCTGTTCAGACTATGAGACAGCCAGGCAGGATTATAAAAGGAAATCTTTATTTACAACCAACTATTTACAACAGAAAAGAGTTCTTATTAATAGGCAATATGATTCAATCAAGTCCACCCAGGCAATGGAGGAACACAGGGCAAGGCTGCCAGATCAAGAGTAGCAGGAGATTGTGGCAACACAGCAAGACAGATCTTGGCAAACTGTCTCAGTGAATCAGCAAGACCAGGCATGGCTAGAGTGCATGGCAAGGAGGTAGCTTGAAGTTTGATTTTAGGACGCGACACAGAGGCAAGGCTAGGCTTGACCATGGAGACTAGGCAAGACTCTGCTGGAGCGACAAGACAAGGCTCGGATCTGGAGACAAGGCTGAACTTGGCTGGATCGGCAAGACAAGGCTTGGAACTGGAAGCAAGGCTGGACCTGGCCTGGATCTGCAAGACGAGACTTGGAACTGGAAATAAGGCTGGATGTAGCTGGAGCGGCAAGGTGAGGCTTGGAACTGGAAGCAAAACTGGGCTTGGCTGGAACAACGAAACGAGGCTTGGAACTAGAGGCAAGACTGGGCTTGACTGGAACGGCAAGGCAAGGCTTGGTACCGGAAGCAAGGCTGGAGTCGACTGGAGCAGCAAGACGAGACACAGAACTGGATGCAAGGCTGGACTTGGCTGGATCTGGGTGCGAAGGTGGTAGGCCTGCGCCAGTAGAGGAAGCTGGCAGTGATTCCGTGTCGGCTACGGGCAGGGCTCCATTTCCTGGCGAGGATTCTCCTGTTGAAGCTGTAAGTGCAATAGAATGGCTGTCTCCGGCAGTTTGCTCCTGGTGCTGGTGCCTTTTTATGCAGTCCTTTTTACACCGTTTCTCCTCTGTAGCCAATTGGGCTGCCTTTTGCTTCACACGCTTCTCCACTCTCCTCTCTCGCGCACTAATTGGAGGATTCCAACCTCCCTCCGGATTCTGCCCAATCAGCGTCTCCAATTCTCCTACTCTACTGAGTCATTACTAGTTTTGATTTCCCCAGCTCTTTCCTGATATGTTTTGTTTTCCCCTTCTGGCTCAAGATAAGTTTCGTTTTCAGAGTCCAGGTCAGACTCAAACCTCACAGGTAGAGTAACAGAATCTGGAAAGCCTGTCAAAGTTTCTGTCTGCCCTATTTTATACTACATAAAATCAAGGCAGGACTGCTTTGAGCTTCTTTCTCACACTTTCTTCTTTTGCAGGACTGAGTAATCTTTTCTGAAAGTCTCCCCCTCTTAATAGTTTGCTCATTGCTTCCTCATTCCCCAAGCCATGTCTACATTCCTTCGTACCTCTTCCCCATTCAGAATTACTCCTTCCTCTCACATGAGAACGTAGGCCAAAGGCAGCAGACACAGAATCGTTCCCTCCTCCCTTGCTTGCAGATGAGCCTAGCAGCTTGCCAAGATCAATGGACAAGCCTGGTGGAGAAGAAATAGATGGAACGAGAAAGTGTCCCCTCCCCTCCTGTTGCATAGCAATCACCACTGGAAGATCCAGTGTGGCATAAAGCAAAAAGTCTTTTTCATCCTGGGATCACTGTCTATTGATGCTGGCAGCAGTTCATGGGGACAAGGTTTGTATGGGAATTTCAGATAGAACTGGCAGATAAGGAGTGGTGTGTGGAGATTCTTCACCTTCACCCATGACCACTCTGATTCAGTGAATTCCTTCCAGCAAATAAGCTATTCTAACCATCCCCTCCTGCATTTAGAATTCAGAATACATTCCTCCTCCTATTATTCTTCCCCATCCACCAGAATCCTGTGTGTGTAGAGGAACAGTTGCAGAATGCAAGGGACAGAAGAGACGGGTGAAAGACCTGATACATCTTCACTGAAGTAGGCAACTGATGATGGAAGGCCACTGGGCTAATTTGATGCATAACAGGGGAAGGGGCCTTGAATCTAGCTTAGATGGCAGGAGGAAGACAAAAACTAGTAAAAAGCCACACCAAATCCCCCACCGCAATCTTGGCACCATCTAGCCTATGACAACTGCTCACATTTGTACGCATCCTTGACCAACTCTGACTATTCTATTAAGAAGAGCTAAGCAGCCTGCCTCTCCTGGAGAAAATCAGCGTCTTGAAAAGCAGTGGTGGAGGCAGGAGCTATGGAGGCTAAGATACAAGGGTGGTAGCCACAGATTCCTTGAAAAGAAGACATGCGAATGGAGTAATGCACAGAATTATTACTGGCAAATACTGGAAGACGTAAAACAGTTCAGGCCAATTGTTGGCCCAGAATGAGACATAGCAGCCCAAATACTGTATTCATTATATTTGACTATCCATTAGATGGCAGGTGATAGGAGAATGACCAATGACTATGAATGTCCAGTAAGTGGAAAAGGGCCTTCTAAATCTTGTATGTAAATTGAGATCCATGATCCTTAGCCATAATTGATTAAATTCTTGTATCTAAAAACATGATCTGGAAAGAGTTGTGCAGTCTCCTGTACCAACAGCAGTTCCTTACAAGAAATAAAATGAATCATCTTGGTATACTAATCAAAACAATCCTGTATCCTTTTACAGCTGGATATTCAGTAATAAAATCCAGCGAAACCATGGTCTGGGGGGAAGGGAACGGCTGGAGCAAATCAGCCAGCTTAGTTATAATAGGATGAAGCCTAATTTTTGACATCAGCTCCATCTTGGCCACCAAAATTCCTTTAACTTCTCTGGAGTATCCCTATTTTTTTTGTGGGGGTGGGGGACAAAATTGTTCTATTTCAAGATTGTGGTAGGATGAGATGGCCAGGGCATATTAAGTTCTGGCTTCCATGACAGTGCAGCTGGCAGCTTGTTCTGTGAACTAGGAATATAGGTGACATATATTGAAAAATAAATTGAAACAGGAGAAAAATTATGCCCATCCAATCCAACATGGAATCATGGTCTGTACCTTCTTCAGGTGCTCCAAATTCTTGTGATCTCTGTGCACCTAAACTGGGTGGGTTGCTCCCTTCAAGACATAGCCATTACTGGAACACAGCTTTCATGCCAGCAGCTCTTTATTGAAAACATCATAGTTCTTGTCAGCAGAGGGATGGAGTAAAAGATGCAAGGCAAGAGATCCTCCCCCCTTCTGCTAATTCTGCAGAATAGCTCTTAAAGCTGAGTCTGAAGCATCAGCTTGTACAATAAAGGGCCAAATGGGATCTAGATGCCTGAGTAGTGGCTGGGATAAAAAGAGATATTTCAAATCCTGGAAAGTGGTTTGCTCTTGAATAGACTAAAATTATGTGTCCTTTTTTCAGAATTTGAGTGGTCTTGTACATGTTGCAAAATTAAGGATAGATCCTCTGTATAACTAATAGCAAAGACCAGAAATTGTTGGACCTCTTTCTCATTTCAAGGTGCTTGCCATATAAGAATGGATTGTAGTTGTCCTTTTGCAGGATTCGTTTCTACTCATTCACTAGAGATCCAATAACCCAACTAGTCCAACTGGGGAAGATGAAATGGACATTTTTTTCAACTTATAAACAGCTGGTTCCTGTGAAGGCATTCTAGGACATTTCTGAGGAAGGAAGGATAAATATTCTGAAGGATGAATTTTCTGGAAAAAACCAGTATGTTCTCCAGGTATAACACTATATATTTGTTTAAAACACTGCTGTTGGCCAGTTTGATTGTAAGCTGCTATAAGCCCAAATTAGCCTTGATGACTATGGAATCCCAAACACTAGTTCTGAAAGCTAGGATATAGAGACACAGTGTGTACTCTGCCAACATCCACAAAACTTGTAAGATAAGCAATATTTATGCTCCAAGTAAATTTTGTACCAGAGATTCCTTCACTGTGAACAATTTTGATTCCTACTGATACATGTATGCACAAGAAAATAAATTACTACCACCACCAAAATAGCAAAACAGAAATTACTTTTTAGTATGCCCAGTATCATAGACTACATAGCTGGTTATGTATTATATAACTAATTGAATCTACTTTGGGCATTAGCCAACAGTCTTGTAGGACTATCTAAATCAAGTTCATACAATAAATGTCTTTCTCCTACTATTTAGCTATGTGTTTTAAATCAATAAGAAGAACCATTATGCAAATCTTCAAATGCAAGGTTTGAGAAACTTCATCTTTATGTACCAATTTAGATGAATCACTTTTCCCATAAGCGTTTTCATTTCCTAAATCTTACAATTTTACATTTTACACTTTGTTAACCATTATATATACATTTGATGTATACAGTCAACATTTTAGTACAAGTAGGTTATATATACACTTCCTTAATTTTTCAAAAACTCTATTTAGATATTAGAGTGGTCATTTTAGTGTTCTATCATGAATGCTGATTGCTAGTTTACTGTGAAGCCCAGCATACAAAAAACTGTATTGAATAGACTCCATAAATAGTTTCTGTAAATTTGTTTTATTTTATTCAATTTAGGCATCACCCAACTCCAGCTGCCTCTGGACTGCTTACAGGGTAGTATCATAAAAACTAATACAAACCAAAACAATATAGTAGCTGGGCACAATACACAGAAAAAAACAAAAATTACAGACGCTTAGTTGAGTTAAGCTATAATTGATCAAACACCTGATAACAATGGGTGCAAATTTAAGTGCATTTATATACATTCATGGTGCAATCCAATGCATGTCCAGGAATGTCTTGTGAATTCAATAAAGATTTATTCCCAGGACAAGTACAAACAACCTTAAAATTCAATTAAAATACTTCAAATGTTTGAGTGTTATATTTATTTATTTATTTATTTAAACTGTTTACATACCACCTTTCCTTTGCTTTCATTTGTAGAGGGGTTTGTTAGTTATATAAATTATTGGACTATTTCTAAAATATGCAAGTAGAATTCTGTTTGTATAATAAGATCTCTTCTCCAATTTCTTGCATACCTGGGTGCTCCTAAATCAGCTCTGAAAGGTTTTCCCCAATCCTTCGGAGAAAATTTGGGTATGTAGCAGGAAGGAGCACTGGAGGGGGTGGATGAAAGGAATTTGTTCCACTACTGGATACTGTTCCATCAGTAGATGAACAAACTGGATACAACTCATTATTAATCAAATGCTATCAAATGCTTAAGATTAAGGTGCATTTTCAGAGGATTAATTTGGGCCAACCAGCCTCTCTAAGCCTAAACTACTTGTAGGTTGTCATAAGGATAATCTAACTCAATGAATCTTGTCATGAGCAGCTTAGAGAGTAAAATGCAACAAATAAAAGGGGAGAGAGAAAAACAGAGGTAGCGACGCATAAATGTTGCCAGCCATTTTCCATTTGACTAAAACATTTACAAGAATTCAGTGCAACATTCAGTTGTGTTTTGAATACAAAACATTTCCTTTATTGCCTACCACTATGTTCCTATTACTGTCACAATTTACAGTAATTTCTGGATCAAGTTTGAGAAGCTCCTTTTCATAATCAGGTTCAGTCTTACAGATTTTTGCATTAGCAGTACTAGCTAGAAAGGACTGAGTCTGCAAGGAGAAGGAATATAATAAATGTATGTATTTTCTAAATTTGCTTACATGCAGACAATTTACATGCAGAAGTAATTTTGCACTGTGGTGTGTGTGTGTGTGTGTGTGTGTGCACACGCATGTGTGTATAAAATATCTTACAAAATGTCAGTTTTAATTAGATAAGGCTGTTCTGCAAAAAGCCCCAGGTACTTCTCTAGACTCAGAACTGAAAATATTACTAAGCTATCTAGAGTTACTATAAGGCTTCCCATGTATTTAAACATATAGGATTTGTAGCCTAATCATTATGGAATGTTAGTTGGTACTACACTATATGAGATGCACACAGAGACAGTGAATGAAAAATAGTATAGAAATGTTAGAACAAGCAAATATGGATGCATTGAGTCAATGAAAGGAATTGCATTTAGCAAACATTTGGCATCCTATAGAATGTCCCTTCCTCAATGCTAGCTAGTTTTTCAAATGATATATGAGAAGGGGGGACACTATTCATAGGCCCAGAACATAACTCACAACTTATCCCAAATGGGCTTCTCTTCATCCTTGACTAGTTGGAATTAAATCGTTTTTTTCCCTTGTTATCAAATAGAACTAATCAAAGGCCATCACTCTAAATTAACTTTATTTCCCCAACACAAACACAGTCAAATCAGAGTGGCTATGTGAGGATAGAACTATTCCTAGTCAGTAGCTGAACAAGCACTATTTGAAAACAGAACAAAATGACACCAAAATAGCAGCTGCTTGTGGTAGCAAATAGCAATAATCTGGCATAATAAGAGAAAGCTTTTTGTACAGCTGAAAGTGTCCATTTCGTCCATTTGTATTAATTCATTCATCCTTTAAGTTTTTACTCTACAAAATTCCATGTACGCTGATAGCGATAGAGAGGGTAGATTATTTAACTGCAAGTTTAAGGGAGAAAGTAGATTTAGAGTCACCGATTTAGTAGATTTAGATTTTCTGATAGATTTCAGAATAATTTTCAAATGGGTATAGCAAGAGATCTCTTCCCTGGCTAAAACTGTACTGTACTAAAACTATATTATAAAATGAGTGAGGTTTGGAAACATAGCCTTAGTTTTTATATGGGAGAACTTTTCACTAATAATAATAATAATAATAATAATAATAATAATAATAATAATAATAATAATAGATTTAGAAATATCTGGGCTCAGAATTCTGTAATTTTATAAATATACCTTTTGCAACAGGCTGTGGATGGTGGTTTTAGGATTCTAGATCTTGGAAGTCTGAACTCCACTTATTCTTGTAGTTACATATCAGTATACTGTATCCTCATATATACTGTGATCCTATGCATATATAATTGAGAATAAGCCCTATTTATTATAGGGGGGTGTCCCTTCACAGTAAACATGTGAAAAATATGTTGTATTTTAAAACTGTCTTAAAGCTGGGAAACATATTTGCTCAAGTGTCTTAAAAATGGTTATACTTATTTGTGAAAACATGTCTTGGGGCTTACAAAATGTATTCTCTTTAGAATAAAAATGGCAAGGATGAATGATAGATTATTTGCAATGTACCCTTTAAAATCTTTTGTACAGTTAATCAAATTCTACCCGTATTAGATTGATAAGGACATTAAAAGGTATGCCTTTCCATGAACTGTAAGCCCAAACAAAATAAGTCTGAGGGAGTTGAATGGAATTTACTTCTTGGTAAGTTTTCATAGTGATATCAAATGTTCAAGAGGACTAAATCCATTATGTAGCTCCTTCCTGCTGCAACTGATTTCAACACTGCAAGCAGAGGATTGCTTATTTGGTAAATGGGATTACCAAAGACAAATCAGAAGGTATCATCTTACTGTTCCAGCGGTCGGATATTTAATACTACCCCAAGGTTTTTTTTTCAGGTGTTAATAGAAAATTCAATTTTACATCACAACAGCTGGGATTGTTTTAAATAGCACAGCTGTCAGAATTTGAAAATAACTAATTCGAACATGGCTGCTGTGCTGAAAACTAGTTGAATGAAAACATGACTGATCTGTACATATTATCCCCTCTGCCAACCAAACTTCCGGTATGACTGGCATTACATAGATATCTAATAACAGGTTTCTCCCTGTTATTTAGTCGTGCTCTGGCAATGGTGAATGCATGGAATTTATTGCCCATCCAGACAGGAAAAAGGGTCACTGCCATAACTGTAAAAATTATCTGCTTCATATCTGCGTATAGCTTAATTCTGTATTTTTAATTACAGAAATAGAGGAGTGTAATTTTAGAAATGGGTAACTTTGCATTAATCTGAAGCTCCAGCATTATGTAGTCCATACAAAAATTGCAGGCAGCGCAGAAACAATTTAACCATTACTTTCGTAATTGTTACACCCTCTTTCCTCGCCTATTCAGGGAAGCAATACATTAGCTCAAAATAAATCCAAAATGGAACTAATTTTAGTACCCACAATCCTAAAACAGCAGCAATTATTTAGAGATTAAAGAAGGATAGTAAGAGTGCTCAATTTTGAACTAATAGAAAAAGAAAAGTTTTTAATTCCCATGTTAAGAGTTGCCAAATTTAACTGCAGACTAGACCTCCCACTCTCTACTTTGAATATCTAATGGAGTAGGAGCTGAATATGCCCCTGTAATTTCCAAAGGCCCAGATTCTTGTCTATAAAATTTAAGAGGCAGGGTAGGGCAAGGTGCTATTTATACTGCAATATTGACTTGCAATCAGGGTGTGGTGGGGAGGTGGCGAACCAACCTTAGAGGGTTGTTGTAAGGGTTTCTAAAATGTACAAGGAATGTTCTGAAGATGTATTTTAAAGTTTACCATTATTAATCAAGCCATGATTAATAATAGAGGAATATGAGGGACATGGGTAGAGAAAAAGCATAGCCTTATGCTCTTAACTCTGAGTATGAACTGCTTTGCTCACATCACAAAACAGGTAACAGATGCTGCAGGACAAACCAAGATTACTCCCACAAGGCAAACAACAATGGAAAACTAGACTGGTGTGGGTTACAAAGACTCTGCAAAGTTCACTTCACTTTTAAGATGGCAAATTGAGAAACCTGAATCAATACAATTTTTATTAAATTTCAAAAAGACATCATTTATCAATAGGGCAATTATGCAAGTCATTACAGCAGAATGCACAGCCAAACAGCTATGCAATCAATTGCAGTACATACGCCTGTGAAACCACAATTCTAAATTTATTTTTTGACAATACATCCCAGTGTTTTCAGTTTAATTTGCATTCAAACTTACTTTCTTCAAAGCAAGGGGCATGGCAAAGAGGCTGTCTGTTTCCTATCTGGGCACTTACTTCTATGTGTCCCAGGACCAGAAACTTAAGAAGCAGTGAACATTATAGAAAGTATAAATTTTTCATTCTGAGTATTAGTTGCCAACTCCTATGAACATAAGTGAAAACTTCCATGATAATATGCCAGAGAAACTTTCACTAAGAGTGCAATCCTATGCATGTCTACTCAGAAGTAAGTTCAGTTGAGTTCAATGGGACCTCCTCCCAATTCAGTTTTTCTCAGTGCTCTGCTTAAGTTTATTTTCTTCTTTTTTAATCCCACCCTATAACTGCTCTCAAAACTGCCTAAAGGATCACAGCTATACTCTATGTCATTCTGCATCTACTGGAATTGTTGTAACAGGTGCAGCGTTAATAATATGCTGGGCAATCAACTTTTTCCCGCTGATCTGTCAGTTTAGCTTAATAATGCCATTAAAAGTGTAAACATTTCTGCAATTCATATTTAAAAGTCAATAAAATAATGGGGTGCACTACTTATCTTTTTTAATTTTTTAAGTAATACATTTGATTATTTTAATCATGTCACTCCTTAATGGGGTTTAAATATGCAGGCAACATCACTGTAGGCTCTACTCTCCCTCCCCCCATCAACAAAGCTATTCCACAATTCTACTTTACTCCCTTTATCCTTTAAAGCAAAGGCGATTTAGGGACAATCAGCACAATATTTTGTATCATTCTTAAATTGCTCTTAAGGGCAAGGAAGTATGTGAAATTTTATTAAAGAGAAAGGGGCTTTAACTGACCATACACGTGGAGGAATCCAAGCCAGAAAAACAACTTTGCAATAATAACGGCCACCTACAAAAACTTCTCATAATTACAAAAACTTTGCTCACCAAATATGTGTGTATGTCCCTATGAATGTGTGTTTATGTGTACATATCCACACACAGACACACTGCTCCAAAGTGAAAATCCTAGTATTATAGACTTTAGTGTTACATCAACCTTATTGCCAGTAGTTAGGATTTGTTAAGTCTATAATTCTCACTGAAACACAAAGGTGAAAAAGCCAAGTCAAATGTTAGCCTATATTGTTAACATGCTCTCTGTGTTTGCAGGTCAGCTACAATGGAAGCAGCTGGATCGAACACTGTCTCGCTGTCCCACCAATTATATCAACACTGCTTTCTCTCCAAACAAGTGTAATTTGGTGTCCATGAAAGCTCGGCTTTGGGTCCCTGAGAATGACAGGCAAACCCTACATATTTCAGGGGTGTATAAGCAGACACACATCACAACCCCATTTTCATTTGTTATCGCTCAGCCTTAGATCGTTTGGCTTGTACTGGCTTAAATGCTCAACCACCCCTCTGTCAGTACGCCTTGATTTTTTACAATGCAATATTTATAGCAGCCCCATTTCTGCTTAGGAATCTATTAAAATCATGCAGGTGTACAGAGTTTCCTCTGTTTTCAACTTCATTGATCTTTTGGGTCACCATAAGAATAAAATAAGAACTTAGAGGGAAATATACCACACATGCAGAAGTATTTGTTCCCTCTTCTGTGTATACACAAATGTGCACAGTCACACAGTTCCCTGTCTCTCTCTTAGTCGTCTATGGTATACAACACAAATAGAATCATAAACACAGATTGTTACTGTATTATGAACTGTGGCAAAATGATAC
This sequence comes from Candoia aspera, assembly GCF_035149785.1. Taxonomy (NCBI): domain Eukaryota; kingdom Metazoa; phylum Chordata; class Lepidosauria; order Squamata; family Candoiidae; genus Candoia; species Candoia aspera. The sequence goes on along the minus strand of NC_086154.1, from coordinate 252,435,330 downwards.
TTCCAATAATAACAAAGGCAACTACAGTGTGGCAAATTATGCAACTTTAACCTGGGGTATGTTTACATCTGTAGCTCTTGTTTTGATGCTTGAGAGATATAACACAATTCTGATCAATGACAACAAATAAACTTTCTGTGAACTGTATACCTCTAATGTGCTTTTTGCAACCACCAAATTTTAAGAGGGAAAATTCATCAAAATATTTAACCTCCTGCATATACAGAGCAATTTGCCTATTCCAATCACAAACAATAACAAGAAGAGCAATAAAAAGGAACAAATAAAATCTAATAGATGTCCAGCTGGCAACTGCAAGATTTTAAACCATGCATGTGGGCATATATAGGATATAGAGTGGATTCTTCAAGAACGTGACTGAGATTCATATGCTTCAGTTCCCAGAACAAAAACATTAAAATATGTTAATTAATAGAATGCCTGACTTCTGGAAGCTGGGGTGTGAAACTACGTTTTCAGTTTCCTTTAGCAATATCAGTCAGCTTCATCTGTGTTCTGTAGAACATACATTTTCCCGACATGTGTTTTAAGACAGACATCCTTTATGTGTATAAGAAGCTTGTCAAAAGCAAAGCTGGTCTGACAGACAACTATTCAGACAAAACAAAAGTGTAGCCGATCCACAGTCCAGTTAAGCTGAGTTACTGGAGTTTAACCAATTTATCCTCACGAATTGCAAGCCAAGCAAAATTGTTTTGACTCAACTTCATTGGGTTACGGATCAGGCTTGCAGTATTCTACAATTTTATCATTTATCACAGATCCTCACAGATAGTACACTACCTTTTCCAAAGGCACCCCTTGCTCTCTCCCTCTCTCCTGACATACAAAATACACACACACACACACACACACAGACACATATAAAGGAAGCCAGGAATATCCCTATGAATCTAGATCGCCACGTCTATTTTTTGCTTTTTCTAAACACATCATGGTAAAACGCTCTGCTAAACCCTTGGTCCTTGACATACTATGGCAATTTTACAGTAAACCGAGTATAACATGAACCAGACATATTTTCAAACAGGAAGCAAACTGCTCTTCTGCACAATTTCTATGAAACACTTGGAAAGGTATTTCAAAGGCTCTACTGGGAATGAGCATTTTCAAACCAATCTACTTCCCTCCTCCCTCCACCCCCCCATATGTTTTCAGTCCAGGATTAGAAGAATATATTGCTTAAGGACACCATATAGTAATTTTCCATGTATGGCTCATCAATTCATTATTCCATAAAACAACCGCTATTTCATTGTAAGGGAACTATGGGATTCAGATTTGTTTCTAAAACAATTTCAAAACAATTTTATGCATATAATGAAGAAGAGAACTGCAGATTATTCATTGCATTTTCTACTGCAGCAGTATAAGGCTACATTAAAAAATGAGGAATGACAATGTATCCTAAACCATCTATTCAGAGAAGTACAGAAGCTTAATTTTTTTGTAATATAAAAAGGCAATACCACTGTTAAATCAGCGTTCAGAAAAAAAAATGAGTTATCTAAGAAAGAATGGTTATTTTTTTTTATACTCACAAAATTTTAGACATGAAATATCTTGTTTTACTTGTAGAAACATGACACCAAAAAAATGGAACAGGATAGGCGTGCTGATAGGATTTTTAATATTAAAGTATTATTATTTGTATAAGGTATATACAAATCTTTTCCTATTATTTCTTGGTATCAATAAAATATTTACAAAATAATTTATTACAGATTAAGTTACATGATGAATTGGGATGTCACTATATGTTAGAGTGTTAGCAAAAAGCCCTTTCTATTAGCTACATGGTTTGCAGCTATAAGCTTATATAAGTATGCATGAAAATACATATAATTAAAATATTTGTAATATTGTCAAATTGTTTATGTTATGATTAGATGATATGCATAATGCTAATGTGATGCCTTAAATCATGCAGGCCTCATGGATTTGAATGGATTGGATTTTTTACTAAGATTTTTGACACGTTACTGTGTAATGGTCTGTATATATTTTATTTCTGATTTTCAGCATTTCCAAAACGTCAGTATCACAAATTTATTTCCTCCGTATGGAGGATGATTTTACTGGATATGAGTTGCAATGTTTGTTTTGAAAGAATTAAATATAGAGAAATCTAACTGGCCGATATTTAATTTTACGGGAAAGGAGACAACAGTTAAGTATGATTTGCCATTATATTCTCTGTATATAAACAAAATAAATTTACTCCTTGATAATAAATAGAATTAATCATATTATTTGGCCTAGACTGTTAGCAGGAACAATACTATGGATTATTTATTTCTTACAACTGTATGCGACTGAAAAAGGTTAATAAGAAGAACAGACAGAATGCAAACACAAAAACACATTAGCATTTAGTTTTTTGATTTGAGAACTTCACAAATAACTATTTTAGAACCACTATTTGGTGAGATGGCTTCACGCTTGTTGGTATAATGTACAAAAAAAGAGCAATTATGATAATTGCAGGGCTCTCTATATGATTTAACACATGCACATGTGGGTGAGAATCAATGATGAGATCTTAAAATGCTATTAAGTGAAAGTTTTGCCACTTTTGTTTTCAATTTCATTTGCAATAATGTTATCTTTGCTGTCTCCATGTTCTTTCAAGTATGTCATTTGATCAAACAACTGCTTGCTAAAATCTTAGCCATGTGCAATTAGGAATTCTAAACATGTGATTAAAAAAGTGAGACTAGAGAATTTCAGACCATACGTGCCATAAGAGATATCTTAAGTCTTAAGAGTTTGGAGAGGCAAATCTTTTTCAACTGCAGAGGCTTTGTCAATAAAGTTATTACGCTAAGATGTTACATAAGTGAGGCATGCATTACAGAAATAAATAGGAAAATCAAAAAATGAAAAATCTAAGCATTACCAAGAAAGAGAGTGTCACATATATACTATACATACACTTATTAAATATACAGTTATTCTTCTGAATTTTTTTTTAAAAGAATACTTCGATTTTAAAGGAATATAGGCTTACAGTACTGAGAAAGCAGATGACACGAACAACAGGTGAACAGGAAAAAAGGAAGTGTATGACTTCCTTAAAC